>NC_138763.1:57198804-57915379 GCF_965113315.1 Podarcis vaucheri
TGGTAAACCTTGCCGACCCCTGATTTAGAAAGTCAGGTGCAAGGATTGTCCGGTTAGACAAGCCGGCTTTAGCGCCTTTATCAGCCAAATAGCAAACAAAAGGGAGGCCTGGCAACGGCTTGGAATGAAGCAGATATTGCCGATTTCCGTTGGCTGAATGTGACGACTGAGGTGAAGTTTGTCTCCCCCTAGTGAGTGATTTGTATAACTGGCCAATACAGAGTTCCATAAAGTCACTCACCTTTGCTTAAAGTGTAACTAGCCAAGGGAGGCTTCTCCATCTCCACAGCCTTGATTGGAAGTTGTGTTTCCTCTGGCCTTTCAAGAAACATTTTATATCTCTTGGTTTCTGGCTCCCTTCACTGGGAGACATAATTTCCAGGCCCTCCAAGCCTTGTGAGCCTGAGGGTTTCCTCTTAAATGAAAGTTAAGACTTTTGTTGTTGTTGTTATGGTCTCTCTAGAACCGACTCCTCCCCCCCCCCAACCTGGATGTTTCAGTGAGCCGTTTGTCTTAGCTGCACTTATATTTGGAAAACACACGACAAAGAGCCTTGTTATTGCTACTGCCCCACAAAGAAGCTGCTGCAACAACAGAGTTGTCCAATGAACTGAACTAGTGTTGTGCTGGGATCTGGACAGAGGGGGGGGGGAAAGAATGATAATAATAATAAATACATTGCAATGCCCCCAAATTGGACTTCATAAACAGCCAAAAGCATCAATTCAATGGAACTATACACTGAGGAGATCCACACAGGAAAAGCTCCAGTAGCACAGATTGAAAATAAGCCATATTGAACCATGTTAGAACTGAGGGTGTTCCAAAGTGTGTGGTTTTAAAAGGTATTAACAACAACAGAGTCCTGTGGCACCTCAAAGACTAACCAATTTAGTACGGCATCAGCTTCTGTGGACTAAAGTTCACTTCATCATGTAGAAGAGGAGCTATGGCTCAGTGATAGAGCTCGTGCTTTGCTTGCATAAGCAAAGGCTGCCTAAAACCCTGAAGAACCACTGCCAGTCAGTGCCAGAAGTACTGACCTACATGGATCAAAGGCCGGACTTGCTATAAGGCAACTCCATGGGCAGTATTCATCTACCATGTCCCATTAGCAAAAGGATTTCCGCTTGCACCATGGGACTTTCCCCCTCCTCCTCCTCTGTGTGCACCCTGCACCCTCCCCAAACCTGCTCCAGAGGTTCGAGAAAGCCCCTCAAATAGATTTAGGGGGTACACCGCAGGAGAAGAGGGGAATAATTTTCCATTGCAAAAGCAGAAATCCTTCCTCTGGCAGAACATTCACATTCGCATATGGAATTGTGTTCAATGTAGTGTTAACCTACACAAGAATAGAAAATGGGAGAAACGTAGAGGTTGAAATTAAATAGCAATGGAATGCAAATAGTAATCTGTGCACATTAAATGACAGCTTGAATGTATTGCAAAATAAGCACAGTGACCCTTCACAAAAGCAAAAATAGAAGATAACAGTTGTCTTAGCAATGAGTAGTAAATTAGCACCTGTAGTGAGACAGGAAACTACTGTCTGTATTCAGACCTAAATGAATAGAATTGAACTTCTTGATAAGTTGCAATCTTGCAGTCATGCCTTTTTCCGAAGCTGCTTTTTTAAAAAAAGGATGACCACCTTATTATTAGTAACAGAGTGTCCCAGTAGGCTGAAAATTTTCGTTATTGGTTCCTGAATGCTGCTATTTTTGATGTCAGATTCTTTTGTATGGAGACTGGTCTGTTTGCCCTCTGTGGAAACACATGGCTGACAGATGGTAGCATATGTATCATCCTCTCTAGAAATAGCAAAATTAGAGAATTCTAAATAGGATTTTAAAATCAGTATTACAGCATGCATACAGCTGAGATGGGAAGCAATTTTTAAAATATTACAAAATATAATGCCAGTGAACGGATGCATTAAAATGGTTGTGAAACCTGAAAACATCACTACTTTCTAGGAATACAATGAAAAGTAGTCAAATGCATAGATGGCATCAGTATGAGTCTGATCTACTATTTTTAAAAAAATCATATGCCAGTTCTTTTGGGACTGTGCCTGTTCCAAAGGCAAGTATGTAGAGGGATCACATGTTTGAATAGTTTCTCATTTGATAACCTCCATGCACACATGGGGAGGTTGCCCTGGAATGCTAGCTTCCCATAGGATAGAGGCTGTTCTTTTATCTATGGGATCATTCACTCATGATATTCCCCTGGTTCTTTTCAGAAACAGTACCATCGGGAGGCTCTGCCTTGAGTCTTTTGACTCTGTAGGTTTAGGGGTAGGGAACCTTTTTTCAACTGATGGGCCAGATCCTGGGTTCCCCCATCCCAAGTGGGTCATTTTGGCAGGTGGTCAGAGATGCCCACCTGTCAGTCACCTGACATCACCAATTCCCCCTTGGCAGTGTAGTTTGACTTTTGTATATGATACAGAGCGGCATTCGTAGGGCTAGTTCAGATGTTAATGGGCCTGGTAATGTTATGTACTGAAGTTCTCACCCTGGGCCAGCAGGGGGATACTGTAGATAGTTTTCACTCAGGTCCACATATGCAAAAAAAGGATCGAAAGTGACATTCAGTGATTGGCTAGTTACAGAAAATGGTTACTGTTACATTCTTGTGGAGCTCTATATAAGCAGGCTGGCTGAAGCCTTCAGTTCAGTTCTGTTCTGGCCTGTGAATAAACAAGAGCTGATTGAAGAATTGCTGTGTCGTCTGATATGTTCACCCACAACTTAACAGGTAATCTCTTCTGGGGCTTGGGAACTACCACAAGATGTGTCGATGGCCCCCAACTTAGATGGCTTTAAAAGGGGGGCTAGACAGCTTCATTAGACAGATTAATGGATCATAAGGCTATCAATTACTGCTAGTCATGATGGCTTTATGTTTCTTCCAAGATCAGAGGCTCCATATCATGACTCTGCAGGGTTCTGCTTCTAAAGTTTTCCCAGCATCTTGTGGAAGGCTATATAGACAGGGAACATGACCTGCAGGAGTGGGAGGGGCTTGTCAGTGCTCCCTTGCTCTCCTTTGCATGACTGTCGTCACAAAACTGAACAGAATGCCCAAACAGGGCTCAGGTGAGGTGAGAGTCTGTGGCTAGGCTAAAACTTAATCAACTCCAGAGTTCAAATGAAAGGAGCAGATTTACTTAAATCAGTATAGAAGAACTAAAGAAATGCATAGTTGCCTAAACTAAAAAGGAAGTTGTCTTGGGTGTGGCACATTTGGGAGAAGTGTATTTGGTGGCAACCAGGAAAAGGGCCTTCTCTGTTCTAGTGCCCCCCCATGAGATCACCTTTCTCTTAGGCAGTCACTGACACTATTGCTGTTTTGACTTCTCTTGGAAATACACCTGTGCTCTCAAGCTTTAACTGGTGCTTAACTTCAGTGGGATGTGGGTGGCGCTGTGGGTTAAACCACAGAGCCTAGGACTTGCTGATCAGAAGGTCGGCAGTTCGAATCCCCATGATGGGGTGAGCTCCCGTTGCTAGGTCCCTGCTCCTGCCAACCTAGCAGTTCGAAAGCATGTCAAAGTGCAAGTAGATAAATAGGTACCGCTCCAGCGGGAAGGTAAACGGTGTTTCTGTGCGCTGCTCTGGTTTGCCAGAAGTGGCTTAGTCATGCTGGCCACATGACCCGGAAGCTGTACGTCGGCTCCCTCGGCCAATAAAGCGAGATGAGCGTCGCAACCCCAGAGTCGGTCACAACTGGACCTAATGGTCAGGGGTCTCTTTACCTTTAACTTCAGTGGACGGTACTATTATTTTAATTTGCCCTTGACTGCTGCTATATTTTTAGAGGGTGATTCCCAATGCTAGTCATACTCAGAGTAGGGCTGCTGAAACAAAGAGACCGGCATTATTCCATTCCCTTGATTGCAATGAATTCTACTCAGTATGACTAACACTGGATATCAGGCAACATTTTGCAGGTTTTTATTGCTGTTTTTAATGTTTTAAAGCTGTTTAAATTGTTGCTGTATCTTTTATTGTGAACTACCTTCGGATGCTACAGGAATGACAGTATAAAGTGCTTGAGTACATTGAACCCTCTAAAACATATAGTCGCTGAATCATACTCTAAGGAAGGCTACAGACAAAGCATCTTCTGGTAGCAAGCAGACTACACGAGTCATCTGGGCAATTTGTAGAAGGCATTCAAGAGAGTGACAAAACCATTGGGAAAGCCTACTCTTATTGGCAGTGATCCAGGAAAGTGTCTGGGGTGGTGGTGGAAATAAGGATCTGATCAGAGAGACTTCAGGTGAGAGTCAGATCCTACATGTATGGACAGATGGCAATACCAAAAACAGTGTTTAGCCCAAGAGTAGAGAATCTTTGTCAATCTGAGGACAACATTTGTTGGAGGGCCACCTTGCAGGGGCTCCATGCTACTGGTGGGTGGGGCCAGAGAAAAATGGATGTGATTCCCAACTTTGCACAATAGGCCACATTCCAGCCATGCAAAAACCAGAGGTTCCTTCTACACACATGCATGCACACACATCTCTATATCCTTCATTTAGGCAAGCAAGAAGTATTCTCACAATTCAAGGACACATTCCAGCAAGGCAAAAGCTTTTGAGGAGGGTGCAGGGTCAAGGAGGAGAGTGGACTTGGGAGGCATGGACTGTCCCAAGTCCCAATGGTGGGAAGGGCCTAGAGGGCTGCGTTCAGACCCTGGGTTTGAGGTTTATCCATTTGCAGTTTAGTCCCTGGATGTGGCTTTGGGAGGTGTAAAGGTTGGCAGATTTTCCTCTTCCTCTCTCGCCAGGGGCCTCATCTGGAGTCATCAAAGCACAGCCTACATGCTTGCTTGCTTTTCAAATGGTACAAAAGGGAGTCTTTCAGCCAAAATGGCACACTCGAAAGAGAAACAGAGGCACTGAGTTTTTGGTTTCCACTATCCCAGCATCTTAGAAGACACCAGCTAATCCAGTTCAGAGCAATGTTCCAAATGCACACCTCATGCCATAACTAGTAGAGCACATTGCCTCTCACGTTGCCTGTGATGCTGACTCACAACAAACACAACAGTATTTCATGTGGGACTCATGCTGGATCGCTAGAAATAAATTAGGAGTGAATTAATTTTATGGCCAGAACTACACACATGCAAGGAAATTCACAGGAAAGGGTGAAACCTGCCATCTGCCCTTGACTGCCTTGGCACAGAGGATTCATTAAGAGGCAGTTAAGGGACTTCCCAGTTGTTACTAGATGCCTATGTGCAGGCATATGTTGCTTTTCACCCTTAACTTTTGGATTTCCTCGGGTTATCGTTTTCTATACATCATAGCGAAATATGTTTGCCCAATAGCGAAGGCTAACATTCTTTTTCATCATCTCCCATGACATTAGAGATATTGATGGGACCAACACTTGGTGTAAAAGTGATACCATTGCCTGGTTTTTATTGGCACCGACTGCAATGTAGGAGAATTACAGTAGAATTTCAGTGACTTCCACCTCAGAAATGGAGGTTGTTTATAAATCACAAATTATATCACCAAAGGCCTTCCGAGACCCTCCTGCAACCTGCTCCTCCAAGCTCCTTCTCTATTTTGCTTCCTCCTACACTGGGAGTGGACAACATAGTGCCCTCTATGTGTTTTGGACTCCCAACTACCATGAACCCCAGACAGCCTAGCTAATGGTCAAGGATTATGGGAGCTGTAGTCCAGCAATACCTGGAGGACAATACAGTAACTACCCTTGTCCTAGATTAAAGAACCTAAGAGTATCCTGGCACCCTTCAGCTCTCCAGAGTACCTGAATCCAAGCGTCCCTGATACCCACCACCAGATTACCTAGCACCAGCAAGGATCTTGAAGCAGCCTTGGCAGCTTCTGCATTCAAGCAGGAAGTCAAATTTCCTTGCAGATTTCCTTGATAGGTTGCGTCTTGGCAGCTTGTCTCTTTGACTTTCTGATCGAGTACTGTATCTGGAACTCTCAATCCTCTAATCTACTCCCATTATAAAAAGAAGTCAGAGGCTTAACACGGTAGCAAGCTCTCAATGATCCTCAGTCACAGTTTTGTTGCATATAGAATAGACCAGACACACATTTGCCCTAGGATGACTCTATCCTAGGTTTCTCCTAATTTCCATTATTTATCTTGCCATTCCTCCAACAAGTTTATGATTCTCCCACTTCCCAACTCACAGCAACCAGTGGCGTAGGAAGGGGGATGCGGGGGCTGTAGACCGTCCCGGGTGTCATCAATGAGGGGGTGACAAAATGGCCAACCAGCTGGGAGGCCGGTGGGCCACTTCCCCGGTGCCAGCACTCGGCTCCAAGGGTGCAGCGCGCCCGCCTCCCGGCACTACCATCCTGAACTGGGGGTGGCTGGCACCAGCTTGGGGAACCGTGGGGAGGGGGGGCAAAGCCTGACTCCATCCCACTGGAGATGTGAGGCGGGGGTGAACTTGGAAGCAGAACCTTCCGCAGGAAAACAACAACATACACAAGCAGGCTCCCTGCAGCAGCAAGTGTCTTTCAAAACACAAGCAAAGCAACGAGAGGGGTGCCAGAAGGGCGCAACAGCCTCCGCTCGGGGCTGGGGTCGCTCCAGAGGTGGTGGGGGTTGGTTGCTCTATGCCTTTGTTCTCTGCCACTTGCCCCTCCCCCTCCCACCCCAGGCATGTTGGAGTCATGTTCTGCCACTGACAGCAACCTCCTACCGGTCCCAAACAGCATAGTCAATGGTCAGGGATTATCTACTCCAGTGACATCTGGATGCCACCCCAGTGGCTTCTACATAGTCAGGAACCTGGATTGTGGCCGGATTCCTAACTGCATATACAGACCCCATGCACATTCTCCCTTTCTGTTGAATGTGCAGCCAGAGGATGGTACAGACTCATTGGATACTTGGAGACTGGAGGCAGGACCCGTGGGCATGATTCAACTCCTCCATATGTTTGCATGCCCTGCTGCTACCCATTATATATTGCCTTTGAACACTGAATAGATCTATCTTATTTTCCATACATTTGTTTGATTGCTTTTCAAATAAGTTGCATTAGGGACCACCAATATTCTGCAGTTCTTAATCTAATACGCTACGTACACATTACAAAAATAGGTACTTCCCTCTGTTTGTCTGGAAGCTGCTGGCAAATAATTAATTTCATCTGGGTAGACCTCTGAGCTTCCATTCAGAAGACAGAGCCTTTACATAACGCTTACTCTGAAATTATATGCAGGGTAAAGTCTGACTCACCAGAAGTTTGTCACCCATTACCCAGCTCAGATTATCTGCCTCTGGATAAAGACATAATTTAGCTGAACATTGCTTGTTCTAAAAGTAAAACTGAGTTAAGTCTAACACTAAAGAGCACCCTGAATTTTGTCTAGGATGATACGAAAAACGCTAAGGAAAGGCCAGAGTTTAAGCAAAGGTGTTGGATTAAGGCAACGTGAAAAAATTGTTTTACTAGATTTATATCAGCTCTTGAGGCCAGTTTCTGGCTCTCACAGCTACAATTCACAATGGTGAACACACTTCTGCTGGGTTTTTCATTTTATTCTCATTGGGAGTGTTGCAAACTGTAGCAGCCTTGTCCAATGGTGTGGTTTCTCCTCCCTCACCTGACAAGCTGTTATCAGTACAGAAAGTGATTAAGCAGAATTCTCCATACAGATAGAAGAAGAGTTATCAGCTTTGGCCTGTTTTCTTTCTGGAAGGTCGAAGTTAAGGGCTTACAAGAGCTGAATGATCTGAACAGAAAGGCTCTTGCTGGATGCAGAGGTGAAAAGTTGCTCCACATCTAGGAAGATATAAAGCCTCCAGGGACAGCAATGATCTAGATGTCAGGAAATAAACATTGTGGGGAGTGGGTTGAAATGAACCTGAGCTAACCAGGAAAAAGTGATTCAGAGGACTAGTATAATCTACTGAGATAGCCAGAATGGCACATTGCACCTTTGAACAGGAGTAACAGAGATGCACATCCTTTCCCTCTCACAATCTTGGTATAATATGGATGGAGTGCAAGAGCCTGTGACTTGATTCTTTGAGAAACGAAAACTGTAACCATCACAGGTCTTATACGGTTGTTGCTCTCCACATACCTGCAATCATGTGGTGGTGGAGAACAAGGCCACACCCACTAGCTCTGCCCCATAGGAGCCAACTCCTAGGGGCCAAGGTCCCTTTGCCCCCTAATAAAATATTTGAGGGGGTCAGGGGCGCCCAAGCTGATGGGCATTGCCATTCAAATGGTCTTTGTGTGCCCATGCCATGTTATTGATTATGTGGAGTGGAGCTTACCTGCTCCCCCTCCCAAAATTTTATTCAATTTGGCACCTCTGCTCTGCCCCCTCTCTGTCATCCCCACCACCACTGTCTATGTGTTGGGGGGGGGAGCCTGTAAAGGGGAGCTTGTTGTATGCACTTAGGCTCTCCTCATGATCGGGAATCCTGATCGTGCAGGGAACCTAACTTCAGGTAGATGGTTTTTACATATAATAAGCTCTTCGTTTCAGACATTCCCTACACACCCATAATGTATGGGCAGCATGAGGGTGGGGTCAGTGAGGAACAGAAAGAATTTATGTCACAATTGCCTGGAGGGGAATGCCCATATAAGCTTATAATGCCCAAGGAAGAGAGGTTTAGGCAAAAATAAAAAATAAATAAAAAATACTTAGAGCTAATGGAAGAAGCAGAGACTGAACACTAGTTCCGAATAAAACTTCTGCCTAAACCTCTCTCTCTTGTGAGGTTCTGCTAATTAATAATTGTTGAAGGAATTAACCATTTTAACCGATATTTTCCATGGTTTGTTAATAAGGACAAAACTGTACATCCTGATATTATAAATGATTTGTTTATAACATTGTTTATAAAATTATAATATATAATTTGTTTATAGCTGCAGTTGGGTTAGTGTGTACGCAGTCTATATGGCAGCTGGGAATTGTCACCTCACACTTTCCAGTGTAATTTTCCATCACTTTTCTCATAGGACTTTTTGTAGTTAGAAAAGTCATAGGATAATTGTACCCTGAAAATGTGGAAAGCAACCAAATTTTGTGTGAATAAACATCCCATCTGAAAGCATCCTAAGAGTAAAAGCCCTAATGGTTAAAAGCGACACCGAGGGTAAAAACTGAAAAGCAAAATCTGAAAAAATGTTCAAACATTTAAATTCAAATCCTGACTTTTTGCCGAAATTTGAATTGGTGCAATGCAAAATACTTTCAAATCTTCACTTCTCTCACATTCTCAGCCTGTCACTTTGGTCATGTAAATTTGAGTTTACTCATCCACCATCCCCAGTGGGGAATTTGTGGTCCTCCAGATACTGGTGAAGTCAAAGCCCCATCATCTCCAGAATAGCCAATGGTCAGGGATGATGGGAACTGTAGTCCAACATCTTAAGAAGCACAGATTTCCTATTCCTACCTGATCTTAGAACACAAATACGTTCCTCATTTTTGAAGGCCAATGCTTTTGAGGACAGAATCTAGTCCAAATCGATGTTTAGCAAGTTTTGACAGAATGCCGTTTAATTCAAGAAGCATTAATTTTAACCATTTATCTCACACAGTCCCTGTTTGAAAAAAAGAGAGAGAGAAACATAAAGCTAATTACTCTATTATGTATTATGAGGTCTGGGTGTGTAAAACTTTCACACCAGAAGTGTCTTATTTTGCTAACTGCTTGAACATTAAACTTGAACAGAAAGGAATTGTTCCCATGACTCATATTTTTCATCATTTGGTCATTAAATTGTGATGGATATAAACCTATAAAGTACCTAAACTGAACCTTTTAACAATCCATGAGCAATACTATCATTTTTTTAATAGAACTCGCTGACCGTGCCTTTCTCAGATGCCATTTGTCACTTTCAGTGGGCAATAATCAATAACTTGGCTTTGAAATAAATAATATAGCAGTCGCAATATATTATCTTTCAGGCTGGCCTTATACTAACCACAAAACAGGGTCTGGGAAGATGAGAAGTTTAGGTAAATGTTAAAAATGGAATGACACTGAGAAGAAGAGCTAAATGAATGAGTGGACAAAGCCTAATCCTTTCTTATCCTAATCCTTTCTTCCCACTTTTGCCCCATTTTGTCATGTCATTGAGCATGTTGCATGCTCCTTGTGGTGGTTGGAAAGTTTGCATCGTATTCACATTTTTCAGTTAGGTCAAATAGTTGGTGCAGGTTCCAGAATGTCTGAGCGACTTCAGATTATCTAATCTCCACTTATCTATAGTTGTGCTAGATGATCTTTGTGGTCCCTTCCAACTCTACAATTCTATGATTCTATTAATGACGCTCCCCGCATCAGTCTCCCCACTCAAGTGAAACAAAGGCATTTACATCCTCCTCCACCATTCTGCCTCACATTCTTTGTACTTCTCTCTTTAGAACAAAAGTGGGGTTTCAGGTCCTGGGCATGTTTAAGAGGATGTGTTCAGTGTAGAAGAGGTTGACTCAGTGCAAACAGGAATTAAGCAGGCAAAACAAACAGTCTTGAATTATTGAGGGGATGTTTACTGAGTTCTTGCATGGGTGACATAGGAGGTACTGCCAGGCACACCAGTGCCCACTGGCACTGTGTTGGAGATCCTACTACACAAATGACAACTAATCCTGGCAACCATCAAGTTCCAAACTAATGCTGTGTTAGGTGTAATTTCTCTACGCTGGACTCTGGTTTCCAAATTTTTTAGATATACAGTGGTACCTTGGGTTAAGAACTTAATTCATTCTGGAGGTCCATTCTTAACCTGAAACTGTTCTTAACCTGAGGTACCACTTTAGGTAATGGGGCCTCCTGCTGCCGCAGCTCCACCAGAGCATGATTTCTGTTCTCGTCCTGAAGCAAAGTTCTTAACCCGAGGTACTATTTCTGGGTTAGCAGAGTCTGTAACCTGAAGCATCTGTAACCTGAAGTGTCTGTAACCCCAGGTACCACTGTAATATGTTAGATACAGCAGCTTGTGTAAAACAACTTCTCAGTCAAGTGACAACACTGTTGTGGCTGTGATACAGCAAGTGTTCTTTCTGCCTGCCAATCAGAAAAGTTTGTAAACAGTCATCATATTGATTAGAATATACAGAATTCATTAAACTGTGTAGACAAGCTCACAGAGTTGTTGCTTGGTGGAAAACGCAAAGTCATTGTAAGGCTGCCTCTGATTTGGTTCACAAGAGATAGTGAACCAGTGAAGATCTAGAAGACTGGAGCTTTCTGCACTGTTGAATTCAGTACTTCACTCAGTAGATGCAAGTACTCTGTTATTTCAACAAATATCACAAAACAGCTTTAAAGCATTGCTAGACCACCAAAGATCTTGGATATGATCTTTATCACCAAATGTCACCATCTCTATTGCCACATGAAGCACAGTCAATAGCCTTGTTATATGGGAGTGGGGAAAGGATATCCTTGCTGTTACTTGCAACTTTGGTAAAAATGGCTGGTTAAGTGATCCTGGGCTGGTGAAGTTGTACACAGTCTCTTCTTCAGAAAACTCTACTAGCACCCTGGATCAAACTATTTAGTTTTGGTAAGCCAAAGAGAAGCACTACACTCTCACATGTGAAACTTCAGTAATTTCAATTCTGGGTGTTTCAAATTCACTGTGGGTCCACTGTGTAAGTCAAGGTCAATGTCACCATGCGTAAATAGAACTCTTGTTTATTCAAACTTCTGATTATTGTTTTTCTAACCTCCCGCAGGCAATTCAGATAAGTAAAGCTGTACTATGTTTAATATTTATAAGGCTGCAAGAGAACAGTGGGGAACCCTTAATTACAATGGAAATGGAGATTATGTACTTAAATATACTGGAGAAAGGCTTGAATCACAGCAACATTTATTATAAATAACATCCCCCTATACAAGTCTAAAAATAATCTCCTTAATGCTCGTGTGTGTGCATGTGTTTGATATTAAAAATGACTGATTTAAAGGAATGTGCTTCACCTTCTTTGCCAAGTAAGAAGGTTTGGTTCCAGTATGCTCAGGCTTAAATGCTGCCAGTATTTCATGTTCGGATAGTCATAAAGTTAAAGGTTAATAGGCTGTACAAATGACAGAGTTTAAAGGGGAAAATGAGCACCGGGAAGATCTCTAGTACTTAGGCAACATTTTAAAAATGAAGCTTAGCTTCATTGTAATATCTTCTCTCATGATGTTGATCATTAGTGAGAATAATTCTATTTGCATAAGCAATTTCTTTGCCTATAGCCCATCTCCGCTTATTTTGAGGGTAATTGTGACACATACTGACTCATAAGCCTTTGACACACACCGACTCATAATCGTGCTCAGTGACATAACAATCTGCTGCCCTGGAAAATGTAACAGTGCAAATGTAAAATGGTGGCCTCTGTGCAATGATGAAGGGCAAGTAGATGTTGTAAATGGAGGAAGCTTTTCATACTAGAAAATGAGACTGGCATAGAGAAAAGAATAAGGGAAAAAACCATTACAGGTTAAAACTATGTGCAGTGAGATCCAAAGCAAGTCTACTCTGACGTAAGCCCCACTGAGTTCAATTAAATATATTCCATTATTAACATGCATAGAACTGTAGCCTTCTTTAACAGTCTCAGATTTGATTAGAGGCTTTCAGCTGCTGCGATTTTAAGAAATAATTGTGATCTAAACTAAGTCACAGTTAGTTGAAATCTGTGTTATCTTGGAATGCAGGGGCAGATGGGGCTCATCAACCTGGCAAGGTGGCCCATCTAGGAAAAAGGAAACTTTGATCCTAAACATCTGCTGTCTTGCAGTTAAACTAATTTGTGAGAAATCCTTTGGGAGTAAACCCTGAGGAACAATTTGTACCCGCTGCTTTGTGAAATATCTCCCAGAGAAGAAAAGGCTAAGGATTAAACCCTACACAAATCCAGAGTTGGATGGTGTCTTGTATGCCTCCTTCTGCCAACTCCTGCAGCCCAGCTGGCGCCAGATGTATTGCTTTGCTTTGGACCACACCAAGAGGGGAGTCTTGTCATCTGGGCAGCCCAGGATCTCCATACACACTGCTCAGGCTTGCACCCTGTGGAGGTCACTGCAAATACAGCAAAAGCTATGTGGGAGGCACCAGCTAAAAGTTATAAGTTCAACCTGATTGGCGTAAGGTACAAGTACTACAGGTTGTCTTCATTGGTGGGAGAGATCATTGTGTCTCACTGGTCAGCTATGCGTTAAGCGGGGCAGCCCTTGGTCAACCCATAGCAGTGACCAGAAGAATGACCACTGGGAAGAGCACAGAGAGGAGAGATATCATGGTGCATCCGCAACAGCACAACCAGAGAACTTCATCTGTCCCAGCTGCAACCACACATGTCTATTCCACATCAGTCTGTGAAGCCACAGCAGGTACTGCAACCTTCCAACAGTTTGACTTCACCCCCAAAGATGCACACTTTCATTGTCTCCTGAGGCAGACAGAAGCCAACAACAAGTATGCTAATTCAAGAAATATGATGCAACATAGTTTTAATGATAAATCCCTGCTTGTTTCTTAATTCTGCCCTCAGGATCCTTTTCTTAATTTGTATGCTACCAGTCTGGACATTTTCATGGTGCTTGAAATCACTGGAAATGTTCCAACACCAGAGTAGCTAACCTGTGGCCCTCCAAATGTTGTTAGACTCTCGCTTCCATCAGCCCCAGTCAAAATGGCCAATGGTCAGAAATGATGGGAGTTGTAGTCCAGGGACAACTGGAGGATCAATGGTTAGCCACCACACAGGTTAACCACACCCTCTCTTGCTTTGTAGTCTCCAACGGATTTGTCATTGCAGGGAACTTTATGGAGGGGGGAAGAGCAGAAACTTGGGACATCTCAGCACACTCACCAAACTATTCCCATGATTCTTTTTGGAAGCTGTAACTATTAAAACAATGGTTTATTTCTGGTAAAGGATAGAGACGGCCCCTTTGATACTTGAGCCTGATAAGTGCTTAATTGGGTTGTCCCAAACTAGTTGCTTATTTTACCTTTGCAAGATTTAATTGACGTAGCTGGAAGTCAGGATCAGAGTGAAGAATAAGGCAATTTTTGACAATTTCCAACTATTCAGGACCTTGAATGCACAATCAGGAAAAGTGTACCCAAGAAGTTCACACGATTTTGGAGTTTCCACAATTGTTTCAATTCTTGAAACTAACTTAAAAGGTTGCACCGGAGTGCTCTTTATGCAAGCGGAACAGATCAATCTTATCACCATCTCTATGAATTTTAAATAATAGCCACTTTTCTTCTCTTCCTTGGCTAACTGTTGCATGTTCAGAAGCTTTCCTTTTACAACGTCATATTTCTTCCTTCTTTAATAGAAATTACTTTAATGGACAAGATGATGTTAAAATTTTGATTTAAATGTACTTGGGCACAGTGGGAACATCAGTATTTTTATATTTAGCCTTCAAAAGCTCAAGAAATTGTGTTCTCATTCTTGGCAGGAGCAACTTTGCCCCACCTCTCCTAGAAGAAAGAGACTCAGGTTGATTCCTTCTTCTGAGAGGGGGATAAGTGGATCACATGTGGCCTGAGTGGCCAATGAGCAGGGAGGGTTAGCCAGCTATTTAAGGCTGACTCCATCCCTCTTCACCTGGTCATCCTCACAGGCTTGGTGCCCTTAGGGCCAGGCCTGCACAGCCAGCAGGACCTGGGTACACCAGCTAAGCTGCATTTACCCAGTGCTCACTTAACAAAGAGGGAGTTTTCTTCAGTCCTCAGCTGGGAGGCAAATCACCTGCTAGTTTACTTGGCCAGGGGGAGGGATACTTCACTCTCGTATTTCCATTGATTCCCCCTGCCTGCGCATATTTATTTGGCTAATTGCAGATCCTCCAATTTGTTTTGTATCATTGCCATTATTTATATAATGAATTTTCCCCTGACAGGAACTCAAGACAGCTTACAGATAAAATAAGGACAGATAAAAACATAGATATAGTAATCATTAATTAATCTACCCTTGTTGCCACATAAAAAGTTGCCCTGAGTCTTCTTTCTAGGTATGGGGCAACATATCTATGTATATGATCCAACAGGGAAGGGGGAATCTGGTTGCCATATTTACTTCATGTGCCATCTGGAAAATATGATGTTGGCACAGGCAGCTATGGTGCTGCTTAACTGCAGTTTATATCCATGTGCACTTATATCTACCATTGATTTAAATGGAGGGCTAGCTGATCCATCTCTCCAGCCTTCAAGCCAGGTAGCCATATAGAGGTATGATATTGTCTGTCATGTTTTAGATCTTGAGAGAATAGACATAAACATATCTGAGCTACCAGTAATAGTTGGAGAATGCTGGTTGTCATGGGGGTGACTTACTCCTGATTTGCCATAATGTCAATGTTCCATTTAAATATGAATTAAGATGATGTCACCTAGCATCCCTGGACATCTTTGCAACTCATTAGTGTTGCAGCTTTTTTTTTAAAAAAAAAGAAACTAACATTCTAAATATGTTCTTTTTTTCAAAAAGAGGCCATAACTGAAAGTTGAATGAGAAGAATGCTTTACTCTTTTATTAGTTCACTTTCTGCTATATATCTAGTCTGTATGCCAAGAAAAGTATAATCAAATGGCAAGTTATTGGTTTTTCAATAACACAGTTTTAAAAAGAGAATAAAATAGCATATCTTACCTGGCAGTATTTATGAAACAATTAATATTGCTAGTGTATTTTCCACTTCCTCAATATTTCATATGCCGTATCAGTTTTTATAAACCTAAAAAGCAGGCATAGGCAAACTCCGGCCCTCCAGATATTTGAGACTACAATTCCCATCATCCCTGACCACTGGTCCTGTTAACTAGGGATGATGGGAATTGTAGTCCCAAACATCTGGAGGGCCAGAGTTTACCTATGCTTGCTCAAAAGACTACAAGAAAGACTAATCTGAGAACTAACAAGGAAGTGAGGCAACACTTTGGGGCAGAAATACAGCATTCATGTTGTCTTATCCAATTCTCTGATACAAAATCAAATGAAGTTGTAATTCTATTGAACTTTAGGGAGATGTTTCTGAAGGCACAATTGACCACAATATCTTGTTTTTAACTCTGTAGTCTTAAAATTTATACCCATATCTGTTAAGCTTAATTCCACCATTCCTGTTGAGATTTATAATCCTGACATATTTCTAATTATTTGGTTTTGCCCCCAAATGACAGAAACAATATAATGTTCTCTCATGCATAGAGAAACACATGGTGGACGTGATACTGCAGCTCATAATATATGGATATTTTATTGTGGTCACCAGCCAAACAACAACAATAAAATTATGTTTCCCCTATATTGCATTCTAACCTGACATCCATATATGTAGAATAATGAAATTACTGTGGAGTGTGAGGAGAAGGCCTGTATTGCGTAAAGAGTTTACTTTGGTCTGGAGGTTTGTGCTTATTCCCTTTGATGTACAGTATCTCAGAAATCTTCCAAGTAAACCAGCCAAAGGACTGTTCTGGGATTAGTAGAGTGACCTGGTTGCTGTCCATGGTACTGAAAACCAAAGCTAAGTCATTCTTGTTTGTTTTATTGTGAAGTAGGTGCTCTTTCTACTTCTTTGTGAAGTAGGGACGCGGGTGGCGCTGTGGGCTAAAGCCTCAGCGCCTAGGGCTTGCCGATCGAAAGGTCGGCGGTTCGAATCCCCGCGGCGGGGTGCGCTCCCGCTGCTCGGTCCCAGCGCCTGCCCACCTAGCAGTTCGAAAGCACCCCCGGGGGCAAGTAGATAAATAGGTACCGCTTACCAGCGGGAAGGTAAACGGCGTTCCGTGTGCGGCTCTGGCTCGCCAGAGCAGCGTTGTCACGCTGGCCACGTGACCCGGAAGTGTCTTCGGACAGCGCCGGCCCCCGGCCAATAGATGTGAGATGGGTGCACAAACCCCAGAGTCTGGCAAGACTAGCCCGTTCGGGCAGGGGTACCTTTACCTTTACCTTAGGTGCTCTTTCATAGCCTCTCTTGCAACCGCATTTAGCCAAGACTGATGAGGCAACAGCACACTGTAAATGTTACTTCAAGAAGCTATTCAGTTCAGTTTGTTTCTCTGGAGTCTGTATGGTGGCGACTGCACACTACTTGTATCTTCACTTTATTTCACCTGCACATACATAACGGTAGTAGTTCGGATTTGCAAATCGAAGCCTTGATGCAACTGATTCCATTTATCCGGGGGCATCCTTTAATCTTAAATTCAGCAGCTCCTTTGGCATTACTAAGGTATGTGATATAAATCAGATATGAGAGCCCTTTTAAGAAACTGATTTTTGGCTCAATGGACCGTAACCACTTTGAAATCAATGATTATTTAGGAACTCTTAAAACTGTAGATAATTTAGCTGCTGTACACACACATATTGGTTCTATTTTCTTCTTATTGGTTTACATGTGAATAATCTATATTTGTCTGGGTCTCTCCTACACAGGTGGTTGAGTATGGATTATAGCAATTCTCCTTTTTTAATACACCAGGCAGAGCTGTAAAAGATTTCAGCACCATCCCCACCCTTAGAAAGAGACTTAAAGGGCAAAGTTGGAAAGTTTGGTGTTGCAATTCTACTCCATTTCAGTGGAATGTGAGGAGGTTCAGCCTCATGTGAAAGGGCCCTGGCATTTTGCAACCTAATAATTATCATATATTATTTTTCTCCCCACAGCTCTAGAAGCCTTGTGACCATGTTTGCTTCTTGACACATGGAATCAAGCTTTCTAGCTCAGGATCAGATAACTACTCTAGAATTCGAGGGAGATCCACTTTTAAACTTAAAGGTGCCTCTAGTTCTCGTTGCTGTAGACCCTGTAATATAGAGCAGTAGGTGGGAAGCTTTTTTAACCCTGAGGGTTGCGCTTCCTCATGAAAAGCCAGGCTGGGGGGGGGGTGGTGCCACATTTCAGAAGTGGGTGGAGCCAAAGGCAACACTGGACAGAGCATCAATTGTTACTCTTACTTTTGTACAGAAGGCTACATTTCTATACACAAACACAAAAAGCACATGGGGAGGGTATAGAAGAAGACCATTGAGAGGTGTGACCTGGAGAGAGTTCTAAGAGTTCTAAGAGAGTCAGACAGAGGAGGACAGAGGACCACATTTGACCCCCAGACCTGCGGTTCCCCATCCCTGCTATTGAGTCAAAACTTGTAAGAGTGGGAAACCTCAATTAAAATATTTGAAAACAAGGAGATATGTGTAGGGCTTCCAGTGGGCAGGGAAGGGGATTTAATAAAAATTAATTTTATAATTTCCCATTTATAATTTCACACATTTCCAAAGTTTTATATCTGGACTTTACATAGGACTGTGGCTTCCATGGAAATGGGGTCTCCAATATGGTACCCTCAGGTTCCCTGCCCCTGTCTTTTTATTTTTATTTTCTTTTTAGTTTTGTTTAATTATGTTGTTCAAGCGGGAGGAAATCTCGGGGCGGGGGTTGCAAACGTTGTCAGGTATTTGGGGCTATGTTTTATTTGGTTTTAGGAATGTATGTGCTTTGCCTGTTCAAGGAGACTAGTGAGGGGCTGAGCATCATCAGTTTTTCTTCTGTGAAATTGGTTCTTTGTGGTGCCCACAGCAGTTTGGGGTTTTTTTTTAGATTTCCAGGTATACCCTCAAGCCAAAAAGGCTATGGACTTTTGACATAAAGCATCACAGCTGGGACCATAAACCATACTTCTACTACTATAATCTCAGGAGACCATAGGTAGAGTATTAATATGGAATGAGTACCTTCTAATTATGTTGGTAACAATCTTTGGTCCACCCTTCTGTTCAAACTTACTGGAGAATCCATTGGTTGGGGTTAACCTACAATTAACTCCTTCCATAAGGGAGAGTCTGCTCTATCCCTCCTTCTCTGAAGATAGAATGATAGGAACAAGGAACAGGGTCTTCTGGGAGGTGACACCTTCATTATGCCCTCCAAGCTTTCTTGGTATCATCACTTAATATCCCCACTTGGCCACCTAATGACAGGCACACAGACCAGTTTCAGACACAGCCATAGAGAAACCCTTTCAGACACAGAGAAATCCTTTCCCAGTACAGTAAAGGGATCAGTCAACACTAAATCAGCAGAAGAAACTATCCCAAACAGCGCATTTACACAATTGATCCTTGTGAACATTATCCAATTAATTATGGGTTGTAAAATAGTAATAAAATAATTCTTGTTTAAATCCAATGTTATGTGCAGTTCTACAAACACTAATTAGGGAACAAATATTATTGATGCATGTGGGAATGATGCTAATGAATGTGTGTTGAAGATCTGCTCCAGGATGACTCAGCAGGATGGCAACAAGTATTCCTTAAATACACATAGACACACCATGATCTCATGTGAAAGCTTAGAGGATTTTTTTTTTAATGCAGATTCGATCTGTTGCTGTTCTGTCACTTTCAACACACCATTGTGGAGTGGGAGAGCCATTCTGTAACAAAGGCAATTTCCTGGATGTGTGCAGTGCAGCATAATTCAGCCAAACGTAACCATCCCATCCTTGAAATGGGAGTTAGTTGCAATGGTTTTAAAATGCCATTAATTTTAAAGGGACATTAAATCTGAAGTGTGTTCTATTCTAGGGGTGGGGAACCCATAGGCCCTCCAGATATTGCTGGGCTCCAATTCCCATCAGACCCAGCCAGCAAGGCCAATGGTCATGGGTGACAACCACCTGAAGGACCACAAGTTCTTTTTTTTAAAAATGAATTTTTATTGAAGGTTTCAAACTTTTTTTTTATCACAACAAAAACAAAACAAAACTATACAATAAACAAAACATACATAAGAACATAAAAACACGTATAATTTCAACCCTTAATTTCTTGTATCTTACTTTCTCGACTTCCTCATACCTCCCCTTTATGTATTCCTATTTCTAATTAATTGTTCAGCAAATCCTTACTTATTTTTGTCTTAATTTCAATCTTACTATTTCTCTTTAACATATCCATTACCGCTTATAACCATATAATTTCAAATCCAGCGTCATTTTAACATTCATTGATTTTGCAATATTTCTTTAAATAGTCCTTAAATTTTTTCCAATCTTCTTCCACTGTTTCTCTTCCCTGGTTTCGGATTCTGCTCGTCATCTCTGCCAAGCCCATATAGTCTATCACCTTCATCTGCCATTCTTCCAAGGTGGGTAATTCTTGTGTCTTCCAGTACTTTGCGATGAGTATTCTTGCCGCTGTTGTCGCATACATAAAAAATGTTCTGTCCTTCTTTAACACCCCTTGGCCAACAATACCCAAGAGAAAGGCCTCTGGTTTCTTCAGGAAGGTATATTTAAATACCTTTTTCAATTCATTATAGATCATTTCCCAGAACGCCTTAATCTTTGGGCACGTCCACCAAAGGTGAAAGAATGTACCTTCATTTTCTTTGCATTTCCAACATTTGTTATCAGGCAGGTGATAAATTTTTGCAAGCTTGACTGGGGTCATGTACCACCTATAAATCATTTTCATAATATTTTCTCTTAAAGCATTACATGCCGTGAATTTCATCCCGGTGGTCCACAACTTTTCCCAGTCAGCAAACATTATGACCAATATCTTGAGCCCACTTAATCATTGCTGATTTAACCGTTTCATCTTGTGTATTCCATTTCAACAGCAAGTTATACATTTTTGACATATTTTTGGTACTGGATTCTAACAGTTCCGTTTCCAACTTTGATTTTTCCACCTGGAAGCCAATTTTCCTGTCTGAAGGACCACAAGTTCTCTGCCCATGTTCTGTGTCCTCCCATGGGAGCACCTGGGGGCTAGGAGCTCACATAGCCTGTCCACTGAAGAGCTGAGAAGGAGAGTGGCTGCTGAATCCTCTCCCTCCCATTCCAAATAAAGGTGAGATGACTTGCTACACACCTGGAAGAAGAAGGGGATAATGGAGAGGGCTCTACAATGTGTTATGAGAATCCTGTCCACATATGCAGCTCTGCACTGGCCTCCAACAGGAGGGGTGAATGTAATTAGCCCTGACAAAATGTAGTTGCTAGCTAAGCTCAATTCAAATCCAAGGAATTCAACCTGAAATCCTCAATCCACTTGCCTGAGAGTAAGACACACTTTATGTGACTTGCTCCTGAATAAACCTGCCTAGAATTGATGTCTTAGTCATGATTAACTTCTGTTGGATTGTGCCCTACATGATTAACAGTTACCAAGGAATTAAGAGTAGGAGAAGATATGTATATATGCAGTAGTAATTGTTGTTGTTTTTTACTCCAGGCATCATGGGAAATATTATTTTCTTTATTCCCTTTATTTATAAAGCATTAATTGGTATTGAATTCATTTGATAAAGCCACATGCCACACTTCAGATCTCGCAGATGTCATACAGATGAGCAAGACTCTTCCACTGTAAAATAGATGTATGACTTTTCTCTAATCTCCTTTACTGGTACAGCCATCTAATGCACACAACTTGGCAATACAAGGTACCTCAGCAATATTTATTGCAGCATTCTGTGTAAGTAGTCCTCATTCTGGTGTCTTCTATTACTCACTGTGTTCTAAAAAAAAGTTATCTCAATTGAAAAATATATGATCAATGTTATTAGTGTAATCCATTCATAGCTTTATAGACCCCAAGTCTTTCAGGGAGTGTCATAAATCTTCAGGATGACCCTGGTAGGCAGGAGTTTGCTTCACAGCTGTGATTCAATGGATGGCTTTAAAAAATCACAGTGCTAGACAGCTCCCTGTTAGATGAGAAAATCTGGAGACATTTGATCCAGCTCAATTCAACAACCCTAAATCCAAATCATGAAAATACAGAACCAAGTACTTCACTCCATTTGCCAAATATGCACTGCTTTGCAATGCTTAATATTGAGTTACATGTGTAAACAACTGTGGATTTCTTATACCCACAATAAACTCTTTCGGTAATAGCATGAAATGAAACATTCAGATCCAGATATCACTTAAATCAAATGATTTAGGAGAAATTTAACTGTATGAATGAGTGCATATATATTTGTAACCAGTTCCTGAGTGGCACTGGATTAATATGCATCTGGCTTTCTTTTCAAACACAATTTAAACCATCTAACTGGTATAGCACACACCCAAATGAGCATGATTGCATGTGTGGATTCCTCACACTCTTTAAATACATCTCTGTCCCTTCTTTAGGCTTCTCAGCTTCACCTTGACACCACTTTTCTGGGTTTAATACCTCCTCTTCAGCCACCTCACCCAAGGTATGGTTTGAAGGTCCACAAAGCCACTACTTTGGTGACACTAAAAAGGTATGGATCTGATCTGTACCTGAATGGGAATCACCTGTATGACACCTTGGGATCCATGGTGGAAGAAAGATGGTATAGAAAGGGAAGACAGTTAATAAAAGTATTCTGTTAATTATATTCTGCTGTGTGTTGTTTGGCTTGCTTACTTGAATCATCTACGTTGCTTTGCGCAACAATATACAGTGGTGCCCCGCAAGACAAATGCCTCGCAAGACGAAAAACTCGCTAGACAAAAGGGTTTTTCGGTTTTGCGTTGCTTCGCTAGACGAATTTCCCTATGGGCTTGCTTCGCAAGACGAAAACGTCTTGTGCTTTTTTTAAAATGCCGCTTGAAGAGGCGCAGTTGCGATGGACCGTGCTTCACAAGACGAAAAACATCGCAAGACGAAAAGACTCGCAGAACTAATTCTTTTCGTCTTGCGAGGCACCACTGTATTTATGATGCAACTTGGTGTCTTTTTTTATTCAAACAGCAATCCCATCACATGCTGCTTTTGCAAGTATCTTCAGTGGCATGTAAGGAGACACTGGGGAACATACCCCACCCAAAACAAGTCCTCTTGGGTATATAAAATTTAGTTCTGCAAGGTTTGAGGTGAGTGAGTGGGATGATGGTTGCAGGCCACAATTGTTGTTTTCCTGCCAGGGACTTTGTACGTTTCCCAACTGCATAAAAAGTAGGAAAATCAATAGCTGAAGCTTTCCATCACAGCATCTTCAAGCTGGGAAAAGTTTCCCCGTGGTGAATTTCCATCATGAAGCTGTTAAAGGAAAACATTCACAACTTGTATAAAATAGATTAGGAAGGCTTCCCATAATTTCCCTCTGTTCAGAGGGGAAAGTGGCTTGCATTTTTAGCAGCACCTGGAGAGTATGTAAGTAAATAAAAAATGGACTGGATAAAATATTAAACTAGAATTTTAAATAACACTGGAATCCTAAACATACTTACTAAGAAATCTAAATTATTTAAACAAATGTAAATTATTCCTGTGTGGATATATTTGGGATTGGATTGGAGCATTCATGTGAAATATGTATATGAAGCCTGGGGTCTTATCATTTGCCTCCCCCCACAAAATAGTAAAGATTTCAAGGGCCACCATTTCCCAGTTAACTATATATGCTGTATGTATAGTAACATTTTAACTCACAGTATGTCAGTCCTCTCATTTTGTTAACCTTCTGTTGTATAGGGATTCTGTATAGTAGTAGTAGCTTTGCTTGAAAATGTCTACATTTTAGGGTCCAACAACTCACTACTGGAACTTTCAGAAATTCGGTGTTTTGCATATTTGAATGGACTTATGACATCCACTTTTAAAGTAAAAGCAAACAGCTTGCACTGACCAGATAGGAATAATCTGCAGACAAACATGTGGGGAAACAATGTACCTGTCCTTTTCTCCACTCTTTCCACAAAACAATACCCAACCTACCATCTACAAACCTTGTGCACATAAATTTCACATATCCAAGGGGGGGGGGTTAGGGAACATGTCCCATAATCAATGTTCCATGACATGCCTCTGAAGGTACTTTCAAAAGCATCATGTGATGGGACTGCTATTCAAAGAGGAAGAAAGTGTCAATGCTTTCACTGGGCATGCCCAAAGCCACCTATTTGGGTAAACATCAGGCCTGACTCTATCCTTATGTCAAAGAGTCATGGGGAACCAGTGGAGCTCCAGGTATTATTGCACTACAACTCCTGTCTTCCTTTCTGGATGGGGTTGATGGAAGCTGGGGTCCATCAATAGCTGGGAAACCACACCTTTCCCATCCCTCAACCTGAGGCAGATTATTCTGGGTGTCATGAAGGGTCAGCAATTTGTTAGTCATTCCATTTATTATTGTTGATCCTTTACTCCCAAGGAGAAGCACTTACTGCATTTATACGCACCTCCTTTCTGCCACTAGACTGAAACCTAGCTTGGGGCCTTCTCTAGATGTTCCTTCTATTGCACATTTATGATGGTTTGTGCTCATGATGGTATTGGGGTGGCTTTGCATGATTCTGTTTCAGTACTGTTTGTGCCTGCAAACATTTTGGGGTGCATATTCCACCACAATGGTCTCCTTATGAAATGATGGCATAAAGTTCACTGGTTCTGGTTTCTCCATCAAAGTAGTGATTTGGAACCAGACCAGGCCTTGATAATGATGATGATGATAATAATAATAATAATAATAATAATAATAATAATAATAATAATAATGTTTTATGTTCTTAACAATTTCCAAATATTGCCCATACTTTCCCCCCCAAAAAAATCATTACATGCTAATGAAAACAAAATGAAAACACTCTCTCATCTAATAATGTGCCTTTAAAGCAAGATAATAGAGAAAGTTTCACAGTTCACTTTTAAGTTAGAGAAATACCATCCTGTCTGAGAGTTTGTAAACTGCGGTGTGTCCTCTGACTTCAGAAAGCCGCCCAAGGCAGCTGATCTACTCAAATTGAAGTCTGCTTTGTCTCATTGGTTTCACTGAAATCCAAGAGCCTCAGCTTAAGTGGGCTGTGGATCTAACTGGCAGCACTGGCTGGTCTATATTTCCATAGATGTTTATCTCACTCGGTACTCAGTCATGCCATTTTCTTGGCCAGATGAAATCGCATCTATCTTCTCCTCCACCTCAGGGCTTCCCTTAAAGTTGCATAGATACTCAAGATCACTTAACAGCCTTTAACCATCTTGCAGTTGTTACAATTAAGTCAGTTAAAGTATGATAAAGAGGTAGGTTTTTCTTCCCACGCTTAAACTGACAATATAAAGTGGAAATTATATATATGTTGGTGAATGTAAATGTATAACCAAGGAGGCCTGTTATTCTGGAATAACTATCACTGGGCACAAGGGATGGGACATAGGTGTGCAGCATTAAATGGATTCTTCTACATGTAAATGCATACTATGTGTCAAAATATGGGATATAATAATAATAATAATAATAATAATAATAATAATAATAATAATAATTTATTATTTATATCCCACCCATCTGGCTGGGTTTCCCCAGCCACTCTGAGTGGCTTCCAACACAATATTAAAATAAAGTAATGCACCAAACATTAAAAGCTTCCCTAAACAGGGCTGCCTTCAGATGTAATATAAAAGTCTAAAATGCCTCCAGCTTATTTGCAAAGGTGCCTTTAGTCCCTCTGGCATGACACTGTCCTCTTGTTTTCCTGAGTGCTGAAACCTTCTAGCGATGGTGCCACACTAGAGGGCAAAGAGGGAGCTGTTCAAGTAAGTTGGGGGAAAGTGGAAGAGGTGCAAAATATTGGGATACCTTAACTTAGAATTCAAGCCATCGTGTTTGCCTATATACAAATCTATGCAACTTGAACAAATCTAGTAATTGACTCAACCCATTTGAAACTTCTGCAATCAGGTTCCAGCTCTAACTGAGGGGAATGGACCCTGCCTGGAGACTTACAGCCCAAAAGGGCAGCACACGAAGGAGAAAGTCCAAAATGATCACGGAAACAGAGCAACTCCCACATGAGGAAAGGTTCAGAGAAAAGACAAGTGAGATGAGGCATGACAGAGATGTTTAAAATTAAGCCTGGTGTGGAGAAAGCAGAGACAGGAAAGTTTTTCTTCCTCTCTCATAACACTAGAATTTGGGGACATCCAATGAAACTGAACGTTGGAAGACAAAGGTGGGGAAAGTACTTCTTCACATAGTCAAGCTGTGGAATTTGTTCCCACAAGAGATAGCGATGGCAACCAACTTGGGTGTCTTTAAAGGAGCTTAGACAAATCCATGGAGGATAAGGCTATCATTGGCTATTAACCCTGATGGCTATGTTCTATCTCTGGGTAGTCAGATATCCAGAGAATACCATTTGCTGGAAACCACAGGAGTGGAGAGGGTTGTTGCACTATGGTCTTGCTTGCATGCTTTCCACAGGCTTCTGGTTGGCCACTGTGAGGACAGGATAGTGGACTAGATGGGTCACTGGCCTGATCCAGATTGCTTCTCTTAGGTTCTCATGGGGAGAGAAAGGACACAGCAGAAAAGTACAGAAAGGAATATATACTGCACACTGTGTGGTAAATAATCCCAGTTCACTTAGTTATATTGTAAAATATGTAACCACGTGTTTTCAGTGCTTCCTTCCCCAATACACACAGAGAGAGAGCTAAAAGAAATTAATAGTTTGTTTGGTGTACATTGTTAAACTTGCCGTGTATTTCAGACTGGCAAAAATTGCTCTGTTCCTCCTGAAGGTCTATTGAGCTGCACGTCGCTCAGTCCAGGAAACGTGTTCGAGGCACAGTTACTGCTGAAATAGGGATGCTGAAATCCCATTGAGGTGAATGGTGTTTGAGCAGCTGAACTGTTCACAGCCCTGGAGTGCAAGCCAAGAGACGTCACTAGTTCTTCTTTGCAGGACCCAGAAATAGAAACACTTCCATTCAGCCATCAATATTGCATAAGGAGAAGCTGGTCCTTCCAGACAGAAGGCGGGATCACTTGATCTTTGTCTCTTTCTCCCTTTGCATCAAATGCAGGGCCTTCAAATACACTTATTTCCTTTGAGTTTAAGACCCAGTAAGTGAAAGTGCTGTTAAAAGCAGTATATCCAGACAAGAACTTCTTGTGATGTTCATCAGAGACAGCCAAAGTGGCTCCCTGTGGCTATTTTGAACTACAGCTCCCATCATCCCTATCTCTTGGTTGGGGTTGATCAGAGTTGTAGTCCAACAATATATGGCAAATGGCCTGCCTGTACAAGATCCCTGGGTTGGTTCATTTGCCATTTGTATCAAACTAAGGCTGTGTACACATGACTGGTTTAGACGCAGCTGGGTTGTTCTGTTTCTCAATTCAGGTCAAAACTGAGTGGGGGGGGGGTCACAACAACATTTCGTAAGAAACAACAGGACATACACATAAAGTCGTGTGTGTACTGTTTGCCAAACCAACATTGGATGCAGAATAAATAGGAGTGGGTAAAAAGCCTAAATTCATGTATTCCAGAGGGAATGTAAGCATGTTGAGTTTCAATCTACTAGGAGTAACTGAGTCAGGCTTCCTTCTAAGTATGCATGTGTAGGATTGCACAGTTAGTTAAAGCAGCAGGGCTGGGCCAAGACATTTTGCTGCCTTCGTATCCTTCTCATTTCCATATAAAAAATACAAGGGGGGGGCAGCTGAATCTGATTTCAACTTTGAGGCAACACACTTGCTTAGACTCAAGCTTGGGACACTCAGGGGATAGGGTTGGTCCACTGTCACCGCCCACCCTCAGCTTCTGCCGCCTAAGGCAGCTGCCCCACTCTGCCTAATAGTAGGACCAGCTTGCACAGCAGCCACCTTAAAAAAGAAGAAGACAGATTTATTCTGGCGAAAAGTTTGATGGACTAGGGCCTGCCTCATTTCCTAAGGAAGAATCCTGTAGCACCTTAAAGACCAGCAAATTTATAATGGTGTAGACTTGGGTGAACGACTTCTCTTTTATTAAGGTGCTGCAGGACTCTGGAGGTTTTGCAATAGCGTAAGCACAGCCTCTGGAAGCATGAACTTAATTCAAGCACCTCTTGAAGTGGGTACTAATCCACAAAAGTCTTATGTCACAATAAAACTGTTCGTCTTTAGGATGCCACGGGTCTCTTCTTTCTGGATCTCGGTGGAAAATGGACACAGTTACACGCACAGCAGTTGGACCCCAGAAGACTCCTGAACGGCCGCGTAGAATAAAGCAGAAACCACGGTTCTTTATCACAGGGAAGTCCAACAGAGGGCGCTATGCCCTTTAGTTTTGCTAAGGGGAAAACCGGAGCCGGGAAGAGTGCAAGCGGATTATTTTGGTTGCTCCACGTAATTAATTCCCCCAACGCACACACGCGCTCCACAAAGTGCTGGTGGCAACGCCATTCAAAACAATGTATATCCGATATATATAGAATTGAGGCAGTCAAACTAGTGATAGGTATCTGCTTTTCTTTTTGATCGCCGATCATGAAGACCATGCCAATAATTACATCTTGACTACACCAAGACTACACTATAGCGGCAATGGGTTTTGGGGAGGGTGGCGGTGGGGGAAATCCATGTCTTACGTGACTTTCATTTGAGAACGATCTCGATAAGAGGAAGAGAGAGCCACGATTTCTCAGACGCAGCAGCCACTTAGGCAAATCGGACTTATAAAGAGATCTATTCTGATCTGTCCTGTGGTTATTCATACAGCTACCGACTTCCACGGCCTGTGACTTTGCCGAGTTACATAAGCAAACAAACAAAAAGGGGGTGAGTGGGAGGAACAACAACAGCCACCTCCTTCTCCCAGCAATGACATTAATAGGAACTTCTATTTCATTACATTTTTCATATCTTTTCAGCCGACTATAATGCTCTCGGTGAGTGGATGTGCGTCTAGATATATTTCACAGGTCATCTTCGAAGTCTATAAAGACCAATCTTCATTTTCTGCGAGACCCAGATGTGACACTGGTCAAAAGCTTGATTTCACCCAGGGTGGTTTGTTTCTCCTTAGAGGCAGCTCGGCAGCATCTTCATGTTTGCCCGGTTTTTTTGAAGGCATCTCAGATAAGCCAAGCCAACACTGTTCTAGAGCGGGGTGTCGATAAAGTTTCAACGCGGATTTCTGTCTGAAAGCAATGACGTGATCCATGATGCTTGTCCTCTTCCCCAGTAGTAGTAGTAATCATAATAACAACAACGACAACAATAATAATGGTGTGAAACATTAGGAAAATGTGTCTTTAATTTTAGGAAAGATTCGTAGAAGGGCAATATGGGTATGGGGAAGGGGTCCGTGACTCAAGAAAGAAAGAAAGAAAGAAAGAAAGAAAGAAAGAAAGAAAGAAAGAAAGAAAGAAAGAAGAATTTGCAAAACTGGTAGGTAGGATGTGGCAGGGATATCTGGAAAAATATGGGAAGCAAAACGAACTATTGTAGCTGAATGGATTTTTTTTCAGTTGCAAAGTAGTGACTTTGATTAGATTCCCACGATCGCTTCCTTCGATTTCCTCGTGTCAACAGCAAAAAATAGATGTGTGCAGGGATGCCAAAGTATTTTTAAGTTCAGGGTTTTCTTTAAAAAAAAAAGAGGGGGGGGAGAAATTTGCTTCTGTTCGATCTACGTTATAAGCACCCTTCACATTTCTTACCAAATTTGTTCCGCCCAGAATTTTTTTTTAACAAAAAAGCAATAAACCTAACTGCAAAAAAGAAAAAATTAATTCAAACAAGGCGCATTAGAGGAGAGTGTGTCCGGCGTGTGAATGTAGAAAACATTGTGTCCTCCACATATGTTTTATTCTGTCCCACTTTTTTTTAAAAAAAACAACATTTTGGCAAGTAGCAGGGAACCTCTTTTGTTAGGTGAAACCTCCAAAACTACCTGAGCATAGTTGTGCGGCGTTCTTGCTTTAAAATTACATTACCTATATTTAGGAAACCATATTCAGTCTTTAACAAGGTGATCCTACAATGTATATTCAGAAGCAAACCCAGCTAAGTTCAAAGGAATAGGATTGCCCTAAATCTATTTTGCTTAAACATGAGAGAGTTCAGAGGATGCAGAAAGCAACCTAATGAGAGACAGACCGGTTTTACATGAATGAAAAACCTCTTCGCAGAATATTCACAACGAGCAATAGCTTTAGGCTCTTAGACTTATCCTCGCTCCTAAACATATTTGACTCACCGGAACTAATGGGGCTTAAGTTCTAGAGTATATTATTATTATTATTATTATTATTATTATTATTATTATTGATAGGTGCATCTGTGGCCTTTTGGCGTCCGTGGCGAGGAACACTTTGCTTTCACCCCGTTCCTGTTCATCTGGTCTTTGGCTGCTGGTGACGTTTGGTTTGGCAACAATTATCTGTCTTGATCTATAGAGAGAAACAGTCTATATCTATTTGGATCCGGTTCTCCATTTATCTTTATTTCTCTCTCGGGAAATAGCTCTGTGGAGAAGCTTTGAATCTGACACGTCAATTGCGAGCGCCTTCTCCAAAAGGCCAGCATTTTTTATATTTTGGTTTTATTTCGGTTTTGAAGTGATCGAGCTATGGATCCCCTGGGGAAAGGTCACATCCCACATCGAAGCTTTTGTGGGGGGAGGGGAGATGGGATCGGTGGTGTGGTGCGGATGGTGTTGGGGTACTTTTCCACCCCGAGGGCTCACCCCGGATGGGATGAAGCTGCTCTGGAGAAGGGCAGCGCCGGCTGCCCCGCTTTAGGCAAACGGGATTCGCTCCGGGGAAGCGAACCAGAGCAAGGCTGTGTTTGGCTGCTGCTGTCGGTGTGTCGGAGGCGGCCAGCCGAGTCTCCCCCCCCCCCGCCCTCCAATCCTTGGGGAAGCAACCCCAAGGAAAATCCCTGCCGCTGCCTCCTGCCCCACCCCTAACCCCATAGCGCAGAGGAGGTGTCCAGGCTGGCTGGCAGGTTTGGCGTGCGACCCTCCTCCTGATCTTTCTTCCGGAGGGTCATGGGTAGGGGAGTTTGTACAGAGTGAGCAGTGTGTGTGTGTGTGTGTGTGTGTGTGTGTGTGTGTTGCAGGGGGGGTCCTCACTTTGTGCGTCCTCGTCGCCCCTTCCTCGGCGCGGCGGTTCTTCAACCGAGCCAATACCCTTTTGTGCTAATAGCCCTGTCCTCATTTGCTGCCTAATTGGACTATATAAAGCCAATAAGAGGCGAGCTCTCGTAGCCTGGAGCCAAAGGACCAAATCGAAGGGGGGCGTGGAGGCAGCGAGAGATGGACGGGGCGGCGGCGGAGGCGGCGGCGGGGAGAGGCGAGGGAGGGGGGTGCGCACCGCCTGCCTCTCGCTTCTCTCCCTCTTCTCCCTCACTCACTCTGCTTTGCCCTGCCTAGTGGCACTGGGGGAGTCCGGGGGCCCAGCCGACGCCGCCGACGCCTTGCCCGGCCCGAGGCCGCTTGCCACGCTGCTCCGCGCCCCAGCGCCACCCCGCTGGGGTTGACATTTGGATTTCCGCGTTAGCATTCGGCGCCGGGTTGACGCAGGAGAAGCCGCAGCAGCAGCACCGGCAGGAGGAGGAGGAAGAGGAAGAGGAGGAGAAGCGGCCCCCACGGACTTCCAAGTCTCGCTGCCTGCCTGGCTGGAGGACCGGGACTCGTCCGGGTGTCGTGCGGCCCCCACCTCCACTTCATCCCTCTCCCCTTCCTTCCCCCTGCCGTCCTTCCCCCATGCCATCGGCCAACTCGGAGCCACTCCGGAGCGCAGTGTGAACGCCGTCCCGCGGACGTGGGCAACGTGGGAAGGATGCCCGAGACCGGACAGGACGCCCCCGGCAGCCAAGCGCAGCCGCCGCCGCCGCCGCCGCAGCAGCAGCAGCCCCCTCCGTCGTCGCAACCCAAGGAGTCGCCGTTCTCCATCAAGAACTTGCTCAATGGGGACCACCCCAAGGCGTCTCCTAAGCAGCCCCGGGCGCTCTTCCCTCCGGCGGCCAAGGGGGCTCTGGAGGGGGCCGGCTTCGCCCTGTCGCAGATGGGTGACCTCGCCTTCCCGAGATTCGAGATCCCGGCGCAGAGATTTGCTTTGCCTGCTCACTACCTGGAGAGGTCCCCTGCCTGGTGGTATCCTTACAGTTTGACGCCCGCCGGAGGCCACCTGCCTAGGCCAGAAGGTACTGGAGATCAAAGTCCTCTCTCCATCTCTCTCCCTCTTCCCCTCCCCAGTCTATTCAGCCCCCCACCCACCCATCCATTTCAGTAACCCATACGAGCCAAAGGGGTCCAGGTCTCTTCCTGAAGGAAGCCCAAGTCTTTGTCACCAAGATGATTGGACTCCATCTCCATTGCTCCGTTGTGGTTTTCCTCGGTGGTCTCTGCTCTCCAGGGTCAGCCAGGTCTCCCCTTCTTCTCCCAAACAATCTCTCCCCCGGGGCAAATAAAGCCTTCCAGGTGTGAGCTAGGGTTTCCCGTATCAGTGAGAAGTAGCGATGTTTCCTTAGTCATCACTGACTTGTAGGCACTCGCCAGAAGAACATTTATTTAGTTTTGTGGAGATCAAAGGTTGGCTTTCGTTTCCTCACCAAGAAACTATATGCACTGAACGGAGCCCCCCACTTTCATCCCTCTTTGCGCCCCATCTGTTACTCTCCTCTCCCCTCCAAGTTTGGTGCCACTCTAATTTCCACGGGATTTATTCAGAAACAAGAGGTATTTATCATACTGTATCTAAATATCTTCTCTCTGGTTCCGTCTCTCGTCCCAACCACACTTTCTTGGAAGGAAGTCCCATGAAATCCCCCACAGGACTTGCTTCCAAAGAAGTGTAGCTAGGATCCGACGAGGCTTACTCACAAGTAAATCAGCCTATCAGCTAACGGTGGGGATGTGCCTGAGAAGCAAGGAAAAGGCCATTTCAGGAAGTTCATTGACTTCCACGGTGCTCATGCTCAAGTTAGGAGCAGTTAGGATCGCAGCCTTTCGGTGGAGGAGCCCACGGCTGCAATCCTTAAAAACTCAGAACTTGAAAGTCAGCTCCATACAGCTAAATGGGACTTGATCTCCAACCCATTGCAGGAAGAGGAGAGAGTCAAGGCTGCTGGGTGGAGGGCAGGAGGAAGTTCCACAGTGCTCAATGGGGCTTAGTCCTAAGAGAAGTGTCCTAAGAGGAATAAAAATGACTTCTTCCCAAGCATACACGTATTGCAGATCTCCCTGTTGTCCTACTCAGAACAGACCCATTGAAACTAATGGACCTAACTTAGTTATGGCCATTCATCTCAATGGATCTACTCTAATCATTCTGTTCTCAGAACTGCCATCATACGCATTTTTTCCTTTACTGAGCAGAGAAGTCCTATTAACTGAATCAAACGTGCCAGGTCTATTTCTCGGAAGTGTCTCTGCAGAGTCACCCCGAAGAGGCAGCGTCCCAGCGTCCTCCTAGGTGCGTTTCCTCGGAAGTAAGCCCCAGCTGTGTCCCACTAGGCTTACTCCCTCGTGAGTTCAGTCACAAGCCCGCTTTCCAGGGAGTGAGCTCCACTCCGCTCAGCAGGGAGGAGAGAGAGAGAGAGCTTGACAGTCGAGCAGGGCTGACGGGGGCCTCGCTGGCTGCTCGGATCTTGACTTTTGCTCTTTGTGTGCGTGTGTCTTGCTGTTCCTCTGCAGTTTCCGTGGACAAAGCCTTCCTCAGAGACTCCTCGCCGGCCTCGGTGGGCACAGACAGGGACTCCCCGGACGAGCCCTTGCTGAAGGCCGAGCGAGAGGCGAAGGAGCTGGACTCCAAGAGCCCCGACGAGATCATCTTGGAGGAGAGCGACTCGGAGGAGGTGAAGAAGGAGGAGAGCGGTGCCGAGGACTGGCCAAAGCGCGAGTCGGAGGCGGGCAGCCCGGAGAAGAAGCCTTGCCGCAAGAAGAAGACTCGCACCGTCTTCTCGCGCAGCCAGGTCTTCCAGCTGGAGTCCACCTTCGACATGAAGCGCTACCTGAGCAGCTCCGAGCGCGCCGGCCTGGCCGCCTCGCTCCACCTCACCGAGACTCAGGTCAAGATCTGGTTCCAGAACCGGCGCAACAAGTGGAAGCGGCAGCTGGCCGCCGAGCTGGAGGCGGCCAACCTCAGCCATGCCGCGGCGCAGCGCATTGTCCGGGTGCCCATCCTGTACCACGAGAGCGCCGGCGCCGACGGCGGGGGCAGCGGGGCGGGCGGAGGCGGCGGAGGCGGCCCGACGGCGGCCAGCGCGCCTGTCAGCCAGCCCCTGCTCACCTTCCCCCACCCCGTCTACTACTCGCACCCCGTGGTCACCTCCGTGCCGCTCCTGCGGCCCGTCTGAGAACTGGGCCTAGCTCAGACGGACAGGGGACGAGTCAGGGAGGCAGGAGGAGAATGGAGCAGGGAGGGAGGGAGGGAAGGAAGGCATGAGAAGGGGTCATGGATGGATGGAAGGAGGGTGGCTTCTTTAAGAACCGCGTTGAGGGACAGCCACCCTCTCTTGCCTCTCGCAGCCCAGGCCTCCGGGACGAAGCGTCGCCCCCCATCACCAAGGACCAGCAGGAACCAAGCAAAGATTTGGCTGTGTAAGTAGCGCCCGGATGCTCTGCGCAACGCCGGGCGTGGAGAGACTGTTCTCCTTCGCTCCTTCTACTTTTGGGTTGTTCAGGAGGAAGACAGAACAGTGGTGGTGAGGCCACCACAGAACTGCAACCCGGGCTCTGTAGAAGTAGAGAGTGGGGGCTGATGAGAGCGCTTGGCTTTGCTCTGCTTTAAGATGGATTTCGCTATTTAAAAAAAAATATGGAGAAGCGTTGCGCAAAAGGAGATCACCCTCGTGCATTGGTGGTGGTGGGGAGAAATCACGTGTCCAGATGGTGCCAAATGCTGGCGGGGAGAGGAGGGGGTGCTATGTTGCTTGGAAGCCTCCTGGCCTTATGGCCCTGGTCCACTTTTGAAAGGATCTGTTGGTCCTAACTGCCCGAGTCTCCAGTTCTCTGGGATCTCTAAGGAGAAACGCGGCAAGCGTCACCGTGAACCATTTTTGACTTGATTATTTATGACACTCCTTATTTTATTCCCTGTTCCGGGTGCGTATATCTTTAGTTCTTTCTTTCTTTCCAGAATAATAATCATGATAATCATAATAAAAAAGATGTTGTGGAGAGCTGTAGTTCTTTGCCTTCCCCGGTCCCCCGTTTCTTCTTCAAAGCAGCAGCTCCTCTGGTTTATACCGCTGACCTGTGCAATATCGTACGATTCTGAAAGCACTATAGGGTGTATTTTTTGTGTGGGGGGGAGTTGTAGGTGAGGAAATGTCGGGGTTTGGGGGGGGAGAAGTGCACAAATATATCGTGGGAGACAAAAAAGGGGGGGCGGACGAAAGGCAGCTGCTCCTGAACTCCAAACTTCACAAGAGGTCGAGGGTGTCGGGCGCTTTAAGTGATGGACAATCAGTCTCTTTAAAGACGAATTGTAACTTATTTGCTATTCTGTACAGCTTTCTTGTCAGTTTCAAGGAGGGCGCGTGGGGTTTTTTCGCCTGAATGGGGTGGAATCTCGAATTCTTTCGTGTCAGTCTTTCTCACCTGTTGTCTGACAAATTATTTCCGGGCCTCCCCAGATTTATTTCCCTCCCCACCTTCTCCCTCTCTAGCAGGGATCAGTCCTATTTTTAAAATTTAAAGAAGAAGAAGAAAATATTGTTATAAGAATTCAGTGTCGTGATTGGAGGGAGGGGCGGGCTGAAACAAATAAAGAAAACCTGTTCATTACTGGTGACGATGGTGGTGTTTTGCTTGATTATTTTAGAAACGGAAGGAGGGGACTTTGGGAAAGGAGAGATAACAGGTGTCCTAAACCGTCTCACTAGTGGGACGCAGGCAAGCCCGCCTCTCCAACTCCAAGGGATCGCTGAACCTGCAGAGGTAGACAGAGGAGTCTTTGTTCTTCCAAAAAAAAAAAAAAAAAAGGCGGGGTGGAGGGAACGAGCCGGCTAGGTTTGCCTGCGAAGAGGAGACTTTTTCTAAAGCAGTTTAAAAAAAACAAAAACCCTCCACATAAGTCGAAAACGCCTGTTGCTGAGACTAGCAGGCGTTTTAGGGGCGTTTTATGGATAATCGGCTGCGCCTTCGAAGTCCTACGTGCGGTCTCAGGTAAACGTTTCTGCTCCAGATCATCCATTCACAAACAAAACGACGCATTTTGGCTAAATTTACAGACCTCGTCGCTTTCGGTAGGAGAAAGAATCAGGAGACTGGGATAAAACTGAGAATCAGAGCAAAGGGGGATTTTTTGTTTAAGGGTGAGAATAGATCGGTGGGTTGTGGAGCTGGGAGGGTGGGGAGAGGGATCTTTGTCCTACAGAGAAGTCCTTAAAAAATAAATAAATAGGGGAGACTCTTGTGCTTGCAAGAACCTATGCGCTCTACGTCTGGTTTCGGCCCTTCTCCTCTCTCTCTGGAGCGTTCTGCAGTAGATAGCAGGCTGATGGCTTCACACGCCGCGAGCAACGGGTTAAAAAACCCCTAGCGTCACAGCTAGAGACCGAGAAAGGCAAGCAGAGGGGAGGATTGATTTGCACAGCCTTTTTGCGCGCTGAAGTGGGCAGCGCGCTCCGCTTGTTCCAACTGTGAGTCGCCGCGTGGTCTCCTCCTCTCCTGCAGCTCAGCATTCGAACTCAGAACCCTGAGCCTTCGCCAGCATCAGATTGGTTGACAGAAACTTCTAATCGGGAAAGACGCGCGCTTGGTCCTTTTATACTTTTGGAGAGACTCCGACTCTGGAGCCTTTCTGGTGTGCCTGGAACTCTCCAAGCGCACGGGGGCTGGGATTAGATTTCCAATCCGAGTGTATCTCTGCTGCAGAACTGCTCCAAAGCCGCAACACTCTGGGGCTGATTCAAGGCACCTTATTCCCTAATGGAAGCCCCTTCCTAGTCCCACTTTGAATCCGATTTCACTCCGGTTTGCCAATGTAAAATGTTTCTAAGGGACAAATCAGGCTGCTGGAGCTTTCCATTCAACTCCGAGAGAATGAAAATCATTGATGCTTACTACAGCTTTTTAATGAATTTGCTCTTCAGCAGTCCATCCAAGGGAGGGAGGGAGGGAGGGAGGGAGGGAGGGAGGGAGAGAGAGAGAGAGAGAGAGAGAGAGAGAAAGAAAGAAAGAAAGAAAGAAAAGGTCATGGTTCTGTTGTTATTCACTCCAGAGAAAACTTACCCAGATAGTATTTTTCTGGGCGATTTTTGTTTTCTTTGTTCCATCTCTTGAGCTCAATTGGTACAGGGCGTGTGCTCTTCAATAGATCTTTGGGGCCCGCTTTGAGAGATAATATCGTTTTCCGTTTATAGAAAACTGTCGTGAATTATTCTGTGTGTGTATGTATGTATACAGTTGAGGCAAGGTTTCACCAGAAAAGAAAGAAACAAGAAGGAAGGAGAAGAGATAACCATTTATTTTCCTTTCGTTTGGGATTAAAACCTCTTGGCCTGTGTGATAAATGGAAAATAAACAGAAATGTAGAGTCAAAATACGATCTTCCTTGTGTCACCTGCAAACAAGCTGATGCCTTTGGGCTGTTTGCAATACTAACTTTGGGCCAAGCCACTAGCAATCCATTAAAAAGCCCTGTTGCAACAGCAAATATCTCCTTCCATTGGCGAACACCCTGCCGCAATGTTATCAAACGCCGAGAAAAATAACTTCTCTATTTGTGGTTAGTGCCTAGAAAACGGTTCCTGGCTCACCCTGTCTTTACTCAATCGAGAAAGGACCAGTTGGAGGCGAGCGCAGCTTGTTGCCCCCCCCCCACCTTATTTCTTTATCTTTCTTTTATATGTTACACCTGCTTCTGTTGCCTGCAATTCCCCCTCCCCTCTCTGCCAAAGCGTTCCGGTTCAAAATTGCAACAGAGTCCATATCTATTGGCTGAGACGCGAGGGTTTCCCCACTAGCCTATGTGTCCAGGGGTCAAGGCCTTATAACGCAGCCTTCTACAACATGCCCCCCCATAGGGCTGTGGGGGTTGTACAACGCAGGTTCGCCAGTGTGAGAGCAGGATGCTGGTCTGATCCAGCAGACTCTTTTTAAGAACATAAGGAGAGCCTTCTGCATCAGACCAGTGACCCGTCTAGTCCAGCATCCTATTCCCACAGGGGCCAACCAGAGATTTTGGAGTACAACTCCCAGCAGTTTCGGCTGGTGCTCATGGTGCGTTGTAGCCCAACAACAGCTGGAGGGCACCAGTTTGGCGAAAGCTGCTGCGATTTAACGCGAGGTGTCCTCAGACACTGCGATTAGGAACCTTTGGCTAGCTAGACAGTCAGTTGGTAGGGAGCAAGTCCTGATCCGCAGCCCACTTAATGACCCCAAATTTCTCCTTCATAAGACCAACGCACCCAATGCAGAAACCTGTAGTCCCCTCAAGCCGCTGACTTCAAAATCAAACTCCGGTGCGCAGTGAGGAAATGGAGGAGTGGACAGGTCTTGGGCGCCCCTACGCCTCTTGTTGACCTGAGGTCCATTCTCTCTGAAGGACCCCAAGCAGGGGCTTCTCCTTCCTCCAGCCCTCTGAAGGAACCCGCTGGAAGGGAAGCTCAACTTCTTCAGGTCTGTTGATCTGCCCCCTTCTCTCTCTCTCTCCCCGAGGCCCTTGCTTAAGTATAATTTCAGCTCCCTTCAAACGCAATCTGGAGCTCACTGAAATCAAGGTCCAAGGACCCACTTTTTTTTAAAAAAAAGGAGAAGAATAGATCCAGGATGGACTCCTCCCAGTCTTGCTTGAAAAAATAAAAGCATCCACATTTCATCAAGCCGGAGATGTTTTAGTAGCAAGTGGGAAACGGCCACCCAAGAGCAATTCCTGCGCGTTATTGCGCGCCAGCTGTAGGCGTTTGCGTGGAGAAGTCCGGCGCGCGCCCATAGACAAACTTGCTTCGGTCTGCAAAGTTTGCCGGAGAGCTCTGGGCTGTTGAAGGACCAGGGTTTTGATCTGGCGGTTAAGTAAGAGCCCTTGCTCACCCTCTCTTTCTAGGCCCGCACTTGGCCATCCCTAGCCAGGGCGCAAGGAACAGGCCTTCCCCGAGCCTCTGACCTGAGATCACATAGGCTGTGCTTGGAAATGTCAAACTTTTATATGCAACGCGTGCGTTGAACTGGGGCTCCTTTATAGTGGACAGTAAAGAGGGCTTATTTCTCTTGTAAAAAACAATAGGTGGAAGTAGCCACTCAACCCCAATGGATTGTTGTACCTTTTATTTAAATAATAATAATGGTTCCAAACAAATCTCTTGGAAACCACCAAGGCAAGCCTGTTTGGTCTCAATTCAAAGGCAGTTGCTGCCATTTCTTAATCTGCAGCCACTCCACCGCCACTTCTCTTTATTGCCGAAATTGGACTCTGACAAATCTCTGCCTTTGTTTGTCATGCAAGAGAGGGAGAGTCTACTTTATCTTCCCCTGTTCCCTTCTGTCTCTCCTCTCCCCCCCCCCCACCTTCGCCATTCCTTTCTTTAAAGCTCCAGTGAACAGGACTCGCTCGGATGTTTGTATTAGCAACATACATGTATTTCTTTTATTTAGGAGTAAATAGAGGCTTGCTGTGTATAGGCAACAGCAGGCACCAAGATATAAAACTTCCTCGGGACGTCAGATCTGGCGGGGGAAGAATTCAGCAGACTTGGCGGAGATTAAAACGCAGAGCACACGCCGCCTCCAGCAGCCAGCAGCTCTGTAGAGTTTAGCAGAAGAATTGAAAGAGGTAATTCGATTAAAACATCTTGCTCTGTGGGGAAGGGGTATTTTACACGTACCTTTTTTAAAAAAGTTTCTACCTCGTCCTTGGACCCGGAAAGTAACGCGAGAAGGACGCTGGGCGGAGAGGGGAGAAGGTAGGATCAGTTTGAAAAAGGAAAGAAAGTTGGCCAAATAAACCTAGCTATGCATACTGTGAGATCGGAGAGGGGAGTAAAAAATAATAATAATCTGCTGGAAATTCAAAACCGGGTTGGGTTCCTCCCTCAACCTCCGCCTGCCTCCCTCCGCCCCGGAATCTGCTGCAAGTGTCTCTGTAACAATCACTTTGCTCTATCGACTTAGCATAGTGTGTGCAAACGGAATGAGAAGCCCATTAAGAGCATTAACAGATTGGCCTGGCATAATACAGCAGCTCATATTGATCGCCAAACGTCTGTAAAATATTGTTTCAAATGAATCTATTGTTCCTGTGTGCTCTTTTCGTCAGTGTTGATGACCTTGGGATGCTCGCAATCAGGCAAATTATCCTTTCAGGGCTCAATCTGATTAAGCAACCCTCCTTTTCTCCCCTTACATCCTTGCTAACTTGGCAATGAGCAGCGGGGTGGGGTGGGGAGGGCGCAGGATATATAGGCGTTCCGTGGCAGAGCTCTGAGGTGGGGCAGGCATGAGGTTCAGAGCCCAGAGCAGGGCTGAGCAGACTTCAGGCTTGCAGGGATCTGCTTTGGGTTGTGGTTTCGCTTTAAAATAGAATCATGAAATCCACCCACCGGAGCCTGGCGCAAAAGTCATTCCTTTAGATTGAAAGAATTCTGAACCCAGAAAAGGATTCTGAGTGTAAAAACCGAATAGTGCCCCAGACCTTCCACACTCAAATCCTCTCTCCCCCTCTTCATTTCAGCTGGGTTATTTAGGGAGGAGATAGCATTTGGTTGCTGCCATTGTTTAAATAATCGCCCCTGATCTACTTCAAATCACCCAGAGATCTATCAGTAGCTCCACATTTCTGCCCACCACTGGCCTAGAGAACAGTCATTACAGGCACACCTGAAATGCAGATCTAAGTTTGTTTAGTCTTGTGAAGCACTCTGAAGCTTACTCCCTAGCAAGCCTTCTTAGGATTACACTGTTGGGTGTCCTTAATCATAGAATTCGCTGCCTACCCTTGACTGTAGTCCTTGTCCCATATTACTTCCCTTGCTCTACTAAGGCTGAAGTTCTACAAGAATAGGCCCCACTGAACTCAGGAGGACTCATTTTGGAGTAAAGGTAGCACAAGGCTGGGCTGTTAACTGCTGCATTTTAGCAATATTCTCCCAATACAGCACATGCAGTGTGTTCCAGTGATGAGAGTTTTGGGTTTGCATCTGGGTGTGCCCCATTCTGCATTTCATTCAAAGATTTATTGTGGGAGCCAAGGGGAAAGAGAGAAAGGTGTCATTTCTCCTTATCTGTCATTTTTGCCCCTCTATCTGTAAAACTGAAGGGACTTACCTGCTTTGAGGGCAGAAAATGAAGACTTGAATCTATTTTATTTTTTTACTCTAAAACCACTGCTAATGTTGTTGTTGTTGAATCATGAGGTTGCTGGAGGGAGATTGATCATAACTTCATCCTTGATCTTAAAGTAAGCCAGAGGCAGGGGACTTGTGGTCATTCAGAGGTTGCCAGACTGCAGTTCCCATCATCCCTAGCCATTGGCTACAATATCTGGGGATGATGGGAGTTGGGAGTTCAGCAACCTCTGGAGTGCCACGGGTGCCCCTTGCAGCAAGTGGAGCAGTCAGGTCCTCTAGTTCTAATAGAAAACAGTGAACATGTCAAGTTGAATAGAATGGAGGCTAAACTTCTAATAGCCAGATCCATAATGCACAGGAAGCGTATTTGAGAATGCTTATGGTGGATCAGTTACACATTATCACCCTATAGCCATTCTTGAAGCCATAACTTGAAGGGTTTGACTTGAAGAAGGTTTTCCACCCTCTTAGGGCTTGGGAGTGTTAATAAGGGAGAGTTCTACTTTGCTTAAGTGTTGATCCCCCACACTGTGAAAAGTTTCATCTACTGATACCTGCGGACCCCCTTCTCTCTCTCTTAAATCTGGTCAGCTTGTTAGCTCTTCACTGGAGGATTTTAAGCAGAGGCTGGGTGGCTGTTTGTCAGGGATACCATAGTTGCCTGCTGCATTGCAGATCCTGCATTTTAAGCAGGGGGTTGAACTAGGTGACTTTTATGGTCCCTCCTAAGATTGGGGAGTAAGAATAAGGATGAAACCCTATGACAGGGGTAGCCAATGTAGGGCCCTCTGTTGTTTTACTTTGCAAAGTGAGCTGAACCCTTTGCTGGGGAAAGTGGCTGCAATAGCATACAGAGACACTTGGTGTGGACAAACATGAAAACTTAAGCTTATTACAGAAAATACAAGTTGTATAGAAAGGAGTTCCAGTTCTAACTAATTAAGTTGGGAGGTGCAAGGGAGCCACCTTGCTCCTTGCACCCAGCAGAGATACATCAAAATATGACCTCTCTCCAAGAGGGTTCAAGAGAAAATGTGAAGGAGGCAGGAAGAGATAGCTGCAACCTGAGAATATCATTCTACCATCAAAGAAAAGGTCAGCACAGAGATCAAAGGACAATGAGACAGTTTAGAAATTTGGAGGCTCCCTTTTCTGTCTGCTTCAACCCCATGCAAATCCCTAAGCAAGTTGAGTTGTGTGCTAACACTTTCAATGCCTTCCAAGTGTTGTGGATTACAACTCCCATCAACCCCAACCAGCATGGCTGGTGGCTAGGCATGGTGGGAGTTGGAGTCCAGCAATATCTGGAGGCATAGGAGCCAACTCCTAGGGGCCAAGGTCCTTTCAGCCCCTCTGCCCAATAAAATATTTGAGGGGGCTTGACCCCAAAAGTTGGTGGAGATTGCTATTCAAATGGTGTGTGTGCACCATGCAGGGTGGGGCTTACCTGCCCCCCCCCATTTTATTCAAGTTGGCACACCTGTCTGGAGGGCACCACTTGGATACCCCAGTCCCATTGATTTCAGTGGGATCAACGGCTTGGCAGCTGTTTGCAACCACATCAGTTGGGTCTTCTTCCTCTCCTTCTCCAGAAAGTGTTTGTTTCATGAATCAGACTAACCAAATACCATTTATTTAAATAAATGTGGCTAGACACCAGTTTTCAATAATGCATTTAATAAGGAGTTTTCAGTGATTCTGGCAGGCGTCTACAACTTTTGTCTCCCTTAGTTAATTCCGGCAAAGACACAAATTCCTTTGAACTCCTGAGTTTGCATGGTGTTGGCCCAATGCAAAGAAGAATGCCCTCACTCCTTTTAAGATGAAATGTAAGTTCTGCAACAGTGTAGAGATGGTAATGGCAAAATCCCTCTTGATGCCGTGGATCTGGATTTGGCTGGAATTCTTAATCTGGAGTTGGCCTACTTGGAAATTCCATTGAGAGGCGTGAGCCTGACTACAGCGTGAGGTGTTTCGGATCTGTTTGTCATCCTCTGATCTTAGGCTGCTCAACTAGTTATGCAGAATAAAGTGGCAGTGAATTAGAGTTCCTGAGTTGTGATCTGTACACCTTCAGATAACAAATGGGGGGGGGGTTATGTTTTTTGTTGCTTCCTGGAGAGAAAACTAGTAGAAAACTAGTTCATCAAAGAGAAGGGTTTGGAAAACCACTCACTAATGTGCTAGTTTAGTAAATGCAGGGAGCGTTAAAGAAAGTGGGGCAGCATTCAGAATTATGACACCTCCTCTCCGCGCCTCGCCCCCAAGATCGCAGTATAAAACGCACGCCTCTGAATTAAGAGCAAAGTAGTGCAGTGGTTAAAGCAGGGAGGCCAGAAGTTCAAATCCCCATTCAGTCACGAACCTCATTGGATGACCTTGAACCAATCAAAAATAAAAGGGGTGGGGGAGAGGAGCCGCTGCCCTGAGCAATCTGGAAGCCGGTTTGAAATGTGCGTAATAACAACAGACATTCTCGTAACGAGCAATGCGTAAAATGCGTAAAGGCGCTTCTTGTTTGGAAACGAAATCCATCCGAAAGTGGAGCTGGCATCTCACCAGAAGCGCACGACGGAAACCAAAACCTCTGATCCAAAGCATATAGACCTGACATCGCAAGCACCGATTGCCCCACATCGAGTGCTTGGGACGGGGAGGGTGCATAGATTTTCTGTTTCCAAAGACAAGATGAAGGAATGGGTTTCTGTCATCTCCAATATGAAAACGATGGTCTTCTCTCGCTCCTGGCCACTTTAAGATCACTTTAAGATCAGAGCCAGATGAACCAGGCTTGCGTTTTGTTCTTCATAATTTGGTGGGTGGGGAGGCAGCTTTTCTGACACTTCTGTCGGCGTAAAAGCGCGTGGGTTTTCGAGTCAGGCAGAATTCTGCAGCGGGCACGAAAGTGCTTGGTCCCTGCAAGCATCTCTAGGTCGAAGGCGAGGCCATGATGTAAGCCTGATCTCTGAGAAATAGTGTAGGGTTGTGGTCGCCTCCTCTCGGGGAAAAAAGTACAGTGGTACCTCGGGTTAAGAACTTAATTCGTTCCGGAGGTCCCTTCTTAAGCTGAAACTGTTCTTAACCTGAAGCACCACTTTAGCTAATGGGGCCTCCCACTGCTGATGCGCCATCCGAGCACAATTTCTGTTCTCATCCTGAAGCAAAGTTCTTAACCCGAGGTACTATTTCTGGGTTAGCGGAGTCTGTAACCTGAAGCGTCTGTAACCCGATGTACCACTGTATATCCTAAGCACTGGAAAAAGCACAGAACAGAGCAACTGACCTTTCCAAGTGCCTGGAGTAGACCGCCTTCAGTGCCTTGGGGAGGCCCTGCGAGCCTATGCTTTTCCTATACAGTATTCAGTGGGATCTACTGTTGGGTAAGGACACATAATAGTGCAACCTCAATAAATGTAAGGTTATGAATGGTGTGAACGGGAACAAAGGAGAAGGCCTTGTGTCCAGTCAGAACAATCTAGTGGGGAATCCCAGGCACCGAGGCGAATGAGGCCCTCCAGAACTCTCCCCAGGCCATGAGATGTTGCTTTCAACTGCGATTGTGCCTCTTGGCTGCCTAGGAGGAGAGACGGGAAGGGTAGCGATCTCTGGGTTTTGCGTGGCTCGAAAACAGCCTACTGAAAAGAGTCACTTTTACTTATAGCTACGGCTGCCGCCACCAACATGTGGCCTGAGACAGAATGGGACCCTCGAGTTGAAGACGGTTCCCCGCCCCCCCCATCACGTCTACACCAAGGGGTGGAACCCAGGGCTTTGGACTCAGCTCCCATCAACCCCAGCAATAACAAGGGGTGAGGGGAATTGGAGTACAGCAAAGAAAGTAAGTGAGGAGCCGCATAGGTTCTCCATCCCTGGACTAAGATGACTGGTAGCTACTCTCCAGGATTGCAGACTGAAAGTTGTCCCAGCCATATCTGGGGATGCCAGAGACTGATCTTTTGCGTATAAAGCTGATGCTTTCCCGCGGATCTATGGCCCAATCCTCGCTTAAACGAAATGACAGGTGGTCCGGGAAGACAGAGGAAAGTACCCTTTTCACGAATTAATAGTGAGCAGTGCACACCTACGCATGTTTATTCCGAAGTAAATATCACCAAATAAGTGTCTAGATAGGGTTATAGCCTATGGCAAGGGTAGCCAACGTGCTGCCTGGCTTGCAGATGTTGCTGGACTACATCTCCCATCATCCCTGACTATTGCCCATGCTGACTAGGGAGTTAGGGTCCAACAGCATCTGCAGGATGTTTATCCCAGGCCTATGGCATAGGATTTATTGTTGGGGTGTCCAGACGCAAACGAGGGCAGAATTCCTGCCACTTTAATAGAAGTACAGAAGAATGGTCTCTGGGATACTATAGCCAGCCTAGTAACAGATTTATAGAGTTGGAAAGGGACCCCGTGGATTATCTAGTTCACGGTTTCCCAAACCTGAGTCTCCAGCTGCTTTTGGACTACAGTGCCCATCATCCCTGACCATTGGTCTTGCTGGCAAGGGATGATGGGCATTGTAGTACAAAAAAATCAACAACTGGAGACCCAAGTCTGGGAAACCCTGATCTAGTCCAACCCCCATGCAATGCAGGAGTATGTACCCATAGGGGATCAAATCCATAACTTTGGCATTATCAGCGCCACACTCTAACCAACTGGGCTATTGCAGAGGTAGCTAACGCGGCGCTCTCCCAATGCTGCTCAATGGTCAGGGATGGTGGGAATTGTAGTCCAATAATATATAGGGAGGGCGCAGCATCGGGTAATGTGGCTAATTTGAGCAGAAAGCAGGAAAAGTGCGAGGAAAAGAAACGACCCTTTTTAGTTCTGCTGCTCTCTGGATCCTCGAACCCGGCTCTCCAAGCAAGCTCTCAGCTGGCTTTTGAAAAGACCTCGTCTGGAATAGATGCTATGAAGAGGCACGCATAGATGTCTTGCTTGACTGGGGCTTGGCAAACCTTTGGGGATGATGCCAAATAGAAACGTGTCCCTTTAAGGTGGTGCGGGGAGATTTCAAATTCTTCCCTCCCTGAGTGGTGCGACTCAGTCCAGTTTCTTCCCGATCCATCTCTGGCAATTCCCCTTTGTCCCCAACAGAAACCGCTCCCTCTATTTCTGTGCTTTTAACCTCATTGAGACGAGTGCGGGGGGCGGGGGGAGGTCGGAGGAGAAAAATGGGGATGAAACTGAAAATAGGGGCGATTAATCGATGGCTCCATTAATTATGGATCTTAAAATGTGAATGTTAATAGGACTGGAATAGAAGCTGTGGAAGCCGTGCGGGAGGGAAAAAATGGTTTAAGTGCTGAGGGCGTTGTAATAAAAAGACCTTTGGATCCGAGCGATGCTTTTAAAATGATCGTCCCCCAAATAGGTGATCTGTCTGTTCTTTGGCCCAGACTAAAGGTTGTCTCCATGAGAATGGCTGAAAGTGGCCAGACGCGAAACAAGACAGGGGCTCCTACACATTTAATAGTTGTGTAGAAGAGGGAATTTCAGCAGGTGTAGCTATTAAAAGTACAAAAGCCTCTCTCTCCCCCCCCCCATCTTTGTGATAGCATTTGGGCACCGTATATGACGAGAAATGACTGGATCGCCTGTTTGTCTCAACCCAGATTCTTTTGCATCTGGCCAAACTTGAACCTCTGCTCCTTGCCCCTCAACAAAAATCGAGTTTAGGGAAGCAGAGTAATGTCGATTTCATGTGGATTGTTGATAAAAGATAACTGGACTGAAAAGCTGGAAAAAGGCGGATGAAGACAGTCATAGCTTGCTTTTGGGTCTGTTGCGCAGCAGTGCTATCCTATCCATTTCTGCTCCGAATTAATCCCCATTGAACTCAACGGGGTTTAGTAAATCTGTATTAGATTCAGCCTTATATAGGAAGGTCAATACAACACTGCGCAGTCGGTTTACGCACTTACACATTGCCATTCAGTGTGTGCCGCGTCATGTGAGCAATAATGCGAGCGGGGCTTACCTGCCCCCCCCCCCAATATTTTATGCAAGTTGTCAGCCCTGATCCGATTCAAAGTGTCTCGCTGTAGCTTAGGGATGGGAAAGCGTGGCCCTCTGTTGTACGGGCTCCAACTCTCATTGGTTCCAACCAGCATGACCAATGGTCAGGGAGGACGTGAGCTAGTCCAGCTACAACTGGGAGCGCACCCGCGCAGCGTCCTTATTGCGGGTTTAGGTAATCCACAGTCGAAAATGGCAGGATCGCGAGTGGGAGGGGGGCAAATAAGCGAGGGCGCCCTTCACCAGCGTCGCTGTGCGCTGCGTCGTCCTCTGCTCGCTTATATCGCTCAGGTTGGGTCGCCTGGTCTCTGCTCCAGCCTCCTATTTAAAATAAATCTGAGGGATCTCTCGCTCTCCTAAACTCGAGTCGCTTTCATGATGGAGTGGAAGCATCAGATTTTCATCAAAGTTCTATTAAGTGAAACATAGGTTGCGGGGCACCCTCTGATTGAAACAGTTTAAATTTTAATTGTGTTTTTAATTTGACATATAGTTGCAGAAAGGAATGACACTACAACGCCAAGGGGCGGTCGATTTTCTTAATTTCTCCCCGAGGAATTGATGAGTCTATCAGGCCACTAGATTGGAAACACATTAAAGCTCTCTGGTTAGGTTGTTAATTGGAACTTGATGGATAGGGGAGCCTCGGATAGGCTATGCTGATCCAATCTGCCTGACTTTTCTGTTTTCCAATAAATTACACAATTCATTTTCTAGCCACAGATTACATAAATTGTACACCGCTAAGGCGCTCTCTCTCTCTCTCTCTCTCTCTCTCTCTCTCTCTCTCTCTCTCTCTCTCTTCCCCCCTCCTGCTCGCTCTCCTGTTTTCGCTCTCTCGCTCTCTCTCTCCCCCGCCTACCTCTCTCTTTTCAAAATAGGGAGCCTTCCTCGCTTCACCCATCCCTCTCCCCCCCTCGCTCCCCGCACAAGCCTATTGCGAGATGTCATTTGCACCAAAAAACGGGCAGCATAGCCTCTTGAATGAAAATCGAAACATAATCAACGTTTATACTTAGAAAATTTATTGAGATCATTTTCTCTGGTATTTCCTTATTTTAAAGTTTGGACGCTCCATATATCATAATCCACACGTGGCAAAAAGAGGGGCGGGGGGGGGAGACTGTGTTTAATATTTATCGAAGCTTGATTCGGAGATCAAACTTGTTTATGACTTCATCTGTCATTTCAAAGGGGGGGGGACCTGCTCTGGATATTACAGGCTCTCAACAAGCCTATTTTCCAAGCGCCGCAAAAGCTGGGGAGATCAATTTTTATTAGGGAACCTTTGAAAGCTTGCTCGGGGCCACTTGAAGAACTGAACCTGCGTCTAATCTACAGATCTCGACTCCTAAGTGTCCCCTTCTGCCTTGGGGGGGTGTTCTTCCTTTGCTAGTTGCTTCCTGTTTAGTGTGCGCGTTTTAAGAGCTGGAAAAGGGGTCCATGGAAACCTGGAATATACTCACACGGGCTTAAGTTAGATGCGGGTGGGGGACTCAGACAAGAAACAGCCTTTAACGTTCTAGAGCTCCTTTTCATTCTAGGCTGTGGTGCTGTTCGGCCATTAATAGTCTTATAGAACACACACACGCTTCAATTAATATGTAATGCGCATTACTTTAAAATATGGTAAGTCAGCGGTGCTGCGTTAGGGGGCGCTCTTGCTCGCTCTGCTGAGTGGGACCCTGGTCCCTGGACGTCTGCCCTAAAGATTTGCCCCCACGGCCCCGTTGCGTTTAGTTTTAGCATGCCTGTAGCATCCTGTGCCTTCTTCAGACCTGAGAGGGAGACCAAACAACCAAACCAGGAAAGGATTCTGGGAAATGCAGCACGCCATACATTTGAGGCACACAACTTTGCCCCAAGAATTGTGGGGTATCCTGAAAGAGCAGCCAAGTCCAACATTTCCTGTTGGCTAGAATGGGCACTCAGCAAAATGTAGATGCAATAGAGAGGACTTCCTGTCAGCCCTGCAGGAGCCACCTCCCCCTGAGTGCGGCCAGGTAGAGATGGGCATAATTTTTATAAAAGGGCTGGTTATGTCCCCATCTCTATCTCTTAGTCCATCTTGCTTGCTAACCACCATCATGCATCTACCAGTGGCGTAGCGTGGGGAGTGCAGGGGGGGCCGGCCGCACCGGGCGCAACATCTGGGGGTTAGGGTTAGGGGGCGCAAATCCACGGGTTAGGGGGCGCAAATCCACGGGTTAGGGGGCGCAAATTACTTGCCTTGCCCCGGGTGCTGACAACCCACGCTACGCCACTGGCATCTACTACTACTGCATCGCTAGAGAGTTGGAGTGACTTGTTGAGTTTGAGGTCAAAAGATTCAGGCTCCATCACCCACCCACACGTAACTGCAACCTAAGCCTCCCTCCAGATTGCTACCGTATGTGAACTGTGAGGAAACTCTATTTTATTCTGAGAAGACTGTTTTTGTTCTATGATTGTTTTGAGGGGGATAAAAGGGGAGAACACCAGGAAAATCGAGGCTGTACCCACACATTCTGGACAGCTTCGTCAAAAAGGCTGTAGTCGCAAAAGGGGTGTACTTTGCTAAATTCACAAACGTATATAAGGAATTATAATATCTCCTAGTTTCTGTGCACATCCCTACAAGAATGGGGCCTGCAGTTTGTTAAGGGTGCTGGGAGCTGTAGTTCTGTGAGGGGTAAACTACCATTCCCATGATTCTTTGGGGGAAGCCATGTGCTACCACAGGACAAAGGCAGGGGGAAAGAAGTCTCCCAGCCCACCAGGGAATGTCCCCCCCCCCAAGGCTAAGTTCTGTAATGTGTGAAATCAATCCTCGTGCTCATCCTGAACACCCTCCCCAGCCCCACTGTTTGGGTGCAGACAGACTTTTGACCATTAAGCAGACAAGCATGAGCCCCGGAACCCCTCTGCTCAGAAGCCCCTAGCCACTGCTGCCCCAGAGCTGAGGGAAAGAAGGAGGCACTCAGGCCTCCAGGGAAATCACAATTCACAGAGCCATAAGCCTCAGTTTCATCATCTTGCTCCTATGGCTTTGGCTCCTGCTATTGATCAGTGGAGAGTCCTCATCAAAAGGCTGCAGGAGATGCTTCTGCTCTGGGGGTGGGAAGCAAAGGCGACCCCCAAAACAAAACAAAGCAAAAAAATTAAAAATCCATATAGTAAAATGGTTGTTGGGTGAAGATGAGGTTTTCTAGGTGTCTGTTCAGGGACGTCAACAAAAGCCTCTTCGATTGTAATATCTGCTGTTCCCTCTCTCCTTTCTCCCCGCCTCCCCCTTCCTGACAGATGTGGCCATTTAACAACTTTAGGCCGAAACGGGTGTGTATAAAATGCACCCATTTAGCTCTGACAGGGCAGATTTCACGCCCTGTCTGCCCTGGTTGTAAATTCTCCTCCACCTCTTCGCCAGGCCCAATATATCACCATTTCACCCAGGGCTTTCCCTGACCTGCAGGAGCATATGCCTCACTTTAACTCAGCAAATCAGAAGGAGCCAATGGACTGGCTGGCTCCCTCCCAGGCCTGCCTGCCTGCCTGCTTGTCTTATTTATTTATTTATTTATTTATTTACTTACTTACTTACTTACTTACTTACTTATTTATTTATTTGCTTACTTACTTACTTACTTACTACCCTTTTCCCTGACAAGACTGAATGTGGCTTACAGATGAAAATAAGAACCACTGAAAACAATAATTAAAACTATACAATTACAATAAAAAGCAGCATGTCACCAGGCCTTTTCATCAGAAGCTGGCAGTTCCCAAAAGCATGTTGGAATGAGAAAGTCTTCACCTACCAGTTGAAGGACAACAAGGAGGGAGCCAGTCCATTTCTCTAGGAAGGGAATTCCAAAGTCTAGGAGCAGCCACCAAGAAGGCCATGTCCTGCACCCCCACCAAGTGTGCCTGGGAGGGTGGTAGGATTAAGAGAAGGGTCTGATCTTCTGGTAAGGAGAGACTTTTGCAGGACAGTCAGAGCCAGGTTTATGCAGAAGCAAGCACCAGCAAGTAGTGAGTATCAGGCTTGCAGTCTCTTGAGCTTGCAGCTGTTCCTCACAGCCTAAAAAAGTTATGGCTTCTAGGTCATTATGCTCAGCTTCAGCTGAATGGGAAAGTCTAGTGTAAAGAAACACATCCCTAGAAATGGAGGGAGGGAGGGTCTACCAGCATCTGTTTGCCCCTTTCCTTTCCTGGATCCACAGGAGTCCCAGTGGTGGCTGGTGTCCCATAGACCTAGTGAGGCTACTAAGAAGTCACATTTGTAGGAGTGGATTTAGACACTAGGAGCGGATATATTATTTATCTTTCCTTGCTCATGTGAATGAGATCAACAAAGTACCATCCTCTGCAGTTTGAACCCTGCATAAGCAATAATCCAGGATGCTTTAAGGCAGACTGGGTTTTCCTTTTCCCCCTCTTTAAAAACAACAACCACACACTTCTTGTGTTGTGAAGAAATAAAAGCAGCATTTACTTACATATGTAATTGAAGCAGCGATTCCAGTAGCAAAATGAAGACAGGTTTATAACTACTATGTAAGTTACAAAAGCACAAAATGTTAGCTCAGAAATGGTGTCTGAACTGCAGAACACAGACACGCACGTATGGTCAGCTTGGAAGCATGATGAAGAAAGAAGAGACTGTCCAGGCAGTAGTTACAGCTTCCTGCCAAGGCAGACCAAAGAAGTGATCTCGCAGAGTTCTCTCTAGCAAATTTTATAGGAAATCTCTGTGACTCACAGCCCCTTCATGTGCCTATCGGCAAAACATGAACTGCTGGTTTGATTGCAGTGATGTCTGACGGGGTGTGGCCAATTGGAGGTCAAGGAGGCATGTCGAAGTTCAGGTTTTCTCCCCATCCTCCTCCCTTACAAAAGTCTTGTGGACACTTAGGCACCACTGTTTTACACTTAGTACTGTAATTGTGGAAAACATCTGGTTCAGAAGAGATCCCTGATGCCACAGCTGCCCCTCTAGTAAGAGAAAAGTTGTGCACCCTTCACTTGTTCTGGTTCTCTCCCTATCCTCCTCCTCTGCAAAGAAACAGTGGACACTTAGATATTGGAAGTCGAATGGAATCTGTCCAAAAGTCCATTTGACTTCCAAAACGTTTAAAAACCAAATCACGGCTTCTGATTGGCTGCAGGAAGCTCCTGCAGTGAATCAAAAGCTGTGGAAGAACGTTCGCAAATTGGAACAGTCACTTCTGGGTTTGCAGCGTTCGGGAGCCAAAACGTATGAGTTCCAGGGCATTCGACAACCAAGGTACGACTGTATATCATTTAAATGTTCTGCCTTGTTCCAAAAGGGGTCCCTGCTGTCGCAATTTCTAGTGCGAATTCATGCCACAATAATTGCACATGGACCATTGCACTGAATTCAATGAGGATCGCTCTGCAATATGACTAGGATTGCAGCCTGAATCAGGTAGTCTTAAAACTGTAAGAGGACTGTTAACACAGGGCCCTATACACTTCCAGATCTATGGGAGAACATTAGGCCCACCCCCAGCTTACTCTACAACTCCCCCACCCACCCACAAGATTGTGGAATAGAATGGACGAGACTCCACTGACACCTGCACAGGGTGAGATAATACCAGTTGTTTGCTGCTCAGTGACAGAGCACACACATTGCATACAAGTAGTCCTGGGTTCAATCCTTAGCATCACAAAGCAGGGCCCAGAGAGACCGCTGCCTGGAATGCCACTGCCTGTCCATGCTGACAGTACTGAGGTAGGTGGATCAGGAGTCTCACTGCTTTGCACTGAGTCAAACCATTCATCCAACCAGACTGATCATGGGTGGTCTCACCATCTGTAAATGTTGACCTTGAGGTGAGGGTGGAAAGAACATGCTTCGCTAGCAGCACCAAGCAGGATTGAGCCCTCTGCTCACCTGCAGATTGGCCTGTTAGCCAAAGGTTCCTCACCCTATCGAGCTTATTATTGTCATAGATCTAGGGTACCAGAGAGATATGGAGGGAAAATACAAGCTGCAGAACTGTACCAGAAAAGAAATTCCTAGATTAGCTTCTGCAAACCAGCCTGGTGGCTGGCAAACTAGATGCAAATCTATTGACAAACAGGAGATTTGGGTTGTTGCAAAGAAGATGGAGAGGCATAATGTAGCAGAAAAAATATGTCCCTTTTGAAATCTAAAGGTGTTATGGGACCAAGGAGGAGGAAGAAGACAGAATTCCATGCAGCACTGGCTGGAGGAGGCTGCACCAAGAAACAGGGAGCCATTCTGGTGGACCCTGCTTTGATATAAGGGTTGTCCCCCCCCCAAAAAAAAAAATAATTGATAGAGTTCTACCAGTTAGGCTGAACCCTTCTAACATACCCTAAGGGCTTGAATGTATCAGGATATTCAACCTGACTTAAGGCAGCGTATCAAAAGTATGTATGGGGGGAGACCTTATATAAAAGGGGGGCCACCAGTAGGAAAAGTCTGGTCTGTTTAGCTGTTTAGGAAGCTTCTGAGGCCTTCTGCCAAGGACTTCTCTTTTCAGCCCAGCTCCAGGAAAAAATAAAGAGAGGGGCTTTGGATTTATTTTCACTAAGCCCAAAACACACAGGCCTGAGCAAAACCTTGTGAAATGCCCTTAGAACATAAGGGGTAGCTTAACCCCTGTGCAGTCTATCATGTGGGGAAGATCCTAGTGAGAAATACCAGAGAATTACTTTTAAAGCCAAGGAAGCCAAATGTTGAAGTATATTTTTAAAAAGATTTTTATTGGGGGAAAGGGAAAACAGGAATAAAAAAGGAACAGGAAGGCAACAAATCACACACAGAGACTTTAAATGAAATCAAAAAGCCAATCTAACTTAGCTAGCTTGAATTTTATGTGCTTCCCCAGACTTGTAATTCAGAGCATGTGCAGAGTTCATTGCGGAATACATGGTTCTAAATCAGCAGGGCAAAATGATAAAAACAAAGCTTCACTTGTTTATGAAAAGTAGAGACCAGAAGCGGCCTGCCTCTGACAGAGGGAGGCTGTTTTGTGATATCTGGACCTGTCAAAAATTTATTTAAAGGCTAACTGCGCTGCCCTAATGACCCTGAGCTTACATTACAAAAGGGCTAGAGACAGTTCTGACTAGCTGGCCCATTAAAAAACAACAACAACCTTGGAAACCTTATTGGGAAATAAAAGACAGGAAATCTGTCTGTTGCAGACCAGAGGAGTGGTCTGATCAGAAGACACTGTTGATCTATATCAGAAGATAAAGTTTGTTACAGCCTCTCAGACAGAAAATCCCAGACACATCTCTCCTGTTCCCTGGCAGTAAACATACCAATAATACATAATTAACAATTTGCTGCCCTTTCATGACATTGAAAACCAACTGTCTGAAGCCGTTCCATCTACCTAATGGTAGCCTGGCCCTGAACAGAATAATCTTGGTTGGGATAGGGCATGAAGTGACCCTGAGACTTCCTGTGTGCTGATTATGGTCTGTATCACTGAACTATGAAAATACACCTCACCCCCTCAATTTTCAGAGGTGCCAACTTTTCCTCCCAGGCAGCAGAGGCCAAAGGCAGTCTGGAACTGAGGACTTTTCTCATAGGATAGCTTTCTATGGCTTCAGGAGAAGGTCTTTCCTTTTCTCAGAAATTCTGGAACTGGGAACTCTGGGGATTGAATCGGATAGTGTTCTGCATTGTAGAGCGAGTATGTGCTTTGCTATTGAATCCCAACAGAACATGCACATATCAGAAAAATGACGCAGAACTGGAAATCAGTGGGCTATCATTGTATTGTATTCTGGTGCAGCATATATAGAAAGAAACAGGGGTTCAACTTGAATAAAATATTGGGGGGCAGTAAGCCCTTCCCTGCATAATCGATCTCATGACACGGTGTATGGACACTATTTGAATGGCAACGCCCATCAACTTTTGCGAGGGCTCAGCCTTGACCCCTAGGAATTGGCTCCTATGGAAAGGAAAGGGAAGAACATGTTGGAGGTGCTGTTGCCTTAAAGTTCAAATAGAGGCTAGAGCAAGAATCCACAATGTTATGCCTGTGGGTACACGTGCACCCACAGTGCTAACAGAGTCCCCTTCCCCTGCTGAAAATAGGCTTGAAACAAGTATTCTGTTGTAGTCAATCAGGGTTGCTTGTGGTGGGTGCTTGTTTGCTGTGTGTTTGCAAGTGTGTGTATAGCCCAAGACAATGTCTCCAGTTTGCAGAAGTGCTCACAAGCCCAAATAGGTTCTTGAACCTAGCATAGACTCTTAACAAGCTAGAAAAAATCTTGAGGAACTTTCACCCCCACCAGAGAACCATGTTGGTGGGGAAAATACTAGGCCCAGACGTGTAATAAGGGGTTATGTACTCTAAGGGTTATCTTGAAATTTAAGAAAGAAACCAAGAAGGCAACCAAAGGTGGGGAAAAATTGTACTAATGAGTGATTTCATCTACCCTCACATTAACTAGGGAAATGAATAATTGGGTTATGATGAAGAAAGAAGTGAATCCTGAGTGGTTTCCAGGATTTGATGGAAGTATTGTCAAGCCATTTGGGAACGGTGACCACAGTGCTATTAAATGCAACATATACAGGAGTGGAAACTTGCCCACACAGTCCAACACAGTCACATTTCATTTCAAAAGGGGAAATGAGGGGATTCATTAAAAGGAATTTGAAAGGGAGGGTCAGCAGGGTCAAATCCCTTCAGGAAGCTTGAAGGTTATTTAAAACCACTAAAACAGAAGCTCAGGCACAATGTATAGCACAGACTAAAAGTGCAATCCTATACATGTGTTCTCAACCCCTGGGACATCAATAGGACTTACTCCCAGATAAATGTGCATAGGATGGCAACCTAAGATCATTAGGATGTCAGTGCTGTTAATAAGGAGGGCCATGGAAACATTGAGAGGCAAGAAGGTTTTCTTTTTTAAAAAAGGGAATTTTTTCCCAGATGAGAAGAATTGGAAGGAGCACAAACTCTCAATAATAAGATAATGTAGTAAGCCTACAACTTACACTTATTTAACTTATGTCCCTTCAGCTTTACGCACTTGGTTTTTTGTTGTTTTTGTTTTAAAGTAAAAAGGGGGTGGGCATCCAGAGAAAATGATTTTGGCGATTTCACATTCCACTGCCTCAAGTGTCTTTTGACTATACACAGTTATGGTTTTAGGCGTCATCCCCAAATTGTAACCCCTGTGCATGTTGTGGGCTTACTGTACACACATAAACAAAGAGCCTGCAGAACAAAAAATGAGATGGACGTCGCCAAACATAATGAGTTATAGCAAGAGTTGTGCAAAGGAACTTGTTCCGTCAGTGCAAGGATTCATGCTTGCACACTGGGATTTTTATTTTTTTTTTGCTCTCCTGCATGCTCCCTTATTCTGTTTTTTGGGGTTCTCCTAATCCTCTGGAGCAGATTTGGGGAGACTGTGGGGCATGTGAGTGGGAGGAAGTTCTGTTGTGCAAATGTAAATCCTTGCACTGATGGAATAAGTGTAATGGATCCTGCCCCTTACAAATGAGCTTCCCACCCCTTTTCTTTTTTACATTAGTAATAGGAAACTAGATAAGGTAGGACCATTACATGACAAAGGCGTGAAAGGGTCACTTAAGAAGTACAGGGAGATTGCAAGGCAGGATAGTTAGTTATCTACATTAGTCTTTATTGCAAAATATGTTGGACAAATACCCACCCTAGAAAATTATGGGTTTGTCAATCCTACTTGTTTCTCAAGTAAATGGGTTCAAAGCATGATTAAAGAAACATTTGTTAAAACATGTAGAACACAGGTAGGGAAACTCTTTCAGCCTGAGGACCACAGTCTAGGAGTAAGTGAGTCCAGAGGCAAAGTAGATGGAACAATGAGTTGGCTGCATTCTACACATTTTCACACCTAATTAAACCTCTATCTAGGCAAGCAAGAGACACTATCAGACTTCAAGAACACGTGTTTTTGGACCCAAATTTGTAACTCATCATACCAGTAAAGCAGTAACCATGAGTACATGTGCCCCAGTAGAAATATCCACCTGCGTCAAATGCCTGGTGGAATAAATAAATGTGTCTTGAACTGATGGCAAGCACTTCACAATGAGGATGGTTGACACGCTTCTAAGGGAAGGGAGTTCCACAAACATGGACCATCACAAAGATAGCCCCAACTCTAGCCACCAGGCCAACACTCATCAGCGATGCCATGATAAAATCTTCTTTTGCAGAGCTGAGGGCCCCAGTTAGCATGAAGACACACTCTTTTAAGTCTTTGGGCACAAAGTCATGGTCTTTATAAGTCAACATCAGTACCTTGAATTCAGTATTCAGTGGGATTTACTCTTGTGTTAAGTCTGCACAGGATTGCATAGAGAACTTCAGCATGCAAACATGCTACTAAGAGAGCAGAATCATCCTAGCACATTTTCAAAGAAAAATCTGAGAACATAGCTATTAACAATCTGTGCAGGAGAACAATCTGTCTCAGGGCAGAGGGACAAGAGCAGCTGGTAGAATCTCTTTTGGTTTAAGGTTGACAACTCAGTTTTTGCACCGGTTTGGGTTGGAAAGGGATATTCCATCTGCAGCCTCAAGACAGGGGATACACATGCCCCAGATCACTTACTTCTTCCTTAAGGCCATTGAGTTACTACTGAACTAGCCCTGTTAGGTGCCACTAGTCTTCCAGGTCCTATTTCTGTCTTTGCTTGCAGGCAAGGTAAATAATGGCATATCCCTCTGCTCCTTAAATCCAGTGGAGATTCTAATCTGTATAGGTGACTGCCAGCAAAAGGCCCAGTGGGTGATTATTGACTATTCAGACCTTTTAATTATTTGCTCCTTATCAAATCTGGTTCTGGAACAGGAGGGTTAGTGGTAGATGTGCCCAAGTACACTTTAGTCCTCCCTCACATTGGGAAACTCACAATTAGAGCAAATCCTGCTACCCACCCACTTATATTTATAAGCCGGCAAAGACTTGCCAATTTCTTTTCCTGGCTGGGTTTCTATGCCTTTAAGAGCAGCAAGGGAGGCTGAAATGTACAGCGCAAAGCCTATGCATGTTTACTCAGAATAAAGTCCTACTGTATTCAATGGGTCTTACTGCTGAGCAATCCTGGTTTAGGGTTGCAGGCACGTTAAGTAGGTGGGAGCTTCACCTGTAAAACTGCTACCTATTATACAGCTTTATAGGCTTGTGTATGTGTGAGAGAGAGAGAGAGAGAGAGAGAGAGAGAGAGAGAGAGAGAGTACACAACGTGGCAACCTTTAATCCAGAGAATGGCTGTAAAGGGTGATATTGTCCATAGAAAGGTCTCCCACTTTACGCATCTGTCTACATAACGCGCGTTTAGTGACAGCGGATAAGGCATGCAGGTTGGTAAATTATTCCGGATCGATGGCCTAAGATAGTGTGATGTCACAAAACCGGGAAGCTCCTTCTGCAAAGGAGCTGGAGAAAAGCGGCTTTCCCTCTCTCTCTCTCTCTCTCTCTCTCTCTCTCTCTCTCTCTCTCTCTCTCTCTCTCTCTCTCTCTCTCTTTTCCCGGCCCCTTCTCTCCGGGCAGACTTTGGAGGGAGCAGCCTGGGCCGGCTGCGGAGCTGAGTGAAGGACGATCCCTTACATTGTGTTTCAGTGCGGGGTCTTTCCGGGTTAATGAGCTGACATCATGATTAAAGCTGACCATTTGTAATGTGTCTGGAGCCTGTTGAAAAGCACTGAAAAGGTTAATGCGGTAAACCAGGACAGCACCTGCCCCGCACGAGGAGGGGAGGAGCCGGGCCACTTTCCCTAATCAATTAGCCCCTTAATGAGTCTATCCAAAGTAGTTAAGGGGAGTGAATGATCGTGCCGCGGCTCGCTCGTCATCTCGCTATCCCTAATTATTTTATAAGCACTTGATTCAATATGCCGAGGCCTAACACGGGGGCTGGGAGTTAATGAAAATGTCATTTGGAAACGTCTTGACATTTGTCTGTATTGATCGGAATCTTGCTTTTATCTCTCATTATGTATTTTGGGGGAGAGAGAGGAAGGGGATAATCAGCCCATTAAGAAAGCCCATCGGGGGGAAGAGGGGGAACCCAGACCTGAAAGAGGACCGAAGGAGAAGGGAAGACGTTGACTCTCATGTCTCATCTCCCACGCCACACAAAAAATGCTTCCAGGGCTCTGCTCTCCCCCTTTCTCCGAGTTGGGTCTAGGCAGAAGAGGGGTGGACACTATGACGGAAGCCTAGTCTTGAACCTCGGAGGATTGACGCACCGTCAGCGTCCATTGTTCCAGGACTCATCTTGTAAGAGCAGAAGTGGCAGCAGCGGTGGAGTGGGAGTCAGTCCCACTGGAAATCGAATTCCGCTCTGGGATCCCTTCTCCACTTCCTCGGATCCCAGCTAAGCGCGGGCTTGCGACGCAAAATGCATACTGCACACGCTCAGAGGCGCCCTTGCATTCGTTGCTGCGTCACCTTTTCAGAACTGAGCACTGGCGCAGATCTGAGTCTATAGAGGATTGCCGAGCCTAGCCCCCTGGGAGTAAGCCCCATTCAAGTTCAGTGGGACTTACTTCTGGGTAGACATGGCTAAGTTGTCCCAAAGATCATTCTGGAGCCTCCAAAGGGCTGGAGCAGCATATGTCGGACATGTCAGGATCATAACCACACCAGTCACCAACGCAAACAATGACCCAATGAGAAATGTGGGAGGATATCCTACCCGAGAGCAACGTTAGGAGTCGGAAGGGGTAAAACCATCCTGAATGTAATTCTATCTTACATTGCACATAAACCATAAATATGGACCTTCTGCATATTATGAATGTAAAATGTTGAGATTATCCCCCAAATCTGTTGACAGTGCCTAGTCTTGAAACAGTGCCTTTGAGCATGGGAAGAGTGACCTATCGTCACTCTGTAATCATAAATAACCCACACACAACTGGAATTGATAGCAAGGACTTCCACAGTCTGGAGTGTGCCCATAACCCCCAATACCGCTTATTTAGACAATGAGCACTGAAAAAACTTGGTCATCGCTTCCAATATGCAAAGCTTATGCAGAGAGGGATTTGAACCCAGACCTTCCGCCTTCTGACCCACGTGCAATCCAGTAAACCTGTTTGAAAGGGAATATCGTTTTCCCCCAACTTTGGGGATTTCATGTGGTGAATAGTAACTGTTCGTGCGCTCATTATTTATTCATTGTAAAACTCATTCTGTTATGCAGCACGGTTTCAAAATTCAGCAGATCGAAATTTGCCCCGCTTCGCTGTTGCAGGTGATGCGGTTCGAATCCTGCCGAACTGAATCCGTGGCTACTATAAATCACGTTCCACACCAAACTCAGTAATCTTCCTTCCTTCTCACTCTGCCCTGGTACGTTCCAAAAGAATAGCAAAACTTCCTCTAAGAGCGAACGCGGTTGGCGAGGGCAAAAGGGGCCAACAGTGGACACTGAGAATCAGAGACCTCGTGCTCAGGGAACCGGGGCAGCCTTGCGGGAGATAGTTGATAGATGTACCCCCTTCAAAACTACAAGTCTCAACATGTTCCGGAGTCACGAAATGTTGAGTCAGATGCAAACGGAGGAAAAGACGCACGCGGGCGCGCAAATGGGTTCAGATAGGGAGAACTGAAACGGCCTCCTGGTGAAGGGCTCCGCTGGCTGGCTGGCAGTCTGAACAGAAGCACTTGCCCTTCGGAGGTGAGAATACATTTGCAACACTTTGTTGCAGGACCCACTTTTCCAAATAAAATAAAAAGGAACGGCAGTGCTGTTTTCACATTATGTTTGACAATCCCCAAGCAGGGAACTTGAGGAATAAGCGGTTCGAAGATGTCGACGGTGGCTGGGGCATTCGGGAACCAACCGCTTTGGATCTGCTTCACCGAAAATATAAATGGCCCTTTCAACTGGCAACATTGACATCGCTTTTGCTCGCTTCTCCCTCCTGAGCTGGTGAATCTCACGCAGATAAAGCACGGGAAGCAGACAACCGGCTCTTGCTCCACGGCGGCGTCTTGCGTAAATCATTAAAACAGGCAAATGTTGCATTATGGACGTGCTCTTTTCATTAAGACACCTGCCTTCACGTGCCTTCCCAATGCGATTGGATGGCTGTCCCAGCAAACAGTGGACGACTCTCGTTTCGTTTCTGTTTTTTTCCTCAGCCCGCCCCCCCTCCAAAGGAAAGTTTCTGAAAACTTTTGGAGAGAACGATTCTCTCCCTCCCCCTCCCCCACCCCTCCACCCACTTTTTGAGTGCGATCAAAGCTGTACAAGCCCAGAGGAAGCGGGGCGATTGTATTACAATCATTGGAAGGCATTTATGTCAATCCTCTCAGAAAGCCTAAATAATTGCATATTGTTACATACGTCGTCTATATCTATATATACCCTGCGCCATCGGGATGGATTACATCCCATGGGGAAGATTAGGGATGTACCTGCATGAGTTTGGGAATGGGAAGGTATTTCTCAGCTTGTATTGCAAGCGGTCTCTCCCCCCCCCCCGCGCCCCCCCGCTGGCTTTGCTGCGCGCTCCTTGCCTGGGCAGCTTGGCGCCAGACAACTTGAATGCGCGCAGTCTTTTCATTTCGCTTGCAATCTCCCATCCGTGGAAAAGCAGGGGCTCCGGCTGTCCCCCCCGCCCCACCCTCCTGCCCCCCCTTCTCCCAAGGGATGCAGATGAGTGACCGTCCCGTTGGGCTGAGGGTTTAAACAGCAAAGCGAAAACATTGGCTTTCATCCATGCATGGGTGTCTCCCCCGCTTCTTCTTCCCCGATTGACATTGCTAGACAAGGTTTTTCGGGGGCTGCGCGGGGGATAAAAAGTGAAGATAATGAAAGCGCCAAGGATCCGTTGCTAGAATGCTGCCCTTCTGGTTTAAATACCAGATCTCTTTCCATAAGCTGTTTAATGCCAAGCCTCTTAGCCTTCCGCCTGAGCCCCAAATGCTTGCAGAGCCAGACTGGAAATGAATGGAGAAGACAAATACACAAGTGCAGCGGGGCGTGTGTGCGTGTATTATATATATATAATCTCTGAGGACTGTTGCATGAGGAGAATACTTTGTTTTAGGAAACACATATTGTGTACTAGCCCAATTAGCCATATACTAGGAATGTCGTCTTTCCCCCTTCTGTCTCTCCTATTGGTAGGAGGGGAGACGTCTAAGGTAGAGTTGCTTAGCCACTTCCTGAACCACTGGGAATAGTTTAGGACCCGTTTGCTCTGAAAGTCAACCCTGCTGGTTTCAGATTATTCAAGTGTGCTTCAGAACCCAACCTCCGATCTCAGGACTTATTTTATACAGGCAATGTCAGCTACTTAACACCTTGGCAAAATGGTGGCGCGAATCAAACGCCCATATCAGATTGCTAAACGGTGTGATCGTCCCAAAGCCTCATTTCGTTATCTAAGGCAACAAACTGAGGCAACTTCGATTTACCCTAAAGGGTTATAAATGATAAGGGCCAGCGCTGGAAGGGTGGATTGAACCCACATCAAACCTCTGCGGACTTTTAGCCCCGACTAGACCATGGGTTTAATAATAATAATAATAATAATAATAATAATAATAATAATAATAATAATAAATCTGGTCCGCTTCCTTTTTGTCTGTTTCGACGAGAAGGGGCAATCCGATCACGTCGGTTTCGGTGGCCCTGCAAAATCGGCGGCTGACAGCGTTCTAGAATTTTGAAACTTTCCGGGGCAGCCTGGCTGCCTGTGATTGGCCGAGGCGGATGTAACCTCCATGCAAATGAAGCCACGCCACCCCGCCGCCTGGAGATCAATAGAGATCTGAGAGAGAAAGGAGCATGCATTCAGGCTCGGCAAGCTCAGGGAAAACCTGCCAAGGCACGCCAAAAACACCCCCCCAAACTGGTCCCCCCAAAGGCAGGCGAGGTAGCCAAGCCCCCCAGGCAGCCCCCGCACCCTCCGACGAGACCCCCTGTCCCCAGCGCGCCTCTAAAGCGAGAGCTGTTCTCTTGTTTCTTATGAGCCCAGGATGAGCAACAAAGAAGACCCGAGCAAGTGTTGTCCCGCAGCACCTCCGCTCTCCAGTTTCACCATCCAGTCCATCCTAGGCAGCGGCACCTCGGAAGGAGGCAGGGAGCCCAGCTCCAAGCAGGCAGCCTCCGCCTCCGCTTGGCCGAGCAGGAAGAGGAGCCTCTCCATATCCTCCGAAGAAGAGGAGCCGGATGAGAGCTGGAAACACCCCGCTTGCTTCTGCCCCGACTCGCATGGTCCTAAAGAAACGTGCCACAAACACCACCAACCCATCAGTTTCACGTGTCTCAGTAAGTACTGGACCAAGGGGGAGGAAAAGAAAAGAAAAACCATTCGAACCCTCCTTTACTTCCTAATTAGGAAGGATGATATGTAGGTGCATCTTATTATATTGGCGGACCGTGTTATTAGGAAGAATGCAGCGTGTTGTGTGTGTGTTGAAAAAAACAGCTTTGCAAGTAACCACTGTTTTATTTGAACAGCAGTCTTTCTGATCGCCGGGCTTTTAGGGGGCGAAATTAACCTAGATGACATCAGGGATGGAATAGGTTGTGGGAAGCCCGGCGAACAGCGGTTTGAGCTTTTCTGCCAATGTATAGGGTGCAGTTTTCAAGCTCTCTCAATGCTACTGTATTTGTTTTGGTTGTTTTTAAAATCTGTATTTGTTTCCTTTTGTGCGTGCTAAATTCGGATGTCATACAGATTAAGGGACCCTTTCGTTTTTAAGAGACATGTTATTATCTTATCATGCCTTTTCCGTCCAGTCTTTGGGGAGATCACTTCTTTATTATGATGGATAACGGTGATCTCTCTCCCCCCCCCCACTCACCCCAACAAAAAGGCAAGAGAAGCCGGAGGTTTTTCGCAGGATTCCCGAATACATAATGTATGAAATGTTAATATATAAAAAGTCAAGTTCTCTCGATTCAGCAGGAAAAGGGTCGTATTTGAAAACACGGGCACGCCCTTGCACCGCGTTGACCAAGAATTCAGATTGAATTCGGTGGCGCTTACAGAAACTCCCCCCCACCCCCCCCCAAAAGAAAGTATGAATATGGTGGCAGCTTTAAGCTGCACTCCTAAATAGAATAAATTACCTGGGAGTAAATCCCATTAAACTCAGCGGGGTTTAGTTTTGAGGTGGCGAGTATGAGGTTGCGCTTTTAGAATTATAACCGAGAATGAACTGGATTGTAAAGGCTGCACTTGGAAACAGACTTACTCGTGAGCGCAGCACCGATGCGAAGGAGGACTGCTCTCCTGTGAGGTGCACTGAAGTTTTTGCCTGACCTTGAAAGGACTTCATAAATTCCAGTTGCAATTCGTTTATAGAATGATGATAAATATTTTCTTAGGAAGATATGGAAGAACTGGAGCTCTGGAACAAGCAGTAATCGACTCCCTAGGTTTAGTGTTTGGTGGGATTCGTATATTGGTGTCGGTGGGTTGTGGTGTCTGTGTGTGTTTGTGGGGAGGGACACATGGCCATGCCAATCTGATCCGAAAGGCATCTCCACCCCCCCTTCCTTTTTTAAATTTCTCCCTCCAAGGCAACCCGAAGGGGAACGGCTCGGCGATCAGTTCCGACCGGACGCCGCCTTTCCTTTCTCCGTCCCAGCCGGACTTCAAGGAAGAGAAAGAGAAGCACTTTGGGCCGGGCTCGCCGGCTTCGTCGGAGCGGCAGCGGGACGGCGCGGAGCGGCAGGCGAGCTCGGCCAAGAAGAAGACGCGCACGGTTTTCTCGCGGAGCCAGGTCTACCAGCTGGAGTCCACCTTCGACATGAAGCGCTACCTGAGCAGCTCGGAGCGCGCCTGCCTGGCCTCCAGCTTGCAGCTGACAGAGACCCAGGTGAAAACCTGGTTTCAGAACCGCAGGAACAAATGGAAACGGCAACTCTCGGCGGAACTGGAGGCGGCCAACATGGCCCACGCCTCAGCCCAGACTCTCGTGGGGATGCCCCTGGTTTTCAGAGACAACTCCCTCCTCAGAGTGCCGGTTCCCAGATCCATCGCCTTCCCGGCTCCCTTATACTACCCAGGCAGCAATTTGTCGGCCTTACCTCTTTATAATCTCTACAACAAGATCGACTATTGAACTGACGCCGCCGTCTCCACCCACGACCTTTTCTTCACCCGCCCGCCTGTTATTCATAGGAAAGGAGAAATGTGCTTCTTGCATTGTTAAGAAATACACCATGTGTATTCATTATTATGATTTATTTTTTTTAAGGGGGGGGGGACCCAGGCCATTTTATTTATGGGAATCCTCTCTGGGTTAGTTTTGTTCTGCTTGTTTTCTAGACGGCCCTAGAGAGTGTGTCACTTCCAGCCCTCTCTCCCTCGAGCCCCCTCCACAACCCATTTTCTTTAGTGTGTCCTTTTCTGACATAATGACAAAGTGACTTTCCGACCTCGAGCAGAACAGGAAACCCAACACATCAACTCACCTTTAGAAAGAACCGCGCAGCTCTGTCTGCGTGTGCGCGCAGGTAGGATAAAAACAGGGCGCTGGAGTGGCCAGCCATTTTCGAGTCTCCCCTCGCCCGCCCCCACCGTTCCTTTTTGCCCTGAGTATTAATTCTATCTGCGGGAAATAAATAATAATAATAATAATAATAGTGTATTTCAGATCTGTACATATTTTTAAAAGAAAATAAAGCATTTTAAACATCGTTGGTAACTTGGATCAGATTGCTTGTGTATTTCAGTTGGCGTACCTCCCCGCCCCTAAAAATAAAATAAAATACATGTATTTGGGTTTTAGGTGTGAAAAGTTGGATGCGTTCTGCCCTCTGGGCCCCTCTCGCTGGAAGTTTGAAAAAAGAGGAAAGTTTCATCCGTGCAACGATGGGGGCTTCTCTCTCGTTGAGGTCGCAGGAAACCTCGATTCATCTCCAGCTGCGCTCCTGTCCAAAAACTGTGGCTAATGTCACAGCGAAATAAATCCAAGAATAGACGGGGAGCATTGATCAAAATAAAGCTGAAATATTGATATATTCGCCATGCTGACAACGCTGCCATTCCACGTTGTTTATAGGTCATACTGAAAAGTGGGGTTTACTTCCTCCTGCTGTTAGGATCAGGATTAAAGTCAGGAGAAAGACATGCAGGAAGTTTTAAACTTCTTTCAGACTATTTAAGATCACCATTGTCATTTAGGGATATTTAATAAACAGCCATTTCTGTATGGGCTCAAACGATCAAGAACCGATATTCCACACACCTTTTTTTTTTTTTTAAAAAAGTTCAGGCTACACAGTCCATTACTACTAAATCCAGCTGTAGTTACTGAATTTACAAAGGTAAAACGCAGAGGCAGGCAGTCCCGATCCTAATGGTTTTTATTTGTAATGGGGGTTCTGTTCACGTCAGGGGAACTTCCCTTCCCTTCTCACTTCCGCCCCAAAAATGTTCCCTGGGTCGCTGTCCTACCATCCCGAGTCTAAGCACATCTCCCAAAACTCTTAGTAGTTGCTGAGGTGAAAAAGAGGGAGACTCGGAAGAAAGGTCCGCTGAGTTCAGTGAGACTTACTCCCAGGTAGGTCTGTATTGGACTGCATCCTTATTTAGAAAAAAAAATCCATTGAAAGCGGCCCGATTTTCCGCTTAAGGTGCCAATTGGCTTAAATCGTTTTAACTGGCTTTGGATCTGCGTTGTTTAGAGGCATGCTACGTGATTCGCATCCAGCTCATTGATATTAACCGCAGCGCCACTTCTACTTCTGTGCCCTCCATCGTAAAACCACAGATGGGGCGCGTTCCTCTTTCTCTTCCTCCTCCCCCTCATTAAAGTGAATGGAAAATATAAGCTTCTACACTGCAGATCCGGGTAAAAGCTTGCAAATGTCAAACGCATTCGGATCAAAGCGGCTCATGTATATAGTTATTTGAAAAGAAGATGAACGTCCTTTATTAAGCGATCGGAGCTGACAAGTGTTTCCGGAAATGGGCTTTCTTCCTAGTTTGAGGTGTATTCTGTTAAATGCCAAGATCTCATGCCAGCTCCTTTTTAAATAGAAATGTGACATTATAACCAAGCCGTGATTGATCTGAGCGTTCACCCCAGCGCTTCAAAACACCTGCAGCCTCGGATGTGCCGAGAGGAGGAAGCGAATCGTCTAAACAAAAAGTAAATACTTCATCAAGTGTTATTTAAATTGCAGGCGCCGTTACGTGGTTTATCACAGCCACCTGTTCCTTGGTTCGCTCAGGATCTTATAGAGAAGACTACTTAAAATGCAATAAGTAACCACAATCCAGCTAAAATTACATTTACGATGTTTTAAAACGGAGAATTGGGTGGGGGGATAACACTCCATATGGCCCGTGTAAAAAATAAGCTCGGGATACGCTCTTTCGTGGAAAATAATATTTTTGAAATTGTTTATCTGAATCATTTTCTCAAAAGCCAACGAGGGTAATTCCCTATTAAGTGCATGCACGGACCTTTTATCTCAGAAACAAATGAATTTAGGGCAACCTGGTCCTTCTATTTTAAACAAACAAAAGATCTAGATAGAGCCTAGGAAATTCATTATTTATCCTTGACCGCGTAAGTTCCACTGTAATGCACGGGAGATATTTCTAAAAAGTTTTCATTATGATAAAGGGTGTGTGTGAATATTTGTAAGTAAATAAAAAAGAAGAAGTTTTTCAGGCTCTCAGTGGTGATGAAGTGTTATTCATATTGCCAACAAGGATTGTTTCCAGTAGGAGTACTTAGAATCAGTGCCCTTCCAATCTTTTCCGCCTCTTGAATTCAGACTATTACTACTTTCAGTTTCCTTGAATGTTTCGGTTTTGCCTCACTATACATTAATATCGAAGACAGCTTTCTCGGTAAAAACATACCCCAAAACAGATGATTCGAATTAAAGTGGAATTTCAGTACAAGTTTATTGGATTTTAAATGACCCCTCTCTGTCACCCACATAGCATCACAGACGTGCATGGTGTTTGCATATATTCGGTTTGCATAACTCAGATCCGTCGCCCATCTCAATCGCACGCAGTGAAGCAAAACAAAACAAAAAATCGTTTTGGGAAGAGCAATGGATGCATTTGGTGTTTCCATGCAATCCTTATCCTCGCATTGCAAATCGTATTGCTAATCAATCCTGTGCATTATTGCAAACCTTGGAACTGGTCCAACACACCAGGAGATATTTAAAAAGTGTTTTGTAGGCCAGTGGCGATACAGCGAAGAGGCAGAGGCAGTTTGGCTCTTCTATGGAAGCGTGTTCAGCCACCGCAGGATAGTAGAGGAAACTCTGGCCGAGCTTAAGTCAACGACATAGCGGCTCCCAGGAGTTAGTATTGCACAGATCTCGTTGTTTCCATCACTTTTTAAAGGGTTGCAATCCTATACCCACTGACCTGGGAGTAAGCGCCATTGAATTTAGTGAGGCTTATTTCTAAAGCCAGCCTGCATAGAACTGTGGTGTGTGTTAACCTGAAATCCTTCTGTGAACGGTTGATGGAATTAATCTGCTTTAATTGCAAGCATGACTACACATAAGGATTTAGCAGGTTAAAAAGGAGGGAAACAATGAGATCTATACATTGCAATCTGCTTTAGCTGCGAGGTAGACTGATTAACCTTGGGCCGTCAAGTATCTCCCCAGCATCTTCTTTCTCCATCCGGGAACTATCCCCAACTTGCTGCTTCTGCGTCGATTCAACCGCGAGGCATCAATGGCAGGGCTATTACAATAATATTTTTTTCATGATCATCGCTCTTGCTATTAAGAGCATGCGCGTTTAATTTCCATCTGATACCGCTTGGACTTTCCTTTCAGAGGCGAATTGTCCTTTGTCCTGAACACAGGATTATGCAAATATGTCAGGATCCAAGAACTCAAGGTATTAGGAAGGGATTTCGAAAGCTGCCTCAAAGCGAGAGGCATTGAACAGCAGGAAAGCCTAGCAAGAAGAGTCAAATGCTCGTATTCTGAATTCATGTGGTATACATGTGTCTTACTTGGCTTTAGATATGAAATTCTAATATTTTAGCTGATATTTATATACACATACTGAAAACAGTTCCAGCAATAGTTCGGTAGGAATCCTTTCTATCAATATAATCATGATAGTTACACATGGACAAAAGTGTGTGTGTATGATGCATGCACGTCTATATGTTGAAATCCAGAGTATAAGGAAACGCGATGTAAATAAGCAAGAAGTGGGAATGAAAAAAATTAAAAAGCCTCGGGTTCCCCTTTCCCCCCAGTTTTCTCACGTATTCATACATACACGTGTACACATTTAAAGCCAAAGCTGCAAAACTTTTTAATTTGGAGTCGAACTGAAAACAACCTATATATAAAAAAATCCGGTGCAGAAAAATTTTGGCACTCTGCTGGATGCAGGGGGCTTATGGAGGAAGCGAGAGATCTACGGAGCACTGGCCTATATGAGAGTTGCTGTGCTCGTAGGACCACGACCCAGATCCAAAGCGCTCTTATTTGGAGCCATCTCCCTATCAAGGCGACAAAGGACCTGCTTTCTGCCCAAACAGGTGCGGCTTGAGCTCCAGCGCCAAAGGCCTCCCCGTGGCGAAAGGAGCGCAAGGGTTTGCCCCGGAGAGGGGCACGTAAGAAAGAAGGAAGACTCAAAGAAGCAGATGGGGCTTCTGTAGGCAGAGATGGGGGGGGGGGGCCAGCAGCGGAAGGCCGCGGAAGGGTAACTTGGGGCCCGTTGCATGCTGGGCGTTGTAGTCGACGCTACAAAACGCTGCCTCGCGGAGCATGCCGGTACGCGAGCCGTTCAGTCATTTCAAACTAACCAATCGCCGGCCGAGGCGGTCGCCGGAGCTGGGGCTGTTGGGAGTTGGCTCGGTATTCGAGGCGCGCGCGCGTGGCGAGAGGAGGAAGGCGGTTGGTTGCGTGTGAGAGTGAGAGAGAGGCCTCGTCGGAAAACTGGAGGACAAGGTAATAGGGGCGCCCCTGTTGTTGTTGTTGTCGTTCCCCACCCCCGCCCGCCTTGGGACGGAGAGTCCTCGCGCGGCCTGGGGGGACTCCCTCTCGGCCATTGCCTCTCCAAACCCTCGGAGGGAAGTGGAGCTGCGGGTCCTCCTTTCAGGCCACGCCCATTACACCCCCCCGCCTATTCCCGCGCCTATTCTTGCTGCCTTCTTCCCTCTCTGAGAAATTGGGGTGGGGGAGGGGGGGTGTAGGCATCTCATAAGGAATAGCATAGGGTTAAGGAATAATAAGCAGGGGGCATCCTAAGAAGAATCCTCCCCCTCCCCCAATACTCGAGGTTCCTTCGTCGCTTCTGGGGTCAAACATTTAATAACAATGGGGTAAGGTTTTGTGCTGTAAATACCGAGGCTCGTTGAAATGATAAGTTAAAAGACAATACCAGAGCTTTGCTGGATTAGGCCAGTGGTCAGTCTTGTAGGAAGCAGGATTCTAAGATAACAAGATGCCATTGCAAGCAGTAGCACTCTGCATAGCTGTCAACGTTTTTCCCTTTTTAATTCCCTTATTCCGAATAGGATTCCTCGCAAGAAAAGGGAAATGTTGACAGCTATGGCCCTCTGTGACTCTTGCTCCCTAGCAACTGGTACCTAGGCTCTCAGCTGGTGGGTCTGATATGGCCACCATGACTATGAGGGACATATTCTCCAGGAATTTGTGTAATCCCATGATCATGGAACTTTGATAGGGGAAAACAAGCAGTGGTTTAACCTTAGAGTGCTTCTGTGAGAGGGGAATTCTCACATCCATGGTGTACATTTTAAGAGATGCAGTTGGAACTACCACAAGGGTATTGGTTACACTGTATAATATGGAATCAGTTATACTAGCACATTGATTTCTCCATATGCTGTTATTTGATTATTATTCATTTCATTTCTATGCCGCTTTATATTTTTAAGGAAAATCTCAAAGCGGTTTACAACATATTAAAACATCAATAAAACAATCCAGAATCAAACATTTCTGAAGAAAGTCCAATATAAAGTATACAGTCAAAGCAACATAATTATCAGAAGACTAAAATATTATCTGAAAGATTTCAGAATAAAACATTACAAAGGAGGTCAGCTGCAGAATACATATTTAACACAAAGTTAACAAAAAAATCATTGATAAGTGAAGTCAAATATGAAACACATTTAAAACAGCATGATTAACAAGAGAATAAAATATTATTATAAGCATGACATGGCTGTTTGGCAGGCACAGAAGGATGGGGCAAAAGAATAAATAATTAGGGTTTGTTGTCAGGCATAGCGATGTCCCTCTGGTCTCACCAGGAGCCTCTTTGGTAGGGCTGGGTGAGTCTGGGCCCTGCTCCCTAGGCCAGGTGGAAAGGGCCTTGCAGGGAACGGCCTTCACGACTCATAGCTGGGCACTGATGTTCTCAGAGCCAAAATAGCCTGTGCATAAGCAATGCACAAGATAACACCTGCTTCTCCCACCTTTCTTTTGGGGCCACATTTCTACTGTTATGGAGGTATTTCTTTTCTCCCCCCCCCCCCCAAATAAGATGTTACATTACAGGCTGCTCAGTAATTTGCCAGATATTCGACTTCCGAAACGTTCAAAAACCAAAGCGTGGCTTCTGATTGGCTGTAGGAAGCTCCTGCAGCCAATCGGAAGCTGCAGAAGCCCCGTTGGACAGTTGGCTTCCAAATGAACGTTCGAAAACTGGAACACTCACTTCCGGTTTTCAATCATTCAGGAGCCAGAATGTTTGACTCCCAAGGTGTTCGGGAGCCGAGGTATGACTGTACTTGTAAGTAAGTAAGTAGATTTTTATTTATACCCCGCCCTCCCTGGCCAAGACCGGGATCAGGGCGGCTAACATCAAATATCAAATACATTAAAACACAATCAGACAATTGATTAAAATACAGCTTAAAAATTAGAAATTAAATGACTGCCCACAAATTACAACTATAGGGGTTGGAAACCTCAAGTATTCATCAAGTATTCATCAGGGCCAGCTATCCATGTTGGTCCCACATGAGCCAATAAAAGGGCCAAAGAGGTAACTTACAGGGTCCCATAGAGGGGGGGTCAAACTGTGCCCGGACTGAAGGCCAGGTGGAACAGTTCTGTCTTGCAGGGCCTGTGGAAGGATGTCAAGTCCCGCAGGGTCCTGGTCTCCTGCGATAGAGCGTTCCACCAGGCTGGGGCCAAAGTTTAGCCTCAAGGCCTGGGACCTCCAAGATACTATTATTTTCAGACCGTAAGATCCTCCATGGGGCATACCAGGAGAGGCGGTCCTGTAAGTACGAGGGTCCTAAGCCGTATAGGGCTTTAAAGGTTAAAACCAGCACCTTAAACCTGACCCTGTACTCCACTGGGAGCCAGTGCAGCTGGTATAGCACTGGATGAATGTGGTCCCATGGCAAGGACTCCATAAGGAGCCTCACATTCTGCACCCGCTGGAGTTTCTGGGTCAGCTTCAAGGGCAGCCCCACGTAGAGCGTGTTACAATAATCGAGGCTAGAGGTGACGTCTCCTGGATCACTGTGGCTAGATCAGGGCAAGAAAGGTAAGGGACCAGCTGCTTAGCATGGCGAAGGTGGAAAAATGCCACCTTTGCTGTAGCTGCAGCCTGCACCTCCATAGAGAGGGAGCCGTCAAAGGTTACACCCAAACTCCTGACGGAAGGCGCTGGCACTAATTGAGCCCCTGCAAGAGATGTGAGTTGGCCCCCCAACCCCATGTTGTCCTGACCCTGCCAGAGGACCTCTGTCTTCGAAGGATTTAACTTCAATTGGTTTTCACGCAGCCATCTAGCCACAGCTTCCAAACATCTGTTCAGTGTGTCCAGGGCCGAGTCAGGGGCTGTTCATCAACAGATAAAGCTGGGTGTCATCAGCATATTGCATATTGACAACAGAGTTCTGGACCAGATGTGCCAGTGGCCCATCCAACACGCTTTTCTTGTTGTTGTAATTTCTCTTTAAAATCTACCAATGATACTATAGAAAAAAATAATAATCTATAGATAACTTTTGTATTATCTTATTCAGATGACTGGGTCAAATGAATTTAAGTTGAACCAACCACCGGAAGATGGAATCTCATCAGTGAAATTTAGTCCTAACACATCTCAGTTTCTGCTTGTTTCATCTTGGGACACTTCTGTTCGATTGTATGATGTTCCTGCCAACACCATGAGACTCAAGTATCAACATACAGGAGCTGTACTTGACTGTGCTTTTTATGTAAGTCTTTTTTACTACTTTGTGTTTTACTATTGAAGTTATAAGAAGGGGATACAAGGTGTAACTGATTTAATTAGTAGGTTACTGAAGTCTTTAGGCTGGATTCCAAAGTGCCATGCACAGTGTTTTGCACGGACAGGGTTTTCAGCTCCTCCCATCTGACAAGAAACTACCTCTTGAAGACTGGGAGGCCCTCTGGAGCAACCCACCACCCTTTCTGTGCTCAGAAACACTTTGGAATTGCACATGGGCTTCTCTAGCCTGGCCTTTTATTAATGATTGAGCTTTAAGTTAAGTATGCCTTAAGTTAAGTAAGTTAAGCTTGTTTTGATGCTTGTGTGGGCCTGATGTTTTGTTGTAATGGGGAATGAAAAAAAGAATGCTAAAGATAGTCTTGCTCTCCAGCAACCAGTGAAAACATTTAAAAATAGAGGTTATCTTTATTATTTTTTTAAAGGTACCCTTACTGAGGTTTTAGGTAATAAGCCAGTGCAGCAGGTTAATATTTAATTTTAATTGGTTAAGACAGATGGCTGAACAGAATTGTTCAATTGATTGACAGCCCTGTTTTTAAAACTACGTATTTTGATTATAAGCCTCTATGGAAAATTGGGAAACCAGTAAAATTGTGTTGTATCAGTGGTCTTCTGCTCATGCATTACTTCTGCTTTGTCCTCCACTTTGTAGCTCCCTGAATATCTCCAATATCATCTTTGGAGGGTCTGCCAATCTACTGGAAGAGAACGTGGTGGTAGTGATGATATGCAAAAATGGGGCATTTTGTTCCCTGAGCAGAAGTCTGCTGCACAATTGGGTGGACATCACTGGATGTCATCCACTGTCTTTTGATCTTTTTGTTGCCTAGTCAAGTACAGTATTTCATTCCTATATAATAGTTATGCTGCAGGATTTTATCAACATTAATTATTTTGGAAGCAATATCACATTAGCGTTGTCAAACACATTTAATAACAGAATTTATTTTCTAATCTTCAGTTTCATAATTTTGTGCGTAGCTTTGGCCCCAGTGAAGGAGCTGAAGCCCCTTGCACAGGGGTGGGGTTCAAATTCTTCCCACAGTTATAGTAACCATTGTGGGTGACCTTTGGCGGTAGTGCTACTGTTGTCATTCAGTCGCCCTATTCTCTTGTGGAAATAAAATGGGTATGTAGGCAGTAGGAGAGCAGCGCCATCCCAAATTCTTATATGTATGCCTTTGAAAGGGTCATGGTTTGTTGATCCCTTGCTGACACTGTTGGATAAGACTTTTTAAAGCAAAATTAATGCCTTTATCAAATATTTGTTGGTTCCTTGGAGTACAGACATAGAACATAAGTGAACAACTTTCTTCTCTTGAAGGACCCTACACATGCCTGGAGTGGAGGATTGGATCGGCAGTTAAAAATGCATGACTTGAACACTGATCAAGGTAAGCTAATTGATAGGTATAGTAGAATCTGCAGAAGTAGGAGAAAATAGATTGTTTCAACAGTAGATTAATTCACTGAAAATAGTGTCGTGAAATAGAAAAGTATTATGACTGGAATTCTTACAGTATAAATACAGACAGCATTAAAGTGCAAATTAAATGTGTTTCTTTTCTGTACAGTTCATATTTACTATGTCATTTGGTTTTATGTCTGCACTTTCTGTAACTTCCATTTATTTCTGTATAGTGTTGCTCTTGATTTTATTTAGTGCATTTAAAGCTTTATTAGTCAATGCAGATTTTTAGGCTAAGGAAAGAGTTAGTATTCCATGATAAGAACCTTGTGGTGTTTTGTCTTTAACTGAGTATATAAAAATATTTGCAGGGTGGTACATTTTTATTTAAAAACAATCTTTTTGTTTTATTTACAGTTCTAGTCTTGAGTGTTGAGAAAGCGAAACTGTCAATATTGCTTGTATGACCTAGTTCTATGCAGTACTTTTTCTATCCTTGATAGTTTCATTTGTTCTTTTCCCTTTAGAAATGTATTTATGGGCTATTTAACACCTCCAACTTTGTTTTTACAGTCGTTTAGACTTGCCTGAGATTTTGGCAGAAGGGCATTATTCCGCATACATGTGCATATGAACTATGAGTTCATAGAGTAACGTGCAGGGCTTGAATTGATTTAAGAGACAATGGGGAAAATGCTGTAAACGGATAGCTCAGTCGGTAGAGCTATGAGACGTTTAATCTCAGGGTCATGGGTTTGAGCCCCATGTTGGGCAAAAGATTCCTGCATTGCAGGGGGTTGGACTAGATGATCCTTGTGGTCCCATCCAACTCTACAATTCTATGATTCTAAATATGAAATCCTTAAACTGTGATTATATATTATTTGGGGGTAGTAGAGAAATCTGGGGGGACATCTGTTGAGTGAGATTTTAAGGTGTGAGTATGATTGCACGTTCTGACTTGATAAGAGGACATTTAACATCCACTCCCTTTACAAATACCCTACAATATTGATAAATAGTCATTGTAGTTGATGCAGGGATAATAGGATCAGACACCTAGCTGTTTGGAAGCAGAGTAACTGAATGTCAGGAAAGCTGCTTTTCATCATTGTAGAGGATGAAATTAGATGCTGTGACATTGTAAATGGATAAGAAGTTTCCAGGCAATGGTTGCTTGATGTCTTGAAAGATACTGGAGAATTGGGTTTGGAGGAGAAAGCTATTTAGAATAAATTCTAGAGGATTAAAAAAAAGTACTGATTTATTTCCTAAGTTGGAGAAAGAATCTGAAGTATTACAGGATTAGTATTCAGCATCACTTTAAAAGCTTCTAAAACAGTTTAATACTACAGGATACAGTGCTAAAATGGATGATGCTGTGGAATAAAGGTTTATTGACAGTTTTGCTGAAAGTGCCTAATTACTCACAAGTGGCAAAGGCATGAACTAATGTGGTCATGCTACATTCACCTACTATTAGATCTTTCAAACACACCATTCATGACTAGGATTTTCAGAGGACCCCAACAGAGTTAGGTGCACAAATCTCTTTTGTTCATTTGAAAATCTCTGCATGGGTACCAACACCCCCCTTAAGCTTCTTTGAAATACTGAGTTGATATCTATTAGTCTACATTTAACACTTCAGAAGTGTCTGTCTATTGAGAAGATTAGAGGATCAAGCGTCCTTTGAAAGATGTCCCAGCATGAACATACATTAGTGAATGGTATATCAGACCCTGTTAACTCTGTATGAATATTGTTTTGTCCTTTTTATTAAATTTGATTCTCAAAAATATACTGCAACTATGTGTTCACACTATTACTAATCTTTTTTTTAAAAAACAGACAATCTTGTGGGCACCCATGATGCTCCTATCCGATGCGTTGAATATTGTCCAGAGGTCAACGTAATGGTAACAGGAAGTTGGGATCAAACAGTCAAGTTATGGGATCCGAGAACACCTTGTAATGCAGGAACATTTTCTCAGCCTGAAAAGGTTTGTATTTAAGCAATTTAGAATACAATACTTTGCATGCCTACTCAGAAGTAAGCACTGTTAAGTTCAATGGGGCTCTTTTTCTAGTAGACTTTTTATGTGGTTAAGGAATACATTTGAGCAATTAAAGTATTAATATCTTTCAGATCAGTTCATTGTTTGCATTAAAAATTTATAAACACTATTAATGAGGGTAAAATTACAGACTTAAGTGAGTTTTTGCATGATTAACAAGTACTACTTAAATACCAGAAAAATACAAAGTTAACTCTTTAGTTATTCTCAGTAATTAATGCAAGCTTAGCTACACCAGGAAAATATAATGACACTCTTCAGACATAACACAAAACCATGATTTGTTGTTAAGGGCTTGAGCCCCACAAACCTTAGACTTGTTTGCTCCTCCCACAAAGGGACAAGGTTTAAAGCTTTAGTCTTCTTTTGTTTCTAAACTGCTTTTTCCCATTGCTCAATCTTTAGTAAACTGGTTTTTAGAAACCATTGTTAATTAACAAACCAGGATAAGACTTGGATACAATAGGGAGATCCTTTTGCTGAAGGTATATTCCAGAAACCCAGCTGGTAGTATTGCCTATGTTATATTGTGGTGTCAATACACTAATATAGGAAGGGCTTTGTTGGTGTATCCATTTATGCCAATGTAAACAGGAAATTTTGATTGTTGCAGCTTACCGTATTTTTTGCACCATAACACTCACTTTTTTCCTCCTAAAAAGTAAGGGGAAATGTCTGTGCGTGTTATGGAGGGAATGCCTACAGGTGGCATGCCTACGGATTTTCCTCCTCTAGAAACTACGTGCGTGTTATGGTCGGGTGCGTGTTATAGCGTGTTATAGCGTGTTTCAGCTTCTTATTCAGGGTCCATGAGTAAGGTCCTAGCAGCTGATTTGCAGCCTGCTGTAACTTCGGCTTACAAGTACTGTAAACAAAGTGATGGGATAAAGTTACGGCCAACAATAAAACTTGAGTTATGCATTTAAGTGTAACTTGAACGGTGTAACTTTTATTTTAACATGTTAGTGCAGCCTTATGGTATGAATAGCTGCATGTTTTGATAAATGGATGAGATGAGGCTTTAACTTCTTCAGCAGTTGCATTAACAGTATTTAAATTTTTATTTATGATCTCTTGCCAGTCTTCATTTTCATAGGCAGATACATGCAAATAGTTTTTGTCACTACTTCAAATACTTTCTAATCACAATGGTGAGCTGTCAGTCTGGACCACATCATGTCTAAATAGCCCAGTAATGTGGGCACTACATAATCTGAATCTATTGGCGAGATCTTTGATCAGGATAAAAATGTTGTTTTTTACTTGTGATTTATGGTTGCATGTAGCATGTAGAAAACTGTGATGAATTGCTCGCAGAATGCCATATAATAGACAGTCACACTGAATCAAACTTCTTATTGGTATAGCAAGGTTCATTATGTCACTTTTTTAAATAGTATCTCTGATAAATGTGTATACCTAGCCTATTTCATGATATTGGTTTCATTTGATTTATGGCTATGGGGTGCTGTAAAGAATACTTCACAGGTATGACACCAGTCTGTAAAGAAGATTTAAGGTAGTTAACACTCCTGATGCAGTTTTTCCTGTATATATTTTTCTATAACATTGCTTTTGTGTTATCACATTTTATACTGTATGCATTCTTGTATAGTAATTTACTTTGTGTCACTGTTGTTTGAGCCATTGACAATTCATCATCATCAATAATAATAATAATAATAATAATAATAATAATAATAATAATAATAAATTCATTAAATTTATATACCGCCCTATACCCAGAGCTCTCAGGGCAGTTCACAGAACAAAATCAAAATATAAAACCACAAAATATATAATCAAAATAAAAACAACCCAACCCACATTTTAAAAGGACATAGGATGTCAATCAAATCAACCAAAGGCCTGGTTAAAAAGGAATGTTTTTGCTTGGCGCCTAAAAGTGTATAATGAAGGTGTCAGGCGAGTTTCCCTGGGGAGAACATTCCACAGACAGGGAGCCACTGCAGAGAATGCTCATTCTTGTGTTGCCACCCTCTGGACCTCTAGGAGAAGGCACATGAAGAAAGGCCTCAGAAGATGATCTCAGGGTCTGGGTAGGTTCATATGGAGAGAGGCGGTCTTTGAGGTATTGCAGTCCTGAGCCGTTTAAGGTTAAAACCAGCACTTTGAATTGGGCCTGGGCCTGGAAACTAATCGGTAGCCCGTGCATTCTGTTTACATTCTGTTAGTCCTAGTATAAATGAAGGATCTGTAATTAGATACCAGATCTACCACATGTTAAGCATATGGAATGAAAGCATGTATAGTATGTATCTTTTTAGAAAGGTAAAGTTGAAATATCTAATATGTAACTAGTAGCTGTTACTTGAAAGAGTTTTACCTGATAACAGATTAATTGCTTAGTTACACAACTTTTGTTTTTAGTTTAAACTGATTTAAGCAACATTTTATTGTTTATCACAACCATTAAAAAATTTTTAGCGGTTAGTTATGCATGCTGAAATGGCAAGAGTAAATAAACAGTTGAGCGTTCAGTATAATATATTTTTTGATATTCCTGCCAGCAAATTTTTCTCTCTGTGTGTAATTGACAGGTAGGTTATTGTTTTCTGAAACAATAGACAAACTTTCTTTAAAATTATTTATGTAATCATGACACAGATGTAATGATGCTTGATCTGTTAACCATGGATAAGAGTTTGAGAGCAATCTGTGAGCTTGAGCACTATCTCACCTTACTTCTTGCAGATGGATCTTCCCCTTCCCACCCCACATTTTATTTAAAGAATTTAAATTCACTTTTTGCTTTCAGAGCCTAAAAACATTACATAGGCACCTGGGTTTTAAAAAAATATTTGTGTGTATGTACTAACAATGCTTAGCTCCAAACCACAACTATGATTATAAATGTATATGCAATCCATAGTTTGTGCTAACTATAGTTCCTGAGGATTTGTGAAAGCTGGGGTTAGATGAATTGGCGAGGACATTGTTATAACTTAAAGGGTAGAATTAGCTCTTTAGGTTTGTAGGTTGGTTGGGAAAAGAATGGTCTCCCTTTGAGGATGGAGAACTCTTAGCAGGAACAAGACAGATATAAGGAGGACAAACAAGAAGAATTGCATCTCTATAGCAAGGCTTAGTAAGTAAAATTTTGGTATTCCAGCATGGGTAATCTTGTATAGTCCATGTAGAATGCATTTTAGTGTTTCATGGAGAGTTAAGTCTGCTAGACTTCTACTTTTAAAAATCTTTTGTCATTGAACATGTTAATGGAACAGGTAATCTTTTCCTTCTACCTTCATGCTGCTAAAGTAGAAATCCTAGTACTGAATGTGGAAAATGTAATGCCACTTTATAACTTTTTTCCAAGGTGTATACATTGTCTGTGTCTGGTGATAGATTGATAGTGGGAACAGCCGGTCGGAGAGTTTTGGTGTGGGACTTGCGAAACATGGGCTATGTTCAACAAAGAAGAGAATCAAGTCTTAAATATCAGACACGTTGCATCAGAGCATTCCCTAACAAACAGGTATTTAAATTGTGCTGCATAATAATAATAATAGTAATAATAATAATAATAATAATAATACAGTGGTACCTCGCAAGACGAATGCCTCGCAAGACGAAAAACGCGCAAGACGAAAGAGTTTTCTGTTTTTTGAGTCGTTCCGCAAGACGAATTTCCCTATGGGCTTGCTTTGCAAGACGAAACGTCTTGCGAGTTCTTGCGAGTTTGTTTTCTTTTTCTTAAAGCCGCTAAGCCGCTAATAGCCGTGCTTCGCAAGACGAAGAGACTCGCGGAACGGATTAATTTCGTCTTGCGAGGCACCACTGTAATAATAATAATAATAATAATAATTTTTATTTATACCCCGCCCTCCCCAGCCAAGGCCGGGCTCAGAGCGGCTTGTCAAATGAAAGTTTGTAGAAAAATAGTCTCAATTATACCAGCTTTTGATATTTATGATTATCTTGACTCAAAAAGTTTATTTTGAATCTTGTTAATTTTATTGCTATCTCTAAAACAAATGATGTATTTGCTGTGCTTTCCTAAGGTTTTGAAGCTGTTAATGGAGTTGGAAACTAGAGGAACTTTAATATTGTATTTAATTCTAAAATTATCACAGAGCTCTGAATTATGCAGGAGCAGTAGACTGGCATAAATGCCATGCGCCAAGAAAATTAGTGTTCTGGGAAATACTGTTACAGGATTTAGATAAAAAACTATTTGCTTAGGAGTCATTTTCTGTGCTGGGCATGGCTCTTTCCTGGATCTATCAAAGCTACAAAGAGAATTAACAGAAGAACAAGAGTGTCTTTGTTTCTCTCATCATTCCCTTCTCTGGGGTTCAATGTAGTGTTTAGCCATTATTTTCTGCTCTTCTTGAGGTGGGAAAAATATAAAGGAAAAGCCTAACAGACTTTTATTGATGTCAGATAGCAAGATATACCTAGCAGATATAGAGTTGTCTTATGCAGAGGAGGCATTAAATGAAAGCGAATTTTGTTAGATGTTATTTATAAGCAAAAGGGTTTCTCATTTGGAATCTGTTCTCACTTTCTAAAAGGCATTAGTGTGTGCCCTGTTTAGAGTTAATGTCAGAACTGGAATGCAACATTCTTTATCAGGACACAATCCTAAGAGAATAATCTATAATTCCCTTTGGAATCTTCTTAGACATTTTTACAAACCTTTAGGACTCAGAGTGCACCTGTTCCTCTCAATAGTTAAATGTGACATGTGTACATAAGATGTACACATCTTATAAATGTTTCATCAACATAGAGCAGTTCATAAAGAAAAAACAAAACCCTATGCTCAGTCATCGAAATAAGTGAGGATTCTGTCTGTGTCCCATAGGGCTATGTGTTAAGCTCTATTGAAGGCCGTGTTGCAGTTGAGTATTTGGATCCAAGTTTGGAGGTACAGAAGAAGAAATATGCTTTCAAATGTCACAGATTGAAGGAGAATAATATTGAACATATTTATCCAGTCAATGCCATCTCTTTCCACAATGTCCATAACACTTTTGCTACAGGTAACATGAAACTTTATTTTTTTCTTATTAGTGCTGTTAGTTGATAATTCTTCAGTTATATTGACCAAGCAGTCATCTGAAAAGCTTCAGTTGTTCTGTGATTCTTTTAGAGAATTTGAGGTATCCTGTCTTTAGTTCTCAAATATATCATTAAAATATAAGCTGAAAAATACAGTTTCTACTTTGTAGCTGTTTTGCATACTTGTAAAACTGGGAAGATTGTTTGATGTGAAAAATTTCTGCAATAATTCAGAACCTATTTTATATCTTGTACCATGTGCTTCTCCCATTAAATAACTGAAATATCCTTGCACTTTCTAATTATATTTAATTGCACAGATATCAATAATGCTCGTTTCTGCTGCTTTGGCTCTTTGCAATCTATTTTTAGGTGGTTCCGATGGCTTTGTCAATATTTGGGATCCATTCAATAAAAAGAGACTCTGTCAGTTCCACCGCTATCCTACAAGCATAGCATCTCTAGCCTTCAGCAATGATGGAACCACCCTTGCAATTGCATCATCATATATGTACGAATTGGATGACGTTGAACATCCTGAAGATGGTATCTATATTCGGCAAGTGACAGATGCCGAAACAAAACCCAAGTGAGTAAGTTTCACCTGTATTTGAGCTTTTTCTACCGTTTATTCCAGGATTTATTAATTTTCCTAAATTCATGAATAGCATTATTGATTCCTGGTAGATAGTGCAGCTTGACAGTAGGACTAGAGTTGATTTTATCTTGTTCTCCCCAAGCTTTCAATATCCGTAGGTTGATAGACGGCTGGTGGATAAAATTGTCTACTTGTTTTGTGGGAGAAGAATGTCAAACTCTCATTCTTCTTGAATAGGAGCTATTATATGAAGTCATGGCATTATTGCCAGCTCATTGCTTTAAAATTAAGTTGAAGAATTCAGGATAATACATATGAGAGAGTCTAATTATATTAGGATTTTTAAGATTTCGAACTATTGGCAATCTCTGCACATAGATCTGGGTTTCTCATCTACAATACACCAAAGCAGAGCTGCTATAGTGATGGTTTAAATTATAAGAAAATAATTTTGAAACGGTATGTGTAACTCTTTAATGTCCAGAATTGTGCCACGTTTCCTGGTAAAGCAAATACTAGTTTTGGTTGCACAAAGCTAAAATGAATTTAGCCTAAACCTAAATACATTGCGATTTTCTTTCCCTTAGCACATTGGAGTTTATATCTTATATTCAGTTTTGCCACTTGAGTATATTACAGTGCTAAGAAAACACATATGCCTGCAGTGTTTGGAACCTCTGTGGGTATTAGCTGTTCCCACTAGCCCCACAGCTGCTTGCTGTCTCTCATTAGCGTATTTGCCTTCAGGAAGGTGGGGAGCAGCAGATATGAGCATGTTTGCCTGTAGGGAAAGATAATTGCAAAAAGGCCTTTATGCTGTAGTATCCATAGGGATGGGTCAACTCCTACTCCTTGCTTGCTGGAACCCTATGATCTTCCAGTCAGACCTAGGTACACAAGAATGCACACATAGACTTAGAATTAAAGAACAGAGTGCTTCTGAGCCCATTCTGAACCTAGGAATTAATTTTTAGGGCCAAAACTGAACTGAGCTTAAAAGACATTTCACAGAAAAGTCCAGTCAGAGTTAATATTCTTTTTCCATTTCAGCGCCCTTATTAAGGTGGAAAATGTTTTTGTTGCTAAACATTTAGGAGTCATAAATCCTTGCTGATCACTAGATCTACCAGTACCCCCTGATCTAATTTTTGCTCACCTCTGCTGTAGTATAGGTGTGTATAGGAGAGAAATACACACATTATCTCCCTCCATTCTTAGCTCTTTAAACTAGCTGCTTCTTTCTCTTGTTGTGTACATGTACTACTTCTGCTGTGGAAGAAGAGTGGCTCTAGTTGGTGGGAAAGCTCTGTGTGGCTTGAACTTCCTCCTGCAAGGAATTGGCAGCTTAGAGTTATTGTGGGCATTCTCACACTTGGCATTTGGTTGCTTATTAAGATGTAGAATTTGCCACACATAACATCCAAAAAGTGGATATTTCTTACTTAAAACTTAATCTGACTCTTGCGTCACTGGCGTGGACTTCATGGAAATGAAGAGTAGCTTTTCTAAGCCCATCTTGTGAGTACAGTTACTTGCCTCAGAATAATGTCAGGCAAATAAGCTGGTGTGGGCATTCAGGGTCCCTGTGCTCAGGGCATCTTATAGTAAAGCATCATCAGGTGCAGCTAAATTAAGCTGAAAGTAATTGACATACAGTTTGTTTTGTTGAAGGAATGTTCTTTTTGCAAGGGAATTTCAGAAGATAGATGCCACAACAGGGAGGGTATTAGGTTATACCTCTATCAAACCAAAGGAATACAGAGTGGTGTCTCCCATGCAGAACCGGCACAAAGAACTTCAAAGGGTTTAGGTGTCCTGGAAGATGCTGTGTCCCTGTGCCTGGGCACTTTTAAAAAGGCTTATTGGCACATCTAGGTTATAAACTTGGTAACTGTACCTGTGCTCTTGAGATTCATTTCTTCTTAAAAAACAAACTGTTGAGGGGCTTATACAGTAACGCTGCAATTCATTGTTGCGCTATGGTGAGTGTTTTGTCTACACAAGCATTTCAGCTTGTCAGACACAACACCCCCCCCCTTTTCTGGGAGTACTCCCAACTTGTCCAAGCCAATTTTGGGGGTTCATTGGGGAGGGGAGCTCCATTGTGTCTTTGCACAGGCTTCCATTGATGGGGCTCATTGAGTGAATCCCACCCAATATGTTTTCAAGCAATAGTTATTGTTGAACTAGTGCCAGAGATGTCCAGGCCTGTTACCACATCTCATTTTAATCTACTTCTCTGGGTTGTTTTGAGGATAAACTAGAGAAGAATTGTATATGCCAAAGTGTTGCATCATGGTGAAGGATGCAGATATGAAACAAACAAAGATGTGATCATGAAAAATTGAACTAAAATGAACAATACCAAATTAATGCAAAAGTTGTGTTTACAGAAACTAATAAAAAAAAGGCAAAAGGTTTATTTAAAGTTTCCACCCTTAACTCTGGATCAGTTTTCCGGGAATGCAGGGGAAATAAGGAAACAACAAAAAACACCCCTCTCCTTTTCCCAGTAGGAGCATTCCAGGCAGACTTTTTCTTATAAAACTCACTGTATAACTCTTATTTATTTATTTAAAACTTTATTATATAATAGTGCAATCCTAAACATGTCTACTCAGAAGTAAGACCTATTGAGTTTGATGGGGCTTACTCCCTGGTAAGTCTGTATAGAGTTGCAGTATTGGCTACCTTTCCCCAAACCTCTTTTACCTTAGGTCATGTTCATCACATTTGACTTAATCAGCTGATCTATGTTGAGTGAGATACTACAGTAGAACAGTTAGTAATGATATTTCCTTTATGTTTAACACAAGGAAATGCCACCAGACCTTTTGTAAATATTTGTTGCTTGTGCTGCTTCTGGGAGTACTATAAGCACTCATGGTATTTCAAATTCTTAAGAGCCAGCACCACAGTTCTACTTTCCAGGCATAACCACGACTTAAAAGTATATTTTAGATTTTTATTCAATTTCCCCCAGCCTTGACTTTGCCATGCTATCATCTGTTACACTAATATGAATGCAACTTGCCAAAATCAGTATAGTGGGATTAAAAAAAAAAAGATATTTGGAACTACTTCCCACATTACACCATGTTAATGGGAGTGCTCCTGCAGATTACTTGCATTAATGAGAATTATAGCATGGGAAGCAGTCTTCAGTCGATTGAGGGCCTGACCATATGACTTTGATTTCAGCTGTTTCTATCCTTGCGTTGTGTTTGCTAATTATAGGGATGCTTCGTTCTGCTTTCTGAGGAGGTTAATCTTCAATTAAACAATATTTCCTCTTGGCTGTCCATTATTTTCTGAAACAGATGGTTCATCATTTCCTGGGCTGTTAAACACAGCAAGGTTAAGGTTAGACTCCTGGGAATTAGTTAGTTTTGAATCTTATTACAGGATGTAGAAGCAAAACTAATAAGAATAGTACTTAATAACATTTTGTTGCAGCAAACAATTATTTATTAGCAAACAATTGATCCCAGAAGGGCAAATTGTTTGAGTCGGTAATGAGCTGAGACAAGGCAGAGCATATCTGTGTATTCGCAAAATAATTGTAACGTAATTGCAATGCATTTAGACAGGCATCTATTTGGACTTCTTTCTGCCTTTAAATGAATTTCTGAAACATTAATATGCTTTTCAGACATGTTGCTTATGCCAGTCTTCAACCAGACACTGAAGAATTCTTGTAGTGATCCTTGGAAGTTAACTTGTGCCAAGTGATAGTGTCTCCTAAATTAGAGCTTTTCAGCTTCCAGTTGCAGACTTTTAATTGTTAGATTTGGAAAGGCAAAGAAATGACATGTATGATGTATGAAGGTTTATGTCAAGTTGGAACACTTTGTTGAAAATTTATTTGCAATGTTATGAAAATTCAGATAGTTCTCTGAGACATGCTTCTTTATTTTGCAGGTCTACTTAACTTCTGACACAATGCTTCAGTAATTTTCTCTTTCAAAGTATGTCCACTTGCTCGTTACAAGGCTAGCATAAAGCAAATCCTGGATTAAATGAAGATACATTTCCAATAATGCTTTCACAGAAAGGAGTGTTTTGTGTAATCATTCAGTATATTCTATCATTCTTTTGTTTTTAGCTTATTCACGAAACACTGTTTTCTTCTGTCTGAACAGTAATAAACTTTTCTGTTAGTTGATTCATTTGAAATACATTATTTTCTAGTTGAACTTTTGTACTTATTTAATAGTAGTTTAAATAGTTTAATAAATGCAATTTTCAAAAAAAAATTTAATGCTATTATAAGTCTTGGATTTATCAGTGGGAACATCTACTTTTTAATCTGTTTTCTTTTGGGGCATGGTAGGATAAACCACATATTCAGTTTTATGTTGAATAAGGGCTCTCTTAGGCTGGCCAAAGGCTTTGTTTGAAAAACCTTAGAAGCACACATTGTCTCCAGCACTTGCAATTTACCTTTGCAAATTGTAATTTGTCTTCAGCATGGCTGGAAAGATGGCAAAAGTGGGAATTAAGATGTGTAGTGCACCATTAAAGAGTGATGTCAGCATTTCAGAAGTTCTTTCTCAGAAAAGAATAAACTGGTTTTAGACATTTGCCCCCATTCAGCAAGAGAACTACTATGATGATTTATTGCATATTAATGTATTTATATTCTGCTACTCGGTAACTCTCAAAGCAACTTTATTGATAATAATACGCAAAAGAAAAAATAAATACAAAGCAAGCCGGTTAATAATAGCAAGAAAAAGTTATAAAATCAAAGGGCGAATCATATAAGAAGTCATTTGTGTACATTCCACCCAGCAACGCTTCAAAACAATTGTGAAACATTACCAAGACCGGGTGGTAGGGATTGTAAATTGATAGGAGATGGGAACCTAGCTGTTTTAGAGATGACAATGTTTAGATATATGTATTTTGCGAAAATACATTCAAAATGTGCATTTAATTATGTATTTAAATTAATTTTCATGGCTTTATAAACAAAACATGGATGTGGAAAGAGGATAGAAGGGATTTGGGAATTAACACATGTGAAAGTAACATAGAACAGAAACAGACAGCCATTCATGCCTAGTACATTGCTACTTCATAACTGAGTATGCTGAGTATTTGTACCTGTACCATGGTTCATATGCAGCTGTGTTGGAAGCTGTCTTACTTCGGAAGCATTAAAAAAGAAATGACTACCTACTATCCTCTCAAAACACCTTTAAGAGGCCAGACTTCATAGTTTGGTCTTTTATTGGGCTGGATCACATTTAGCTTTGCGCCTGCCCAGTCTATGAGTGATAATCCAGTTGGGGTCTCCTACTTATGCAGCAGGCCTCCTGCACAAATGGGACTTTCCATTGCCTCCCTTCTGCAACTCCTGCCTTCATCTGAATCTACTCTGGAGAGTTTGGAGACGCTTGGAAGCAGATTGGGACAGGCTGCAGAGACAAAGAGAGAAAGGGGAAGTCCTGTTATGTCCACTGGCCTGAAGTCTCATTCAGTATCTGAGCATCCTTCAGGTAAAGGATGTGCTATTCTTGTGCTTCTAAAACAAGAAAACCCGGATAGGAAGTATTTTTGGAAGTGGGAATTTTTTCAACAGTTAAGGTTTTCTCCTGGTTATCACCAACATGCCCAAGATAAAAAACTGCCATTGAGAGAATAGTGGTGATGGTGGTAAGCAAATGGGAGCCTGCATAGTAATACAGCAAGATAACCTGGCATGATGCAGAATGACAAAATGGTTGGGACAGGGCAACAGCTGTGTTCATGACTGAGACAAGACTATATGTAGTAAAGATAGGCATTCTTTCTCTAAGGAGGCAATTAATCTTCCTTTTATTAGCTCTCCTCCAGAAATATAAATACAAAGGTTTCGGAGCCAGAAGAAATCATACGCAATAAGCTTTCTTTCTCCTGTATGAGAAACGGCTGAGCGAAGAGGATATACAGACTCCTGATCAGTGTAATTGAGTTCTAAAAAGCTCCTTAAGTCATTGCCTCTTGCTGAATGGTTGAGGGCATTCCAGAGAAACATGGAGTCACAGCCATCATCCTAATAGACTCATCCATCATCCTTGCCTGCTTGCAGGGCTAAAAAAAGTCACACGATGTCTCTCAAGAAAGGATTATGATAGTATATGATATTAGAAGCCAAGTGGCACCTGTGCCCCTAAATACTCCGGTGCTATACCTGAATGTAAATGTTGTCTTGATTGAATTAATGAGCATTTGTGCAGAACTGTAATTACATTATGACTGCAATCCTAAACACATAGGGGAATAAGCCCCATTAACATAACAGAACTTAGTTATTAGTAAACATGCATAGGCTTGCAGTACACTGCTATTTCAGTGATTCAAGTGGGGTTTGTTAGATCTGTGTCATTAGAAAATGGCTGAGATTCCAGTGAATCTTAGAAATACTTACAATAATCTAATATCCACAATTCTAATAGAATCCACAATTCTATGATTCCTGTCCATATGTTTTCTCCTGCAAAAAGGTCTTCAAAAGAATGCTGCACACAGTAAAACAGTACACTTCACATGGACATACATTGCTATGTAAATTCAAGTTCCCTGAATGCTGTTTTCAGAATGGTGGGAACTCCCATTGTTTTAAAACCCTGCAGCGTCTTTCATTCATATAGCAGCCCAAGGGGTGCTGTTTGGTGGCTGCTGCTTCTGGCTGGAGATTTTGCATGTTTATATTACACCCACCCAGGCAGTGGGCCACGGATGTTCAAATGACCACTGTTTCCACATATTGCAAAGGCTTATTTTCTGGAGTCTCTTGCGAGAAATAAAAGTCATTGGCTTGATGATAATGGTCTACCTTATCCCATTAGAAGTACTGATCATTGCCAGGCCACAGTCACTATTTTCAGATTAGGATCTTTGGTGTGCTGCTTATAATTTGGCTTGTGCTCATGTTTGTGGCCATCAGATTTCAGCAAAAGTCAAGATTTTCCTTTCAAATATGTCATTTCACAGGAATGAAGTGCCATAACCTAATGGGGTTTAGTGATTCTGAATTGTTTTATCCTTTCTCTTATTAGCATCAAGAGTTGTGTCATGCAAAGTCTGAATTTTGATCAGCATTTTTACTTTATTTTAAAAATTTAAACCCAGTGTGGTTTTTAAAAAACGACTTCAAAGGCAGCACCTTGTAAATGTATTAATAGTAGTCTATCCTAGATTTCTAAACAGTCACTTAAAAAACTATTTTCACTCTTGATCCCATTTACAACTCCTGATAATTCTCCTTTTTAGCATATATTTTGATGACATGGACACTCCAGATTGGGCTATTCATCTCTACAGCATTAAGTCTTGATTGATTTTATTATTTTACTTCACTTTCCAGACAAGTGTTGCATGAACTATTGCAGACTAAGCGACCCAGATCTGTATCATTTTGACTAATCAAGTGACAGCTATGGTTGTGGGAACCATTCATATGCACTAAACATGTTGTGAGAGGTTGTTCTACCCTTTATGGCTGCTGACAGAACCACAAGCTTGAAACTGTAATAGAAGGTTCTTATTACACCTCAAAGTATAAATTACGAAATGAAAACCTCTTTGAAAAACTTTATTCAATTGAAGCATATATCAATTTAAAAGTGTTGTTTTTTTTAAGCCAACTCAAATTCAAAAGTGTAAGGTGGTTTCTTTTGAACTAGAGTTCTTAATTTGAGAAACAAGAGTGTGCTTCAAGTTTCTGAGTTGGCCACAATTAAATCATTTCCCCCATGCCCCCTAATGTCCTTAATCAACCCCCCAAAAGTATAAATTATTAAACATCTTTTTGGGATTAAATTTTTATTCCTAATTATACGCAAAAGATATATATCATAAAATATTCATCATATAATTGTGATTAAAATGTACAATCTCCCCAAAGATGTGATTAGCAATTTTAAACACCCAAAACTTAATTAAGCAGGTAATGGGGTTAGAGCTAAGTGAGACTTTTAAAAGGGTGGGGGGAATTAAAATTATATTTTAAGAAAGCTTTTTACCACTAGGTCTAAAGATGTCAAGAGAACAACCTACAAGGACTATAATAAAAATGAAGGTGGCACACTTTGTGTGTGTGTGTGTGTATTCATGAAAACCCATAGTATTTGATTATATTTTTTTCTGTGAGCTTTTAAAACCATCTTGCCTCATCTTGTAGGGAAACCTTGTTGCACCTAAAGCTTTCTCTGTTTATTTGCAATTTCTTCTCATTTTCAGTGCATGAATCCATGTATTTTCTACCAGCTACAGGGGAACCTTGGTTCTCAAACAGCTTAGTTGCGAACAAATCGGCTCCTGATCGCCAAACAAGTGTTCTGGTTTCTGCATGTTTTTCGGACGCCAAACACCCGATGTGGCTGTCGGCTATTGTTTCCGGGGCGCCTGCGCCAATCGGAAGCCGCGTGTTGGTTTTGAACGTTTTGGAAGTTGAATGGACTTCCAGAACGGATTAGGTTTGAGAACCAAGGTACCGCTGTATGCTGAAATATGCAGAGCTCTAATTCAGTGAGATTTATAATGTGAAATCCAAAGTTGCATAAGTAGATGTCCCTTACCTCCCTGAAGCTCTCCCCATATATCCCCAAACCACCCACACAGAGTGTGGCACAGAGGGGAGGGGAGAGGACAGAAAAGTAAAGTAAAGTGGAAGTCCATTCCACTGGTGGACAGGCAGACAGATACAGCTGGATGCCACCCATACAAGATTCCATGAAGGATTCCCTATCTAGATGGGAAACGGAGTACACTAAGAGATACTTCTTCTTTGGTGATTACTCGTAGTCGAGTAAGATTGTCTTCCATAAACACAGTTTTAACAATGAGTCTGTAAGTGACTGTGGAGGCCAATTCTGGATCCACATGTCCTTCCACAGTGGAGACATTGGTTTCCAGGCAGGAGCTGATCACGGTGTGGACTTGCCAAGCATGCCTTCTGCCTAGTACGTTTCTCCCTTGCATCCTGAGTTTGAGTGTCTTCAAAGCCCATGACACCTTTGGCAAAGGCTGTTCTCCACAATTATCTAGCACATGTAAGCATAGAACACAGGTAAATGAGTTGATCCAAGAGGATGAAGTGGGCTGGCAACTGAACATAATAATGAATTTCCCTTTAATCTTTTTTTTAAAACTACAAACTAGACCAAAAGTAATTTGTCCACACAACTTTTAATGTTGGAGGAGGGAATCGAGCAAATTCACAATGAAAGCTGCCAAACTGGGTAATTGAAACCATAGATTTATTTGTATGGTTCTTCCATTTCAGCTATACAGTAAATTAAACACAAAGCCCAAATATTAACGTCATATTTGAAGCAGCTTATTAATATATTCTGCCATCTTGTTAACATGTTAGGCTTTCTTTTTTAAAAAGAAAAAAAAAGAAATGAACATGATAAAGTAATAAAATAAAACTAGGCAGAGGATTAAAAGAAAGTGCTGCTTAACTTTATAAAGATAATTACCTGACACAAAAAGCAGCTAACAAGAAAATTTAGCTTTGGAGTTCACCCAAGAAAATTAAACCCATGTTGCTACCACACAGCCACCTAATCCAGAAAATGAACCTGGGCCAATGTAACCTTGTCAGAAAATGAGGAACACTAATCAGCTGCTTAGGAAGCAGCCCTAAAGAACTTTTACAGCACCGTGATGGGTTATTTAGTTAATTCCAAACATTTGTGCTGCACCTTGAAACAGATGTTCAGCACAACTAGCAGTTCGAAAGCACGTCAAAGTGCAAGTAGATAAATAGGTACCACTCCAGCGGGAAGGTAAACGGCGTTTCCGTGTGCTGCTCTGGTTCGCCAGAAGCGGCTTAGTCATGCTGGCCACATGACCCGGAAGCTGTACGCCAGCTCCCTCGGCCAATAAAGCGAGATGAGTGCTGCAACCCCAGAGTCGGCCACGACTGGACCTAATGGTCAGGGGTCCCTTTACCCTTTACCTTACAATAAAGAACTGCAAAAAAGCAAAGCCACATGAATTTTTAAAAAAATAATGAATCAGATGATAATGATGTAATCTGTCAGGGAGATTATATAAACGGTATGGCCAAAATTCTGAAGCCGAAAGGCTTTCTTAAAATGGAAAATCTTAGGTCTGTGGTGGAAAGCTGCCAAGGAGGGAATAAGGCAGTCTTCCTTAGGAAGGGAATTTCAGAGGACCTCATTCTCATCCAAACTAGTGGGCAGTGGGCACACGAGACAGCCTGTGTTGATTATAGGTTCCTACAGAAGAGACATTATTTGTATTTGGCAAGGTTGAATACAATATTTTGCTGCCTGAGACAAACAACAAGATGGCACCCACCCCCATTCCACTTTGAAAAGCTGTCCAGACCAATACTGACTCTTACACCAAAACTGGTAAAGGAACAACATCCATCTCTAAATCTGAGGGCAGCAGGCTAGATTACGGGGTGCAGACCAGCCTTTTGTGGTGCACAGAATCAGGGCTGGCCCTGCCATTAGACAAAGTCATACAATCTCCTCATGTCACAAATGGAGAAAGGAACCAGCTGTTCCTCCTGGGTCTTCTGATGAGAGCTGTTTGTACCATACAGACTGCCATCCATCCTCAAAACAAGCCTGCTGCCTTGAGGTGCATTGGAGGAGGCTATTCCACTGCCAGCATTACCAAAAGATTCAACTGCCAGCCCAGTCGCTGTAACCACTGTGGTATCCTGTGACGGCCTCACACGGAGCTGCTTGTGAGAATAGCACCTGCCCTTTCAGTTAGGTTTGAAGCCTAGGGCTGGGCTTGGGTACTCTGAAAGAATTAGTCCCTTGGCAGAATTTGCTTTGAAGGAAGGAATTTGGGGATCTTGGCCCAGGGAGCCCCATGATTCAGCCTGCTTCCAGAAACTAAAGAGGTCTGGGTTGGGAGGGACAGTGCCTGAATGGGAGACTAACTCTGAGCCTCACATGCCTTGAGTTTCATGAGAGATACAAGTATAAATAATAAGTGGTTATATGAAATAATTAAATAGGCTGCTTTACCCATTAGTTGGTATGAGTAGCATGTTTTTGATCAAACATTTATTTGTTTTATCTTATTATTTCATTTATACCCCAACTTTCCTCCAAGGAGCTCAGGCCGGCTCCTCCACATACAGGTGAAACTCGAAAAATTAGAATATCATGGAAAAGTTCATTTATTTCAGTAATTCAACGCCATGATCATCACAATTATAACAAATAAAGGTGTGACATATCTCACTTTGCATGTCATGAGTCTATCTCATATATTAAAGGTAAAGGGACCCCTGACCATTAGGTCCAGTCGTGACCGACTCTGGGGTTTACCTCGCTTTACTGGCCGAGGGAGCCGGCGTACAGCTTCCAGGTCATGTGGCCAGCATGACTAAGCTGCTTCTGGCGAACCAAAGCAGTGCACGGAAACGCTGTTTACTTTCCCGCCGGAGTGGTACCTATTTATCTACTTGCACTCTGACGTGCTTTCGAACTGTTAGGTGGGCAGGAGCAGGGACCGAGCAACGGGAGCTCACCCCATCATGGAGATTCGAACCGCCGACCTTCTAATCGGTAAGTCCTAGGCTCTGTGGTTTAACCCACAGCGCCACCTGTGTCCCAATCTCATATATTAGTTTCACCTTTTTAGTTGAGTTACTGAAATAAATGAACTTTTCCACGATATTCTAATTTTTCGAGTTTCACCTGTATTATCCCTACAGCCCTGTGAGTTGAGGTAGGTTAGGCTGAGAGTGAGTGACTTGCCCAAAGTCACCAAGTGATCTTCATGGCTGAGTGGGGATTGAAATCATGGTCTCCCAGGCCCAGCACTCTAACCACTATACCCCACTGGCTCATTTATTAGGCGAAGTACTAGAAGTCAGCTAGGAAGGGCATCACAGGGCAAGGTCTACAACTCAGTGATGGTGGAGCACCAACAAGCTCTGAAGTTCCTTCTCTTCCTCCCTGTCCCCACAATCGCCTTTTGAGTTTTCAGAGCTGGCAGGTATGGTGTGCATAAAAGCAACAGGGGAAGTGAAAAACCACGGATGAATTTGCTATGCATGATGGCAGTGGCAATTCTTCAGGCGCGCAACCATATTGCTTTTCAACCCACTTCTCATGCAACAGCCTCATTTTAAGCAGATGCTAAAAAGACGTGCTTTTAACCTCAAAATCTTTCCCTCCTAATTTGCAATATACAGAATCGCAAACACATTGCAGCCTCAAGTAAGTACATTTTTTAAAAAATAAAAAAAAAAAATGGTAATACTCCCCTCCCACACACCCCCTCCCAATCCCGAAGGTTTAATTTTCATGATTATGTTAGATTATGAGTCATTTTAAATCATGGTATCCAGTAGAGACTGCTCCTACTCAGCAGCTCTTTTCAACAGTTGTTTATGGTAGTTTCAGCCTCTTTCTGCCTCTCGGAGGCTCTTTATTTTTAAAGCAAGGCAGACAAGGCCTAAAATTATTCCATTAAAGAGGTGCAATTTTTGTAATGGGACTTAGAGTGCTCTGCAGAAGTGCAGGCAAGTTTCTTCAATATCCTGAGCATTATTCGCTCATTTAGTTAAATGATGTTTCTAATTCCCTGGTAATTACATGTAATGAGGCACTCTTTCTCTTCTTGATGAGACTTTAGCTTAATATGAGATGTCGTCTTTTTCCCCCTCCTTTTTTTTTAAAGGGATAATTACGCTTCCCAGGAAAAGTGGGGTTTGTTGTGCAGAATATAGCAAATTATTTTATTTCCTGCCATCTTGACTGCCAGTAAATTATAAAATTAAGTTTCAGAGAAGCATTAGCACCATTTTGGAAAAAGGCTTGAGATTCTATATTGCACCCCCCATCTCCTTTATTCATCTGCTGATGTCCTCTGGGACCATTGGGCTATTATTTAAAAAATAGATGTTTTTCTGCCAAACCTCAGTATTTGGTGGCTGTGTGGTAGCAACATGGGTTTAATTTTCTTGGATGAACTCCAAAGCTAAATTTTCTTGTTAGCTGCTTTTTGTGTCAGGTAATTATCTTTATAAAGTTAAGCAGCACTTTCTTTTAATCCTCTGCCTAGTTTTATTTTATTACTTTATCATGTTCATTTCTTTTTTTTAAAAAAAAGGAAGCCTAACATGCTGACAAGATGGCAGAATATATTAATAAGCTGTTTCAAATCTGATGTTAATATTTGGCCTTTGTGTTTAATTTACTGTATAGCTGAAATGGAAGAACCGTACAAATAAATCTATGGTTTCAATTACCCGGTTTGGCAGCTTTCATTGTGAATTTGCTCGATTCCCTCCTCCAACATTAAAAGTTGTGTGGACAAATTAATTTTGGTCTAGTTTGTAGTTTTTTTAAAAAAAGATTAAAGGGAAATTCATTATTATGTTCAGTTGCTAGCCCTTTTCATCCTCTAGGATGAACACATTTACCTGTGTTCTATGCTTACATGTGCTAGATAAATATGACTGGAGCAGGAGGCACATTTCTAATCAGGTGATCTGATCCAGAGCCCACGTTTGATAAGCTGCTTTTATTGTCCCTTGCACAAGGGGGCATCCCTTTACAGGGCAGGGGAACTCTTCATCTTCAAAGAGACACATGCATGGAGCTGCCAGTCCGTTGAAAGGGACAAGAAAACAAGGGAGAGAGAGACAGCTCCTTGCAATGCTTTGCAAATACAACACATGCAGGAGAGACCTGCTTACTCATATGTTAGTTGAGCTTTGGTGGCTCTGGTGTAAAACAAAATAGCATTTTCTAAATACGGCATTGCTTGCAAAGGAACAATATAGGCAATTTTTCTAAATTTAAACTCTCTATATAACAACCCCAGTTGCTGGAAAGTCTCAGGCAGGAATCCAGCAAGGGAGAGAGAGAGAGAGAATGAATATTTAGCCATTATGCCGAAAGAGCAGAAGTTTGTATTCTTGTCCTAAATGCCAAGTTATATATGATGCTCAGCCACATATCATTTGTCTCTGATGTTTTTTCTTTTGTCATGGTTGCAATCTAAAGTCGTGTATGTCCGTCTGTCTGTTTCTTTCTTAATCCTTTGCTTTTCCTGCATTAACACCCCTCTCACCTTGGCTGCTGTTCAATCCGTGGGAGCAAAACGTCACGGCGAGAAAAGCAGCTTGGAGCATGTGCACAGATTATCTCCCCAAGTAGCTCTCCCTCTCTAGACTGCAGCCTCTGTGAGGACAATGCGTATTTCTGCAGCAGTGTTTTGCGAAAGGACAACAAACTGTGCAACAGAACATCACTTCATGTGTGGACCTAATGTCCAAAGGGAACTCTTTCCACTCTCTCCAACCATTTTTACAGAGGTGAGAGGGAAGATGCTATGGCGGACCTGCAGAGCTTGGAACATAAATAGCATTTGATGTCATATTTGTTGTGCTGCAAGTCAGTTGCTTTTGGCATCCCTCTTAGGACTCTTCCTCTTCAGTTGATGCCAGAAGCTCACAAATTCCTAGATGTTCACACATAAACTTTGGTTTATAGAACTGGGGTCAGATATTGGTGTTGGCAGCTATGTACAAGTGCACAACTCTACATCAGTGAACTTTTGTTCATAGCATTGAACCATATGTCATCTTCCATCTGCTGACATGACTGATACCTCATGCACACTAGTCATTATAGTCTGATATTTAACATCCACTCTTTTTCTTCCCCCACACTCCTATACAGTAGAATATTCAGTTTGGAGTATTATAAATGCCTTTATCCAGTCTCATTGACATTTTAAACAAACGGTGATATATTTAGTACAATAATTACAGTTATTTGATTACTTTTCTCTTAGCCTCAAGTAGAAGGCAACTGACATATGTGAGTGCCCCTGAGACTAATACTCTGTAATAAACCAACATTATTTATTACAAGATGCATTTTATTAATAGGAATTGGCAGTAATTAATTCACTCAAGTTGATGTTACTAATGATTACATGTAATTCATGAAATATTTATGTAAGAAGATGGTGGATGAAAATGATGCAAAGGTCATTTTGCTAATTAGTTAAATATCTGCTGCACTTCACATGAAATGTTTTACCTCTGTATTGTTTAAGCTTTGCTGGAATAATATGGCTATGAAATTGGGGAGGGGGATCCCTAAAGAAAACAAAATGGTAAAGATTATGATTATTGGTTTGAATACATGCTTGGGCTGTTTCCATTCTTTATTCATTTACCCCCCTCATAAATTCACTTCCTCGTTCTGAGTGAAAGATCCCATTGAGAGATAAAGCCACCTCAATCTAATTGAGGTTATCGGTTTCTGGTGTGTCTCCCAGTTTAAGGATAAGTTAATATATCTTTGTCTGTTTAACTTGCTGCTGCCGCCTGCCTTTTGAATCAAATAATGCCTGCCCAAATTAATAGCAGGCATCTGAACCGGAAAGATCATGGAACCAAAGTTGCTCTCTTCGATTTTCATATCAAAGCTCTTCCTGACATCAGCAAGCACCAGGTTAGTCTTTTATGCCTATCAATTTGGCTTTCATCCAGGGCTTCAATTATACTGTTTTTTGGTGTGTGTGTGTTTTATAAAAAAGAGTAGATTTTGTCTCAAGAAGGGCCATGGCTATACCAGGTCCCTTTACTATAGCCATGAAAAAGTCCAATGGTATCTGTGATGGCTATTTGTGGGTGTAGTGGTGAGTTGCATTCTGGCCTAGAGGTTACTATGGCAACCCATGTTGTAGGCCTCTTCTTCTGCGTAGGGGGGAATCCTTCTAGCTAGAAGAAAATTGGACCCTTTGACCTACCTGGTCTGCAGTTGCTGCAAGAAGCAAATAAATGTGGCTTTAAATGTGGCAATAACATTGGGGCGGTGGTGGGGAGAGTCTATATGCAGGATGCTTCTCACAATGAGGACCAACATCACAAAGATGTTTCTGGGAACAGCCTTCTTGCTGCCATATTGTGTCTCACTCATCATCACATCATGGTAAACTGGTGGAGATTGTTCGCAAGGTGATACTGCTCACGGATGTGAGACTCTGGTCCTAAATTGATTTAAGAAGATTTATATACCACTTTTTAGACTTTTCCTCGGACTGAGTTCCATGAATGGAGGGCCACTGCAGAAAAGGCCCTGTTCCTTGTGCCTGCCAGCTGAATAGCTTTACCGGTGGGCATCTGAACAGGGTCACTGATGCAGATATTAGGGAACATGTAGGCTGGCATCAGAGATGGTTTATTAGAGTGATAGCCATAAGTGTCAGATGTTGGAGGGGGCAGAGATGCAGTCTCTTGCTTGAGCCCCTAACCATTCCACTCTGTTGGAGGATAGATATAGCATATCCTGTGTTCCCCGAACTAGTCTGCTGCTCCCAGGTGTGCTGTCCTGCTTCTAGTACGTAAGATTCATCTGTCAGTTTATTTGGTTTCTGTATGTGGAATGTCACTTTTTGCCCTTTGCTTCAGGCAGCAAAATGTCTTGGGCTGGCCTTGACAGATATCATTAGGCAGTCCCTAAGGCAATCTGGTCCCAACCCATTTAGGGCTTTAAAGGCTTTTGCTTTGAATCAAGCCTGGAAATGTACTGGCAATCATTGGTACTGGTGAAGTCTCAGCGTGATAGGATCTGATTGCTTGGCTCCAGCCCAAAGATGGTGAGATGCCTTCTGCACCAGCTGTGGTTTCCAAGCTGACTTGAAAGACAGCTCACACAATGGCCTCTGTGTGGAGCTGGTAGCAGGTGTTCTGACTCCACAGCAAGAACAGAGAGGAAGCCTGAAGTCTAGATGCCAAATGCAACCTCTGTGTCTCTCCACCTGGCCATACCCCATCCACACACTTCAGTGACCCTGCTTTGTACCCTTCTTGGGAATTTTTGCTTGGTTAGAATGTTTCCCTGAACTCCAATAATGCCTCCTACTTGTCTGGATAGAGGAGAGAGAGGAGTTTATAGGGACTAGCCAACTGTACGGAGGAAAAATTCACATTTGTTGCTCTGCCCACCGCTCTTATGTGACCCCTTGGAAGGTTGCTCAGAAGGGAATGCATCCCTTGGGCTGGAAGAGGATCTCCACCTTTTCTCATCAGCTTTTGCCATGTTGCAGCATAGTATTCAAAGAAGCAGGAGAGAGTGAGGTCCTTGAAGGATGTTTCCTTCCAATACATATGGCTGGTTAAGCATGATCACGCTAATGAGATCCAATGGGTTTTATAGATTTGAAAGGCAAATCTAGACAAAAGAGTGACCAGAAATCCAGATTCTGTGTGCGTATGTATGTATATATATATATATGGAAGTTTTGCAAGGGCAGTATTTGATGGACTGTGGCCTATGTTATTGACAAAAAGCCAAGAGTCAACAGATAATAAAATGGAACACAGGGATATGCACATATCGTTTGGCTGTCAAGTCAATTCCATCCTACGGTAGCAGCTCATGCTGTTACAAACCATTTTTGGTCTGTATTTCAGTTACAAACAGTCTTCGAGATGGACAATTGGCTCTTAAAAGTGAACAGTTCTGAATTGCCTCAAATAAGCTTCCTATAACAAGCCACTGGTTCTGATGGAACAAATTTAAAATGCCTGTCTCCTTATCTTCTGTCGACATCATTTTTCAGAAGGGGCAACCAGCTCAAATTAAATAGTTTCTGTGCAGACAGTCTGTCTGTCTTATTGGGCTAAGAATGTTGCTCAGTTTGAAGAACTGTACTTCAAAAATGAAGATGAATTAGAAGTTCAGCAGAAATTAGAAGAAGTATAATGAGAATGCATTTAAAAATAAGCAAAGACTTATCTTTCTGCCATGTAGAAGTCCAAACTGGTGTAGCTTAACAGTTTCCAGAGGAGTCTTATTTTTATTTAGGTATCATTTATAATCTGGGATGAATTATTTAGCAAAAAAGAAGTGTGTATATATATATATGATTTAGGTTAATTTTAATCTGTCTAGCCTGTGACTATATTGTACCAATAAATCTATATTAACTTCCAAAATTACTTTTTGAAATAGTTCACATGCTCTTGCTATAATCTGGAGATTCTAAGCTTAATTATTTAAAATAAATTAATCAAAGGACACAACTCAGCCAGAATTAAGCACATCTTATTTCTGAATCACTACATAGGAATAAATAGAACTTAAATGTACTTAAATTTTGGCCAGATTGTGTCCAATGTTTCTAGTTCTCAACATTCAAAAAGAAAAAAAAAAGAGAAAAATATTTATTTCTCCTTTAGAATAAGCACAACATATCCAACAATTTGATATCTGTCATATTAATGAGCATTGTATATGGATCTCATTTGTGAAAGGCATGCATATGATGAAGAGTGAGGCAGAAATATATTTAATAAATAAATATTTCAATAAATATGTCGGCAATGATGCTTTTTATCCCTTTTCTGATTATTTAAATATTCCCCAAATAAACAAAGTATTCTTGAAACTATGCAGGAAACTGTGACCTTGGGACATTATTTCTTTCCACTATACTCTCATCACTTCTGAATTGGTTCTTAGAATTTCACAGCATCCCTGATGGTTTGCTAGCAGCTTTAAATCAAAACAAAGATAACTTTCCATCCTGTTGTAAAAATGCCACGAGAAGATTAAGGTTGCTTAGGATATAGTTTTCCTTTCTTTTATGTGTTTTGATCTTGTAGGAAATGGGAGGAAAAACACCTCCTTCATTTGAAATCTTTTTCTGGAAGCCAACTTTTTAAAAACAAACAAACCAACCGAGAAATAAAGCTCCTTTTTCAAGGAGCTCAAAATGATGCATATTGGGTCTTTCCTATCAAGCTGAAAAATACTGACCGAACCAAACCTCCATTTAGTTACTTAAAAGACAATAGAAAAATGGTTCATGTGTGCAGCCTGGATCTCTGAGCCAGATATGTAGACCCATTGATGTGCTTACATTGTGCCAGAGTCTTCAACAATGAGATGGGGGAAGCGGGGTGTGTGTGTGTAATATTTAATATTTAGTAGTCATAGCTGTTACTTTAGGCTGGAGATGGGGGCAGTTTATGTGCTAAACATGTGCAGGATGTCATCTTCCCAGCCTTGGCCTTGTGGGTTTTTCTTGATCAGTCCTGATGCTCGACTGGACTTTACATTGGAGGGGATGAGAATGAAATTGCTGGCTCCTGTACATGCAATCACTCCTTGTCTTCTAATAAAAGATAAAAGCTCAGGTGGATCAAGAACACTTCAGTCACAGCTTGGATGGGCTGCCAAGTGAGTAACAAAGAGTTGTTGAATCACAAAACTTGTCATTGGTTGCTTGGTACACTGTAACCTGCAGAACAGTGGTATAACCTGCGGGTCCTTAGCACAAGTGCTGGGACTTTGGGAGATTTCAGCCCAGGAATTGGGGAAGCTGTGACCCTAAAGATGTTGCTCCCATCAGTCCCATCCAGAGTGACCAGTAGTCAGGGATGATAGTAACTGTAGTCTAAAAACAGTGAGACAGCCATGGTTTCCACATTCTTGCTTTAGCCCTATTGTTTTAGAAATAATGAACACACAAAAAAGTTTTCTTTTCTCTGGGTTGCCATACTAAACCAACTAGTGGTAAATAAGGAAGGTTTGATCCTTGGGATATCTGACACACACATCTGGCAGTATCCCCATTAGGATGGGCAATAGGCCATGCTGGACTGGGGTGTTGTCCAGGGGTTTTCATTGGGTTTATTTGTTGCTATTATTGATATTTGGTGCTGGAAGAGATTCTTGAGAGTCCCACAGACTGCAAGAAGATCAAACCTATCCATTCTTAAGGAAATCAGCCCTGAGTGCTCACTGGAAGGACAGATCGTGAAGCTGAGGCTCCAATACTTTGGCCACCTCATGAGAAGAGAAGACTCCCTGGAAAAGACCCTGATGTTGGGAAAGATGGAGGGCACAAGGAGAAGGGGACAGAGGATGAGATGGTTGGACAGTGTTCTCAAAGCTACAAACATGAGTCTGACCAAACTGCGGGAGGCAGTGGAAGACAGGAGTGCCTGGCGTGCTCTGGTCCATGGTGTCACGAAGAGTCGGACACGACTAAGCGACTAAACAACATTATTGATATTAAATTTTTGTATCTTTATTTTTAGATTTTACTATGATTGACGTGTCTGTGTGGAAATTGTTCAGCTTTGTTGTGTACTTTTTGACTACATAATTATGTTCATGATTATGTAAATATTCTCATGTTGCAAGCTGCCTGGAGCATGGTTTTAATTGCGGAAAGGCAGCATACAAATAAAATGGTGATGATGATGTTATAAATGTGAGACCTTGTGTTCTGGAAGTGGCCAAGCAGAAACTGACCAAGCTGGTGTGAGCTCCTGTATATGCACACAATCAAGTATTTGTGACAATGCTGCCAGTGCTGGTAGACAGTTGCTAAAATGTGTTAGGTTATCATAACTAATCGTGTTTCAGTGGTCCTGCAAAACTGAATAGTGAATTTTCTGCTAGCAGAATCATTGCTACCACTGGATTTGCACGCTCTGAAAATGCCATATTATACACGATAGCTAGTTTCTACATGGACTAGTTAGTCATAACCTTGTGAATTTCTTAACTCTCATGGATCAACATAGAAGCTATTATTCCTTAAATTAAGGTAATGCCTTGAAATATTTTATCAGAATTTTCAAGTTCTCATGGTGTCAATCCCCTCCCTATCCCCACCAAATCTCCCTGTTTCACAAAAGATGGACTCTGGGTTTTCTATTTGTGTTGAGGTTTCTTTGCCATGTGTCAGCAAAACAGGCCTCAACATTTGTCCATAAATTTCTGTGTCATTTACTTTTGCTTGCTCAAGATGCTTGAAGATTGGGATAGCTCTTCGGTATGATGCTAACTGTTCTAAATGTAATGTAGCTTTATAGATTAGTATTAAATTCTTTGGCAGGGTGAGCCCAAGCAAGTAGTAAGCTAAGAAAACAACAGATCAAGCTCCATCTCTCGGAATTGTAATACTAAAACCAACTATGTGTTAAATTGCCTCTGAAAGAGTTTACATGTATTTCTGGGTTTTGCGAGCTTGCTGCCCATTGCAAAATCCTGCAGTCTATTTTGGCAGAGACTTAAAAGCCCTATTAACTGTAACATGGAAATATAATCATATTTAACAGGAAAATCTTTATGGATAATTTAAAGAAAAAGCAGCCTCCAAAGCAGACAAAGACTCTAACATATAACAGAATGGAACATTTGTTAAATGTTCTCCCCCCCCCCTTTTGAAAATGCATTTGTAACCATTATTTTGGTGTCAGGTTTTCAGATGAAAGCTGTTTACCCTTTTGCATCACTAGCTACACAGTATGTAATCCAAGGATGGTGGCCTACTGATCTTTTTAGTTGTGTTTAATGCTGAATCCACATCATGTCAGGAAATATCCAGAGGTTGCCTAGTATCTTAGTCTATGGCCATGTGCATACTTTTACAGCGTACCCAAAGCACATTTTTGCCCTCAAAGAATTTGGGCACTCTAGTTTATTCACCACAGAGCTACAATTCCTAGCAACCCTTTAGAAACTACAGTGACCATATTTTTTTGAGGGGAGAAATCTGCTTTGAATGTGCTTTATAGAGGAGCAAGTGTGGACTATGGGTTGAACTCTGACCTGGGAGACCAGGGTTCGAATCCCTACTCAGCCATGAAGCTCACTGGGAGACCTTGGGCCAGTCCCCATCTCTTTGCCTAACCTACCTCACAGCGTTGTTGCGAAGATGAAGTGAGGAGGAGGAGAGCCATGTACACCACTTTGAGCTCCTTGGAAGATGAAGGTGGTATATAAATGTAATAAATAAATAAAATATTGTATATCACCAGGAACATTTATTTTATTTTACATATACAAAAGTATAACAATTCAATCATGCAAATCAACAGTTACGGTATTCCTCTGAATCTCTGGACTTCCCACCTCCCCTCCCCCATGGTTGCCATTATCAAACCTTTCCTGCTGCATCTTTTTCAATAGTCTATGTTTTATGTAACTCCATTGTCTCCATAGTTCTTGCTACATTTCAAGTGTTATTGCAATCCTGCTATTCTTTTCATCTGCTTACAATGGTCTGCAAGATAAATTATAAATTTCCCCCATCCTCTGTTGAAGTTTTGGTCTTCTTGGTTCCTGAGCTTTCCGGTCAGTTTTGCCATTTCATCATAATCCAGCGGTTTAACTTGCCATTCCTCTCTGGTAGGGAGTTTGTCTTCTTTCTAGCTCTGGGCTAATAGCATCCTTGCGTCTGTCATTGGGTGTTTATGTCTCGAGTCCCCAGGTGAAGTACCTGTTAGAGTGCTTCTGGAATGACTTGTTTGGAACCCCACACATCATGTGTCTGTCCCTTTCAGGATCTGCTCCACTCTGGATTCTGCTCAGGAAAGGCTTTGACTTGGTGCCTGAGTTGGCAGCCTTTTTAGGGCTCAGGGACACATATGCCAACTGTAGAAACTGTCATGGGCACCACAAACATGGGCATGACCAGCGGGTGCAAGGCATAGCTGTCAACTTTCAGATTTGAAAATAAGGGATCAGCAGCCTCGAAAATAAGGGATCAGCAGCCTCACCTGTCCCGGGGACAGTCTACAGGATATCTAACAATCCGGAATAGCAGCGAGAAGCAGCAGGAAACGACGCTGGAATAAGGGAATTTCCTGCAAAAAAAGGAGAAGGTTGACAGCTATGGTGCAAGGGGGCATCTGCCCCCCAAATCAAATAAATGAATTAAATACTTAATTGACCAACTGTGTCACAGATAACTCGGTTCTGCCCCGCCCCAAATAAATCCTGGCAGCACCCATGCACCCAAACACACAATTAAACCAAGCACCCACCACAACCAATTCTATTGAGAACGGCAGAATGACTCTTCCAAGCCTAATTTCAGCAGGGGGAGAGAATCCTGTGCGCAACTGTGGGGGCTATGCTGGTGGCCTGTGAGTTGTGACTCAGTGTGCTGTGCCTTGCTAGGCTGGTAGATACAGCTCCCTTGCTCTAGTATGATCTTGCCTCAGCTGGCTTCAGGACTCGGTGTTTGGGTGGGCAGACAGCTTGATGTGACCTCCCTCTGCTCTCTCAAGTTTCTTGGACAGTGAGGGCACCAGTGGGATGTGTGCTTCTCTCTGGGTGTATGAGGCAGTGAGTTAGGGATGAGTGGAAGGAAGAAGAAGGATGATGCTGGTGAGATGATGCAGAAAAGAGACAGCGAGTCTCATTCCTAGGATGCTACCTGGCCAGTCAATCCAGTGAGAGTGGCATGATTTTGGTGACATGAGATGGCATGAGAAGGTGAGTAGGTCTAAAGATCTGGTTGCACCGTGGACTATTGGTCCCTGCAGGACTTCTCCTGCTTTACTCAGTTGTGCCTCATGTGGGATTCTCTCCCCATCTTTCCTAATGTGGGGTTGTACTCCCAGTTTGAATCTGAGATGCAAAAACATCACCTCTAGCCCCTGTGCTCCTGTGACTGAGAGAAGACAACAGCCCCATCATGTGGATCTGCAGCTTGGCCCAGGAAGTGCGGCAGCTGCTGTGTTGAGCTTGCAGTGTGGTTTGGATTCCAGACCCTTACTCTCGGTGGGTCTCAAACTCCTGCTTCCTAACCCTATGGAAGCCTTCTCCAAGTTGCTCTACCCTTCAGATGTTTTGGACTATAGGGCAGGTGGGGTGGGCTTTGCTAACCGCAGAACCAGCATAGGGGAAGGGGCCCTATGGAATGAATCACTGGAGGCTGCGGCTGCCGCGGCTGTCAGTGTGGCCCTTTGGCTCCCCTGTTGCAAGGCTTGGCCTCTCTCTCTTGCTGCTTAACAAAAGAGTGCCCCCCCCCCCCGAGTGGCTCTTGAACCTTAGTCCCTGGAGGGCTGTGTAGGCTATATAAGAATGCTGTGTTCTGTGGCTTCCTCTTGCATCTATCTATCTAGCTCCAATACATATTGTGACAATAAAGGGATTGGCATCCCTGCATGCCCTTTCTTCACACAGCACATAGTTAAACTATGGAACTCATTTCCACAGGAGGCAGGGACAGCCAGAAACCTAGATTAGGCAAATACATGGAGAGGGCTATCAAAAGCTACCAGCCATGGAGTTTTTGCTGTGCCTCAGCTGGCGTTAGCAATGCTTCTGAGTGCCAGTTTCTGGAAGCCAGAGAAAGCGAGAGTGATCTTGGGCTTCAGTCTGGTTGCAGGTTTCTCACCGGCATCTGACTGGCTGCTGTGGAAACAAGACGCTGAATTAGATGGGCCATTGGCCTGACCCAGGAGCAGTGGCGTAGCGTGGGGGTGCAAGGGGGGCCGGCCACACCGGGTGCAACATCTGGGGGGGCGCGCTCGCCGCCTCCGGAGTCGCCGAAGAGCCTCGGGCACAGGCTGTAGCAGAGCCCCATGTCTCGAGGAACCGACGAGCTGGCAGCGGCTCTCAGCGCTTGCCACGGTCCCTGCGCGTCAGAGCCGCGGAGGGCGTGCCAGGCAGCCCCTCCCCACAGCCCCACTGCCGCCACCGCAGCTGCTGGGCCATGTTGTATTTTCCTCGCCTCTCTGCCCTCCTCCTCCTCCTCCGGGCAAGCGGCGTCGTTTGGGCAGCAGCGCCAGCGGCAACTCGCCTCAGATCACCTGACGTGGCAGGTTAGGGGTTAGGGGGCGCAAATCACTTGCCTTGCCCCGGGTGCTGACAACCCACGCTACGCCGCTGCCCAGCAGACGTTTCTTATGTTGTTATATAGGGATGTCTGTCCCTTGGCAGTACTAGGATTGTTGGTGCCTGAGCCACTGGAGCAGACAGACTGAAGAGGTTCTGGTGTTGTTTGGGCACATTACATGTTTGAAAAAATATTTGAAAAAACATTAGGTGCCTGCTATAGTTTGCAGCCTGTTTGGGCAGCATGTTGTCATTGGCACATGGCCTGATGGCTGGACTTTTTTTGCAGGGACACTGGGGAGGGGGGGGGAACGCCTGCATTTCTATGCTGCCTTTATATTTTCTCATTGTGTGTCCCTCTCCCCCCTGGACTGAGCATGCATTAGATATGCCTGCTGTTCCTTCAGCATAATTGGTGTTTATAGGATTTCTTGGCCTGAGCGGTGTAGAGAAATCACACACTTTTGTCTTTTTCTTTTTTAAAAAAAATATCTTGCTTTCACTTGATACCTGATGAGATATCAGGTTAAACACCGATTGCCTAGCAATCATCTCAACATATTTACAAATTAGCATTTTTAGCATATTTGGAATTTTGATGACAAAAAGCAAGTGGTACTGATGAAAGCAAGGGTTTGAAGGTGCCATGCAGCAATTACGTTAATTCCTTTCTTTTGGGTGCTCAGGAGGATACTCAGGCCCAGTAATAGCGGCACTTTTTACCGTGCCATCCTGGGGAAGCCGCTGATAACATTTTCCAATCTCAAAAGGTGCTTGATTTCTCCATTTGTGTTCAGGTTTACCTTGGTTCTGCAGTTAGCAAAGCCCAACCCACCTGCCCTATACAATTTGTAGTTCTCAAACCTATTTGAAAAATAATAATAATGTGAATGGAGATTTTACATCATTACAATTTCCTTTCCATTTAGGAAGCATCTGCTGTCTCGATATCTTGAAGGTCTGAAGAGGCCACAGACCGCGAAGCAGATGAAGCCATTATTAAAATGAAACAAAACAACAACAACAAAAATGAGAGGGGAGAGACACAGAATATGCTACAATACCTGCTGCAGCAACAGGCTCAACATTTTTATTAGTATTATTATTTTTACCTTGAAAAGGTTAAAAGCATTTTGGTCCTTTCAGAAAATGTAATTGCATTTCAGACTTGTTTTGTGTGCGAGTCTGTGGGAAATACAAGTTAGTTCTCTTGCATAAAAATGGGCACTTTTGCCTTCTCTCACTTTTTCTTTTCTTTTCTTTTCTTTTTTTGCTAACAGGCCTGCCTATTAAGTAAACATTTAAGACCTAATTGGACCTTTTATCTGCACCCTGTCACACTGAGTGATCAACCATTATAAGCAGTCATATAAATGTCACTTTAAGTACTGGCCCTTGCGGAGATCCAAAAGCTATCAAGAAAGACAAAAAGGCCTTGGTATTTACTAAGACAACATGAAGTTTGTAGGGCTGAAAGGCTTTCATTGCTCAATTGACATGATTGCTTTTTTGAAGGGTGGCTTTTTAGAAACAACAACAGGTTTTAATTGGAGATGTATCTTTTGAAAACATCCCCAGTTTGATCTCACTGAAATAAATTATTTGTGTACCCCTTGTAACAAAGGCAATGTCTTTGGGATGCTCTACGAAGGTTGTTGTTGTTGTTTTAACATACATGCATGATAATATCAGGTAGGTATATATGAAGACCCACTACCATTTTGGGCTAAGAGGTCCATTTGGAATTTTAACAAACTGCCTGTCACAAAATGTCTACTGAAGGGGTGGGGGTGGGGTAACAGGATAACACAAAATGGCTGCCAGCTGCAAAAGAGATAGAATCCAGAATGGCCTAGGCATGACTGCCTCACTCCATAAATGGTGCAGAAAGATGCTTGCTTCAGTCAACACATACTGTCTCATAGAAATAAACTCTTTGCAACTCTCCTCAGTTCATAATAAACCAGTCTCTTCTGCATTGATGATTTTTGAGGGATCATTTACTGAATGATCTGTGTCACGGTCAGCCCTATGGTAGCGCCATGTGGCACAAACACAGTTCAGTGCCAATCACCTGGTGACCATCAAGTCCAGCTGGTGCCAGTGGTCTTGAGCACACTCACTGTTTTGCCTTGTTAGAGAAGGCCTTGGCTAACGCAATGGGACTTTCCTCTCTCCCCCCCATCTTGTGCACCCCAGGCGCCCCCCCAAATTGGCTTTGAAGGGTCAGGTGAACCCACAGGACAGCGCACAGGAGGAGAAGGAATATAATTCCATCAGGCAAGCAGAAATGCTTGGGCTGATGCAGTGATCATCTTATTGTTACTTTGAATTCCTCCCATATCATGATCGTGTGAAAATGGGTTAGACCCAAACATGCATGAATAGAATAAATTCTAGCAATGGTGCTGGGGTGGTGTTCCACAAACTGTGGAAGATTTCACAAAGCACAGCACAAGCATGCATTCTGAGCCCTGGTGCAAGACCTTGTGCAACATGTTTGACAAAGTCCGGTCTTTATTGAGGATTTGTTTTGATTTATTTGCAGTATGAGCATTCACCAAGCATTCATCCTGATTCGCTTTGCTTGGTGTTTATACCTCTTCCAGTTAATCAGTTGTTCACCCCCCCCCCCATTTCCAATGCATTTCGCTGTCATTTACTCATTCTCAAAAAACTCCCCCCCTTTTTATAAGGATTTGTTTTACTAGGATAAAAGAGAACTTTAGTTCACTTTAAAGCTGCCAACCTAAATTTCCTTGTCTGCACTTGAATCCCTCTTGCAAAATACTGGCAGTCTGGAGGCTCACAGAGTATATATATGTCCCGTTAACAACAGTCCATACCCAAATATCTAAAACTGCGAAGACACACTTCAACCAGCACTTGCAATGTCTTTTTATACAAGTGCCTGCAGTGCTTTGAGAAGCGGGAAAGCCCGATATGGCCATTGCGAAAAGTGTTGAGCGAAAAGTACAAGCGTGTGCGGTAGAAGGTGAGCACTTTATGGCTAAATACATGCTTCCTGGTCATAAGCCAGATTCCATTATGCTGCTGGATGCTGCCAGCGCACAGTGAGGTGCCTCGGTCTCCTCCTGGGCCACACTACAAAATATGTATTAATTAACAATCATAGGCTCTTTATGGTAGACGTGTGGGCCTGTAAAGACCAGAATGAGGAGGAATTCGGGATGCAGCAGCAGAACTTATTTTGAAACCAGGACTCTCTTGAAAGAATTCCAGCTTTCCATTCTGTTCACCATCTGTGCATCAGGCGAAGGCACAGCTGCCCATATTATCATATAATTTTACGCCTAGGCTGCACCAATTTGATGGCGCACACAGAGGTTTCAGAGATCTTTGTGGGATTTGGCTAGGTGGCTCCCATTGCCTTTAATGGGCATAGCACTGCTAAAAACCCCAAAGCAGCTCTAAAATTGGACGAGAAAATCTTTTTGCAAGGGCAGCCAAGTTGGAGAGGATCTCTAGGTGCCTTCAGTAAAAAAGGGGTGGGGCGGGGGAAGCAGAATCAGAAAGTGAGGGAGAAAGACAAAGGCTGTGTTCTTGAACATTAGCTATTAACCATATACACCATGGAAGAAGATGTAGATGTATCTATGGAAGAATCCTCTTAGTGTGTCTATTGTTTGGCTCTCCAAAGTCTCTGAAGAGGCACATGCAACTTGCCATGTGGACTGGCCCTGTTACTTACAGACTTCCATGCTGCGACCAGCTGTGCCAGAAATGTCTGTCTTTGCAAATCAGAGAGAATGGAGCTGATTGATATGATGAGTTGCTCTACACAATTCGGGGGCAGCCCTGGTATGGGGAAGCTGATGGAAGCTGTCTCCATGGGGCACCCCTAGGGTGTGTATTGCTCCAAATGCTACTCCCTTTTGGTGCATTCAGACATACAGCAGAAGTCATGAAACCATTACAGGGCAAATTTCTGACAAGGTGACTATTGAAAAGCTTCAACAGCTCACAGCTGAAGATGGTTTCTCTCCATTTCCCATTTTTAAACTCAACTCTCCAAATATCTGTATTGGTTTGCAATTTTTTTAAAAAAAAAATGCACCCATGAAAATTCATCAGACTGCAAATTTCTCCAAACATGCACATTTTTCTATGAAATTTTGGCTAATGCACTCAGAGTTTATCATGGCAGTCTTCTTTGGGGTCCATCCCAAGCACCCAGCAGAACCAATGAAGGCAATGAATTACGTCCTGTTTGGTAATTAAATTAATTTCAACAAAAATCATTTCCTAAAACATAGCCACCAGTGAGCCTTTCCACCATAAGTGGAAGTACATGCCTTTACTGGACCTATAGTGGATTTATATAGGAAAGTCTGATTGGAGAAAGGTGCCATCTAAATGGTGTCCATATTCACACTCCAACCTACTGTGTACACACAGCATTTCCAGTGCTCGGCTTTTAAGCTGCGTTCACATGGTGTTTTCCAAAATGCGTATGTATCCTGCACTTTGTGAAAAGATGCTGCTGTTTGATGCATTGTTTCTCAGACCAGTGTCACACAGATTAGAGTCCTTCAGCTGTTCACGTAGTGTAAAGACTCCCTGTCCTGTCAGCACACCCTGAGGTGGACATGGGTTTTCCACACAGAGGCCCATATGTACAATGACCTGATTTTTCCCCCTAAAAAAAGAAAAGAAAAGGAATGTTGGGGATCAGACTTTTGCATGTATGTACCTGTAAATGAAGGGATGCGGGTGGCACTGTAGTCTAAACCACAGAGCCTAGGAATTGCTGATCAGAAGAGTGGTGGTTCAAATCCCCGCGATGGGGTGAGCTCCTGTTGCTCGGTCCCTGCTCCTGCCCACAGTTTGAAAGCACATCAAAGTGCAAGTAGATAAAGAGGTACCGCTCCGGCGGGAAGGTAAACGGCGTTTCCGTGCGCTGCTCTGGTCTGCCAGTCATGCTGGCCACATGACCCGGAAGCTGTATGCTGGCTCTCTCGGCCAATAAAGCGAGATGAGTGCCACAACCCCCGAGTCGGCCACGACTGGACCTAATGGTCAGGGGTCCCTTTACCTTTACCTTACCTGTAAGTGAAGTACCCATGTTATGTGCTTGCCAAAGGGGAGGAGAGTGTCATGCTTGCATCTCTCTTACATGAAGGCAATTGCTGTCTGGGTAAGTGTCTGAACAAGACACACCTCCTAATTCTCCTGCCTCCATCACACATTCAAGGATATCTCTGAAATAATGAGGACTAGCATGATCTTATATTTCTTTTCCCAAAAATCCAAGGAGGACTGGATGCTTGGAAAGTTATGGGGAGAAGTAAACAGCCCATAAATTGCTCATGGTTGCCCCATATTATATAATAGCTATTCCCAGAAACCCTTCTAAATTTCTTTGACCACTATCTTATATTTGAAGTCATGCTGTGAAATGCTGAAAGGCATCTTTTAGAATGGGCTGAAGCAAACAAAGCAGCTGGAAGCAGGCCCATTCGTGTTGCCGCAGAATGGAATCAGGAGAAGCCTATTGGTTAATTCACATCATCATTTTGGATGAATCTCTGCATTTTGGATGACCATGATTTATTCTTATGTAGGCTATTTTTCTCCCAAAGCTAGACACATTAAATATCTTAACCTATTAACTTTCAATAAGATTGTTTTACACTCATTTTAGCAGTGTCTTACCTCATTGTTTGTAGTCACCCTATGAATCGTTTGTGTCTTCCTGCCCTCAAGTATTGGGAGGGGGAAATTCATTCTTCCTGCAATTAGTATTCATGGTTCGCTAAGCAGAACTAATGCAACAAATCTTACTTGTTTTTTCACCGAAGGTTATGTTACCTGCATTTTCAGCTTGGCCTAGGGAAATGTCTCTTTAAGCAGAAGGTATTTCTGACTATCTATTTCCTTATTGTGTATTCAAAGGCAGCCCTGTATATGGAGGTTTTTACTGTTTGATGTTTTATTCTGTTTTTATATTTTGCTGGAAGACACCCAGACTGCCTGGGGCAACCCAGTCAAATGGGTGGCATATACATAATAGAATTATTATTATTATTATTATTATTATTATTATTATTATTATTATTATTATATTCTTCCATTTGGGCATGTGAGATTTTTCTTCTCAATTTAGCACTACCTGACAAAAACAAGACTATATTTGACAGAGAAGTAAGGGGAAATAAAATAATATTTGCCCAGTATTTTAAAAATTATCACAGGCAGGCTTCATACACCATGCCTGAAAATTTCATCCAATTCAGACAAGGTTTTTTTTTTTTTAAAAAAAGTTATAAGTAGTTCACTTTTTTAAAAAAACCCAACAACCTCAAGTCAAAAATATTATTGTATTTACTATCTGAAATGTCCACTTAAGTTTTTGTGTTTTTATAATTTACATACACACAGAGACTGCTTCCATATGCCATCCACTGTCATCCTTAAAAGTTTTTTGTGCCCTCAATTTTCAATTAGTAACTTTTTTTTTGGCCAATCCTATGGGTCAACCAGGGCCAGATTTAGGTTTGATGAGGCCCTAAGCTACTGAAGGTAATGGGGCCCTTTATATGTCCAGCTGTCCTTTGTCAACAACAAATTGTCATTGTTTTTTGTGTTGAATATATGCTATATGGTAATTTATGGACCTAATGGGTATCTAAAGCCATTTGCACATAACAAAATATGTATTTTATCAAAGTAATTGTTGAACTGAAATACAATTAAGAAGAAGTATATTAATAGTGAAATAATTATTAAGCTCTAACTGCATGTAGGTTTTATTTTATTTTATTTTTATCTTGCATTTGGGAAATGTACATCCAGTTTATTTTCCTTTAAAGTTTTTGGCGGCCCCCAAGGGAATGGGGCCCTAAGCTATAGCTTGTTTAGCTTATACGTAAATCCAGCACTGGGGTCCATATAGCTTACTGACCATTTCTACCCCTCCTGCCGTGATTTTGCACAGGCAAAAGCTTTTTGTGTTTCAGAAGACTCCCAAAAACTGTCCTTAAAAACATTTTTTTTAAAAAAACTGGCCACATCTGTTTATACGCTTCAGCCATGCCCACTTTGACATAGAGGCCCGGGGGGCATGTCCAATGCAATTATTGAAAAAAGTTAGCCACCTTTAACTTAATGGCTAAAGTATATAATAACAGTATCCATGCACATAATTCCCATGGTGTATGGAGTTGGGAAAATCATGGTTGCAAAACCTTCAAACTAGGGATGCTATGGTTTTCCCAGTAGTGATGTATGGAAGTGAGAGCTGGACCATAAAGAAGGCTGATCGCCGAAGAATTGATGCTTTTGAATTATGGTGCTGGAGGAGACTCTTGAGAGTCCCATGGACTGCAAGAAGATCAAACCTCTCCATTCTTAAGGAAATCAACCCTGAGTGCTCACTGGAAGGACAGATCGTGAAGGTGAGGCTCCAATACTTTGGCCACCTCATGAGAAGAGAAGACTCCCTGGAAAAGACCCTGATGTTGGGAAAGATGGAGGGCACAAGGAGAAGGGGATGACAGAGGACGAGATGGTTGGATAGTGTTCTCGAAGCTACCAGCATGAGTTTGACCAAACTGTGGGAGGCAGTGGAAGACTGGAGTGCCTGGCGTGCTCTGGTCCATGGGGTCACGAAGAGCCGGACATGACTAAATGACTAAACAACAACAACATGTGCTTGAAATTTTTGTGATCAATGACGAAAGACCAGACACTCAGAGGGTGGGCAACTTCACAGAAGTCAATTGAGCACTAGCTACTTTAACAGTTACAAGTCCTACCAAAGTAGGAGAAAGTTATTTTAACTTTGTGCATTTGGTAAATTTTTAATTCATAGTTGTTATTTTATAATGTTTTTTCTTGGAAAAGTACTATTAGCTTAAGCCTTAGGGATAACCCATAAGATTCTGAATAAATCCTTTCCCTCATTTAAAAAACAATCAGACATAATTGTTGTCCAAAATATACAGGGTGTAAATAGCAGTGACAGCATTTTCTGTTGTATTTTTATTCCTCTTCCCCTCCATTCATTAATAAGGTTAGTTATTTCAAAGATAAAGAAGGAGGTGTTTTTTAAAAAAGTATTTTACTGGGTCCCAATGTATCTCAGTGTAATGGTTTATATATAAGTGATTGTAATTGCCAAAACTACAGTAGAGTATTATTAGTTATAAAATGCACATATAGTTATATGTCCAACAGACAGCAAAGAACTGAAATGCAGTTGTATCCAAGGGAAAATAATTACAGCAATAATCAGTGTAATTCATGATAATGGCTGAATTGAATTTCACACCATAGCTCCAAGCACTTACATTTAATGAATGTAGTTTGTGCTTGTTTACTTAAAAGGGTTTTTAGCAGAAAATCGATAATGTAACTTCAGTGTTTCTAATTGCAAATACAATTTATTTTTTTAAATAGTCATTCAATAAGGATTTTTGTCGAGAAAATTAAGGTATATAAGTGTGGCAAACGTTGCCACTTTGATTAGGATACCTGTACATTAGTAGCATAGTTGCTTAAAATTATTACGTATTGATTAAAATTGATCTATGTTCCATTTTAAGGGTACGCAACGTTCTAAACCTTACAGAGTTTTGGGGGTTGGTGGGCAACTATGATTGTGCATATCATTTCATAATCAGAATGGCAATTAAAATGTGTCGATGTGAAAGTAGTTGGTGGGGTTCTGCTTTGCGCTAACATAGAATGGTAATAATAAGACAATGTGCTAATGGATGTGTAATGATAATTGATTTTGGCTTATTCTTACGTTTATGCATGCTTTTAAAAGGTAAAGGGACCCCTGACCATGAGGTCCAGTCGTGACCGACTCTGGGGTTGCGGCACTCATCTCGCTTTATTGGCCAACGGAGCCGGCGTACAGCTTCCGGGTCATGTGGCCAGCATGACTAAGCTGCTTCTGGCGAACCACAGCAGCGCACGGAAACGCCATTTACCTTCCCACCGGAGCGTTACCTATTAATCTACTTGCACTTTGACGTGCTTTCAAACTGCTAGGTTGGCAGGAGCTGGGACCGAGCAACGGGAGCTCACCCCGTCACAGGGATTCGAACCGCAACCTTCTGATCGGCAAGTCCTAGGCTCTGTGGTTTAACCCACAGCGCCACCCACATCCCTCTTCACATAGCACATAGTTACACTATGGAATTAGCCCATCCCCCAGGAAGTAGTGATGGTCACCAATTGGATGGCAGATTCATGGACAATAAGTCTATCAATTGATACTGGTGGCGATGGTGATGTTCTACCTCCAAAGTTGGATGGTGTATGCCTTTAAATGCCAGTGGCTGAAAATTGTAAGTGGGGAGAATGTTGTTACACTCAGGTTCCGTTTGCGGGCTTCCCATGGGCATATGGCTGGCCAATGTGAGAACAGCTTGCTAGACTAGATGGGCCTTTGGCCTTAGCTAACAATGTTCTTCTTATGTTCCTATGCCAGAGATACCCACTTTCTTGAATGTTCAAGAGCTCTCTTTTAAGCACACACAAAAATTACAGATGCAAATTCCACAAATGCCTATTAAGTTGTTTTTTAAAAAAATGAAAAAAATGAACTGAATTTCATGTAATCAATTGTAACATTGAGTTGAAATGCTTTATTCAAACAAATAAGCTAATTAATTCCAAAATTGATTATTTTGAAAATATGAATTAAATACAATTAATTAAACTCTATAGTTAAAGTATGTGCAATTTATTTAACTAAAACAAAAGAGGGGGAAATGTGCTAATGAGAAAGGGAGAAAAAACTCCAGTGCTCATTATAATTATAAACAGAAGCCATTTACCCGTTCTTCCCTTCTCACCAACCATATTTTAAAAATAAATTGCTTTAGCAGAGGAAAATATGCAAGACTTAAAAAAAACCACCTTAAACTAAGAAACCTATGTATGAATGTACAGAGCTGCAAGGAAATCTTTCACCCGTTTTATTATTATTGCTGTTATGACTCTTAGCCCTGGAATGGGTTTCCTGGGCTGAGTCCTGCTGAGCTGTGAGTCAAAGCCTTGTGTGAACACTCTTGCACTGAATTTTTAAGAAGAGAAGAGAGTTTGGTTACTGTGGTGTTTGTTAACTCTGTGTGTTTCATGGATCTGTAGTTCACTTTGAGACTTTTTTGTGTGTGGAGTGATGAGTAAGAGAAAACAGCAACGATCAACAACTTCACTTTACAAGACAGGATGGGATGGGATCAAAATCTTCTACATCTTATGCATGGTGTTATTAAACAAGTAGGTGTCATCTTTTGTCTTGCATGTATGCATATAGAACTGTAATCTTCTGTTCACCTCCACAGATGGACTTCAGAGCAGTATCCCGTTTTTGTAGTTTTCCTTGTACATTATCAGCAACATAAAAGCAAACTCTTCCATCGCTTAGTGTCCATGTGAGGCAGACAATAAAGGAGGCTACATTGTGTCCTAAGATCTCCAGGGAGTTCTTAATGCAGCATCCCAGAAGGCACTAGGCTAGGGTTACCAGATGTCCCCGTTTCCCGGGGACAGTCCCCAGATTTGCAAATAAGTTCCCGGACAAATTCCATCCCCGGAATGTCCCCGGATTTCATCTAATGTCCCCGGGAAACGCAGCAGCGGCAGCCTCAGCAGCCTGGAGCAGTTGGCTCTGGCTGGCTTCAGGAGCTGCTTGGAAGTCCCCATATGATGGTGGTGCAGGGGCTCTAAGATGCAGCTTCCGTTCCGCCTCCACCTTCCCTGACCCCAGCAACTAAACTGTGAAGGGAGGCTTCATGCTGCCTATTGGAGCAGCCTCCCAACTCCTACTTGTGTGCAAGCAGGAGCGGGGTGGGGATCTCTCAGCTGTGAAGGGAGGCTTCACGCTGCCTATCAGAGCTTGCATGCAAGCAGGAGGGGGCAGGAATCTCTCAGTTAGGCAACGGGAATCCTCCCTTCCCAGCTGAGGGATCCCCAACCCCTCCTGCTTGCACGCAAGTAGGAATGGGATTGGGGCTGCTCCAATGGGAAGGGAGGCATCACACTGCCCGAGCCTCGCTGCCACCACCGCTCTCGGCCCTCCTTCTCTGCCTTTCATGCCTGACCCCCCGCACACCGCTTCCCCACCACCCCTGAAGAACCAACAACTCAGGGGCTGCCCAGGCTCATGGAGAAAGGAGATAGAAGCCTCGGAGGAAGGGGAAACATGGCGGTTGAGGTCAAGGTGGTGACCTCCCCTCTGCCACTGCCATCGATGCAGCTTCAACGTCCCAAATGTGTAGTATTTAATTAATTAATTAATTAATTAATTAATTAATTAAAGTGTCCCCAGATTCATTGAAAAATATCTGGTAAACTTACACTAGGCATGCCAATTCAAATGGGGTTTTGGTTATCCTCCTTTCACTACTGGGTCTAATCCTGCCATAAAACATCCCAGCAAATTAGTACCTGCCATACATGCTGAAACCACCAGTAGCAGCCGCCATGTTTGTTTATAGAACACTAAAATAATATTGGGAAGCTGTAGTGTGCCTAGTGTGTCACTTTAAGAGGCATGACTAATCCATAATAGAAACTCCGGTCTCTATGTGTGGTTCCCTCCCTAGCTCAGTGGGAACTAGTTGGAACCTTAGTTCCCCTGCATCTCTCTGTTGCGCTAGAGAGGCCCCCAACCCTCCAAAACAGCTGACAGGGAAGGAATATGCAAAAGCCCCCTTCTCATCCCCTTTCTCCAGTAGTACTCTGCTAAGCACAACTCTGGATCCAACCAATAACATCGCCAATGGCTATGGAAGGCATAGTAATAGTGAGATTCTGGTCCCCCTGAAATTTATGTGAGATTTTCTCTGTAAATGATACAGAAACAAGTACCAGGTTGTGCTTTCTACCTATCAACAAGGATATACTAATTCAATGTGTCCGACTCTTTGATGTTTCAAAAGTAGCAATTTTTGGCCAATACCTAAAGCATTTAAGTAGGGGTAAAGGCATGCATAAGGGACGTGGGTGGCACTGTGGGTTAAACCACAGAGCCTAGGACTTGCCAATCTGAAGGTTGGTGGTTCAAATCCCCGTGACGGGGTGAGCTTTCGTTGCTTGCTCCCAGCTCCTGCCAACCTAGCAGTTTGAAAGCACGTCAAAGTGCAAGTAGATAAATAGGTACTATTTATCTATTTATTTATCTATTTATTTATGTGGAAGATGTACTTTCTTTTGCCTGTCCTGAATCTTCTAACATTCAGTTTCCCCAGGTACAGTGGTGCCCCGCAAGACGAATGCCTCGCAAGACGGAAAACCCGCTAGACGAAAGGGTTTTCCGTTTTGGAGGTGCTTCGCAAAACGAATTTCCTATGGGCTTGCTTCGCAAAACGAAAATGTCTTGCGAGTTCCTGCAGGGTTCCCCCCCTTTTTCTTACGCCGCTAAGCCGCTTATCAGCTGATCCTAAGCCGCTAAGCCGCTTAACAGCTGATCCGCTAAGCCGCTAAGCCGCTTATCAGCTGATCCGCTAAGCCGCTAATAGCGCTAATCCGCTAAGCCGCTAATGGGCTTGCTTCGCAAGACAAAAAAAACCGCAAGACGAAGAGACTCGCGGAACGGATTCTTTTCGTCTTGCGAGGCACCACTGTACTAGAGAGGCACCTTAACTCTCTTAGGGTGCAGTCCTATCCCTCCTTTTCTGTGAGTAGGAATGGGGAAGAAATTTTATTCAATCTGCATTTATAAATGAACCATCTAATTCACCCTTGTTAAGGTTGCTCAGAGTTGTTGGGCAACAACTCCCTATTCCCTCCCAAAGCTACAATTCCCTGTGAAGAGAGATTAACTGTTAAACCGCTTTGGGAATTCTGCCTCTGACAGGGTTGCCAACGTGAATAAAATATGGCAATTCAAGTTGCCAACTTGAATAAGATATGCCCTGCATAATCAATCGCAAGGTGCAGTGCATGCACACAGTTTGAATGGCATTACTCGTCAACATTATTGGGGAGGCAGCTCCCTCCAATATTTCAGAGCTTTCCCAACTTTTCATGTTGGTGACACACTTCTTAGATATGCATAATTTCGTGACCCAGTAATTCTGAACTAACCTCCTTCCAGCCCTGGGAGGAGCATAGGAAGACCTACACACTGCAGCTGACAAACTAATGTGTCGCGACACACAGTTTGGAAAGCTCTGCCCTAGGAGTTGGCTCCTATGCTCTGGGAGGCAAATGGGGGCCTCAGTACCCATAACAAACTTCAGCTCCTACAATTCTTTGTGAGAAGCAATGATGGTTTAAGGTGGTATCATAGTGATTTAAATACATGGTGTCAATCTAGCCTAAAGCTGCAGTCTTATAAAGCCTTACAGGATAGGAAGCCTCATTGAGGTCAATGGAACTTACATCTGAGTAGACATGCATAGCGTTACACTGTTAAGGGTAGGAGGTAGACATACAATAGATATGAAACCCTACATAAGCATGGGCAGACCTAGAAGAAATTGTTGAAATAAGACCAAAAACCCTAAATGGTTTATCTCTGTTTAGCCACAACATCCTCCTTCCCTTTCGTCACTTCCCCTTCTAATATTCCCTTTTATGTCTTCATTTCTCTTTTGTATTGTTAAGGAGGCATTTCACTAGGGAGTGCTAGAGAGAGATGGATGATCAATGGGAATGATAGGGTAGACTGGATCTGTGTATTTTAGAGCTTATCATTGTTGTTTTATTGTATTGCCATTTTGCCAATCAATACGATTTGCAAATAGGAAAAGAAGACCAATATTTTCGGGGTATGTGTATAATGAATCAATTCTGCATAGATAGATTGATTAAAAAGCTTGTGAGGAGGGGGTAGAAGGATGGATGCTTCGTTAGTTTGGCTGATGAAATTTATCTGGTTTCCCCCATATAAACCACAACTGTCCTTCGAAAGTGAGGGAGTTTGGAGAAATGCAGACCACCTCTGAAGTCCTTCCTTTATAACCACCAACGTGGATCTCCACCGGAGAGTGTGGTCCACAACACTTTCTGGGTCTGTCCTTTCCTGTACAATATGCCTGTATCTTCATATATTGTAAGCTGTTCCATAGCTATGGGGCTCGTGGGAGAATAAATGACCACCGTCATCATTATTAATAAAACAGTGATTGTGAATTCATCCAATCTATGCACAGATGAGGAGGACAAATTAAGTTATTTCATAGGAAGTAGATTAAGACACAAAGGTTTTATTTTAAATAAAATAAATAGGAGGAAATAGTTTGGGATTTGTGTGGTGATTATTTTCTATGGTTACCTGCCCTCTCTATTAGAACTAGTGTTGCATTTTCTGGCAGGTTCAGGAAGGCATTTTACTCTACAAAAACAACTAGCTCTTTTTCCTGTCTATGATTACTTGTAATTATGCTTTCCCTGCTATTATTCTAATAGGCTGTCAGACTGCACAGAGGAGGCGTTTGGAATATAAGGCTGCTTTTATGGATGGACCACTGGAACACTTAATATAGCTCTATTTTTGAATTATCAGATTCTATCCTTTTGAAGTCTGCGTTAGTGGAACTCCTATTTATGAGATGTGCTGTGCTTAAAGGTTTGCTATTGATGAAGAGGTCCAACAGAGGCCTTTATCGTAAGTACCGTAGCATTCTCCCCGAGAAATAAATAGCCTTGCTAAAAGGTATGTTGTGTACCAAGGTTGCAAATTACCAGCCAAGTACCTTATAACTGTATACTTCAAAAATACTACCGGGCTCCTTGCTTATTCCCTCTTTTCTGCAGAAATGAGCAACATTTTTAAAGACAAAGGAAATCTATTTGCCATCCAGCGATATTGGAGAAGAAGAAGAACAACAAAAAAACCCCACCCCCAAACTCAGATGCTATTTTTGTTAATACAGAGTGCTGCATATTAATATTAAAACATACTTGTGGGTCCATTAAACAATACTTGATTCAAGTCATTTTGGGAATGTTTTCAGCATTTCTGTTTGAAAAATGATACAGGTCAGTCATTTAGCTGGGAAATTCCTTCAGCACTAAGGCAGCTGATTTAAAAGTCTCTACAGCTATGGACAAACATTTGCAAATGTTCTACATTTATTTGACAGTTGATTAATATTATGCAGGGCAGCATAATAAGCACATGCAGAATATTCCACTTGCTACACCTGTGGTTAATATTTAAGATGATGACTGCTTCAGGGCATGCCATTTTCTCCTCCCCGTTAAATATAATCCGCTAAGTGGGTACCTGGGTTTGGACCATGGGCAGCTGACTAAGGTGAGCCATGAGGCATAGAAGGAAGCCAGTGGTGAGGACCAAAGGATAACCCAGGAGACAGGAGCACACCAGAGCTCAGGAAGACAGTTGTTTGAGGAAGTATTAACTTTAACAGCCCTTCTTGTCTATGAGGGGCCAAGTAGCAGCTTGAGTGGGTGGGGTTAGGCCAAGGCTTGAGCCTATTAACCACCTAGGCAGGCACAGAAACACGCAATTCCTTGGGCTACTGAGGCTCCCAGTTTGACATCTGGCAGGAGATGGAATATCTTTTGCTGCCCCGCCCAATCACTTGTTTGATTGGGGTTTTAAACCCCTTAATTGAACATTGATTTGGAGCTGGATCTTGATCAGGTATTCCCCAAGCTGGCCCAGGTCAGGTTATGGATGATCTTGGCCCCTGGATCTGGTCAGGGTGTGCGTGTGTGAGAGAGAGGGCCCTAGTAAAAAGTTTACCCATATTGCGATGGATCCAAGCAATTAACCCTTCCTTCTTGAAAGATTTAATCTCAGCACTTGGCTTTCAGATAAGAATCTTGCTTAATGTCCTAACATATAGCTAAAGAGACCCAAGGATAAATCCTTAATATCATATTTCTCCTCTTAGCAGAAATAAATTCTGAAGTGGAAAAGGCATGGAGGCTGTATGACCAGAGATTTTAGATTATGCTATTGAGTTAGCATAAAGGCTCCATTTAACTTCAAGATGTCATATTTAAATTGTGGTGGCATCAAAGAGTATGCATGCTTGTTCAGATAACAGATGCACTGGACAGCTGTTTTGAATCAATGGGTTGGATCCAAAGGTTGCACAAGCAGACCGCTGTTTTGGCAATGATATTTGCAGTGGGAAAGCAGTGGGCAGAGAAAGGACTAAGCACCTCTCCATCATGGCTTTACTGCTCCAAATTCCATCCTCCCAAGGCTGCTCTTCATTACTAATAGGGAATACCAGGGTTTTGTTGCAGACATTCATGTGAAACATACAGTTTGGTCCATCAGATGGAGCATATGGCCACAGTGTGGAGCACAACCACAGTGCAGGGCCTCCACGTAGACCCTGTAACATTGAAATTGCCTTCCATGTGGGGCTATAATAGGGGTCATGGTCTTTTAAAAAGCTACAGGTGTAAAAAGCAAAAAGGTATAAATAAGATAGATTAACTAGAAATACTCCTTGATTAGGATTTATATTTTAGCTTCGCAAAATAATGGCAAACCAGTCATTATTTTACAGTATTTATCTGAGCCCTCCGCCCCCACCCCCTGCTCCACTGCAACCTTAATGCATCAAGACCTTTCCTTTCCTCTCCACATCTCATTCATTCTTACCCATATATTTTATTTTTACTGATAGGTTCCCCCTTAAGCCTGTCTATTTGCTAGTACATTTGACAGATGACAGCTACTCTTTGGAATGTTTGATGGCATTTGTACGGCTATGATGCCAGGAGCGTTCTAAGCGCTGGTGTTGCATATTTATTGATCTCCATATTCCCAATAATCTGATGCACGTCACATTTGACAACATTATGTGGCGAGGTCAGCTAGATGGGGCTAATTAAACTGTTTCAAAGATGGATGTTGTTTTCCACAACATTAACCTTGCAAAATAGCTGCCACGCCGCATTTCACTATGGGAGTTTGGGTTTTGAGAAACTCCTGCACCTCTCGTCCCTTTTCCCTCCCCCCCTTTTAAGTTTGTTGATGCTAACATTAAACAAAAACCTGAAGCTATTAAACCTCAGTATTTATATACAATAGAAAACATGGCCGACATGGCATCATTCCAAATGAAAATCTTATTAGTGGCGTACGGTGCTTGTGGCGAAGTCCCGAGCAAACGGAAAATTGGTTTGGCTGTCGAAAATGGTTGACAGATTAGCGAAAGATGATGTAAAAGGGATGAATGGGCAACAGCTGAATTCAGGAGGATTAAACTGGTAAATAGAAAACCCTGATGTAATCAGAAAATGCATTGTGCTTTCATCTTCTGGCACAGTAATGCTATTCACGCCCGGTGCTTATTGCACTCTGGACAGTATGAAATTTTGACTCTCCCTTTTAATATATATATAACTTTCATAACTTGTCTAACGCTGCAAGAAAGAATTGAATTGCTAAGGAAGTCCCTGGAAGTTCTCTCTCTCTCTGGTTATGGCAATTTAAATATTTAATTAGAAGCTTTCTGCCTTCGTACCAATGACATTTCAGACATAGAATTCTCAGGGCCCTGCAAAGTATCCTTGGAGGCCTCTTTGCCACATTGAGCTGTTTCAGAACAGTTACCGTAACTCTTTTTTGATGTTACACTGCCTTTTTTTGTGTAATGTAAATTTCCGCCTCTACTTAGGATACACAGTTCCAAATATGATTTTGATAGGCAAGCAATTTAGAAAATGCTCATGTTGCCCTTTGAGCTGTAGAGTGCTGCATATTTTTACAGGGCCTGTTGGGACCTCGGTGCTTTTCAAGCCAGCAGAAGTAGGGAAAGGATCCTTGCTGTAAATGTATGCTGAATATTCGTAAAGTGTATGCTATAAATTTTGTTGAACACATCCCCTGTGTCTCAAGTCCAAGAGAACAGTATCTTCCACCTTGGGGAATCAAGTACTTGATGCTAAAAATACGTGTGACGTGCCCCAAATGCTGATGTGTAGCAGAGGCTAATCTTGGGCAAAAAGTGGATGGGCTCATCACACAAACAGCCCTTCTGCAGTGCAACCCTACAGATGTGTACTCAGAAATAAACACCTTTGGGTTCAATGGCATGTATAAGATCACAGCCTTGCATATCCAGTTAATAAAGGCAGGATATATTGAAAACAGTGCCTAATTCTAGGGAGTCCTAGAATTTCTTGGTTTATAAAAGTATGTGCAATCTCTCTCTCTCTTTTTTTCCAAGTAACATTTTTTACAGATCAGTTTCATTTGTTGAGACATTAGGAAGAAAAGGGGGAAAGAGGTGGAGGTGGGAAAGGTGAGTGGGGTCGGGTGGCAATGTTTCTGTTTTACTTAATATAGGGAGTCCCTCAATACAATGGTCTTCTGTTTATAGTATGCACACTTACTACAAACAACTTTTTATTCTGGGCAACGAATAGCAGCTAGTGTCAGGGACTGGACAGAGGAGGAGTGATGGACACCACCTCCCCAAGCCTGAACCTTCCAGAGACAGTACATAGATTTACAACAGTGGTTTGCGGGAGGTCACAGCTCAGATACAGATGAAGGGCAAAGTTGGGAAATAATGGGAGAGGAGAAGAAGGAGGCAGAGCCAGAACAGCTGGCTGACACGCTATCACTAGAAAGCATTCCAGACCCCCCATTTCTAAGAACCCAATGAGCATTCAAAGTAGGAGAGCAAAGGGCCTGGAGACAAATGGCCCTAAGCAGCCACTGTAAGGTGGGTGGTGCTGTTGACGATTGAGGAAGTGGAGAGAGGGGTGTGGAGATTTACTTGGAGCAACACCATTACTCCAAGAGACTGCATTTCTAAGCCTCTTTCTGTGAATATTGAATAAAATGCATTGGTAAGAACTTTCCTTGTCTTCTCCATTCCTGGCAGCCTACCGGGCTGGGGGGAGGGGGAGGGTTTTGGATCAGATTACCTGATGCCTGAAGGGACGCGGGTGGCGCTGTGGGTTAAACCACAGAGCATAGGGCTTGCCAATCAGAAGGTCCGCGGTTCAAATCCCTGCGACGGGGTTAGCTCCCTTTGCTTGGTCCCTGCTCCTTCCAACCTAGCAGTTCGAAAGCACATGCAAGTGCAAGCAGATAAATAGGTACCACTCCAGCAGAAAGGTAAACGGCATTTCCATGCACTGCTCTGGTTCACCAGAAGTGGCTTAGTCATGCTGGCCACATGACCCGGAAGCTGTACGCCGGCTCCCTCGGCCAATAAAGCGAGATGAACGCTGCAACCCCAGAGTCGGCCACGACTGGACCTAATGGTCAGGGGTCCCTTTACCTTTACCTGATGCCTGACAGCTAGCTCTTTGCCTAGTAACAACTTAAGCTGTGGAGAAACTGCAGTAATTAAAATATTACATTTGAAAAACAATTTCATTAGATACAGGAATAATAGATTTTGTAGAAAAGAGAGTAAAATGAGTATATGCTGCCACAACGTCTAGAACAGCTGCCCCATGATAGCCCTGAAGGGGCTGCAGCTCAGGGGCAGAGCACTTTTGATGGAAAAGGATGCAGGCGTATTCTCAGTCACCTGCCTGAAACCCTGGAGAGACACTGCTAGTTAGTGCAGACAATCCTGAGCTAGATGGACCACTGGACTTACACAGCCTCAGGCAGCTTCCTATGTTCTGTAAGGAAGGGCTGCAGCTCAGTGGTAATTGTATCTGCTTTGCATGCAGAAGGTACCAAGTTCAATCCCGGCATCACCAGGTAGGGCTGGGAGAAATCCTTGCCTGAAACCCTGGAGAACTTGGTATAGCACAGCCAGCGCAGTTGTGGAGATGGTCAGGATTGCAGCATAAGACATAATATATGGTGGGAAGCAGCACTCACTCCTGGAAACTGGTGCTCTCCAGAAGACCAGTGTGATGATCCCCAAACTCTATGCTCCCATCACAGCACAGATCATCTCCCCCCCCCCCCCACATTTTGTAGATTTCCACTGGCCTGATCAATTACAACTATCGCCACAACATACTTGTTCTTTCACCACACCTAAGACAATCACAGTGATCAAAAGCATCATATGAAGGAATGCTAGCTGTAACAAATTTGCTTCTAAAATGGAAACGAAGAAAATGAATTTGAAATATGTCACAATAATTACAGAGCTGCTCACTTTTTAAAGAGGTCCAAACACCTATCATCTTTATCTTATAAGACATTTGTATTCCAGCACTTTTTTTTTTAGTAACACTCCTCCCACCAATATTTAGTTTTCATGCAATAGGCTTATTACAACAACAAGGAAGTTCTTGGTTGTGGTGATTGAAGTGGAAGCCTTTGTGTTACCTTCAGTAGGCAACAACCCAATGTAATGAGGGAAGGCACAGAAAATGTAGCCTGTGCAATGACTTTTGTTAGTGCAGTGGGGGTTCCCCCCTCTCTTCTCTCCATGCTCTCCAAAATCGGCTCAAGGGGGATCAGGAGAACATCGATAGTCTCTCTCTCTCTCTGTCTCTGTCTCTGTCTCTCTCTCTCTCTCTCTCTCTCTGTGTGTGTGTGTGTGTGTAAGTGTAAAAGAACCCCTTTTACCAGTGTTGAATATAGTGAACTATCTTTAAATTAATGTACCTAGGGTAGGCTTTATATAGTTGCTACTAGCAAACGACATGAGTGAACGTTACTATAGCAACTTCCCAACATCATGGTGCTTATTCTACTTTTGGGATACAGAGCATTCTCTTAAAGGCTTCTTAGAAGTAAAGGAAGAAATCACTATTGTTTAAGGTTTTTATTATCTAGCACTCTAGTTTTCACAGATCCAACTTGGAAAGTCGATACTAAAAAAAAGAGAGGGAATAGATAATTAAAAGGCAGAGAAATATTGTGTCTTCCTGATATACCCTTTTATTTACACATGTATACCAGCAGAGCATGAGATGGAAGCGCTCACAGCATGAACACTACCATCTTAAAGATGCCATCTCTGCTACCCCCAGTCATAAGGACATGAGAAGGACCCACCTGGATCAGACCAAAGGCCCACCTAGATTAGCATCCTGTTCTCATGGTGGCCAACTATGTACCAGTGGGAGCAGCACACAGCCATCATGACTATAAGTCATTGATAGCCTTATCCACCATGAATTTGTCTAATCCACTTTTAATGGTATCCAAGGTGGCAGCTTATTCTATCATTTAACCATTTGTGATGTGCAGAAGTGAGTAACCTGGCCACTGAATTCTGAACCATCTTCAGATGCAGCCCCACATACAACACGTTGCAGTAATCTGGTAACCTTTTCTCTTAGGAAGTTGCTCTAGCCTTTGGATCATTTTAGTTGGCCTTTTCTGAACTTTCCCTAGCTCAGTAGTGGTCTTTTTCCAGATGTGAGAACCAGAACTCTACGCAGCATTCCGTAGATCTGTATAATAGCATTATGATGTTGGCAGCAGCTTTTCTGATGATCCCAGAATGGAAAACCCTGTAAGTATTGAGGAAAAACTTTCTAGCATTATCCAAAAGTTTGCCCTTAAAAGGAAATAATTGCCAAAAATATGGCCTCAGTTTATTCATATGAGTATGTGTGAGCGCTAGACATACCTACTTGAAGCAAACCTTATTAAGATCCAAAAGTAGGGAGGGGGTGGAAATACATTTGGCTCCCAGCTAGAACTGGTGACAAGAAAAGCTGACAAAATTATCTGTGGTATGTTGCCGGCACACCTGATTCTCTCATCACTCAAGGATTGGGGTGTACACAACATTATCTCATATCCTGCAATTTCCCGTTTTTTCCCCTGAGAGAGCATGGCGACCATTTTGGGTGTTATGATCTCACGCAAAATTGCACTTTTTTTGGCTGCAATCTTGAGTGGCACCCCAAAACACACATTTTTGGGTGCCGTGAAACCATGGGTCCGAAAAAGCACACATCTTTTGGGCTTCATGATCTTGTACAGGTCATGTGATTTGTGTGGGAGCATGAACAGGAAGACACACATCCCAATTTAGGGACTCAACACATTGGAGGGCATGTTATATTAGCTTACATTTAAACCAAAACTGTGTGATCCCACCTTAACTTTGCGTTGACAAATAACCTGGCAAGTTTGCTACTTTGTGTTAGAGGTGCATGTATAAATTAGGGCACAAGATCAATCTAGCACTGGCAGTGTTTCAACGTGCTTGTGGACTGTAGCTGAACAATTTGACTATCTAGGCCCCATGTGCTGTTGCTCTGTCAGCATGCAGATGGTGCACGATAGATTCGTGGCTGGGGACTAGCCACATGGGTTGGGTCTATATGCGCAGAAGTATGTCAAAGGCCAGCACTACTTTTAAAAAGATGCTGGAAGCTCTTTGTAGCTAGCGGTTGCAATAAGCAGCTCTTAAATCCAGGTGAAAGGCCACCATCATATATGAAATGCCTAAAAAAAGAAAAGAAAAAGGCAATCCTAATTTTTTTCTATGTTAACCTGTGGCGCTTGCTAGTGAGAACAGCACCCTAGGTTAATGAGCTGCGAGTTTAAACAGTGGTTGAAGAAGATGGTTTTAAATTTAGAATTGGATTTGTTTTTAATGCCTGTTGCTTTCCCGGGGCTTCTGAATCCAAAGGCCTTCCACTGAGGGAAAGCTTTTCATTTCACATTTTGGCCTCCACCACAGGCGACAAACAAAGGTTCCACATTGCTGTGGCTGGGGTCAGTTCTCCAGCCGCAGTGTCAATCCCACTGCCTGTAATTACGCACACAAAAAAAGGTTACCGAGATCTGCGGCTAATTTGCCATCTCTGTTTAGCAGAATTTAATAGCAGGTATTACTGCTGCCGCAGTAATTAAGGACCTTTGTCAATAAGACGGAATAGATGGCCACACTTTGTTGTAATCAGTGGACTCTTGAGAAGCCATAGGAGTGAAAAGCAATGAGAGGGAGCAATCCATTTTGTGAATAACTCGCCAGCTCCCCTTTTCCTCTTCCCCATCTCGTGAAAACCAGCAAGGGAATAATAATTCCCCAGGCGATGAAAGTTCAGGAATAAAAGTACTTACCCTCCAGCCTATTCTCTCTCCCCCCCCCCGCTTTTTATTTACCCTACTGTGATTTTTATTTGCTTCAGGCTGCATTTGATGAAGTATTGTTTAAACAGCTCTTGGGAGGAGACACCCTCCCCCCTCCCAATACATACACACAAACCTGGATATAGGGAGATGGCAGAAGAAGAAAGGGGAGGAATTTTAACCAGGCTGGATGATATGCATTTGCCTCAAAGGTGAAGGGTGCTCAGTTGATCAATTATTTCCTTTAGGTTTTAAAATGAAAGAAATGACAAAAAACAAGTGGGCTGGTGAAGAGGCAGAGAAAGTCATTTTGAGCTGTCTCTGCTCACAGTCATTCAGCTGTAAATGGGTCACTAACAACAAGCGAGAAGTGAACTTGGTGTAGCATTGTAAACGGCCCCCTCCCCCCTTTCCTCTCTCTCCCCCTCCTCACCACTAATGTACCCAATGAATGGCCTGGCATAAGACAGAGAGGGAGAGGTAAAGACTATCAGAAGCTGAAGAGAGAGGAGAAAAGAGAGGCTGCTATAACACAATTCAAAGAGTGCTTTAAGGTGTACACTCCTCTCAGTAATTGGTGAAGAAGCTACATTTCACTCCACTGATTTCCTGCCTTTTTACAGGTTTTAACAAGCATGATGCTTTTAATAGTAGTTTGAGTACCGGGCCTTTATGAAGCCTCTTTTTTTTTTAAAAAAGCAGCTTTAACTATACCCTTTTCTGTCAGTAATGCCTGAAAAACTTCTACCTTTAATCATTCCTGGATCAAGCAGCAAACAAGCACCCCCTCCTCTTTTTTCCTCCCCCTTTCTTTTCTTTTCTTTTTTCAATTACATCCTGGATATTCACTGAACATAAAAAAACCACCCACCCACCATCTCTCTACCCAGCATTAAATGCATCTTGGCCATCCACCTGTTAACTTCAAGGATCTGGCTTCATCCAACAAAGGCTAGAAATATAAAGTGAAAGGGACTGTAGTCATAGGCAGTGGGTGGTAATGCCAACCAGTGAATCTTTTCCTTGAAAGTCTTAATTACAAGTTGTTGTTGTTGCTGCTGCTGTTATCCTCATCAATTTATTAATTGCCTTCTGAGCCAAAATCTCAATGCAATTTAAGTATAAGATAATTAAAAGCAGTTGTTGTTGTTGTTGTTGTTGTTGTTGTTGTTGTATTATTATTATTATTATTATTATTATTATTATTATTATTATTATTATTATTATTTTAGGACCATCATGAGTGCCCACTTGCTAAGGTTTTAAAGACCCATTTATCCAGCTAGGAAAGACTGTCGGAAAAAAATGTCTTCAATTGTTTCCAGAAAGTGCAGGCAGTGACCTCCAGTTGCATCTCAACAGGAATCCTATTCCACAGAATGGGGCAGCCACAAGCTGTCTAATTTACAACAGAGTTTCATGGGTTGTTGTTGTTGTTGTTGTTGTCATCACCACCACCACCACCAACATCATCAGTTCCAAAATACAATATATATGCAGGTACTGGAGAAAGGACTAAAACAACAGATTTTGCTTCTAGAACTCTTACAGTCTCTCCCTGTCCATGTTTACTTGGAAGCAATTTCCACTGATTTCAGAGGGAATTGAGTAAGTATGCATAAGATTTATGTCTTATTCCATATTTCTAATTTCCTTCTGGAATGAGAAACTTGGTGATGATGTAAGACTATATCCGTTGTTCTCCTTAGTTAAAAATATGTGGTGCTATTCTTTTCAGTATCACTTTCAGAATCTACAATCTTTTAAAAAAGGATTTCGGCCTTAGATGGACATTTTCATTACTTGCAACATTCCTGATAGAAATTTGTCCATAAAACAGAAAGCATAGAAAGCCCCAAACCCAAGCAGAACTGGAAAGGTCTACCGGAGGGAAAGGGAAAGCTGAAAGAGCAAGATGAAAACCTTGGTTATGAACGGCAGGAACATTGCGGGTGGCAGGAAAGCTGGCACAGGTGTTCTGGTATCAAATGTGCACTTTAAATCTGAACAAGCAACACTAAACTGTAATTAGGCAAGGAACAGTGAATAATAACCCAATAATGCAGTCCAGGATGTAATATACGGAAGCAATTCTTTTTAAACCATAATTTTCACCACACCTGTGCTGCTTGGGGCTGATGGGAGTTGTAGCCCCACACAACTGGAGGCCACCAGGCTGAGGAAAGCTGCTCTGCATTCCCATCAATGTACTACCAAGTTTTTGTGCCCTCCTACTTATTTGGGCTGCTGTGAGCTTTCCTGTTTTCTATTGTTTGTTTCGTAGTGTTTTACTGTATGCTGCTCTGATCTCCTTAGAGAGGAAGAGCAGAATATAAATAATTTTAAACAGATGAATATTGTTGGGGGATTAAGTAATGAAATTCCTCATTGTTTCACCGCCAGCGACACGATTCCAAGAGTGTACTCACCACCACCACCACCACAAACAGCAGCTGTGTATTTACCTTTTCCTTCCTAACTACGAGCTCCTTCCCGTTTACATCTCTTCATCGCCATGTGCACAGCAATGACTGCCTCCAAGTCTCCATCTCCAAAGATTTCCTGCATATGGGATCCACCTCAGGCTTTCCCAGGTTTCTTCCCCATTGGCTGGGCTTTCCCCATCCACCCTTCTGTCACCTAAGACACAGGCAAGGTAATTTTTAATAGCTGTCTTCATCGGAACATCTTGAAGAGCCAAGATCTAGAATATTTGCTTTGCATACAGAAAGCTTCATTTTCAATCTCTGGCAGATGGGAGAGAGCCTGGTGTGAAATCCTAGCAAGCCAATCAGTACAGACCAGTTTCCCAAACTTGGGTCTCTAGCTGTTTTTGGATTACAATTCCCATCATCCTGACCATTGGTCCTGCTAGCTAGGGATGATGGGAGTTGTAGTCCAAAAACACCCGGAGACTCAAGTTTGGGAAACCCTGGTATAGACAACACTGAGCAAGGTGGACCAGTTGTCTAACTCTGTACAAGGCGGCTCATTATATTTCTTCCTTAGTGTGTATGATCCAGGAATGTAAATTAAACTTTGTAACATGCTCAAGTTACTAAGGATATGTCTTCTGGTGTACAGTGGTACCTCGGGTTACATAAGCTTCAGGTTACACACTCCACTAACCCAGAAATAGTGCTTCAGGGTAAGAACTTTGCTTCAGGATAAGAACAGAAATTGGGCTCTGGCGGCACAGCGGCAGCAGGAGTCCCCATTAGCTAAAGTGGTGCTTCAAGTTAAGAACAGTTTCAGGTTAAGTACGGGCCTCCGGAACGAATTAAGTACTTATCCTGAGATACCACTGTACTTTGCTCATCTCTTTTTTTCTTTTTTTAAATAAAATATTTATTAAATTTTCACAGATTATATAAACAAACACAACAATTCAAACAAACACACATACAAGAAAAAACAAGCATAATTTCAAATCCTTATTTTCTTAAAACTTACTTCCCCGACCTCCTCATACCTTCCCTTTCTGCATTCCAATTTCAAATATTCAGTTCAGCAAATCCCCACCCTTACTTTTATATAATTATTAACCTTTCTTTTCTTTTAACTTAATCTTTACAGCTATAATCCATTTAATTTCTAAAACCGCATCATTCTAACACTCATTAATTTTACAATGTTTCTTAAGATAGTTCTTAAATTTCTTCCAATCTTCTTCCGCCGTTTCCTTTCCCTGGTCTCGGATTCTGTCAGTCATTTCTGCCTGTACTTTGCTCATCTCTTGCCTCATTCCTTGTCATTTGGGAATACTGGTGGTTGGCTGGTTTCTTTAGGTTGGCTGTTTACCATGAGCCAGGCTTCTCCAGCAGCACACTCCAAGGCTGGGGTAAACAGCAAATGCTGGACCCTTAAGTCCAGCAGCAACAGAGAGTATGCAACAGGGGGAGTATTCGCAGGATAAGCACCTGTGAATATTCTTGCAACCCACTGGCTTAGAGGATGATGAAGAAGAAGAGTTTGGATTTGATATCCCGCTTTATCACTACCCTAAGGAGTCTCAAAGCGGCTAACATTCTCCTTTCCCTTCCTCCCCCACAACAAACACTCTGTGAGGTGAGTGGGGCTGAGAGACTTCAAAGAAGTGTGACTAGCCCAAGGTCACCCAGCAGCTGCATGTGGAGGAGCGGGGAATCGAACCCGGTTCACCAGATTACGAGTCCACCGCTCTTAACCACTACACCACACTGGCTTTTGGCTTCTACCTAAAGGTCAGAGTCATGGGTGGTGCTAAATTGTCAGTGTCACAGATATTTATTCACACAGCCGCCACCTCACAGAGTGCTGGCGTGCAGAGATATCTGTGACACTGAGAATTTAGCATCAGATGTTAAATTATTGTTATTATTTTATTTTATTACCCATCCTTCACCCTAAGGTCCAAGGCTGGTCACAAAAATTTAAAGCACAAAGCAGTTTAAAACAAATTACAATCTCAAGAAGAGGTTGGCTGCCAAATATATCTGTCTATTTCATGTATCAAAGATCAGGGTCTTTCCTTTCCTTTTTTGTATGCTGAGTAATTAATTAATTAATTAATTAGCCAAACTGCTTAAACTTTTCAGGAACATTTCTTGGAATTCGTTTTTTTTGCTGCAGTCCCCAGGCTGTGATTCCTTTATGCCTTCTTTACATGTTATTTTGTATGACTGTAACAAAAATGGCTTGTGCCTGAGTTTTGACAATGATATTCATTGCATGTATGTTGCCTTTGCGACCACATAACCTTAAGCAAATAGCAGTTTCATTTATCATGTTTCATTTATCACAACTTAGGATTTTTTTAAAAAAAAAATCTTTCACAATAACTCATCTGTTTGTTGTGTACTTCAAATTGAATTTACTTACGCTGACCCAGTTTTCTTGGTAAAATGTGGATGGAGATGAAATTATTAAACTTCTATTAAACTTCTATTAAAGTTTCTAAATTTCAGTGGTACAGGATCAAGAACCAACCAATGGACAGACTAGTGTGTTGGTCGCTTTTTCCATCAGTGACCCTGCCATTTTTAGTACATGGCCTAAAACAGCTTTGGCCCAATATATTTTGCCACCTGAGGCAAACTACAAAATGGTGCTGCTCTCTCCACCAGGAAAGAAGGGGTGAGTGAAGATCTACATCAGGAACAAAGAGGAGAATAAAGATCTACATCAGGATCTGCTGCCCCTGTATATCCTGCCACCGGAGGCGGTCACCTCACTTTGCCTCATGGGTGAGCCATCCCTGTCCTAAAAGGCCACGGTGCCTCAAGGCCTGAGATAGTTTGACTTCTCAGTAGGGCCTTCTCAGTAGTGGTGCCCACCCTGTGGAACGCCCTCCCATCAGATGTCAAAAAAATAAACAACTATCTGACATTTAGAAGACATCTGAAGGCAGCCCTGTTTAGGGAAGTTTTTAATGACTGATGTTTTAATGTATTTTTAATCTTTTGTTGGAGGTCGTCGAGAGTGACTGGGGAAACCCAGCCAGATGGGTGGGGTATAAATTATTATTATTATTATTATTATTATTATTATTATTATTATTATTATTATTAATTCGTCCACCCCTGCAACCCTGTTGGGAATTGTAGTTAAAAATATATGGAGGGTACCAGGTTGGGGAAGGTTGGCCTAGAGCTAACTCAATTCTTTGCTCCTCTTTTGCCTTCCAAATGCTGGTTCATATCACTAGCTGTAACAAAAGTGTAACTTCTGATATAAGGTGCCATAAGAACAGAAACTAAATCCCATGCACTTTAAAGTTTGGCGGATGTTTGGTGAAGCATTTAACTGCCTAAATTCATCAAATTAAAATCAAGGCAATCCAGCTATTGATTTACATTATTATTTAAATCATGTATTTGAATCAAATTTCCAACTTTCAAATTCAACTGCTTACTGGAAAAATATATGCAAATGAACTGGCTGCTACTTGCAATTAAATGGAGTTGAGATTCCACACTATCCCTACCTCCAAGTGGTGTGAAATGCCATGGGACCACCAAGGTTCACATTTACTTTGGAAATGAGGCACAGTGGAGACTGTGGTGTCTTTATGATATATGGTTTATTTACAAATATGAGCCTATGAGGGAGGGGGCTACTCCAAGAGGGTTGTTGCTTCTCAAATGGACACTCTTGGATGCCAGCAGAAAGCAGCCATGACACTCCGTGCCCCCATCCCAGCTTGCTGCTTACACACTAACACCTTTCCCCTCCAGCTCACATCAGGACAACTGCAATCCTAGACACAATTCCTGCTATCTACCGGTAACTCAGAGGTGGAGGAGGACCCCACCCCCGCCCTTCTGCCTCCTGGTACAGGCTTTGCTAATGGTGCACATTCCTACCTTTGTTTGCTTAACGACTCAGCCATTCTCAGCAATTGAATCTGTTGCACCCAGGGATTAATGGGTCTTGATTAAATACCGACCCTTTACTGGTTCCAGGAATTTAGCTGAGTCTTGCTCCACAAACTTATAACAATAAGCTACATTCTCCACTCCAGCTTTTATCAGCCTGACCCCTTCCAGATGTCTTGAACTACAACTCCCATCAGTCCGTCACATGGGAGTTTTAGCTCAAAGCAATTGTAGGGCCAGGCTTGCAAAGCCTGCTTTAGTCAAACTCAACTTGTGCAAGACTTTAATATAATAGTCAAAATAATTAACCCTAACCACTCCTTGTCCTGCACAGAAAACTGCAATTTAAAATAATAATAATCAAAATTAGCATACCCCCTATCAATTCTTTTTTTGCCTTTTTCAAGACTAGTGTTGCTTTGTCCCATCAAGACTGTGAACCTGTTTGATGCTCAGAAAGGCTTGGAGTGGATGGTTTGCTGTTTTCTTTGATTTCTCCCCCAAATTAAAATGAATATTCAGTAGCAGTTACTTTGGTCCTGGGTACCCACACACCAACATCATGTTATGATATATTAATGTTAGTCCATGCTTTTATTGTGTATTCTAATATGACTTATGAGGTTGATGTGGAAAGAATGAAAGGCAACAAGCTTTGATGGACTGATTCATTTATTGATGCATCACTGTTTAGGGTCTGTAGCCCAAACAATTTTGATAGCTGAAGCCCATAAAATATAATATGTGCGCTAAAAGTGACACATTGAAGAAGCTGCTGCTCCTCCTCCTATTTCTTGAGTACCAAGTCATTATTTAGAGCTGGGGGTGCAGCTGTAGCAAACTGTTTCTTTAGAAGATAAATGTGTCAAATACAAGACCTGAGGCACACAATAATAAAAAACCTTTTAGAGACTAGACTTTTCCACTAGTTAAAGAAAACCTATTCCCATTTTGCAACTGGGGAAAAAAATGGAGTGCAGTTTCCCAGTGGTAGATAACAGACTTATTATTTATATTAAAAGTTTGCACATACACACCAAAGATACTGTGAAGACAACTTTGGCAAGAACACAGGATATCTAGATCTTGCCTAATTTTGCTGCAGTTGTGTACCGCAAAGAAAACAGTGGATTTCTTACATTTGAGCTATCTATCTATGAAAAAGCTTTCCCTCCATTTTCTAGCCCTTTCTTTCTCTTCATGATGGTTTCCTGAAATGCTACAGTCTACGAACATCATGAGTTATTCCGCTTCCTGTGCTACCACATTCCACCTTGTTGATAGGATAGAAATGTCACAGGTGTGATCTGTTTCTTTGAGAGGCATTGTTGTTGTTTAGTCGATTAGTCGTGTCCGACTCTTCGTGACCCCATGGACCAGAGCATGCCAGGCACTTCTGTCTTCCACTGCCTCCCGCAGTTTGGTCAAACTCATGTTAGTAGCTTCGAGAACACTGTTCAACCACCCCGTCCTCTGTCGTCCCCTTCTCCTTGTGCCTTCCATCTTTCCCAACATTAGGGTCTTTTCCAGGGAGTCTTCTCTTCTCATGAGGTGGCCAAAGTATTGGAGCCTCACCTTCACGATCTGTCCTTCCAGTGAGCACTCAGGGCTCATTTCCTTAAGAATGGATATGTTTGATCTGCTTGCAGTCCATGGGACTCTCAAGAGTCTCCTCCAGCACCACAATTCAAAAGCATCAATTCACATGCATGCATGTGAGAGCAAGCAGTCTGAAATAGAAACTCCCCTCCCTTCCATGGTTAAGTGGGAACTAGTTGGGACTTTAGTCTTGTCTCTGTAGCAAATCCTGCTCACTGTCTTTCCTGGTTGTGGTGGCTGCGGCTTCGCATAAGCTGGGGGAGAGTCTGGGGGTTCTTGCCTGTGGATAAAAAAAATCAAAATCCTATAAAAGGTTTCAGAATATTCAGTAGGAAAAAATAATCCATTATCAGCCCCTTTGTGCCCAGATTGATCCTCCTTCGCTACTTGTCCTAAAGAAGCGATGGGAAACCTGTGGCCCATTGATAATGGACTCAAACTCTTATCATGTCCAGTCACTATGGCCAAAGGTCAGGGATCATGGGAACTCTGGTCAGTGGAGGCTGGTCCATTAGGGGCAACCTCACCAACCTTAATGTGCCCTCAGCCTGCCTTAATTCTTACATCCAGCCCAGGGGTTGGTTCTGTCTCTCAGCTTCCTTCTCTTTACTCAGCAGGAAGGAGAAAGGGGACAAAACTAGAGTTCATTGGCTCTGTTTTTCCTTGGCTCTACTGTTGGTCTCCCGGCCCTACCAGTCCCAATTGGCACCAGCCACCATTAGATGTCGTCCAGCAACATCTGGAGGACGAGAAAATTATAAGAAATTTTAGCTTTGCAAAATATACCTTATGTCTACTTTTAAAAAATAGAATCACAGTGTTTTAGTGGAAGCAAAATACGTTTCTACGTATATAAGCAAGATATATTTTTACTGCTTTGTGCCCGAATATTTTTCCCTGAATACTCGTGTTGTTTATACTACTTCTTTAAGTTTATTATGGTATTTGCAGTGGAAATCCCTAATCTGATATTTCTCCAGTGAGTTTAATGAGCCTGAAAAGTGTCATTTAGAGCTAGTTTTCTCTTTGTGCATTGAAAAATGTAATACAAGTAGTTATCTGTTAAATGAGATAATTACATCTCTACTTTGCTAAAGGCACATATTAGTGATTTTTAGCTTGTTTCACTTAATTAAAGCTTTGCAAAATGGAGAGTGCCAAACCGTTAATAGACCTGTTGGAACAGTTACCGAGACTGTGAAATAAAACCAGTTGTTCTGAACAAGTCACAAAAATAGATTGATGAAATGGCTGGCAGCTCAGACATAAATTTAAAGCTCAGGCTGCATCAGAGCAAAGGTAATAGCTGAGAGAAACCAATATTTTAAATTTTGCTCTTCCTCCTACAGTAATTACATGGAGCTTTTAATATATGTAATTAGAATGCTAGTGATAGGTGCCTTTGACCAGGGCTTTACTGTATAGAATTGGCTACTTAGTATAACTGGGAATTAATCACTTTTCAGGAAGATGAAGGGATCAAGATTTCCCTCTCTTTCAAATGCACAAACTGATAGACAAAACTGATACAATTCTTTGAAGGCAGTAACATTTAAACTAGGAGTAGCCAGTGTGGTGCTCTCCAGCCTGACCATCAGTCCTGACCATTGGCCATGGGAACCCAGCAAAGTTAGGGGGGACCGCACTGGCTACTCTAGTTTAAACCACCTGGAATTTAAATCATGTGCCAACATTAGCATGTACATGTAGTGTATGTAGATATGTGTCAGGACTTTAGGAAAGCTATTCCTTCCCTGGTTGCAACAAGACAATATGTCTTGTTTTTACACCCACATAGGTTCTATATTTCTAATGAGTGGGATTTTGCTTGTGCTGGAAGATACTTTTTCTTTTCTTTTCTGTACAGTGGTACTCAGGTTACAGACGCTTCATGTTACAGACTCCGCTAACCCAGAAATATTACCTCAGGTTAAGAACTTTGCTTCAGGATGAGAACAGAAATCGTGCAGCAGCGGGAGGCCCCATTAGCTAAAGTGATACCTCAGGTTAAGAATGGACTTCCAGAACGAATTAAGTTCTTAACCCGAGGTTCCACTGTACTTTTCTTCCTTATAGCCACATTGCGCTATCCAGAACCTCCATGCCTCTCTTAGTTCCTTTGGCTTCCCAGCATTCTTTCTTTAGAATATCCTCACATCTTCACTCATATGCCATAGCTCTCTCCATCCCTTAACTATCTTTGAATGTGTCCATGTACACATCCACACACATGGAACAAGGTTTCCTTTGACTTGCTTTCATAGAACCTTATGGACCATTTGAGCCTCCATGATAGTTAGCACAATCTCCCTTGCAAATTATCGCCTGCTGAAGTAGCTTTGGCATGTTTACCCGTAATCATTCTGTTTGTAGCAGCTGGAGAAGGCTTCAGTCATTATGATGGGAAGGACCCATCTTATGAAGCGACCATGCACAAAGACAATCTAACATGAGGAAACAGCTCATGTATCCAAAACCATAATATGAGAATGCAGTACCATTTTGAAACCCGGGGCTTTTTTTCAGCCAGAACTCGCTCAAACTCATTTCCAGCACCTCTCAGGTGGGCACCATTGCCATTATAAGAGAACAAGGGAGACGTTCATTGTGAGTTCTGGCACCTCTTTTTGTAGAAAAATAGCACTGTCAAAACCTATGTTCCATAACTGACAAAATGGAAAAAAGCCCAGCTTTGGAGCTAGGTTACGAAACTTTCCCTTCAAATATGATTGGTTAGTTTCTGTTGCTTGGACAATGACTTGCCTTTTACCTAGGTTGTAAGTACGTATGGTCATAATTTCTTCCCCACCCCTACATACAAACCCAACTTCTTCCACTTCAGCTGCCACAGAGGCAAAAGATGAGACTGTTAAACTATATATTTCTAAACACACACCACTTGGAATTTAGTTCCACTGAGTTCAAAGAGACACCTTTCCAAGTAAATGCAATTATAATCAGGACATTTGACCAGGCAAATGTCTTGTTGGCTAGGCATTAGTCTCCTTGGTCAATGATCTCGAACAAAGCCTTGCAAGTTATTTTATGGACACTCATCTTAGTTTTTGAGAATCTGAACTCAGCAACATCCGTGCCTTTATTGGAAGCTCCTTAAGTAGAAAATTCAATTTCCTTTCTCATGCTTATGGTTACTTAATTAGTATCAAAAATTGAATGAGGCAACCCCAAGTTTGATATTCATTTTAATAAGTCATATAAGGTAGCCTAATCTTATCACATGCATTATTCCCTTTCAATTAAATTCATGCACAGGCAAACCTTTTATAAATGTTTAATTTATTGCTTTTGCAGCTTATAGGTTAGATAGCCTAGCTACTAATGAGGCAAGCAGAAGAAGAAAAGAATGAATGAGGGAAAAGATATTTAGATTGGAGTGAATGAATAAATTAATAATGGAAAGAATAAAGTATATGTTATCACACTCTAAGAAGAAAATAAATATAAGATGGAAATTGTAGTTAAAAACATTAAATATAAAATCCTCAAGTAAAATGCCTGCTCTTTATAGCAAATAGAGAATTAAAATGAACGCTCTCACTGATTTCTTATGAGCTATCTCTTATATACCCTTTTCCTAGTTAGAGACAAGCCCTTTGTAGGAAAATACAATGTATGTCTGGTGTGGGGAAGCTCTGGATCTTCAGATGTTGCTGAACAACAACTCTCATTATCCCTGGCTATTGGCCATGCTTGCTGGGGGTGATGGGAGTTATAATTTAACAACATCTGAAGGGCCAAAGGTTCCACACACCCGATGCATGTTTTTTGTGCATGAAGAATAGTGTAAGTGTGTTGTCTGCTGTGGGTATATGGATCAGTCAACTGATGCCTTATAATAACAATTGACTCAGTCGTGGACGACTCTGAGGTTGTGGCGCTCATCTCGCTTTATTGGCCAAGGGAGCCGGCGTACAGCTTCCGGGTCATGTGGCCAGCATGACTAAGCCGCTTCTGGTGAACCAGAGCAGCGCACGGAAACACCGTTTACCTTCCCGCTGGAGCGGTACCTATTTATTTACTTGCACTTTTTTGGCATGCTTTCAAACTGCTAGGTTGGCAGGAGCAGGGACCAAGCAACGGGAGCTCACCCCGTCATGGGGATTCAAACCACAGACCTTCTGATCGGCAAGCCCTAGGCTCTGTGGTTTAGACCACAGCACCACCAGCGTCCCAAACTACACATGATGTAAAATGTTAAATGTGTGACATTGTCATATTTGCTATATGGTCCCCTAGTCTCAATATTTAGAAATGCTTTGATTTTCACAGATTGGTCAAGACTTAATATGTATTATCACATATTGTCTCCCCCTTCCTTTGTGGGATATTTAATCTAGTTTACACAACTTATCAGAAGAGGAAAACACAACCTGTGTTCTCCGCCACTCTAGGTTGCAGCTGGGAGGGCTCACCCATAACATTTCTTCTATCTCAGACAGTAGCAGACCTTGTGGTGGGGCAGAGCTGCTCTTCTGGAACCTGGCATCATTACTGATCGCTTTCATTGCGGTTGGGGCTACACGGTTGCACTGGTGGGACTGCCACCCATAACCCAATGTTCCTGCTGATCCACACCACCTGCAACCCAGCCTTGCCACCCCCCCCACTGCAGCCCCATCCCAGTAAGCAATGCCAGTGTTGGGAGTGCAGACTCACCCCAGCACATATGCTGCTACTGATCTCAGTCAGATTCAACCGTCCATTAATTTTTCTCCTGCAGCTAAGTATTTGATCATCTGCACATTAGGTTGCTTGTGATTCCCATTGGGTTCAAGTCTTTAGTAAGGTCAAAGATGGATTTACATGAAATTGTGGACTGGATATGAGTTTGACTGGATAAACTCACAGCCTAACTCCTGTTGATGCCAGCAGAGGTTATTGTAAGATGTCCAGAGAGCTTTATGTTATGGGGTGACACACAAATGTCACGAAAAAATAACGGCCAATGATCAGGAATGAAGAAAGTTGGATTCCAACAACATATGGAGGGCACCAGTTTGGCTACCCTTGATTTACTGTCTATTAAAGATTGAAAGCTGTTCAGCTGTGATGATAATTGGATTTTATGGGGACCATGGATGGATGAGATTCATGCATTTCACGTGAAAGCATGGACATCTTTTACAGACTGGAAGTCTGGAACCAAAGTGGAGAAGCAATCTCAGACAATTTTTGGATACTTACTAAAAATATCCTCCAAGTAAAAAATGTAAAAGCCCCATTAGTATTAAACATTTCCTTTTCATGCTGTCAGTACTGCCATTGAATGAGAAATGTGCCCCGGCTTAGTGGTTGGTCTAAATTTCTCTTTCTTCTGGTGCTCCTTAAGTAGCAAATTGTCATCTTAAGTCACTTGTTGCCGTGGAGCATTATGACTTATGATCTTCTCTAAAAGCATGGGGAACTTAACTGCCACCTGTCACTCTCAGGTAACTGCTTCATACTCGTATTGGTTTTCCCCCCTTTTCTTTTAAAATTAAAATCCAAGGGGAACATGCTGATTGCTCTCCCTTCCCATGATATACCTAATTTGGTGTCAATAACCTCCTTACATTTAGAGCTAAAATGGATGGGCACAAGCCCCTCAAGATATACAGTATGTATTCCTGGACTGTGCTGCTTCCGAGTGCAGGTGGGGAAAATCAAATGTTTCAGTGCTCCAGCATGTGAAATATTCTGCACACATATGAAAGTGCCATGTCAGAAAAAACAGCTAGACCACCAACTTTTTCTGACATGCTAGTTTTGTGTCGAGATTATTTCATACAGTGGAAGGTTCAGCCTTTAGATCCCACACCCACAAATAAGAAATGGAACAGATCAGCTGCAAATACATCAAATGGGACTCATGCTTATTTGTTTTAGCTCTTTGAGTACATTCCAGGAGGCATTAGATATGTATTTTCTACATAACACACCGTTCCATTTGGAATGAAGGTTGAAAAACACATTTCTCTTGTCATGTATGACAACTACACATGTGTGTGTACAATATAGAAATGATTGTGGTTTCAAAGCACACTTCACACAGTGAAACAGACAAACATGCCCTTCTAAGGCAGTGGTACAGTGGTAAATTTTGAAGTCCAGAAGCTCATTATCACAGCCCCCATAGCCACACCCCAAAGGAGAACCCCTAAAATGATAGACTAGTTGGATTCATCCACAGATTTCCTCTACACTAATATGTAGCAAACAACAGTAAACCTCAAAAGTCTCAGTATTGCCTCATTCACTTCCCAGAGCAAGGAGGGTCTGTCATTTACCCTAGGGTTCCAGCAGATAATGTCATTCCACCTGCTGCAATATATAGACGTATATAAAATCCTGGAGTTGTGCTCCTCCATATTTTGGATCATCTAGACCAGTAATGTCTGACAGTGGCTCTCTAACATCTCAAGGAAAAGTGGTTCATGTTTGTGCTACTGGTTGTGGTACCTGTTACCTTTGAAGCTGACCCAGAAACTCCAGCGGGTGCAGAATGCTGCAGCGAGGTTCCTTACGGGGTCCTTGCCATGGGATCACATTCATCCAGTGCTATACCAACTAAATTGTCTCCCGGTGGAGTACAGGGTCAGGTTTAAGGTGCTGGTTTTGACCTTTAAAGCCCTATGTGGCCTAGGACCCAAGTACCTACGGGATCACATCTCCTGGTGTGCCCCACGGAGGACCTTAAGGTCCACAAATGACAATACCTTGGAGATCCCAAGTTGCAAGGTGGTTAGATTGGTCTCAACTAGGGCCAGGGCCTTTTCAGTACTGGCCCTGACTTGGTGGAATGCTCTGTCACAAGAGACTAGGGCCCTGTGCGACATGACATCTTTCCGCAGGGCCTGCAAGACAGAGCTGTTCCGCCTGGCCTTTGGTTTGGACTCAGTCTGACCCTTATGTTTCCTTCCCCTTATGATTTTGATCTATTTGATTGTTGTTTAGTCGTTTAGTCATGTCCGACTCTTCGTGACCCCATGGACCAGAGCACGCCAGGCACTCCTGTCTTCCACTGCCTCCCGCAGTTTGGTCAGACTCATGTTTGTAGCTTCGAGAACACTGTCCAACCATCTGGTCCTCTGTCGTCCCCTTCTCCTTGTGCCCTCAATCTTTCCCAACATCAGGGTCTTTTCCAGGGAGTCTTCTCTTCTCATGAAGTGGCCAAAGTATTGGAGCCTCAGCTTCAGGATCTGTCCTTCCAGTGAGCATTATGGTTTTGATCTATGGGCTACTATTAAAATGAGGCTGCATTTTAAATTGTATTTTAACCTGTATTTTAAATTGGTTTTGTTTTTTTGGCCCCCCTATTCTGTTTTTATTGTAATTTTACTGGTGTTAGCTGCCCTGAGCCCCGCTCTGGCTGGGGAGGGCGGGGTATAAACAAAAAAATATTATTGTTGTTATTATTATTATTATTATTATTATTGGAGATGCTGAACATAGGACTTCCTGTGTGCATGTAGCTTTTGAAGAAAGACCTGGCTCTACTGAAATCAACAAAACTAAGTGGGTAGTTAAGTACTCACAGGGCAATCCTAAGCATGCTTGCTCAGAAGTAGGTCCCATGAAATTCAGTGAGGCTTAAGCATCTTCAGTTGTCTATTTCCTGGATTATCCATTAGTTACATAAATGGTAAGATCATGCCTTCAGAACATGAAAAGAACTTCTCTCCAGAATTAATCAGGATGCGATATTTTTGAGCTCTGAAGCTCATTCCTTACTTATGTCTTGGAAGTAAATGCCTTTGTTAGGGTATCAGACTCACTTCTAACGTAATTGGGATTGGTGTGCCAATATGGTGCCTTTCAGGTCAGGATCAGTCTCCCAGAACTGACATGAGTTTGCACTAGAACCTCCACGGATGCAGCTGGATCTTCTACCTATCACACAATTAATCACAATCGCCATGGAGCTATAATATCATTTAGAAATACCTCCTCTTAAAGGAATATTTCGTAGCGAAAGAGAAGGCAGTGGGCTGACTGATTCTTCGTCAGTTGACTCTAGCGTAATTTGTTTTAAACCCAGAAGTGCAGAATCTTTCCCCTGTTTTGATTCATTGAAGGAGGTTAGAAAATGGTACTGTGGAAAGGAAGTTAACATTTAACCTACCTGTCTGAATTTTGTAATTTATATTGCAGTTAGACAGCAGCTGTGAGTAAATTTTCACCAGTGAACATTTTTTTTGTGTGTGAATGTGTGTGTGTGTGTGTACAGACACCCCCCCCCCCCTTTTTAGCCTGATGCATTCAATAACAGTTAAGGGATGGTGGAAGAGAGCCTTTGGATATGATTGAAAATATGAAGATATTTTAAAGGAAGAACCCTGGAGGGCCAAGTTAACTGGTAAAGACAAGGAAGTTGGCCATAGCAAGATACAAATGTGAGGAAAGTGGAGGTCTACCTTTAGTATAGCTGAGTCACTGCTCTTCTGCACCAGCTGAAGCAGAATTAAAATGGTGGCTCTGCATGCCTTTTCAGACAGGAGTGTCTGTCCCATGCCAAAATCCTTTTATAATGTTTATGCAGAAGTCAGTCCCTCTCTTCCAATGTTAATGAAAACTCTCCTGCTTACATGTTGTGCCCCTTTTATTTCTTCCTATTGAAAAAATAGTGGGATTACTGATGAGTAATAGCCTGTGCCTTGCTCTTTGAATAACTTTGTAATTGCCCCTTAAACAGTTCCTGTTCAGGGTGGTGGTGGTTGATTTCCTCCTCCCTTTTCCTTTTAATTTTTGTATACAGATGAAAAGAGCTATTGAAAAGCTTATTCTGCTTTATAAAAATAATAATAATGAGGGAAATCAGTAATTAAAGCCACTCCTGCAGTGAACCAGCACCCTGTGTACATATGGAATTCTGCTTCTACAGTCATATTAGCTTAATTGGATTGGGGACTCTGTGCCCTATTCCTTATGCTGATAACTAAAGCAACAACTCACTAATTATTCTGTGTCTGCAATAGTAAAAGTTTAGAAACAGGCCAATCTTTCCATTTTGCATAGAAATCCCAGATCCATGAATTTTAAACACCTAAGCTTCTGTTTTAGTCTGGTTCCCCCCTTCTCAATTTATAAATTGTGCTTTGAATCACATGGTATTCCTTATGGCTGAATCCCAATACTGGATTAACAGTGATGTTCTGGAAAAACCCACCTTCTTCTTAAGTCTTTTGTTAATTAGGCATATCCAGGAAAATGAATTAATGTAGAGGAAATTTACAAATCCTCTCATACAAATCCTCCTACAGTCGCTTGACCCACGTTTTGAGATTTTTTTTACCTTATTTAAAGAGCACCACAATGGCACCCAAGACAAATTACAGTTAAACATGGGTCTAAAATCCAATTGGCAGGAAAGCTCGCCAAATAGCAGCAACAGCAGGAGAAGCATCAGAATAAGCAACATGCATGCTGTGTTACAGTTAAATAAAAAACAATAGCTGCACCATATGTTTATGTGCATTCCAACAAAGTAGCAGGCTTACTGGGTCTGCTCCACAGTTATTCAGGAAAAATCCCAGGGAAAAATTGTAGCCAAATGTCACTTGTTTAGCACTCAACACCAAGATGCCAGAGGCCTTGAACTAGGTGATTTAGTTTGGGATTCATTCAGGAATATTGGTGCTCAGGAACTGATTTCACGACTGGGATCAGAACTAGGGACTCTGGGGGGATTATCTGAAGGTGGCAATTAGCGGAAAATCCGAATTAAATGTGACCCTCTTTCTACCACCTAAAAAAAAATCAGTTAGTGTTAGTGTTTGTTTGTGTGTGAGAGAGAGAGGGAGAGAGGGAGAGAGAGAGAGAGAGGATATAAATCCTTATATTATAATGTTTCCCTGCAAATCATGGCCCCTTGGAATGACATCAGGAAACAACTCAGTAGAATCTTCACCAAGCCCTTTCAGATAAACACGGGGGAACGCGAGAGACCTGTGAGCCATTTGTTGCATTTCCTCACTCCCAAAGCTCATTCTACTCTTCATCGAGCCACAAGGCAGTCTTGAATCTGTGAGGAGCATGAGCAACTTTCTTTCTCCCAAAGGAGCTGGACTCGAGGAAATGGACTTCTAGACACCCACTTTACACACTTTCAGGGTATGATCTAGACAACAAAAAGCCAGTGAATACAGACCATGGCATGGCTGCTCCTAGTTTGAGGGAAGCCGTTGGTACAAAGGAAACACCACACACAGGGCTGCATTTCATTTAAGCTAGAAGCGACACGGGAGATCGATGATAAAACCTCCCAGTGTCTCTTTCTTTGGCATTTCAGTGGGGACCACAGTGCTGGGAAGGGGAAAGATGTAAGCTCTGCTCCATGCACTTTGCTTGGTTGAAATAACTATTAGCTGCAGTGTAAGGGAAATGACTGCTTCCCACATGGCGCTAGTCCTTTTTCTCACTGCATGGTTAATAGTAGTTTGAATGTGAACTTCCCATCAACATCCTTCCCTGGTTTTATCCAAATAAAAAAATATGTTTGGAGATTGGATCATGGACCTCCCATGTCAAGTCTGGTTTGGCCCAAATGGGGCAGCCATGTTCTGTAAACAGCACTCCATTTTCTGGAACTACCTTGCAATGAACTGTAAAACATCTACCATGTGTTCTGGATTTGTTTCTATTAGTTCAGAGAGGCTGCTCCACTTATCTTGTTTTCTAGGCGGACATTCTAGTCAGTCAAGGAAATAAACAGACGGAACAAGCAAAAATAAATGCCTTAAAAAGTTCAATGTTAGTGTTAGGCAATGAAAAATATTAAATGTGTATATATCTGCATTAACAATAGGGCAGTTTATTATCATTTGGAATAGCATCCTGTTAAGGATTTTCTGGTACAGTTTATCCTTCCAGTTCTCAGTTGACTTCTGTTTGCATTACAGTGATTTCTAGTTGGTTTGGGCCTGATGCCACTACCTCGTCTACACTTTTTCTTTCTTTCTTTTTTTAAAAAATAATATTTATTAATTTTTCAACAATTTAAACACAACACTACAGAAAACAAAAAAAAAAACCAATAATACAATACAATACAATAACACTACAAAACACTAACACAAATAACTAACAAAACAAAACAAAAACCATTTAAAACACAATCCAATTTCAGTATCTTATCTTTCATTCACTTGTTTCCACGACCTCCTCACACTTCCCTTTTTGTATTCCACTTCTATTAATTGTTTCAGCAGTTCCTTTCCATCTTCCTCTGTTTTCTATCCTATAATTATCTTAACACATTCTAAACTTATTTTCCCCTTTAATACTCTATTAATCTATCTATACTTAATTCCTTATAACATTTCTACTAAAGCCATATAACTTCATTCCAACCTTTTTCTAACATTCATTAATTTTACAGTATTTGTGTAAATAGTCTTTAAACTTTTTCCAGTCTTCTTCCACCGATTCTTCTCCCTGGTCTCGGATTCTGCCAGTCATTTCTGCCAGTTCCATATAGTCCATCAACTTCATCTGCCATTCCTCCTGGGTGGGTAATGTCTACACTTTCTTTCAAGAGCTAGGTTCCTTTTTGCAATTATCAGCAATTAATGTCACGATTTGCCTATAAAAACAATATTTTGAATTGAGCTGCTTCCCGTATTGTGGGCAAAATATTTCTAAGCTGAAGTTCTTAGCATTTCTGCAGTGCTATTTCTCCACGATAGTTACTGAGTGAATGAATATGGAGATAAAAGGAATGTACTTTTTATTGCACCTATTATGCCATGAAATCTACAATATATTTTCTAAATATTCCAAAAGCAGGTCCAAAGGAGTTGCTAGATTTTCTGTTTTGTTTCACTAATGTATGGATTATCACTCCATAAATGCACAGTGTTAAAGAAGGCAATAATGCTTTTTATGCAGCCCATGTGGCCTATTACGCAAATGATCCATGAGTAATGAGGTCACTGGATGAGTTCTAAGTGATGCCTTTCTATGCCAGTTTATTTCCCCTGCTTGTTTTACCAAGAAAATACAGTTATAAGTATTTTGTGTTTTTTTTTCCAATGAAGGACTTCTATTTTCTCAGGGGTTTTGTGTGTGTGTGTGCACACGCACACAAGTTAACACCAAAGACATAATACAACTTTCCAAAAATCAATCTGAAGCACATGGTGTGAATTTGAAATAAAACTCTCCAAACCCTGTGGCTTTTAGCCTTGTCACTTTATGTCGGGGGATAGTTGAGATCTTTCTGGTATTTCTCTAATTTCTCAGTATGCAACGAGGAAGGGACAAAAGAAATGAGTCAGCTGTCCTATGCACATTTACCCGGAAATAGGTTCCATTGAACTCAATAGAGCCTACTTTGGAGCAGACATGTGTGGGATAACACTGTTCTTTGAGGGGAGAAGTCTTACACCATAAGTCCAAATCAGAAATACTCCTTTGTTTTACCTTGGTGAGGACTTTTAAACATAAAAAGTGGTAAATAAATGTTGAAAATATTTAACGAGGTGGAACAGTTGACACAGATCAGATTCTGAGTACCTAAAGCACTTTGTGTTTTAGAGCAGGTGTGGGAAGGCTCTGGCCCAGGCACCTGTTGTGGCCCTCATTACACACTGCCTCCCAAGGCCAAACCCCTGACCATGCATGCTCCACACTGCTGTGAACATCTTGCTTGCCTGGCTGGAGGATGGAAAGTGTGTATAGAAACTTACAACTTTTTGTGTGTGACTGTACAAAGGTAAGAGAGCCACGTCTGTTTTTCTACCCACTTTTTTGACTCTGGTCCTGCTCACTATTGGTACACACACATTGTCCCCAAGAGAATGCAGACATTGGGCTTGAAATAGGTTTCCCACCCCGCATGAGAAAATCCCTTTGGGCGCAGCTGCATATAGGAAGTAATGCTTGGCCTGAAATGACCATGGCTCCCAGTAGTGTGTGCGCACACAGGAGGTAATAAATAGACTGTGGATTTTCACTGGGAAAGAAGCATTGCCAGTTTGGCCACAAATTCACATGAAACACTTTGTTGTAAAAAGCTATGAATTGTTGTTGTTAATATTACAACTTTCACTTGGCTTTAGCCATAAGAATAATCTCTGGGGAGGATTTCAGTGCTTCTAAATTGGGCCAATTTCCCTCCCCATTTAAACAACAATTATGATCAAATTAATCACGTATTTCATTCACATGTCTTCACTGTTCACATATAAAGCATGGAGTCATATTTTCACATGAAAAGGGATGGGTGGGAGGGGGGAATTGAACATTTCCCCCTCCCCAACTCTGTGGTGCAAGGGACTTTTCTCCTAGCCTGACTCTAGAATATGAACCCTGTGCCATCAGGTGTGCAGGTAGGTGGGGAAGAGTTCAGCTCTCTTCATCCATGTACCTCTTTTGATATAAAAGATTAAACACACTCCTTACCCTATGCTTTATACATGATTAGGGCAGACATAGGAATAAACAAATGTGCCTTTGCTTTCATGTCTAGCTTGACCCTCAAGAGTAGCATATTAGTATGAAATCCCAAGTTTGGCTACAAAAACCATGGTCTTTAAAGCAACATTATTCTTCTGTAGAACCCACCAACTCTTGATTATTGTGTTTTTTATATTTTGCTGGAAGCTTCCCAGAGTGGGGCCACCTAGTCAGGTGGGTTGCATATGATGCTGATGTTGATGATGCTTTAGTTCCTGTGCGATGCTGTCCGCAGCGTCTAGCGTCTAGAGCCAGTGTGGTGTAGTGGTTAAGAGCGGTAGTCTTGTAATCTGGGGAACCGGGTTCGCGTCTCCGCTCCTCCACATGCAGCTGCTGGGTGACCTTGGGCCAGTCACACTTCTGTGAAGTCTCTCAGCCCCACTCACCTCACAGAGTGTTTGTTGTGGGGGAGGAAGGGAAAGGAGAATGTTAGCCGCTTTGAGACTCCTTAAAGGGAGTGAAAGGCGGGATATCAAATCCAAACAACAACTCTTCTTCTTCTTCTTCTTCTTCTTCTTCTTCTTCTTCTTCTTCTAGTGCTGGAACCTTTAAGACCGACATAAAATAAATGCTCTCATGCACCACTTATTAAAATAAAGCTCAAGGAAATTTGGAATATTGGGAGCCTGATCAGCAAGAAAAGAAAAACACTGGCTGTTCAGCAGAAGATTTCAGACAGAAATAAGTTTGTGGGGGGAATGGTAGGTGCAGCGTCTGTGTCCTTCTTGGAGTGGTTTACAAATCAGATATGTGTGAGATCTCAGAACATGAAGCTGAATAAGGTCCTTGTGTCCTTTAAAATGGCCCTGGTTGCAGCACTTGGCCACCTCATCTGGTTTCATCTTGTTCCATTCGACAGTTAATATAATCTATACCAACTGACTTGAATTGCACACTGCTCCTTGATAAGATAAAGGCTGCACCCAGATCCACAGGATGAGAAAAGGATTTTGTCTCAGGATTGGACAATTCAACCCAGCCAACTTGAACAGATGTGCCTCTTACTGTGAATATTCAGTTCAGCCCTAAGTAAAGCCAGCTGTGAAGATAGTGTTATTTCTGTTTAACAGATCAAGAAGGTTGCTCTGTCACCGTAGAATGGCTGCCTATTCTTATGAAGAGGATTTTTAAGGGCAGCTTTGAAAGAAGCACAGCAATAGCTTTTTGACATTGTACTGCTGAAGGACAGCACGTGCTGATCAAGCCAGTAGCTTCTAGAAGTGCTTGGCTTCTAGTGAAATCTGTACAGCTCCCTGGGCTTGCCAAATGATTTTCTTTTCTCTCCCCAAGTCTACTGACCTGTGGCTAATGAGATTTGTGTTTCGATTAGTTGTAGAACATAAATTAACTAATCAATGAGAATGGATTCCCATTATTTCTTGTAAAGGAGCTTTCTCTGCTGCAATGATCTGTACTTAATATTCAAATCAATCTCAAATTCTTGGGATGATTCTCTTAATATGGCAGCCTATGTTTCAGAACATCTGAAAACTGAGTGCAGATGATCAGTAGGAATGGCATATGAATCCACATTGGAATGCACCAGCTCAAATAATTCTTTCAAATTTAACAACGGTGATGCTTAACCAGCCAGTTAGTAACACTGAAAATCACCAGAATGGGATATTATCTCCTTATCTTTTAGCTATAAGAAGAACTAGAAAGCAGAAGTCACAAAGATTTGGAAAGCATGCATCCTTCTGAAGTGAGAACTTGAGGGAAGATGTTGCTTTGGTCTCCAGTGGGTGAAGACTCATTGGCAACATACAAAGCACATGCCAATGGTATATTTGTCCTGTACTTCTGAATTATTGATGCAAATTCAATGGCTGATACTTTATGGTACAGTGGGTCCTACACACACACACACACTTTCTCAGTTCCTTTAAAGTGAAGTCCCTGTGTATGTGAGGGCCTAGATTTAAATAATTCTGGTCCTAACGTACCTAGTGTAGATAAATATGGAACAAATAAAGTGTTCTATATTAGGAAATTGCTCTGAAGTCCAAGTCCTGTCTGTATCTCTTAGCCTTTAGCAGCCTTTCTTGTTGTAAGTTGCTGTAAGTGTCTCATCTGTACAATTAACCATCTTCTTGGCATAAAACGTGAAAATTTGTACAGTCTTCAAAGCATCTGTGGCCTTTATGGTACAAATTCTGTTAGTACTGAAGCCACAGAAAATTAAATGTTCCCCAAAGAACATCCAGATGTGTTTTATTCTAATAGGGTCATTATACAGTAAATTAAAAAACAGGGTAAATGGAACTGTAAAATTTAAATTACTCTAAAACCACATCTCTTTGCTTTGAGCATTCATTTGTGGGGTTGCATTTGCAGTAAATGTGAATTAGGCATCTGCAATAACTGTTAATCATATATTTATAAAATAGTAATGAGGAAATGAATAGCAGAGTAAGACAGCTGCACATTTCTCTAATAGTATGTCAACTGTGAACATAATAAGATGCAGAAAATTGTTTGCGGCTATTCTGATAATACACCTGAATAGAAGAGATCACTTCAACCTCTTAACTTTACAGGAAATTATATATAAAATCCATAAAATGCCATAATAATACATTAGCTGACGGAATTGTCATCAATGTTTTTCTTTGCTTTGATTTTCTAAAATGGCACATGCTTTTTCCTTGTAAAGAAATGCGCCAAGACCACTAAGGCTTTTGTTTCCATCTGGGTTATACGAGCCATCTTGCAATTTTATTTAAAAGACAGTACTTCTAAAAGCACCGGGTGATTTAAGTCTCATCCGTCATGTGTTGAGAGTTTTCTGTGAAAAATATCCCTGATCATTTCTTATAAAGTTTTTGTTTGGGTTTTATTTCCCCCCGGCAAGGAAGGGTTTGCCTAGCCCTATCTGCATGAAGTCATCTGTCCCTAAAATCAGGGTCCACAACTTGATTGTGAGGGAAAGGTGGGACAACCTTATTAAAACACAACACTAGATTGGAATAGATTGCTACTGACACAGACTATAAGAGCTGGGGTGGAAGGAGAAAGAATGACTGAAAGGTTACTGCACTGGCAAAAATAAAGCAAACAAATAAACAAAAACCAGCAATACCCAACGTATTTGAATGTCCCTCAGGTTTGCAGTTTGATGCTGGCAGATGTTTGACAGACTACATTTATGTTGAGTGTGTGTGTCTTAGTTTTTTAACTAGAGGTAATTGAATTTTTTAATGGGAATGGAGTGAAGAGCATAATTAAGGGGGGGGGAGAGAGAAACATGTTTGGAACTAAAGCAGAAATACATGTCAACTAGTTGTTAAATAGTGTCATTCTAGAGTTTAGTCACTAAGCAGAGCTGGATGTATTTGGGTGGAGTCAGGAGTTTGTTTTCTTCTAGTCTAGTTTCCTGATGTTCTCATACAAATTTGTGTCTTCCATGACAATCATAAGGACCAACTTTTGCCCAGGAATGCTGTTGTGTGCAGAGTCTGGAGAAGGCCACTGTTCAGATATAGAAGGCCACTTGACAGATATAGTTGTGCTACAGACAGTGGATAACTCTCACCATTTGCCACGAAAACCTACTTACATAAACAAAACAACAAAAGGCGGATAGAAAATGATCAATGGAAAATAGCTTGTTTTCAAATTTAATATTCCTCAAAGCAGACAGTTCGGTTCTATGTGAGAAGCAGAGTTCAAGCTCCCATTTCACAGCGTACGTTTCTGTGTTAGTAGCTCACCAAATAGCTGTTTATTTCTGGAAGTCCTGTTATTGTCCACATCCAAGCAGCCACCTTAACGTTTATGATTATTCCTAGGCAGGTTCTTTTTTGACAATTCCCAGTTGGAGGATAGTTTTAAAATGGAAATGGCCTAATTCTGAGCAAAGTACATCGAAAAAGAAGGAGAATACATGCTACTGCCAGCCAGCTGTCCTATTATTCTTATTAATCATCCCGTTGCCCACTGTGAAAACATGATGCGGGAGTAGATGATTTTTGGCAAGATCCAGCAGGTCTCTTCTTATATTCTTCACCAACATCTTATTTTATATTCTTATTCCAAACAATACTTTCTTAGACACAGTTATTTGGTTTTCTGACATTTTAACACCCCCCCAAATGATACAACTACAAAGTTAAAACACCTGAGCTAGAAGTGTGTGTGCGTGTGTGTGTGTGCGCACACACACACATATTCATTTCACGTAAACATACCAAAAACATAATACATCTTTCATCTGGATCCCATTTTAAAGAAATATATGCATAGCTTGGTAGGAATGATGGATGATTTGTTTACCTTATCAGTGTTTTGGTTTAACTAATGGAACTTTGTATTCCTTCCATTGAATTCAAAACTAATATACAATATGAGCTTTGTGAAACAGATGTTGGCTTTTTCAATCAATTTTTGGTTTGGATATTCATCTATTGTTTGCCCTTTCATGAACGGTTCAACTTGTATACAGACCATGGTTCAACGCATGCTGGAAATCCTGAAGAGAAGACTTCCGAACAAGCGCTGGCCTACAGCCTGGTCAGATGATTGACTTACAAATACAGGACAATGCATGCCTGCTTAACCAAAGCTGGCTGAGAAAAAGCTCCAGGAGTCTCATATCACCCATTACTATAAAAGGAAAGTAATTGGACCTTTTAAGCACCTCCCTGAAATCAGCTGTGGTTTGGGGCTCCAAACTTTGTGGAATTTGTATAGAGAGCAACGCCAGCAGACCACAATGCAAGCAAATAGGTATATTTGAATGGGGAAAAAATGAACCACTGGAAAACTTATTTGCACAATCTTTTTCTTTCCCCCATCTGGTATTTCCTGTGCTTTATCACCATATTGAGGGGAAGCGGGTGGCGCTGTGGGTTAAACCACAGAGCCTAGGGCTTGCCGATCAGAAGGTCGGCGGTTCGAATCCCTGCGACGGGGTGAGCTCCCGTTGCTCAGTCCCTGCTCCTGCCAACCTAGCAGCTCAAAAGCACGTCAAAGTGCAAGTAGATAAATAGGCGGGAAGGTAAACGGCGTTTCCGTGCGCTGCTCTGGTTCGCCAGAAGCGGCTTAGTCATGCTGGCCACATGACCCGGAAGCTGTATGCTGCCTCCCTTGGCCAATAAAGCGAGATGAGCGCCGCAACCCCAGAGATGGCCACGACTGGACCTAACGGTCAGGGGTCCCTTTACCTTTACCTTTATCACCATATTGAACCACCACTTTTTATCAGTCCCTGCTTGTACTCATTCCCTTGCCTGCTCTATCTGTCTAGTGTAGATGGTAAGCCCTTGCAAGAGGAACCAAGCCACTTCTGTGCAACTCCTATATCATAGGATGGGTTCCAATTAATACTTACATTGTGACCACATTTGTCCTTCAACATCAGTAAAACATCATGGTGTCAAAGCCAGAGTGACTTTGGTTGCCATGATGGGTTTCGGCTTTGGAAGTCATAGGCGGCAACAACAGTCAGATGTACAAACCTACTTTCTTGTGATTTCTTTGTGGGGAAATATGTTGAGCTCCATATGTGGGAACATATCACACATCCTCCTGTAGTGTAAATGTGAGAATTTCCCTTTCAGACATTGCAATAGAATTCCTCACTGAACATGTATGTGGTGGGCTCTTTCCTTCAGATCCTCCCTATTCCAAATGGCCCTTAGCTTTGCCCCTTAATTTTCATTCCCAGCTGTAATCAAAGTTTAAGCTCACGCAGCTTTGTTTTTCTGCATTCATCCCTCCCCCTATTGTTTCCTTCCTTGTCTATCTTACATGGTAAGCTCCTTCGGTTGGGGGTGGGGTGGAGGGGGAGGAACCTGCCTATTTTTCCTATAATAAAACTCAAATAATGGCCATTTCCACCTGCCTTGCTTCACCTTCCAACCCTAGGAGCCTTAATCAGAGAGTAGCTTCCAGAAGAAGAAATGTGAGTACAGTGGTACCTCGGGTTACATACGCTTCAGGTTACATACGCTTCAGGTTACAGACCCAGAAATAGTACCTTGGGTTAAGAACTTTGCTTCAGGATGAGAACAGAAATCGTGCTCCGGCGGCGTGGCAGCAGCAGGAGGCCCCATTAGCTAAAGTGGTGCTTCAGGTTAAGAACAGTTTCAGGTTAAGAACGGACCTCCAGAAATAATTAAGTACTTAACCCGAAGTACCACTGTATAGAGGGACTCTGAGTTTGCTATCAAGCAATGGCTGTTTCCACCTGCCTTGCCTTGCCCTTAATCCTAGGAAGCCATGTTAAGGAAGCTGTTATCAGAAGAACTGTGAGAGGAGTGTTGGGTTGAGGCAAAAAAGATTTGGGGATGGTTGGTGTTAGATCCTATTGTTATCAGCTTTGGAGCTACTGTACATTTGGATGTGAAGTTACTGAGGATTTTTTAATAGCCCAAAAATACATTGGACTTGGACTGGGTAAAAAAGAATCTATGAATCTTTTATAGCAGCTGCATTATCACTATCTTCAAGCACTATAGTGCATTAGCAAAGAAAAGCAGATGTGGTCTCTTAGGTTTGTTGCCCAGAATATTAGGAACACAGTGTCTCTTTGAAAAAGAAAGTTTGGGATGTTCATTTCCTAGATAAATAAAATCTGGGCCAGGTTCAAGGTTACTGTATTAGTGTACAAACCCTGAGCAGCCTAGGCCCAGAATAGCGAAAGGACTGCCTTATCCCATATATCCCAAGCCAATCAATGAGATTATCTGGGGGAGTACTATTGCTAGTCCCCTATGAACCAGAAGCATGGCTCATATCAACAAGGAGTCATGTCTTCAGTGAAGAGGAATTCCTTCCCACTAGAAATCACACAGGGACAATCCCTGTTAAGTTTCAGGTGCATGGCTAAAACTGATCTGTACCAGGAGGTCTTTGCAACAGTAATACAGCTCTGATACAGTAATAACAGCTCTGCTGATATTTAATTTATGTTTTAAATTTTATTATAGTGTTTGCTTTTATTATGTAAGCCACTTTGGGATACAAATTAGTACAAATTAGCATTACACAAAAAAGGACTAGGTAGTTTTCACCTTGGTCAATACTTTTGTAGGTTCATTGTAGAGGTTTGCAACTTGCTACCTACAAGTAAGTGAAGCACACAAGCTTGAAATGTTTATAATGGGCCTTTGGGTTTTCAGGGTTTTGTCCTGGGGAAGTAAACCTGTGAAAGTCATGGGAACACTGGGAGGTTGTGCTGTGACTGTAGCCAAGCAGGTCTGAATTTGATCAGTGCCTGGATAGAATATCTTTAGAAGTCCCTGATAAGTTATTGTGACCTTTGTCAAGGAAGAGTTGGCTATAAGTATAGTAAATTCTTTAAAATATAATCTATTTTAAAACAAATGTGTGTTTTTTAAAACAACAACAACAACAACCCAACATTTCCTTCTAAATACAACCTTAAAATAAAGTCAAAGTACCTTACAGCCCTTAATGTGATGTGGGATTAGCACAGGATAACTGCTGTTGACTTCACTTTCATCTACATGGTGCACAGGTAGAACTGATTGGTGGGAACTATTCACTGTACACTTTTGTACAATCTTAGTTCATTATAATGGGAGTGGTGGTTTTGTGCAAGCTTCATTTCTACATGAGGACTGCACAGCAGTGGAGCTATCTGAGCCGTCATCCCAGCCCAAAGCTCTCTAGACTTCCAATACGCATGTGGGATTTTGCGGAATCAGGAATGGTCCCCATTTTCTTCAGCACCATGTAAAGCTCCATGTACACATCCTGAGTGTACCTGCAACCAACACAACTAACTCCCAACATTGAAAACCAAAACCAGAGATGCCTCTTCCTTACCCCCCCCCCCTAGAATCCTCTGTGTGGATAGCACCAGAATTCTTGGATGAGGACTTTTATGAACAACACACTTTAATATAGGTTTGAGTATTCAGTAAGTTTCACCAAGCTTTATTTATTTCATGAGGCATTCCAGATGAATCTCTGTAGGGTTCATTTATCTTTCCCACACGTTGAATCCATCTCAAAACTATTAATGCTGAAACAGGATTTGATAACTCCTTCCAAATGCCGTCAACACCACTTCTAACAAATGAACACTTGCAACCCATTTAATTTCTCAAATAAAATGATTAAATTGATGTTATTGTGGAAGCATTATTTTGTTGCCTAAAAACCTTTTAAAATGTTAATTACTGGGCCCCTCCAAAAGCTTTCATCTTGTCTGACTTCACTCTTGCATGCAAACTATCTACCTACTCAGACTCGCTGATGAAATGTAAATCCAGCTATATCACTCTCCCTCCTCCAACTCCTATTCACTCTTTTTTTATTACACCTGCAACTATTCTCCTTGGATCTAATATTTATATGAATTTAACTTTAATTTTTCTCTTCTTTCATCTTCTGAATGAGTCGGTATAATGCATAGATCTCTTTTTCTCTGCTGCTATCCTGTTTATTTGCCTTCACAATAGATTCATTAACTAGATTTTGGTGCTCAAGCAATATGGACACATCCATTTCAAAGGCGGCTTTAATGGCATTTCATATTTTTTTCTGCATTAAGGAAGATTAAAGTATATTACAATACCCTTTACTGCCCCATTTTCTTCATTTTTAGAAGTGGTCAGTTTTTAAATTTTTTTCTCTCCTCCTTTCTTTCATCTACAGCGTTCAATAAATTGTCCAAGCCTTTCAGATGATAGTTCCAGCAAATTGAGTTCTATATTACAACTCTGAACTATTGTTTAGCCCGTCATCAGTCACATAAAACAGTCCTATTCACACAAGACATCAAAAGAGCAAATATATGTTCGATGTAGCTAAAAAGATTACCACGACTCAGATGTATCATTTTGTTAATTGTTAGTGATTATTCTGCTAGTTTAGAGGTGGCAAATTTGCTAACGCAGCTTGGGATGTAATAATAGTATGATATACAGATATTCTACGTCATAAATTACACCATTCAGAAAGGGCCAGGTCTATCATCTTTTAATAGCTTAAGGTGCACTAATTTTAATAGCAGTCAGAGATTTTAAAAAGCTGCACATAGGCTGAATTCTTTATTTCTTTCATTCAAGAGCTTGCAAGATGCTGTGCAGAATTCCAATGATTTCAGGGCTGAGAAGAATAAAAGAAGCTGGATATTAGACATTGAGTAGTAATAGAGCCATGACTATGTTGCAAATCTACCTAGTTTCCTTAGATGCAAGGACAATTGGTGATGTATTAAACCCCATGTAGGCAAATTACCCAAGTAGCAGCTTCCTATCATTTGTTGTTGTCAAGCTCTGCTTCAGAAGTTCAGATCTCCCAAGAGACAGACTCTTTCCCAACAGCTGGCAGAAGAAATCCACCAGTGCACTCTTAGGTGTGCTTTACTCTTAGGTGTGTTCAGCCACCATCAGTTTAGGTTCACACCTTCAAGTTCTATATTGCTGCTGCTAATTCCATCCACACTTGTCCTGCATGAAAAGCAGATATCTGCAATGCCTGCCTCCAAACCACCCCCCAAAATATAGTTTCTTCTAGCTTGCCTATGAGTTCCTAAGGTTGGGATGGAATTTTAGCCCAAATCTGAATCTCCAGCCCAATGTATTATGCATTACCAGGTATAAAAAGTTGTCTGTATGGGTGAAAAGAATATATTCTGGACACCACTGCAGTTGCAATCATAGGAGATAAAAATAACATAGGTGATGTTACTTTCTGTTGACCTCCCAATGTCTCGTAAAAAATGAATGATATGATACTACTGCATTCATTGTTTTTAGATTATTGTAGTTCAGATCATGGGGCTCTTAAATCAAGAGGCTGATACTTTGGGTTACAGTCATATATACCTTTGTATAGCGTCATATGTTTTGCTCATATCATTCTGCTCACAAACCTCATCTCATTAACTCAAGAAGTCTTTGGCTATAATCTACAATGCAGGCTAAACTTAGCTTTTTGTCCATGAACTGTATTACCTGCCAGAGTCCTAGAAGTGCTATGCTAATTACATTAATTAAGGTCAATTAAAATAGGCAAATTATAGATGCTTTTCAATTCTAGGCCAGCTTCCCAGTCTACACTTCTGCTCCTTTCTTGCCTTTCACTACCCTTGGCATAAAATTTCAGATTTGACAACAAATCCAAATATTGATTTTGGAGAAATGTATGGGCTTTCAAAAGCTTGCCAAATTGATTGTGAGCACAACATTTTATTTTTCTGGCACATGCTACACCCAGACCTATACATACAGGATATGACTAACCAAACGTTGGCTGTGTCCAACTTCATCACAATTGCACCCACTTGGCCCAACTATCTAGTCAGCTCTCTTGCACAGATTCCACTCTCATGAATGGGAGTTCACATTCATTTCATGCATCTTATGTAAATGAACTTCTCAATGGATTGGAGCCATTCAAAATGCAGCCATTGGCCCTAGAAAAGAAAGATATATATTTCCATACAGTACCTCCATACCAAAAGTAAGAGGCGGTTGTGTCTATTGGAAAGCAACACTTGGAAAACAGTTGGCTCTATGCATTATCTGAGAAACACATATGGACACATATTAGCTATTCAGTGTAGTGCTATATGCTTATATTTTCATGCCCACCTTCACTGATCCTGTTTTAAAAACCCAAAGATTGTCCATTGCCTAATAAAAGCAATCATAGGAATCTTGCAACCAAACATGGTTAAATGGTAAATCACCAGTAATCTTTGGCTCCTTGATGCCATTCTGTTAGTTCATACTGAAGCAACTAGAAGGCTTAAAAAATTTGGGAGGATGGTGTGAAAATGCTGAACTTAAGGTAGAAGACAGATCTTACAACAGAACAATCTCAGGGTGTAGGTTTTAGGCAATAAGTCGGTAGCCTAGTTTTCTCAGAAGAAAAAGAAAATAATGGAAAACTGTAACATTCATTTGGAGGCCTCAAAGGCATAAAAAAACCCAATTCCAACTGTTATAGGTCCCTGCAGGAGTCTACAAAAGAACTAAGCTTTTTAAGTAAGAAAACTAGATTTTGGCCCAGAGGGCCCTGTCATTGCTGTTTAATAGATGAAACTCTTTTGATACAAATATGCTGTTTACTTCTCAGCTTCAGCTTTCATAAAATATAACCTTTTTATGATTTATGACCTAAAGAGAGAAAAAATGGAGGATAGATTTTTAGCTCTGAATTGGTTGAATGTCAACAAGAAAAATATAGATAACATATAGAAGTAGCTGAGTATTAATGCCACACAAAAAGATGTTTTTGTGAGGGTGTTTCCCCCCCTTTTTAAACAAAAGTTAAGTTTTTGTTCTTACAGTTGTTTGTGAAAACAGCTTATTTTTTAAAATGTTTTTGTGTGTGACTAAAACAGTTTGAAATCTGCTTTTTAAATTTTATATTGTACTGTTAACCTGGAATTCATGATACAATTTCTCTTAGGTTTGACTGACTTTCAGTGTTGGATCTGGAATATTGGTCTTTACTGTTTTAAGCAGGAGGTCTCCCAGCATCTTGGTCAAGTCAACAGAGGCACCAACTCATGAAGGAGATGGGGGGGTGGCATCACATGTGTGATGTTGCATGTGATGTTATTGTGTGACATCCCAATGTTGCATTAGGATGTTGGAGGAGCCAGGGGCTGGAGCAGTAGCTCTGCTTCAATGGCCAGCTGCCACTTCTGCCGCCGGCACCAGTCATGGGCTGCTTCCCCCCTCCTTCCTCTCCACGGCAGGAGGAAGAGAATAATAATAATAATTTATTATTTATACCCCACCCATCTGGTGAGGCCTCCCCAGCCACTCTGGACAGCTCCCAACAGAATCATAAAAACATGATCAAACATCAAACATTAAAAACTTTCCTAAATAGGGCTGCCTTCAGATGTTTTCTAAGGTCGTTGTTTATTTCCTTGATATCTGATTGGAGGGTGTTCCACAGGGCAGGTGCCACTACCGAGAAGGTCCTCTGCCTGGTTCCCTGTAACCTCACTTCTTGCAGTGAGGGAACTGCCAGAAGGCCCTCATCACTGGACCTCAGTGTCCGGGCAGAACGATGGGGGTGGAGACGCTCTTCATGTCTACAGGGCCGAGGCCATTTAGGGCTTTAAAGGTCAGCACCAACACTTTGAATTGTGCTCGGAAACATACTGAAGCCGCTCCATGCTTGGCTCCACACTTGGTCCTGATTTTTTTGAAGACCAGGGCCCCTGCCCCCCAAATATTGGGGAGGAGGGCAAAGAGTTGGACCCCCAGGAGTTGGCACCCCATCCTTCAAGACTTGTTTGCCTTAAGTTTGGTGCTGAAATCAGGAGATGTAAAACACTGACCCAAAACACTTCATGCTGGAAAAGATACTTTACCAATTTTGGTGAAAGATTTTTATTTCTCACTCCCAAGGATCTTACTCTTTGAAAAGTCAAAATGTCTTGTATAAACTTGTTGCAAAAAGATACAATGAAATGGAAAGGTGTTTAAATTTTTAAAAACGATGAGTAGCAAACAAAACATGTCCAAGCCTTCACCATGCTGGTGCCCTCTAGGAGTTTTGGATTAAAACTCCCATAAGCCCCATACATGATGGGAGTTGTAGTGTAAAACATTGGGGTGTGGAACCAGGTTGGCAAAGGTTTATCTAAGACTGCTTATCATGTAGGGGTGTCTCCAAATGCTTGATTCTCATTATACTGAAGGACTGTTTGCTCTGATTATTGTCATACCATATAGCCTTGCTTCAGATCTTCTAGGCTGTCAGATCTTCTAGGACGAAAGATGTATGGAGGCCCAAGCTTCTAGCAATCAAATCTGCAAATGTTTTGTGCCCTTTTAAAATAATGGATCAAAGTCCCCACTCTCTCCCTGGATCACCCAGTATTGAAGGTCTGTATATACACTTGGTTTTTAATGCTATACAAAAGCCAGAGAACAGGACAAAATGACTATTAGAAGAAAAAGGCAGGGAAGGAAGGAAAATCTGTTGGATAAATGCAGGCTAGGTTGTCTCACACTGATCTGCTTCTTATTGATGCATAGATTAAAAATATATAAGAGGAAAAGCACAGAGGCAAGTTGTTGCAATGGGAAATACAGATACAAGCACCACATCACCGAAACTGCATGGCCAAATTGCACAGAAAGCTATTTTTTCATTCCTCCTTTGAGTTTGAATTGGATTTTGCTGAACATTTAGCAACAGGTTCTCTTTGGGGTTGCCTTTTGTTCATTTTGTTTGTGAGCCTCCGGAACATAAAGAAATGTTGATTTTTCAGGATGCTTGGGGAAATAGCTCGATCCCAGACAAATTGCCTCAGAAGTCTGCAAAATGACTTAGCCCACCACAGAGGCATGGTTGTAAAAATTGAAAAGGTTTTCACTTTTGACTCTTCCAAGCATTGCGGAAAGAGATATTTGCTAGTGTGCGTTCTTCGAAAACTGTTGCTCGGCACATTAAATTACCAAACATATTACTCTGGGAACACTGTATGTTGAGCTTCTTCTTTCCCTTTCTTCTACATTGAATGTTAGGAATCAGATATTTCTTGTAACTCTCGAGAAACATATATGCTGTTATTGTATTAAAAATGTTCTCTTGGTTGCACCTAACTACACTGGTCTAATGGTTCTTCCTTGACATATAAATGTCAACAATGTTGTTGTTGTTGTTTCTTAAAAAATGAGGGCAATGTTAGGTTACTTTCCAGACCAAGTCAATGTAAGTAAAAATGGATTTGCAGAAAGTTGGGTTCGATTAACCTCTTTTAAAAAACAAAAACATATTTTGATATACACAATCTTATATTGTGGCAGATGGCCTTTAGGATATGGCAGAAGCCCTGAAGCATTGGTTGAATCTGAGATACGACACAGTCATGGGAGATACGCCAGCACTACTCTATACTGGCATATCTGTTCCACTGGCATAGCTCAGCCCCATTCCAGTGGTCAAAATGTGGTGAAGACGTAGAGTGAGGAGAGGAGGAGCAGGCTTGTGCCAAATCCCATACCCCTTTGGTCTCCAACCAGTTTCATGATGATGCCAGCTCTTTAAGTCAATGCTGGAGCTTAAATAAGGAAAATTCTTCTCAGTGTCAAAGGAGGGGGGGGGAGCCCTGAAAAATAATTGGAAAATAACTGTCCCATCCCAAGCCTTAGGGTTGGGAGAGCTGGGCAGTTGCCCTGGGCATCAACCTGAGGGGGATGCCAAAGGCCGTGGTTTTATGAATGTACTTGACAGGTCCTACCACATGATTGTAATGTTGACTGGAGGTTTAACAGAATAGGTACATAGCTATAGGTACAGAATAGAATAAAATACTTACAGAATAGGTACTTAGGGACACGGGTGGTACTGTGGTCTAATCCACTGAGCCTAGGGCTTGCCAAATGGAAGGTCGGCAGTTCAGATCCCCGCAACGGGGTGAGCTCCTGTTGCTCGGTCCCTGCTCCTGCTAACCTAGCAGTTCGAAAGCACGTAAAAGTGCAAGAAGATAAATGGGTACCGCTCCGGCGGGAAGGTAAACGGCATTTCCGTGCTTCGCCAGAAGCGGCTTAGTCATGTTGGCCACATGACCCGGAAAAACTGTCTGTGGACAAACGTCGGCTCCCTCAGCCAGTAAAGTGAGAGGAGCGCTGCAATCCCAGAGTTGTTTGAGACTGGACTTTACCTTTTTAAGCCCTTGGTTTCACACTGATGAACTAAGCCATTGGTTACCATTGGCTGAATTGTTTAGGCTTGGTGAAGTTTAAAGAGAAGCAGTCATCTCTCTGGCACACCCCAGCCACACTCCATTTCCTGGGTCAGCACTAGTTCAATGAAGTGAGAAAACAGAGGGTGCAACAGCTGTGGGCCAGCACCACCCACCTATGGGTCAATGCAGCACCGGCTTCATCTTCCAGATTTGTCCTTGGGGCCATGTGAAGGCTGCCATTCATTCACTTCTATATGCTATGAGACCCTTAAACCTCCTTTCTACAAAGAAGGTTAGCATGTCAATGATTTTACAAAATGTAAGAAACCGACTTTGCTCAGCCCAGAAAAATCAAAGAATCCAAAGAAGTCAGCCATAAGGCTAAGAACAGCAGTCTCCAAGAGCCATGGCTCAATGGTAGGGTGCTTGCCTTGCAGGCAGAAGTTTCCAGGTTCCATCACCAGAATCACCAGGGTGGGCTAGAAGAGACCTCTGCCAGAAATCCTGGAAGGCCATGACTAGCCAGCACAAGACAGTATTAAGCTAGATGGGCCAATGTTCTGACTTGGTATATAAGGCAGCTTCCTATGTCCTCTGAGTTTTCTGATCAGGTTAAGATACTTAAGATGCTTATTCAGTGATAGGACTTGATACTCTGCCAGCTTTGCAGACCACCAAGAGCTGTAGCAAAATACAAGGCAATTTATAGTATCTGTTCAGGAACATACCTCCTGGCAACTTACAATAAAACACTCAAAGGTCAGCACAATTCATTCATAGCCTTAATTATAAAGCTTTTAATCTCTCGAGCAAAATTGGTAATGGCTCTATTATGACTATTTGCATATACGTGTGCCGGTCTGTTTTCTGTGTTAATTTTTTTAAAAAACTATTTGGAGATGCAGATGCACACATATGAACACTATAGCTCATTATTAAGTGTGATGTCATTAGTTGCAAAGAATGTAATTGCCACTTAGGCAGTGAACAATTTCTAGCAAAGGTGAATTCAAGGTACTAATTTTTGCATGTCTGGTGCACAGCCAGAGCCATTATGAATTTGGGGGGTAACCATCAGCTGGTTTGCTTATGTTTAGCTGCGGTTTAGCATAGCTTATGCTCATGTTGAATGAATTTATCTGTGTGCAATTTTAAGGATATCTCTATAGTCAGTGTAACACCTCAAACTTTGGCTACAGGTAGCAACCATTTTAGGTGCATAAAATTGATCCGTAATTGCTGACACATGGGTCCTTTGGGACCTGGAAGAGGGCAGAATGGGGGCAGAATGGGGGCAGAACGGGGTGTAATGGGATAAGGTGGGGCGTAGTGGGGCAGAGTGCACTTATGTGTGCTTCACCGATGAGTGTGGGGGCTGAGAATGGAACCCCGCATGAAATCATCACCACCTGTATTTAACTGCTAATTTGTTTAAGTTGTTAACAGTGCTCCCTTCTCTTTCTGCATCCATATATAACATCCTGATAAGTGGCAAAAAATAATTTCCCCACATAGGAGGAACAGCTCCTGCTCCAGAAAGTAAATTAAAGTAAGTCTTTTTTTACTTTACTGTGTGATGCAAAAATGAGTAAGAGGGGTAAGAAAAAGAAAGGAAGAAGGCAATCTTTGATGAAATGGAAGAATGTGGCATGTTCAGAAGGGCTCAGGAACCACATATGATTCAGTTTTTGTGGAAGATGGAGATGTTTGTTTGTTTTTTAATTTTTTTTTGATAAACCTGATCAAAATATAAAAGATGAATACATTTTATTTATTTGAAAAACAAGGATGGACATTTTTTAATGTGCAGTTCACAAGGACATTTTGGCTGTTCATGAGTGGTATGCAAGAACCAACCCCCCCCAAGTGCTGAAATAATTACCAACTGTAGAATGCTCCAGAATGTTCTCACTGTCCAGAGTTAATGACAAGCCATTCACACTTGAGTATTGTGCCTCCCATGCTTATTTTTTGTTGTATCCTGAAGACACAGAACATAGGAACACATAAAACTGCCATTTACTGAGTCAGACCAGGGTTTCATACAGGGGTCCAATTTGGATCTGTTGCAGATTGAACCTAGAACCTTTCGCATGCAAAGCAGATGTTCTTACCATTTTGCTGTGGCTCTTACCTCTTAAAGGTAGTTTTGCCTCCTCACAAAGCAGATGAAGAAGCCCTACAGCTTCAGCTGAATTTTCAGCTGAGAGAACAGACAAGCCTAATTAAACCTAGTGGCACAAGCTCATTTTACCCACAGGGCAATGGGCAAGTGAAACCTGGAGTGCTATTAGCTTAAATGATTCTTATGAGTAAAATCTCCACTAGCACTGTTGAACAATACAGCACACCTCTTTTGCATTTGTAGTTAGCTTTAGCTATATCATTACGGAGCAATGAATTTTACTGACTATAATGGCTGTGCTAGGCTTGACCAGGGGGTAGAGAGTGCAGAATTCAAAAGCGCCATTTCAGAAAAGGGTGAAAGGTAAGGTGGAAATATTTCTACCAGTTGATAATTAACATCGCCAGAAGAGTTTGGTGCTCTGTCAGTTTGTTGAGGGGGGAGACTGAACAAAGGATTGTTTGAAAGACCGATGGTACGAGAGTCCTGTGACTACTTGTGCCCAGAAACAGAGGCTCAAGATGGTGCATATCAACTAATTTGTGAGTTCAACAGCACAAACAAGGAATTGTTACATTAGTGGAAGCAGAGTCCCTAATGCAGATGTTTGCAATTGGGATGGCATGCCATATTAGAATTTGAGAATAAGAAACAGGTTAATTCGATTCCTCGGGGTCTATGAAGTATGTTTGCATGCAAAAGTAGCTGTACAGAGTTTGCTGAGAGTTCCCTTGGATTTTTCTCTGTAAGCAATTATTATTATATTATTTATTTAGAGTATTTGTAACTTGTTCTTCAGCCAAAAAGGGCTTCCATGGAATTAACAAAGAAATGAGCTCTATACTTCCACCAGATTCTGCTAGATGTCCAGAAGCGGCTTTTTTTTATATGTGAAAGATCACATTAACAGATCAAAATGATCAGGTAAGGGCACATCAGGAAAATGGAAGAAAGCACTGTCTGAATGCAGCCTAGGCCCTGCAGGTGGGAAGAGGGCTATTGTGCTCAGGTTCTGCTTCAGGCTTCCTATAGGCATCTGATTGGCCACTGTGAGAAGGACTCTCCTCCCTGGAAGAGAGGGGAGTGGTTGTGGGCGGGGCCCGAGCACCGCCCCTAGCAGGGGGCGTAGCCCCCTGCCTCCACCTCACCTGCCTGGCGCCCACGCCCCTCGGGAGGCATCCAACCAGGTGTCTTGGAGGGGGCGTGTTCAGCAGCCTTTTGCTGCAGCACCAGCCTCTCCCCGGCCTCATTCTTCGCCATCTCTCGTCGTGAGTCACCCACCCTCCACTCCCTTAGAGTTAGGGCTTAGATCATTGGCCTTGCTATGGACCTTAGGTTGGTCACCCTGGTTGTCTAGGGGGCCTGGTAGGAATTTTTCCATTTGGCATTAGGCTTTTTGGTTTTTTCGCCTACCTCGTAGCAATCGTCACAACTTTCGTGGTATTGGTGGGTAGGTTAGGCATTGGAATAATGTGTTGTGGTGTGTCGAAGGACTAGGTGTGGCCATCGCCTATGCCTTCAGTTTTTGGGTATTCCGTTAAAGGAATCTGGCGGTCCTGTGTTCTGTCCGATGCCTGCTTGGCGGGAGGCCATAGCACGACCCTCGGTGACATCAGGGGGGAGCCTATAGTTGGATTAGCATCAACAGGCTCCACCTACTGGTGAATAAACCCACTTGCTTTAGAGATCCAATGCCTAAGTCAATACCTTTTCCACTGCTGTAATCAATAAAGTTGTGGCCTTTCCATGCCCATTAACCTTATATCATGGGTCCTTGTGTATTCATTTCGCATCGCGGGGGTCGGGTCCTCGAACCACAACAGGATGCAGGACTAGATAGGCCTTGGGCTGATCCAGCAGCCTTCTTAAATGTCACGGAGAAAGCACAAAGTTCTTCTTTGAGTCCTATAGGTACCAGACCATGTGGTTGTGTTGTGAGGATGAAGTGTGTGGCACTGAAAACATGTATACTTTCCTCAGATTGTTGGTGGTGTAACAGCATGCTAAAAGTGCATTCGATAAATGACGCATAATGATATCCAAGAGGTCTAGGAAATGCTCATTGTCCCTGAGAGCAAACAGACATTAAATATGATGATTGAATATCTCTATTGTACAAGGGTTCGCCACCATGTCTCAGTGCAGTAGTCTACAAGCCCCTTGGCATGACAGGTAGACAGTGTCCATGGGTTATGAATTCCCACGTTTAGGTGGAAATTGAAGTAAATAACTTAAACAAAAGCCCTCTTCCAAGAATGTAAAACCCCAGTGGGTTTAACAGTGTGCTACATTTAGAAGTTATATGGGCCAAGCAATATTCACTTTATCTTTTCCTTCAAGCTTGGCTGCCTGCAACTTGGCTGGACCAGATAATTCAAAAGAAACAATTTTTCTCCATTGAGGTCACCAATAATAAAAACCACAATGTGCATAGCAGTCTGGTAAAAACGGTGTTTCATGATTCTGTACATGTACAAGAACATGTCACAGAATGACAGCTTCCCTTTCGCACACTGAAAAACCAACATTGCTTTTAATTTGAATGGGGAGATAAGTAACTGTCATCCTGAAGCAAGTAAATTGGGTTTAGCTTTGGGGGACAGAGGCACCTCACCACACTTTATTCCAAGGGGACATACCTTTGAGATGGATGAGGAAACTTGGAAGCAATGGACAGTAACTGCAAATCATTTCAGACAGAGGCAAGAACACATCACAACATAAACAGTGGATTGGATCCAGACTTGTTTGCAGCAAATTCTGCTAAACTGATGTTCCCATAGGTAGAGAGGAAGGGAAGCAATTCTCCCTCTCCCATGCGGTGCTCTCAAGAACCTGTTCTGGAGAGTTGGAGGGATCTTCTAGAACAGCAAGGGGAGTAATGCTGGGAAGTGCAGAAGACAATGGCAAGTTGGCAGGAAATGGGCAAAAATAATTTCCCTCCAGCAGGGACCTCCATTGGATTGGAATGGACTCTCAGGATGCAACTCAGTTTCATTGATTTGGAAATTGAAAGTTTGGTTCTCTTGGCCATGCATCCTTCATGGCCAGGAGTTTGAATGTCAGTATGTTATTGGGCTGTCTAGCCATTCATAAGTTTCTTATCAGGATCATTTTAGCCCTATGTGGAGCTACCTTTGAAAGTGACTTGGAAACCGCAACTAATCCAGAATGCAGCATCTAGACTGGTGACTGGGAGCGACCACCGGGATCATATAACACTGGTCCTAAAGGATTTTCACTGGCTCACAATTCTGAGCACAATTCAAAGTGTTGGTGCTGACTTTTAAAGCTCTAAACAGCCTTGGCCCAGTATACTTGAAGGAGCATCTCCACCCCGTTCAACCCGGACACTGAGGTCCTCCTCCAAGTGTCTTCTGCTAGTTCCTTCATTGTGAGAGGCTAAGTTACAGGGAACCAGGCAGAGGGCCTTCTCGGTAGTGGTGCCCACCCTGTGGAACACCCTTCCTTCAGATGTCAAGGAGATAAAGAACTATATAACTTTTAGAAAACATCTGAAGGCAGCCCCGTATTGGGAAGTTTTAAATGTTTGATGTTTTACTATGTTTTTATATATGCTATAAGCCATGCAGCCGGGGAAATCCAGCCAGATGGGCAGGGTATTATTAATAATATTAATAGTAATAAATTTATACCCCACCCATCTGACTGAGTTTCCCTAGCCACTCTGTGTGACTTCCAATGTATATAAAAACATAATAAAAGATTAAACATTTAAAAACCTCCTTATACAGGGATGCCTTCAGATGTCTTCTAAAGGTTGTATAGTTGCTTATCTCCTTGGCTCAGGGGTTGCATAACTCCATACCCTCCAACATGTCTCTGATGAAAACAGGGAAGTCCTAAGTAAAAGTAGAATATTCAGAGATCAAATCGAAAACCGGGATGGCTTCTGTAAATCCGGGACTGTCCCTGGAAAATAGGGACACTTGGAGGGTCTGTCACTTCAGAGTAGACATGGCTAGGATTGCACTATAATGAAGAAGGAAAATAATAAATCATTGTTGATTAGTGCCAATTAGGAAAATGGTGAATAGCATTTAAGATTATCCTGATAGTTGTTGTTTCGATACAAAAATGAAAAAAGAAACTTTTCAACAAACTTATCTCTCTACTCTTTTTCTTCTGCTCCCAATTAATATGGTAATTTGAATATCAAAATAATTAATCTGCATAGCTGAGTCTTTTAAACAGCCCCATAGTCCAATTTTAGGTGTATGTCTTAAAATTAGCATGCTCTGCCATCTTGTGAATTACATCAGGTACAGTAGGTGTCCCAAAATTTCTAGTCATATTACATGAGGAAGAAACATAAAAAGAGCATCATTAAGTGCTGGACCACCCCAGCAGTTATTGTAAGTTTGATCATGATATTTGCATCTGAGCACCATCAAATAGTAATAGGATTACTATTGTCGCATTTGCAAAGAGGTTCACCCACATTATATTGCAATCCTCACAACAACCCTTTAAAGTTGATCAGTACTCTTATCTCCGTATTTTGGGCTGACGGCTTACCAAACCCATGGCAAGGATTCTTGATTCATAACTCTTACAGACTATGTTCTACCAGTTCTCCCTATTATAAATTTATAAAAACTTTTTCTCAGGTTGACATTAACTAATTTTCCTCCTGCCACATTATGCCATATCCAAGGCCATTTGTCTGAAGTGACATTCATCCCAAAGCCCTTTTTTTGCCTATAGCTAGATTCCATCATTAACAATTTGTATATTTCCCCCACTAGACTTTTCAATGTATATTTGATGTAAGCAGATATTTAAATTCTGTGTTTTTTTACATGTAAAAATGTATTTACAGAGAAGATTGTGACGTGCCTTATTTAAAAAATGCTGGTATGATTTAGCTTTGAGGGTTTTTAAGAGAATAATAATCAATGGTTCATTTCCCAAATATATGTGATAGGAAAAAGGGGCACCTATAAAGGGCACCTATTGCTTACAATCTATGAGCAGTTAAAATTATACCAGAATATGTTTTGTGTATGTGAATAGTATTGAACAAGACACCCAAAAGAATAAAGTTCCATAGCTTGGCATTGTCAGACGGACACTATGCTATTATTCCTCTGAAAAGCAATCTTAATGAAGGATTAGCAGCTGTGCTTTTTCTAAATGCAGCTTGAATCATTTTGTTAATTCCACCCTCCTTTCTTAGGTGGATGGGAGTATATTTTAGAAACAGGTGTTCTTTTGCTTTAAATATATGGCACAGTAAAACAGGTACCATTTTCTTTTAATATGATCAGATAATGACACAAAATCGGAACCCATTCTCATGCAGGAAAAGGCAGGCGGTGAAACAAATGTAATTTTTCCTCATTATGGCATTCATGTTCCAAACTTGGAGATGTCTTAAGATTTCACATACGACCATGAAGATAATATAAAAAGCCACACCGTCGATAGGACATTCAAGGCTGTATCTTTATGTGTTTGTTGGTCGTCATGTCTCAAAGAAAGTTGAGTTGAGCAGTGACTCGGTGGGTAAAAAAATGTTCTGCTCCTAACATAATGCAATCTTACATTCAATGGGGACCAAATAATCCTCTATTACCAGTGAGATTGGGGTACATTTCTACCTGCTGGTAGGTATCTTTACACAGTAAGATGTATTAGTGCTGCGTGAGTATAGAATTGTGGTTGGACCATAACTGTGTATATTTTTACTTAAAGCAAGTAAAAAGCGAAATCTTTGTAGCATCCTTCCTATGCTATGAAAATCAACCCAGAGTCTGAAGTAAATTATATAGTAACCACCCAGCAAATGACATGCTTTTTTTCTGGACAGACGATAGACCCTGTGCTATTAGTCTGCAAGTGATGGTTATCCATCACATTTCCTATTTAGAGTAATTTTGCACTAATGTGACATATTCAAACCAGATACCTTACAATAGTGAAGGGGGCTTATTGGTCTGATTTCAGCTGGAGAAAATGAGGCCAGCAGCCGTCAAGAATAAAAAGGGGGCTGCATTTCTGTTATGGCAACAAGTAAAGCTATCCTTCACAAGTTGATTATACTCCCTTAAATGAGATTAAGGAAGAGAGAAATCTAGCAAGAAGGCTTGTGTTCAAAATCCACCACTATAGATAATAACACTAAGCATTTATATAGCACTTTCTAAGTGTTCATAATGCTTCACGTACATTGTCTCAGTAATAGATCCATAGAGCTCTCTCCAATTGGATTGGATCAGATCAGAGGTATACTAAGTCTGATGCTTTAAAACTCTCTAAAGAAACTTAATATGGAATTCAAAGCTGCTCTGGATACTCCTCACTCTGTAGTGAGTAAACTGATGTTGACCAAATGGCAACTTTTCTCTTTTGCTGTTATAGATTTAATAGCATAGGTCTTGCGTGGCTTCTTTGAAAAGCTTTAAACAATGCCACACTCTAAAGGAAAGATCATTAAGGTCATTAGTTGAGGTCCACTTGTGTGACTATAGATCTCTGTAATAGATATGGTCAGGCCAGGAATAGGATCTTCCACAGGCCCAGCGCTGAGTTTGTGCGTTTTGCCCTTGGGGGCAAGGATCTTCACTGCCATCCCCTCCAAGAGTTCCAGTGGCGCTGGCAGTGGTGGTGAGGAAAAAGAAGGGGAGATGGGCCTTTCTCCCCTATGCAAAAGCCTGCCTACTTGCCTTCCCCAGGAAGAGGAAGGTGAGAAGTTGCAGCTCTCAGCCTTAGCAGGGGACAAATAGGAAAAATGTTTCTCAATGTCGCCTTATGTCCACCCATCTCTCCTAATAAGTGGAGCGCAACTGGAACCTAAGGCGCAACAGTGTGTGTTTGTACCATGGCATGACACTCTCACCTCTCTGACCTGCAGGATGCTGTTTGCCACCACTTTAATCTGCCACCCGGGGCATGTGCCCTCTCTTGCCCCCCTTTGACCCGGGCCTGCAGGGGCCGCATGCCAGTAGTGGGTGGGGCCAGAGCTAAAAGTATGCAAAGGATTAAATATGAATTTTACCGTTGCACAGTAGGCTAGTTTCTTCACACACACATTTCTCTCCATCCATCCACCCATCCATCCAGGTAGGCAAGAAGCATTATCAGATTTCTGGGATGCAGTCTAGTCAGGCAAAAACAGGGAGGTGGCAAAGCAGGGCTTGGGTAGGATGTGGACTGGGGTGAGTCCTGAGGGCCACATCTGGTCCCTGGTCCCGAGTTTTCCTATTTCTGCTCCGTAGGGAAGTCTGCCTTGTCATCTCTATTAATGGCTTTTTGCTGTACGGAAAAACCTTTGATAGGGACACAACGGATGATGTTTTATAATTATCATCAAGTGGGAAGCAACACAAGATAAAGCTCAAGGTGGTCTTTAAAATCTTCAGAGGAGACCCTGGTCTAGTCCGTTACTTATACTAGTGGATTGTCATTTGGTGACAACGCAGTGATAGCACACAGTGTGATATTCATTGCTCTTGTTTCGTTAGCACGATATTTATGCTTGCACAATGGAAACTTTCCCTATCTCTTCCCTGCACATGCACTCTGTGTCCAACCCAAATTGACTCTGGGGGATTGGGGAGAAAACAGATTTAGGGGGCAGATGGCAGGAGGAGGGGGAACATTCCACCGCACAAGCAGAAATCCTTGTGCTAAAGGAGTGAGTGACTTAGCATTACTTTGGATGCAAGCCTTCAAGAGAATTAGGTTGGGGAATAGCTATTCAAACCACTTTTTTGAAGCAGCAACATTGAACTATCAAGAAGATTCATTTATAGGGAAATCTTCATTTCAGAACTGGAGAATTATAAACCCATCTGTGACATGGAAAAATCCCCACAGAATTTTACTATGTAGGCAATCATGTTCCGACAATAATAAATGACAGTGGTTTATGGCATCACCAGCTGATTGCATGTTTCAGATCTCTCTCTCATATAAATATACAGTCCTACCTTGGGTTACGAACGCTGCGGGTTGCGAATGTACCTCCTGCACGGATCACGTTCGCAACCTGAGGTATGACTGTAATGGCACACCCATTTTCACATATACATTGAAACATCTCAATCACAACAATATGCACTTCCTGGTATGCTCTATTTGGAGATTACCGTATTTTTTGCTCTATAAGACTCACCTTTTCCCTCCTAAAAAGTAAGGGGAAATGTGTGTGCGTCTTATGGAGCGAATGCAGGCTGCGCAGCTATCCCAGAAGCCAGAACAGCAAGAGGGATTGCTGCTTTCACTGCGCAGCGATCCCTCTTGCTGTTCTGGCTTCTGAGATTCAGAATATTTTTTTTCTTGTTTTCCTCCTCCAAAAACTAGGTGCGTCTTGTGGTCTGGTGTGTCTTATAGAGCGAAAAATACGGTAAACACACACTACGCAAAGGGATCCTGAATATGCATAACACAGTTGTTAGTTTTACAGGTGTAAAATGAGGCTGGATTTGTCACGCTGAACAAATGAGACCTCCAAATAACGCTGCCATTGACTTCTATTTGAATTCATTTCATCTATATTTATTTCAACTGTACCTTTAAAAAAAAAACATCCTGTGTTCAAAATATGACACAGATAAGTTTGGAGCAGCTCCATCATTTGAATAATCAGCCATTTAGTGACATGTCTAGCCCTGTTTAATGGCTGAATCTGTAAAAGTATGACCTCAAGCACTGGTTAACTTTAAAATAGCTGTGCCCACTGCATGACATAGCCAACAGGAAGCCATTAGAGCTGCAGCAATTACCATTTACATCCATCGACGAAGTCCCTATTTTATTTTAATCTGCTTAAGTGCATTTTCTGCACGAGGTTAAAATATAAATCCCTTCTCCTGAACAAGACTGGTTTTCTGGCTGACTTGAGAGTGCAATTTACAACTGATTTAATTTGTTCTTCACAAACATTCCTAATGACATTACCCTAGTGCATATACTGACTGCCTCCTCTTCTTCCATTAACTCCCAAATTGGGTTTAAAGACCATATTGATGCTAGATGTTATTATGGGTGATTATCAAAACAACAGACAATGGGGCAAAGTGTTTACTAACTGGTTTATATATAATTTCTGTAATAACTACAACAGATGGTAATGCTACAAACAATAAATCAAGCTTTTCACTGCTGAAATAAATTGGCAGCTTGCAGTACAGAAATGCTGTATGTAACTATATACAGATGCTTCAGTCATCAAACTGTATTGTTCATTCTTATTAGAAAATGGGTCTGTTACTGCTATTACAGGAAATCTTTCCATTTGCCATTACAAATGCATATTTTCAATTAAAATTGTTTTTAACTGCTAAGGTGGTTGAAGTATACTTCAAACATTTGATTATGAACGCGGCTGTCACACGGAGCAAGCTAGTTTGAGGCTATTTGTTTGGGTCTATGCGAGGGTATCCTCATACTGCACTGATGATAAATACATGCATTTTCTATCCTTCGAAAACCCTCTGGTGAAAATGAAGGCAGATATAATCCATGGCTAATTCAATAGTTGTTCCATAAGAGGATGGCTTTATGCCACTGAGCTGAAAGCAATACAAAATCAACAATTAATTCCCAGCTGCTTTTCTTTACCTCCTTTTAGTGCAACGTTTGCCATTTGAGATTCTTCCTTCTATTTCTCTGGTGCAAATCAGATTCCATGTTTGCGTACTAACATCCGTGGGGTTTTTTACGGGCTCCGAGCACTATCTGCAAAACAGTTGGCTCATATCAGCAGGCTTTGGCTTGGAAGCAAACTGTGGAGAATTGCACAATGCAATGTTCCTGGAGCATCTGACAAATTAAGTAGCATCTACTTAACAAGTGACATTTTTGAATGATGAGGCGAGACAGTATTGCTCGGAGAAATGAATCAAAGCTTAGGAAGCATAAAGAACACTTCCATCCTTTTGTAAGAGGTGATGTCAAAGTTGGAGGTCTGAGACTGAAGAGGTTAATATCAAAGCAAAACCAGGGTGCAACAAGGTCAAAGTAATATTTCAGTGTGAGAGAACTGTGCGTGTGCTCTTCCGTTGAAATCAGTGGGGGCTAAATGTGCAATTTGCTTCTAGAATTCAGAAGAAAATACTTAGCAGGCATTATGAAAAGTTAAGATAACTGAGCATCAACGTTAGAAATTTCTGCTTCCCGCAGTGGCAGCTTGAGTGACAGCTCACCAAACATTACCAGCATCTGGAGCCCAGAGTCCTTATTGGAGGCCATCATTAAATGATGGTGGACATATGTGCAGGCACACAGTTGCTGAAGAGGAATTAGCAGCACCCAGCGTGGGTTGCTAACACTGGTGATTGGTGTCTACTTTGTTTGGTGGGGCAAAAGGCAGGGAGATCAACAGTAGGTGGTGCCAGAGTCATTGAGAGGCAGGGACCACTCATTCTAGTTCCTCCCTTCTGAGTTTTACAAGGGCAAATGGAGACTAAGGAGGAGGAAGCTGACAGACAGTGCCATGCCCTGAGTTTTACAAGGGCAAATGGAGACTAAGGAGGAGGAAGCTGACAGACAGTGCCATGCCTCGAATTGGTTGCAAGTAAGAAAGCAGGTGAGACACGGATGGTGCTGTGGGTTAAACCACAGAGCCTAGGACTTGTTGATCAGAAGGTCAGTGGTTCAAATCCCCGCGATGGGGTGATCTCCCATTGCTCAGTAACTGCTCCTGCCAACCTAGCAGTTTGAAAGCACGTCAAAGTGCAAGTAGATAAATAGGTACTGCTCCAGTGGGAAGGTAAACGGCATTTCCGTGCGCTGCTCTGGTTTGCCAGAAGTGGCTTAGTCATGCTGGCCACATGACCAGGAAGCTGTACGCCGGCTCGCTTGGCCAATAAAGCGAGATGAGCGCCGCAACCCCAGAGTCGGTCATGACTGGACCTAATGGTCAGGGGTCCCTTTACCTTTACCTATGAAGGCAGGCAGATGGGGCTGGCGGAGGGGGTGGGGCGGGGCCCCATTCATCCTTCACTGGTTGCTTATGCCCACCCCAGGCACTGCTGGCCACCCTGCAATGCCATAGATCGACATGCAGATGTCTCAGTGATGATAGTGGTAGTTAAGGCTACATCAGTTCTAACAAACTTCCATTGGTTTGCACCATTGTAATTTGGCACCAATGATGCACCATTGCTTTGAAAGATGATGGCTATGCATTACAATGCATGCATCCACTCTGGGATGGTCCATGGTGGTGAAAGACAGTGGCTTGTCTACTGTTACCTTGTAAGCTTTAGGGATGGATCAGAACTGGAATATTTAGTCTTGTCAACTAAATCCTGCTTTATACAGCTAAACACTGAGGATTTCAAGAGGTAATATTAGGATTGTGTTGATTTATGTATGCACCACCTCATAACATTCTCTCAGGATCTTAACAATGAGTAATAAATAACTGAAATACAAAGTAAACCACATAACCATTAAAAAGTGTGTGTGTGATACAACAAAGCAGAAATCACTGGGTTACATAGTGCTTAAAGTGTTGGAGTAGGACCTGGAAGACCAGGGTTCAAATCTCCACTTAGCCATAAAACTCACTGGATGACCCTGGACCAGCCATTGTCTCTCACATGGGAGACCTGTGCATGCCAACTTGAGCATGCTAATTCCCAGAGTTCCCTGAGAAAAGGGATTGAGAAGTGTAGCTTTGTTGGGGGTGATACTCAGCACCCTTAACAAACTACAGTTCCTAGGATTCTTTGAGGGAAGCCATGACTGTTTAAAGTGGTGTTATACTGCTTTAAATGTATAGTGCAGACAAACTAGATGCTCTATCAAAGAGATCTGCTGTGAGTCTACACCAGCGGTGAAATTTGAACTGGATATTTTCTGCTTGGCCACTCATTTGCCAGTCCCACCACTAAGCATCACACAAAACACATCTGTTGAGTGGGATGGATCCCTGTGCATTGTTGAACTCCGTGTGTTGAAGATTTAAATGGCCATCAAAACAAAGCTTCCTTCAGGCCTCTATCTGGCTGTATCATGGCCGGGCTGCAACCTTTGTGTGCTCAGCTGTGTGTTTGCCCATGTGGCAAACTCAAGATTTGCTCTGGTTCTCATTATCTTCTTTCAATCATTGCTCAGTCACTGCATAGCCCAAGTAGGTATCTACATGAGCGTCCCGAGTCCATTGCTTATGGGTCTATCTTCATACGTGGACGTGGCGTTCTTTATCGGAGATGTATAGCAAACACAGACTACAAAGCACTGACTTTTCCATTCATGCCCTCTATGCTTTATGCCCAACTGTTATAATTAACAAACATGTTCTAAATTATGTCTAATAAAGATTTTTAAAAGCAGATTCTCAACAGTATAAGAAACTTTAATTAGAATTTCACAAAGGTGCAATCTGATTATTTGCTAATTGGCTTTCTGTATCCACCTCCCCCCTCTGGAGTTTCACAAAGCTCCCGAGATACTAAAGAGCAAACAGCGCTTTAAGGCCACGGTACATTGTGACAACAGTGATAGATATGCTAATTTCTTCATTCACTCCACTTCACTTCTTTTATTCTTTCCAATTAAAGCAAATGCTACTGAAACTGTAATTAAGCTAGTGCCGTAGCCCTGATTGCCTGCTGTTTTAATGAAACCCTATTGATTTTGCTTTTATTTCTAATGGCCACACATGGCGTTCAATGGTCAAACACATGGATGCTACAATGCACAGAGCAGACTTCATTTTGGTGCAGTAAAAGGCTGGCCTTATCCAAAAGAATATCAAAAGAGCTATTTGTGCTGGATCTCTATAGCTTCTCTCTGTTTGCATTGACAGAGCTGCTTGGAAGAAAAATGTATTACCATTAGAAAGATGAAAGCTAAATTTGGTGAAGGAATTGAAACCACATTTAGTTTGTCCTAGTTACCATATGTAACACAGAGATCTCATGTGTATTTATCTCTGCATGGCTATGACGTGCTCCCTTAAACCAAGGACGCACAAAAATGCCAACCATGTAGTAAAGGACTTTTCTTAAAAGTTCATTTTAAAATTTATTGGGTGTCTTTTTAACACAACTGTTTTCAGTTGAAAATACAATGAAAGATCACAGAAAACTGCAGTGTTTTATTTTATTCAGCTTTCCAACCCTGTTCCACACAGCAGCTCAAGTTAGGTAAAGAACACTTGGGGGAGATAACTTTATGATGGCTTCTCAGCAAGTACCTGATAGGATGTATGGTTGACAGGTTACAGTAGCTGCAAGCAGAAGGAATAAGCGTTGCTTTAAAACAAAAAATGTGATGTAATCCAAGATTTGGTACTTAACCCAATCTGGTAAATAATAATTTAATAATAATTTATTATTTATACGTCGCCCATCCAGATGGGTTTCCCCAGCCACTCTGGGCGGCTCCCAACAGAACATTAAAACAGAATAAAACATCACACATTAAAAACTTCCCTAAACAGGTAAAGAACTTTTTGGTATAAGCTCTTACCTGATGTAGACCAGACTGTCAATTTATGAAACCCAATGGCAGCAGGTGATGTAATCTCTAGAAATGCATGGATTCGGGTTTATAAAAAATAGTTAAATAATACCACTTATAATGAAAGAAAAACAGGTTAAAATAAAGTATAGATGGTATTTGTCACCTACTTGGTTTTAGCAGGAGACATGTTGGAAATGCCAGAATTCAGGAGCAGATATCACGTGCCTGTTTTGGGGAAAAAATAATCATTTCTAGTGGGAGATCTTAAACATAATAAATGATATCATTGGTTGTAATGTAGCATTAAACCCAAAGTAAGGCTCCTTTGTTGATTACAAGGGAATTGTTAATTATGCAGACTTAAAGCTTAATAATGGAGTAACATAGCAGAGCCTTCTTAGTGGTGACCATGGCAGCTTTTATAACAAATTAACACAGTGGGGGAAAGAAGGTATATTCTAAGTTTTCACATACCATTGAATTATATCTGGCCTATTGTAATGTCTTTGTTATTTTATTTTTATTGTGTAAGTCTTTTTGATGCACTTGGGTACAAACATGCAACTAATAAATATTTAGGTATGTATTATTATTAGATTTTCCCTAATATAATGCATTTTTATGTTATTTTCACTAATGTATGCATTCATATGCTCATTTATCAGTAGTATATGGATTTCTGTGCACATTACTTAGCTGGAGAACTGCATTGCAAAATTCAGATAAGTGAAAATTTTGAAGGAAAGCTGTGTTTCAATCTGCATATTGTTTCAAAAAGTGTTAACTAGGGAAGTTTCTGAATCTAATTTCTCCCTCGTCCCTTGTGGTTACAGCAGCCGTACGGGAAGAATTTATGCAGCAACCACATGATAAGTGACCCATCTATTTTCTCCTGACAGTTTAAATAACACATAGCGTATTGGAACCGAGTGGACAACCCCACTTGTGCCTAGTTGCATCTGGAACTCCATGTCCATTTCTAGCCACCATCTATGAAGAAGCATATTGACAATTTGGAATTTGTCTGCAGGAGGGCAAGTAGGGTTGGCGAAGGCTCTGGAAGTGGTCGAAAGAATGAGACATATTTAAATTGGAGAAAATTATTGGGTGATGTGATCTCAGTCTTCAGACAACACAAAAGGTAAGAGTAGGCATGTTCTCTGCTACTCCAGAGGGAAGAACTAAAGCCAATGACTTGAAAGACAGGGAAGCAGGTTTCAGCTAAGCGTAAGAAGAAATTGCACAATGGTAAGAGCTGTTCAGCAGTGGAACAGACTGCCTCAGGAGGTGGTAGGCTGTTCTTTTCTGAAGGTGTTTATGCAGAGGTGGATGGCCATGGGTCACAGATGCTGTAGCTGCACGCTGCATTGCATATGTTACATGAAGCAGGAAGTTGAGCTAGGTCGCCTTCAAGGCCACTTTCAGCTCTACAATTCTCTGGTTCCAATCCAGTAACCGTATGTATAGTATGGTGGTACCTTGGATTAAGAACTTAATTCGTTCTGGAGGTCCATTCTTAACCTGAAACTGTTCTTAACCTGAAGTACCACTTTAGCTAATGGGGCTTCCCGCTGCCGCTATGCGATTTCTGTTCTCATCCTGAAGCAAAAAGCACGTCACAGTGCAAGTAGATAAATAGGTACCGCTCCGGCGGGAAGGTAAACGGCATTTCCGTGCGCTGCTCTGGTTCACCAGAAGTGGCTTAGTCATGCTGGCCACATGACCCGGAAGCTGTACGCCGGTTCCCTCGGCCAATAAAGCGAGATGAGCGCCGCAACCCCAGAGTTGGTCACGACTGGACCTAATTGTCAGGGGTCCCTTTACCTTTACCTATACAGTTAAAAGTGCATAAATATGCACACTTCAGCATTTGAAGCTGGTATACACAGTCAAGTGTTTAGGATCTGCATGGCAAAGTGGGCATTTTAATTATATATGTCTTTTGAGAATTGGTATATGGTATTGGTGGCCATGCTCCAAACCTCTTGATTCAATCAAGGTTTTGTACCTCAGGGGTTCACACCGTCGCTTATGTATGCTTTTATAAATTGGTGTGCACATGTTTGCACTGTGGTGCTAGGCAGCACCAACTGCTAGTTTAGAGCAGCATTTAAGTCTGTGATCAGTTCTGAAGGGTGAATTAACTTTTAAAAACCCCACAGTCTTTCTTTTTGCTGATCAATAATTCTATCAACATCATTAATTCTCGATCCTCCTACCCTACTGTTTGTGGGTTGCTGTTCCACAGAACCCCAGCCTCAGATTAGAAAATGTTCACCAATTGGCTCTGCACCAAAGGTTAACTAACTTACAAGGGGACACAGTGCTCTCCAGCTTAAAGAAGATTAACTTGTTCAGCAATTTAGCTCATGCAGGAGCTATTGCAGTAGGGAAGAAGTAGATCAGCATTCAACTTCAAAGCGGAAAATAATTTACAAAATGAATAAATAAATCTCATATGGGTTTAAAGGGCATCTCATCCCAGGCAGGCCTTGCAAGCAGCTTTTGGATTTGTGACCTTGGAATCCATGCAACTGGATGTAGTCTTTTGGGGGGTCTTATCTGATGCAGCATGTAATCTCCTAATTAGGAAAGCTCCATCGACTCAGATTATCATCTATACTGCAAATTTATACTAGTCATTTCTGTTGGTTGATTGGTTACTTTAAAGCATGTGCAGGGAACCTGTGACCCTCCAGATGTTGTTGGACTATGACTCCCATCACCCCTAACCAATGGTCAAGGATGATGGGAGTCCAACAATATCTGGAGGACCACAGGTTCTATGTCCTTGCTTTAAAATAAGATACTTGTTTGATTAAAAATAGCAATTAGTTGTAATCCTAGGCAAAAGATCCCTACACCTCCTGAAATAGAAAGTAAAAAAGTATAATTCCTCCAGATTTACAGCACAATGACAGATAATTTTGATCTCATGTTGATATTTCTTAAGGATAAATTATAATATTTGGTATGTTATGAGATTTGTTTTGTCTGCTCTTTGGGTGTTGTGTTGGCCTACCAGAGAAGTGTTTGAGGTGTGACTAGTAGTAATGAAAGATTATACAGACCCACAAAAAGACTGAGCTTTTTAGTATATCTACAGAATGCATTCATGTTCATAGGGGTACTTGACTGGGATCAGACTCAAGGATGGGCAGAAATGAACTAATCCTTTGTGCTTCAAAAAGATAGAAGGCACTCTCACTATGTACTGTAGCCTGCTTGGTTGATTTAAAGAAAGCTTGTATAAAGATGGATCCGTTTCCAGCGAATTCATATATTAAAAATAACAAAACCGTCAGGCTGATACTAGTCATGCTTCTTTCAAATAAGTTTAATTGATTGCAGTGGGACTTATTGCCACATAAATAGACAAATACCTGTGGCGTTTCATTTTTGGCAGTAGCAGATGGTGGCGTGGGATGGAGACAATTACCTGACCTCTCAGCAGGTCAGTCTGTGCTGCTTACAGGGAGGGAATGGGAAAAGGCGGTGGTGGGGTCTGCATGGTGCAAACGCACTGGCTGAGCCAATCTGGTGCTCCAGCCAGTACCTTTGCACCATGCTGTCCTCACCACTACCTCACCCTTCACCCTCCCAGTAAGTTCCAGCAACTCACCTGCTGGGAGGTCAGGTATGCCGACATGCAGTCTGCTACTGAATTTAGAAAAATGTGTACCAAATTTGCTAGCTGTTTTAGCCTAGCTTTGTGTTACTGAGTATACACATAATAGGGAGAGAGAGCTAATCTTGGTTCTCTGATAAACAGATGTCTGCAAATGTCTGCAAATGTGTGTTAGCAGCATCGGCACATGTGCTGGGACAGAGCTGCCCTCCTGATACCACTGTCAATGCTGCTGACATGGATGGAGTAAGGATGGGACGAGGCTGAGGATGTGTGGTTGCACTGGCAGATTGGTGATACCAGTCCCGCCAGGGCAACCGTGTAGTTCTGACCTCACAGCAGCCCCACCGCAGCCCAGGTGAGTAACAGCAATGGCAGAATCTCTGGTCCGCCACCTCGTTCTGGATTAGGTTGTGGCCAATATGTGTAGCAGCTGTGAAAGAATTGGATTGTGTGGCTTCAATCTTCTATGCACTTACCTGGGAGTAAGTCCCATTATATTCAGTGGGGCTTCCTACTGGGTAGACGTGTTTAGTATTGCACTATCAATGATTTTGTAGTTAACTGAAATGAACCTCCCCCCTCCCCCCAGTATATTTCACATATTACTTATTGTGGAAGGATACCTCAGAAGTATTGTGGCTTTGCTTTATGATTGTCTTCCTGCCAATCAGGTCCAGCAGTTATTCTTAATTAAGTCTGATGGCTGAAGTTAGTGCTCTATTAATGACGTGGAAATTTCTTTCAGAGGAAGCTGAACAATTACATGGGTTAGGCTTTTTTAGTCCCAGAAAAGGGAAAATAGTAAATAAAGTGAGCTTGAAAAGGTAATTGCAAGGATTGGATAGCTAAAAAGAAAAAGGAAAAGAGAAGAGACATCATGCGGTTCCTCAGCTCTCACAACTGTTAAGCTAATCAGGACTGAATTAAAAGCATCCCCCCCTGAGATGTTTCTCAGCCAAACCAGTTAAATACAGATTTTAACAAAATTGAAAGCATATTAGATGAAGATTTGTAGTTTCAAGCTCTGTGAGTGAGTGCTCAAAGTGTGATGTAATAACAAAATTGCTGCCGAATATTCTAGAGAATAATATTGTCAACTAATGGATTATAATAAAATAAAAGCTGTTATTAGGGCAAAACATTATAACCATAAAGAAAGGGGTGAAAATTGTCCTTTTTTTATTTGCAGAACCTCCCCCTTAATGGTTTCGAGCATTTTGAAAGGTAATTTAAACAAGTACATTGTGTCCTTAGTGAAACTGTTTCATCTTGCTGGCTGCTGGAAATGGCTTTAGCCATCTCTATGAACAAAAGATCCCTAATAAGACAACAACAACGGGGAAAAATCCCACAAAAGCACAGGCTCGGTGTCGTCGCAGAAAGGCAACGCAAGACAGCCTGCAAATGGTCTGCCTTTCTCTCTCTCCCCCTCCTTTATGTGTAATTAGATGAATTAAAAGGACAAAGTAGTTAATGTAACTGTTGTCCAGGGGCCCCCTGATTCTTTTCATAGCATCCATTTTAGACAAGAGCTCATGGACCTCGCTTCAGCAATGCTGTGAAGAATGTTGGCAGTAAGTAAAATTAACAAGCTTAATCTGTAAGGAATCTGGCGTGAGTCATAGATGAAATGTATCTGTAGCAACGAAAGGATAGTAATTCCTGGTATCCTTTTATATGCCTAATAAAACTTACAATAAATTAACTGCATTTTAGTTTTCAGCTCCGGCCCTATTAATCAGCGGCAAGACGTTGTAGTCAAGTTACAATAGAAAGAACTCAACTCGGTGCATTTCAGTTATGCAATTAGGGCCTATCGGCTTGACTCTAATTAGGCCATGGTTGTTGATATTTCAAATACTGTTTTATCATTAGGCATCATTTCTTTGAGAGAACTTTCTTGATGACCGATAAATAAGAAGGCAGGAGGATCTCTGCAGGCAGCCTAAAAGCCAGTGGTGAGATGACGTCTTCAACGCCTGACCCTGTTCAGTCTCCTCTGAGAAATTTTAGGGATCCTGTTCTCTTGTTTCAGTTAATGACAAACTGGGCTGAGTTGTCGTTAAATCAAATTGACTAAAACAGCTTGCCTATCTGGGGCACAATGAAGGCAATGCTCGGAAATAGCATCTGTAAAATACATTGATTTCCCATGCAATCCTAACCCTGTGATCTGAGCTGATGGAAGAGGCTAGGATGCAGAGGAGGTGGTTGTCCACTGGCGGGGAAGAGACTTTGCTGCTGTGAAGGCCTCTGCTGCAGCCATGGAAACATGGCAGATAGAATACTATTGTCAGTGCTGTTCCTGATCAGGATAGGCAGTTCATGATTCTGAAATGAGGCATTATGGTTTGCTGCATACGAAGCCATGACATCCTCTGGAGAGGGGGCCTGGAGCTGAGATAGCAAAAAGTAAAATGAAAAAACACTGCCCTCCTTCCACCCTGGTCAATGTGAGTAGCAAGGCTTAGAATGCAATGGTCCCATTTGTGTTCCATGGATTACTCGCCACCCCCCCGCCCTATTTATACATTTAATTTTAATGATATATTTTCTTCCTCCTAGCTTGACTCTGTGGTGGTCAAAATGCCATATACTGGACTTGTAGATTCTTTTTTTGAAGCGTGTAAACAGTAATGGTCAACCAATGGATCACACATCTGCCTCCTTTTGGCAACCCTACCAAAGTGTTACAAAGCCACCCGGGATCACAATTTCAGTTTCACTTAAAGGGGGGGGGGAATCAAAAGCTGTAAGAGATAGAGCTATTTCTCACATTAATAGTGCATTAAATTTTGTACCTACCAATCTGAGGCACTCAGGCTTACAACGTGACCCTCTGGCTGTGCTTGAGTCTATATATTTCTTTATGGCATTTATATCCCACCTTCCTTCCATGATGGGACCCAATCCAACGCATGTAGACTTCCCAGCTCGTTTTCCAGCCCCAGATCTACTTGGCTTCAGCAAAGTTGCAATATTGTGAGCATGCTCTTAGATATACACACTCATTAACTGTGAAGCTTTTACTTCCATGTGGTGCTAACTATATTATGTTACATGATATTAGTACACATGTAGGACCTGTGCTGTGTGTCAACACATGCTTCCTGGTTCCAGACTACTTGAGTGGCTCCTGAAAATTCAGAAATCAGCCACCCTTGGCCTAAAGGGACACAGTTAACATCACCAAAACCTAAGCTTTCATTAGACAAATAAAACCATAGCCTAGGATGATTGTAAGGTATAGAATGTAAGGTATGGTACCAACAGAAAAGATTGACCTTGTTGTCTTGAATCCACTTCCCTTCCTGGCTCTGTATAATACATGTGTTTTGCATGGGATGAACCAGGTGCTGATGGGATCAGGTGCATATATGGTGTATATCACAGACCTAACATTTCAAATACTGTCTTGGCTACAATGCTCTTTGGCTCCATCATTTGGGTCCAAGATGGACTTAGTTCATATATTGAGCCCCAAAGTACTGCAGTAGCAATAATAATAATAATAATAATAATAATAATAATAATAATAATAATAATAATAAATTATTTATATCCCACCCATCTGACTGGGTTTCCTCAGCCACTCTGTGCGGCTTCCAACAAAAGATTAAAAATACATCAAAACATCAGTCGTTAAAAACTTCCCTAAACAGGGCTTCCTTCAAATGTCTTCTAAACGTCAGATAGTTGTTTATTTCTTTGACATCTGATGGGAGGGGGTTCCACAGGGCGGGTGCCACTACCAAGAAGGCACTCTGCCTGGTTACCTGTAACTTCATTTCTTGCAGTGGCACTAATGGGAACTTTCCTCTTATTTCCAATAGCTGATGCAGCTCCACCAATCTCCTTATAATGGATAGCTGGACTGCAATGGAGGAAAAGGATTAAATGTCCCATTCCCACACCCCATGGTCCCAATATGGTTCAGCTGATGCTAGCGATTTCACTCTCTTTTTAAACCCACAGGGTTTGTGACTAAAGATGTGAATGACATCATATCTAGTTTGGCCCTTAGATATGAAGTTAGGTGGAGGGGACAGACAGTCTATCACCTCTTCTTACTGTACACGAGACTGCTGGCTTTCCATTAGCAGCACTGATTTGTTCTCTGTCCTTGCAAGGACAAATAAAGAACCCAGAGGTTAGATAAAAAGGGCTGTCAGTCATCAGCTGTGCATTTCTGGCCAAACACTAGCTTAAGTCCATAACTCAAAACAATACTTTCCCTGTTTATGAAATATGTCTTTGTTTCATTAGGAAAAAGAAATTACAAAATTAATTTCATTACATCCAATTACTGTATGGTTCATCTGGCTGCTTAATGAAGCCCCACATTATGCTAACAAGATAAAGCAAAAGGATAACATTTTATGAGACTGCAGACATTTTGCGTGTGCCAGACTGGTTGTTGCCCTCTCAAAAAAAAAAAGGGGGGGAGGCTACATTTACTGAAATGGGCTTTGTAAACTCTAACAGGAGGTTCTCAGCAGACCTTGCGATATCTTCATGGTGAGATATTCTGATATTAATAACTTTGTGAAGACAAAAAAGTAGATGTATCAACTCTCTGCTTTTTCAGTCCTAGCACTCTTCCTTCCCTGCAAGCCTGCCAAAGAGGGCATCACTTGTAATTACACAGTAGAGATATGCCAACTATAATCGCAGTGCATTTTCAGCATGATCTCAAAACTCGTTCCACCACCTTAAACGGGCTGCAACAATTGTTGCAGTAGCAAGGGGTGGGGGGGTGGTATTCAAGTGACCTTTGCTCACCTGTGCCACTGCTAAATACGGGAGGGGGGAGCGGGGGAGCAGTGAGGTGGTGAGATGCAAATCTTTGAAAGCAGGGGTGGAGAACCTGTGTCCCTCCAGATGCTGTTGGATTCCCATCATCCTTAACCATTGACCATGCTGGCTGTGGCTGATGCAAGTTGGGATCCAGCAATGTTTGGAAGGCCATAGGTTATCTACCCCTGGTTGAAAGGCAATGGCTATCAGCACATTTTGGGCATTGGATTCCATAAATTATGTGCTGTATACACATACAGTACAGTATTTTGTCTTACAGATGGGTAGCTCATTAGGCTGTTGCAATAAAAATAATGAGTTGTATGGTATCATAAAAATTAACACATTTATTTGACATAATCTTTTGTTAGTGTTTCAAGACTCTCTGTTGTCCTTTTATCTCTCTTGACACTTGAATCATCCTGAGTGTCCCTAAAAGTTTTGTTGATGCATGGTCTCACAACCTCCTCTTACATCAGGTGTGGGGAACTTTTTATTGAACTGCAACTCCCATCATCCCTAACCATTGGCCATACATTGGGGGAGCAGACTGGAGTTGTAGTTCAGCATCATCTGGAGGGCCAAAAGTTCCCCACACCTTAGACAACAAAATGTTTTACACACAGGACATAGTTAAACTATGGAATTCACTCTCACAGGAAGTAGTGATTGGCACCGACTTTGATGGCTTTAAAATAAGATGAGATGAATTCATGGAGGATGCGGCTCCACTGTCAGAGGCTGCATGCTTCTGAATGCCTGATGCTGGGAATCACAAGTGGGGAGAGTGCTGCTGTTCTCAGGTGCTGTTTGCAGGTTTCCCGTAGACAGGTTGGCCGCTTGAGAACAGGGGAAAGAAAGAAAGAAAGAAAGAAAGAAAGAAAGAAAGAAAGAAAGAAAGAAAGAAAACAGACAGACAGACAGACAATGAAGAGCAGCAACAGAGGCTCTAAATGATTCACCTGACTTTTAATAACATAACAAAAATAGGAAATAAAACATTACTGGGAAAAAGCGTGCTTCAATATATTTCCTTTCCATAATCACTTTAGCAAGGGTTCTAGTGTCAGCTGAATTAAAGTTAATTGACAACCAGAATGGATCCCCTGTACATGGTGAGGTGACATGTACATTCATATGATCCCTTCATGCTATATAATATAATGTATGACATGGACCACATACACACGATTCAAGCAATTCTTTACGCTCAAAAAGCAAAGAGGAAGATACAAATATATATATTCATACTGATTGTGCCACACATTACATTGTAGTTGTGAGCACATGAGCATACATGCTCCCCCCCCCAATGTGTACAGAGGCTCCATTTGATTAAACAGGTAGAATAGTTCAATAAGTTTTCTATAGATTGATGTACAAGCCTTTTACCATTGCTATAATGACTCAGATACTAGTTTTGGTTTTCTCTATTGCCAGAGGTATAAAATGTCTGTTGAAGACCCATCCCCATTCTTGCTCCTCTGTTTTTCAACTGACCTCTGGTAGCTGCTTCAGCTTCAGTTCTCCTGAGGTCACACTGACTCTCTGAGCAAAATAGAGTGTTTGTTTGTTTGTTTGCTTCAAATTCAACATCCTTTTGAAATTATCTTGTGCAATTAACAAACCTCAGTTAATGGACAGCCTGCCTAAGAAAGGATAGCCATGAAAAGGAGAAGAATGAATCATTACCATTTAGCATATGCACAGTAATAAGAACATCTAATTTTTTCGTTTTAAAGAAGAGTACTGTGTGACTTGCATCTCATAAGGGAAGAATATAGGAGCAACTAAAAGATGAGAAATCCTACTTAATAAGGTTATTGGTTTTTTTGGTTCTTTTTTTTAAGGCAAAGTATTACCTACATTGACAAATGACTTACTTTAAAACTTTGTGTTATATATATATGTGTGTGTGTGTGTGTGTGCGTGTGTGTGTGTGTGTGTGTAATTTGCATTTATATATTACATGTGCTTGAGTTATATATGTGCTTGAGTTAATTTTGATACCGTTGGAGTCTCAGGGAGCCACTATTCCTTTTCAGAATATGGTCAGTGACAACTCTTATCCAAAACAAGTAGGAGAAAGATGAAAGAGTGAAAAAGTAATAGTATCTCAACTCTGTCACTTTAAAGCTCACTTGAAACGAAAGCACTTACCCTTGTTGTTTAAGTGTTTGGCACATTTCACAAAGGAAATACTCATACATTAATTTCAATCATAAATTAATATCAGTTGGCTTAAAGGCAAGTAATCTGTGTACATACCCATCCATGTGCAGCATTTTTGTATATTATTCTGTAGTCCTAGTGGATACTGTGTGTGCAGTAATGACTGGTAGGGTGGAGAAGGATGGGCTGGCATTGCTTATTTGGCTTTCCAACTCAGAAGTTGCTACTAGTAACCAAGTGGGGATTGTAGTGTGGTGTGGTCACAGTGGCTTAGCCAATCTGGCTTTCCTGCCACTACACCCACACCACACGGACGTATCTGGTGCCTTGCCCCCTTTTCCTCTTGGCTGGTGACCTTCACATAGGGAAGCAAGGGAAGCCTTCTCCATGTCATCCCACCAGCCATTGCACTGCATGTGTATATGGATGTTAAATTTCTGCACAGATTAGTGTTTCCCCCCATGGCTGTGTCCCATTAAACTGGACTGCAAACAGAGGAAAATTCAGTCACCATAGTTCATAATCATTGTTTTAAGTGACCCAGGAATGCTTAATTAAACACAAACCTGATGGTGTACCAATACTAGGGAGGTCATCCTAAGAAGACTTATAGTTTCTTTCTGATCAGAAACACAGTTTCTTAGTCATTTTCCTGCCCTCACAAAAGTTTTTATATGTTGAATTTGAGAAATCTCCCAGAAGTCAGCCTAGTTTAGACCATGATGGAGAGGCTGCAGAGACAGTGGGAAATGTATTCGGGCTGCATGAAAATGGCTCTCCAAAATTCCCTAGGTTATTTGTGGGTGACAAAACTCCAGCTCTTCTGAGGATAAGAAACCCTAGTCCAGTCTCCGCAGCCTCAACCTCTGCCACCCTAGTATGTGTTAGCAGTAACACCAAATTATGCTGGATCTTTAATTGGCAAGTTGTGGCACAAATGAAACTGATCTATAGAAAATGTAACTTTAAAAAAAGAGGCATTGCACATACTTTTGTAAACAAAGAAATCTTTAATTAAAAATATGTTTAAAAGAAGAAAAAAGAAAGAAAGAGAAGGTAAGACTTCAGTCTTGAACCTCCAAGCCAGAATATAAAGGTCTAGCAGTTGCTGCAAAACAGTGGTGAAGCAACTTGTACTTCCTGTTCTTGGCTGCAGCATTGCTGTCCATGGTACTGAAACTCTTGCATTCTGATCCACTTTGGATACGATGGATCATCCCCAACACTGGTTGAAGATGATGGAAAAGTAAAATCAAAGGGACTATTTAATTTCAAACATTTTTTAGATGCTTCTGTAAGGACAATCTCACAAGATCTACTCATACCACTTAGTACGATTTAAGTCAAACACTGATGGGGAGATGGGATTGGAAAGTGTAAGCCTCACAACATGAGGATAGTCTGTTTTCAATCCCACTTCTCATATTAGAAAATGGAGGTTGCATTGCATGTTAAAAGTTAAACCATTGTAGGAAATGCTGGCAATCAGGGTTTTATCAAGATTAAAATTAATGTATGAGTATTTCCTTCAAGAAATGGAATAAATAGGCCTTTAGCTTCATAATTTGTTGTTGCCGTAGTAACAGAGCTGATAACCTGATATGTGTTGAAGAGCTAGCATATTTGGTTTTATTGTTTTGTCAAAATATTAAGAATATCAATATATCTCCATAATTCAGTGTAATACAACAAAGCATTTTCTCGCCAGATATAGCAAAGATTGTATTATACTTTTGAGATCATAGGTAATGATGACAAAGTGATCTGTGTTCAATTTCAGCATTAATATCTGGCTTGAATAAAGCTTGAAATATGGTCTCAAAGCTAAGAGCCTTTAATATTAAGATCTTTAACCATAATTTATGTGACAGAAGATGGGGTTTAGCATAATAAAATAGAATGGGCACCTAGAATGAAGAGGACTAAAAGACAATTGAAAACAAGGTAAAAATGGTAAATTATACACAACAGTAAATTTACCTTTATGGTATTACCTCATTTATTTTTGATTTGTAAGAGCATGTAATTTCTCACTTTGCTACATTTGGAATTGGACATTCCTCAAATAGAATACCTCAGGTAAAAAAGGCTTATGGTTAAAGCTGTGCACATGGGCCTTTGTCATGGGGGCAGTTTAGGAGGCTCTATAATACTGGTTTATGGCAGTTTGCAGTTTACAGTCAAGTCCTGTGATGGGCAAGGTGAAAAGTGGATATGAGTGGTTGCAATGAGAAGGGGTTGGGCAGGTGTAGCAAAACACCTAGGAACACTGCATAAAATGGAACATGTCAGCTTGTTGTAACTGCACCACAGGGAGATTAAATAACCATACCAGGTTATGAAAAAGTTCCATGTGGGAGGTGGCTAATAACCACATTGGGATATAGGAGCGGTGACATGCCAAGTCCCATCTACAGCAAAGAGACCACATTGGTATAGGAGTCTACAGTATCTTCACCACTGAGAAGCTTCACTGGAATGCACCTCTGATCTCAACATGGTGTTTCAATGGTTCAGCAGACCACATCTTCTGGATTTTTGATCTTGATATATGTGCACTTCCTTAAGTCAAAGAAAATGTGTGGGTGAGCTCTTCATTTTTGCTTACAGTACATTGCTGAAATATCCCATTTCTTCTTGTATTACTGAATATACTTTAGGAGGACAGACAACTCCACAGCAGCAGATGATGTGATGGTTAGTGGTAAACTGGCTTTCAATTTGAACTTAGCCTGGTCTTTTATACCCCTTCCTTCCTTCCTGCCCCCTCCCTTTTTTATGAAGATTACCCGCTCTGGGATCCCACAGCTAATTTTCCCCTGATCTCCTCGCTGGTCAAAATAGGACTAATTTAGCCAGCTAGCCCTGGTGATCATCTAATGTTTATTGGATGGATTTCCCCCCTAAATTGATTTTTGAATTCTGAATTTATTGTTATTCACGTTTTATACTGTATTTTATGCTATTTGTTGTTGCATCAATTAAGTGTTTTAAATTTGTTGTTAGCCGTCCTGAGCCCGGTTTTCTGAACCAGGAATGGCAGGGTATAAATAAAAAATTATTATTATTTATTATTAAACCATCAGCTTCTGTCACTGAACACAATAAAATAAGGAAGGGGGCACATTGTCCATACTGGAGGATACCAGAAAGTGGTGGCAGATGTACATGGGCTGCTACCTCAACAAAGTGCCTGTGCAGAGCTGCAGTACCTGCTATGGATCATGATTTCATCATCTATATCACTTTTGGGAGTGCTGTCCATTAATCAGCTACATGCCTGCACCCAGTAGTGGCAGCAGGGTTTTCTGAGCCCAGAACACTGCATGAGGATCAAGGCCACCTGCAAAAGTGAACACAGATTTGCATGAAATTTACATATGTGTGATATCTTGGGGCAAATTTATATTCTTTTTGCAGAATATAAATTTGCAGACAAATGGGGGAAGTGGCTGGGGGGATAAGCAAACAGTAGTCTAAGGATTCCTCGGAGTAGCTGGGGGAACCTAGCCAGATGAGCAGGGTATAAATAAGAAAAATTATTATTATTATTATTAATCCTAGATTCTAGGGACTTCCTGCCTGCCCACCAGGTACAGCGCCATAGCCCAAGGTCTTTGTGTTATTCAGCCACTCACGCTGAGAGCCATGTATTATGTTACCAAAGTGGTGTGGAGCAAATGCTACTTCTCTTTTTTTTTTTATAATAATTTTTATTACATTTTTCCAAATTACAGATACAACAGAAGAAAAAACAGAATAAAAGAAAAGAAAAGGAAAAAGAACAAAAGATTCCATTTCAATAACTTTTTTCAAATTTCCATTGGACTTCCCCACATCCCCCGCATAATGCATTCTTGATAATAAAATCATCAGCAAATTATACCCTTATTTCGTGTATTTCTTTATATTTTCAGTTGCAATTTAAGTTTAAATCTCTTATTCTCCATTTACTCTAAAAATATATCCTGATATCATTTTAACCCATTTAAACTTTGGTTCTTTCACAAATATTAACAATTTCATAAGTAATTAAATTTCATTGCTGGGGCTAACGTTCTGGATCATACGACATCTTATATTTCATACAACTTATAATACTTTTGCAAATAGTCTTTAAATTTTTTCCAATCCTCCTCCATTGCTTCTTCTCCCAGATCCCGGATTCTCGCAGTCATCTCAGCCAGTTCCATGTAGTTCATCAGTTGCGTCTGCCACTCCTCCAGTGTGGGCAAATCTTGGGTCTTCCAATATTTGGCGATAAGGATTCTTGCTGCAGTTGTAGCGCAAATGCTACTTCTCTATGGCTTTTTGCAGCGCAGCAATGGAAGTTTTAAAAGGCATAAAAGGGGGTGCTATTAAGTGTTCATAGTTAGAAAGGGATAATGAGAAGTTAAAGCTCTTTGGGGCTAGTGTTGCATTTAGTAACTAATAAAGAAGCGAATCAGTGGCTGCATTTAGATATAACATTAACCGTTTGTTATTATGAGAACAGGCCTAGTCCTATCTTGGGCTCATCTATGCCTCCCCCTCCTTCTTGGGTGTGGTTGTGAGGAGGAGAAGGGGGAAAAGGAAGCTTTTGTTTCCATGTATGATTAGCTACAGTTAAGGGTTATGTCCAAACTTTAAACGATGGTAAAACTGAAATAAAGTTATTGAAACAAGCCATAAACTATGGTTTAATATTAGCTTTGTTTATCAAACCATAGTGAAGGCTAATAACAGTTCATCTGGGTTCAGAAAAAATGCTTTGGTGATATTAGTAAAAAAAAGTGGTGAAAGCTTCCAATCTTTTTGATAGACAAGCTGGAGAATGAGAGGAGAAGAAAGAAAGTGTGAACCCAAGAAATATTAACTACTAACCAAGGAAGTAAGCTGTTGGCATACAATTTCAAGTCAAAGGTGGTCAGGATACAACACATATCTTCAGAGCAGAAAGAAACAGCTACATTTCACCGAAAAATCTACAGTACAATATTAATATAATCCATGTCCAATCCACTTTGCTACATTTTCCAGTCACACACTATTCATTCTTTTAAAATAACTTTCTATCACATACTTTATCAACTGATCATATATTCCCCTCCAAAATTACAATATGGTATAAAATCCAGTTAGTCAATTATAATATACTATTATGTGTAATATACTTACACATATTTGGCCCATTTCCCATACTTTCTGTCCCCTTTTACCAGCAAAATGTTAACGTAGCTACTCAAAACAACAAAACAAAATGGGATAGGATGGTGATGAGAAATCTCCAGTGGTCAAGTCTTTTAACAATAGCTAGCAATCAGCTGTCCCTCCTCTGTTTTATAAAATTATTCTCCTCTACCCACTTATTCCAATATTTATTACTTGTACTGAAACGTTCCTTAGATTTTTGAAGTCAAATTTAAGCTGCCTAGTGGAGGAAATGCTCCTTTGATAATCATCTGTTTCTTTTTGTTTCTTCTCTCCCTCCCACTCAGAATTTGTTGGGATTTTAGGAGATTTTTCCTAGGTGCCTTGTTTGTAACATAATTTACCCATTATGAAAGAACAGACACACCAAGAAAATATATAGCAAAAATGGCTGAAATAAATTGGACTATGTAGTGCTGTGACTTTAAAATAAAGACTTTAAAACATATTGAAGCAATGTATTTCTTAGATTTCATGTTTAATGACTTTTGCCAATATATTGTCTTCACTGTAGCCTGCTTTAGAATTTGATTACAGCACCATCTACTGGGTATTAAATCTTTTCTTCCCCTTATGCCTGTCTTGTATCCCTATTTCTGTCTTGAAATAAAAACATGTAAGATCACTTTTGCCAGGTAGCTACAAATATATACATAAATTCATGACGGGAGATATTCAGTGCCACTTCTCATGAATGCGCTTGAAGACTCCTGCTGTTGAGAATGGACGCGGAAGGCCAATTCACTGGTTAAATTGCAATGTTCAAAGTACAGGTTGAGTAGATCACTGCTCACACAGTTCAGCATGTGGTAAAGTGATCGTGGCAGCAAAAAGTAATGCTATCTCGTGACAAAAACAAATACAGTGAGTTGTCACTGAGGAAGCATTTTAACCTGAGACAAGTTGTCCTAAAGCATCTGTAAACTTTATTTTGCAATAAACTATGCCATTGCCCCTGTGGAAGCTCTTTCCTTCTTGTTTCCCCTGTCCGTCAGTAGGGACATAGGATGTTGCCTTACCCCAGGTCCGACAAATGGTTCATCTAGTTCAGTATTGTCTATACTGGCAATTTAGATTTACCTGGGAATCCCAGAGATTGGAACTGGGACCTCCTGCATAGAAAGGAGACAAAACATAGGAAGTTAGGCCTCATACTGAGGTAGGCCATTGGCCTATCTAGCTTAGTTTTGTCTACTCTGATTGGCTGAGAGACTCTCCAGCGTTCCAGACAGGGGTTATTCCTAGTCCTACCTGGAGACGCTGGGGATTGAACCCTACCACTGAGCTATGGCTCTTCCTGCACAAGCCTTGCTCTCCAGTTTTTCTTCTTTTGGGATTGCAGCACTACACGCTTGGAGCACATCACCATTCACCGCCTTTTAGCAGGTTTCCAGGGATGCAGTAAATGGTCTTGACTCAGTACAGCCGGGGTTTGGAAAAGGAACCGATAAGTAACAAACTTTGTGTGCATCCATTCAAATCACATTCATAACATTTCAATGGGAAATTCAGAAGTGCAGGGTCCTATTTTTGCAGCTCCGCTAGGCAGGGAGCATGGCAATAATAAGATAGTATACAACACAACAATGTCACTCTGTCATTCTTACCAATTTATTTATATGTACGTCCTATGGTCTTTGAATTAATTTTTTTCTAAGGTGTCTGTTCCTGGTGTGTGTATGCTTATGTTCATTACTGTTGTTGGTTCCTCTGCATTTTATGTTTTGTTCTTTTGGCGTGTGTACGTATAGTAAAATGCTTAATAAAATTTTATATTAAAATATAATAAATAGTGACCTATAGGAAGCTGCGATATACTGAATCAGACTATGAGTCCACCTAGTCTGTCAAGATACACTCCAATTGTGATTGCAATTTGTTTTGAACTTTTTTAATGTTGTATTTTATACTGCTGTATCATGCCCTGGAACTTTCTGGAGAAGAGCGGGTAATAAATTTAATAATTATAATTAAAATAATTCATATTTGCCAGCAGTGGTTCTCCAGGATTTCAGAGAGGAAATCTTCCCCAGCCCTATGTGGGGATATCAGGATTGAACCCGGGATTTTCTGTATCCAAAACATGTGTTCTGCTGTGCTGTGCTACGGTGATTCCTCAAGTAAATCTACCACACTGGAATCATAGAGTGCCCCTTGAGAAGTGGAAACCAGCATCATCTATTGAAAAGGAAAACTATTTTATATTGTGGCAATACTGTTTTAGAGAACTGGTCCCTACATCACAGTCAAGACTGACTGAATAGAGCTAGCTGAAGTTTTCAAAGCTACTGAGTTGCATCCAGCGTGAGTACTACTCAGTTTGCATTTTTTAAAAAGTCATGAACTTTCATCAACATTTTTTTGTGTGAATTTCTTCTAATGTACACATTTGTATGGGATTTAGCCTAAATAGACACATTTTTGCAAAGCAATTCTTCTTTAGTGCAATGCATTTTTGTAGGCTACTTTCACTGTTATATGCACTTACATGCTCACTTTACCTTAGTATATGCCTTTTTATATAAATTACTTGGCTGGAGAGCTGCATTGCAAAATCAAGAGAAATGCGGATTTTGAAGGACAGCTGTGTTTCAGTTTGTGTACTGTTTTCAAAAGTGCCAATTAGGTTCGCCTTTCAATGCAAATGAATGGAATTTCTTTCCCATCTCCCTACTACAAATCATCATAAGCATCATCACATAAACCTGTTTTGGCATCAATTGGGGGATAGGTTTGAATATTCTTATCCTGCATTCTGATTAAAGATTTAAATGCTGTATTCCAAATGTAGAGACAGTTGTTTTGGTGATTTGTCACTGAATACACACACACACATACATCTGTATGTGATTTTAGTAACTTCAGTGAAAGATGGCCAGTGCATGAGAGATGAACAACATTCTTCCATATGTATGAATTTTACTAAGCTAGTAATCCATAGTTTAAAGAACTTTTTTAATTTAATAAAGAGGTTATTTTACACTTAGATCTGCAAAACACTCATACCTCCAGCACATTGCCTTGGTGAAATATCCCTCGACATGAAAATATAGACAGTTAGTTTTTTCTTCCAAAGTGAAACACTGCAAGGTCTTTCATTACTGGTTTATTATGCTTTCTGTATCTTTGCTCATTTTTCACCAGTATTGCATTAAGTATTGATATTGATTTCTTGTAAATGGTACCGAAATGGATGGCTCACAGTTTTTGTTATTGTTCTGTAGCACTTGTATGTAATTTATTATAGCTGCAGTGGAACCTGCCCCTTGCTGCCAGGGTTTAAATTAAATGTGCCATGCTTTGGCCCTTAGTAGTCACACACATTTCTCATTTCGGATCTAAAATTATTATGTATAAAGTTACTTTTTGCAGTGACTTCTTGGGAAGCATTAAAAAAAATATTGTTTCATTAACAGTGTGTTCCTACACATGCCTCCTCAAAAGTAAGTCCCATAGAATGCAGTGGGACTTATTCTTAGGGAAGTGTGTTTAAGACTGCAGTTTAAGTTTAGTAATGAACACATGCTGGTGGCCAAGTGAAATGCAGAAATTTCTACCGTCTGTTTTAGAGAAACCCTGTCTTATATTTTCAATGGCAACATGAATTGGCTACTGTTTAATAGAGCACATGTGGCAAAATGGGCTGTTTATTATAGTGGCCAACTTGGTAAACCGAAGAGTCTTGCATTTCTGCCAGTGCAACTGTTTAGAACAGCAACAGTGAAGCTGTGGTTCTTGAGATGTTGGTAGACTACAATTCCCATCATCTCTGGCCTTTGGCCAAGCTGGCTGAGATTGATGGAAGTTGCTGTCAATAACAACAGGAGCACTGGCAGGGCCACAGGTGTCTCATTCATTGTTTAGGACTTGTTTAGGACATGGTGACCTGTTTTGAGAATAAAGCCCAGACAACCAAATACAGTGGTACCTCGGATTACATACGCTTCAGGTTACAGATGCTTCAGGTTACAGACTCTGCGAACCCAGAAATAGTACCTCAGGTTAAGAACTTTGCTTCAGGATGAGAACAGAAATCGTGCTCTGGCGGCGCAGCGGCAGCGGGAGGCCCCATTAGCTAAAGTGGTGCTTCAGGTTAAGAACAGTTTCTGGTTAAGAACGGACCTCTGGAACGAATTAAGTTCTTAACCCGAGGTACTACTGTAACTGACATGCCATAAACCAAAACTCCTGTTTTATAGCACTTCACACATTTTTACCAAAATCCCAGGATTCTGGTGCTCCAACTTAAAATAGAGGTAAATTATTAGAAAGCGACTGAAATATGGATTTCTCCTCCATTTCCCAACAAGAGATGAATTCACACACTTTTGATATTCGTGCATTAAACACGTGAAACTGACCCCCATTATTTGCTAAGCTCAAATCCCCTGGCATTGCCTTATCCAAGAAACACAGCTCACTCCACAAATGCTGGTGAGGTGCTTGATGTTCACATCATGCAAAGAAAAATCTTCAGCATCAAATGCGTTAATCTTATCTCCCAGTATTGGTGTCCTGCACCTCTGCCTCAGTGCAGGAAATTAAAGGATGAAATCCCGAAGACAATTATTTCATGGGGCTTTAAACAAATGAACTTCTTAACATTTTATGATCTTGGAACGATTGATTTGTTGGCGACAATAAGGCCCTCAGTTATTAACCATTTGCTGAATGTAAAGAAAGGGTGAACGTGTTAACTACCACAACTAGTATTAAAGCTGCGTCCAAGATGTTATAATATTGTGAGACTGAAAGCCATCTCTTTTCAGAATGGCAGACGCGAGAGGGTCAAAGTCTCACCATCCCCTTTATGTGAGGAATTCAGGTCAAAATAGGATGGCATGTAGCAAATTTATAACTTAAGATTTCAATCCAAGCCCAAATCTGAACATGACCTGTACAAAGGGAGACTTTGTCTGTTAGTGCTGGGCACAGATGGCACTAGAGGAGGCAGAGTTGCATCTCCCCAGTTAAGTTCCCATGGCATCTTGCGGGATGAAAATCGTCCACCTCCTCCTGGCCCATGACAATGGTGGGAGGAAGAGCCACAGGCCACCCCGCTCAGCTCCACTCCGGCTCCTCCCAAAACATAATGTGATGTCGCACATTGCGTTTCAGCGAGAACTCGCCATAACTCAGTTCCAGCACCTCTCAGGTGGGTTCCATTGTCATTCATGGTAAGTTCCAGCACCTCTTTTTCTAGAAAAATAGCACTGCAGAAAGCCCTTTCTCACCATCTCACTCACAAGTTGGCCCCTCTGCTTCCTATAGCAGAGAAGGGACACCTGGGGCCCTCCAGATTTTGTTTGATTTCAATTCCTTTAATTCCCAGCCAGCAGGACCAATGGTCAGCAGTGAAGGGAGCACAGTAGATAGGCGAAAACAATCCCCCTTCTTTTTTCTGACCCTTTTAGATATTTGTAAACTGTCAGTACGTCCCACTTAATCATCTTTTTCTTTCGTCTAAACAATAAACGTAGTCAGTTTTAATTGGTGCTATTGAGGTTTGCTTTTTATAAAGCTGAAAAGAGCAACAACTTCAATTCTTTTTGAACTTGATAATGTATTTCTTGAAAGGATTTACAGTACCCTCTCCAAACAGGCCTTCCTTAATAAGGAAGTATTAGTAATGTAAATAAACTCCTTAAATCTTGGAAATGAGTCAGATAATTCTAAAACAGTGCTGGCCTTTTGAGTGGCAGCACCACATTGCAGTCTCCAATTCACTTCCCACTCTTAATACCGCTTTCTGACAAGTTAAAATCCATTTTGTAATCATTCTTATGGTTGATTAGTTTCAACACTATCTACACACACACACACACACACACACACACACGTAACACTGCCAATTATATTTTGCTGATGTAGACTACTTTAAAAGTATATCGTATTACCACCCTATTTGTTCTAGGATTACTAACTCTCCCTTTGTTCGACAGCCCCAGAAACAAGAAAGAAAGGTTGGGAGCTAGGCAAAAATTAAATTCTAACATAGCTATGTGGCCCTCTTTATGTGACCCAGTGTTATACAGGAGGGAAAGTAAATGCTAAATGTGATCCATCAAAGAATCTTTAGAAGCTTCAGACCAACTTAAAGAGGGGAAAAAAATTCAAAATCCCTCAAGAGGAAAAAAAGACGTATAAAAATTGAAGCAGAAAATCCTGAGGGATATCTGTAATATGCCCTATCCACAAATTACTAGCAGACCTTTATGGTAGCTTATCGCCTATAAAAAGCTTCAGAGTAGTCATTACTGCCATAGTGATGATGGTGGTCGTTTTATGATTCTTACTCTCAATAAGGAAAGACCATAGGATGGTTGAAAAGGCACTTCTGAATGGCTAAGAGGCATTGGCTAAGATGGAAGGATGCTGTTTGAAGTCCAGCTTCCACCATGTGACTTCTTACATTCAAAGGACAAAAATAAGGAGGGTGGGGGCTCCCTGGCCTAACATAATGGTTTGCAAGATTTAGTTTGGGAGAGGCATTATGTTTTCTGCTAATAGAGATTACGTTCTTGTATTTTTATTGCTAGATTTTCTAATGACCAGTTAGTTCAGTAGACCAGTTAGTTTTATATATATTAAGATGAGATGCTTTCATCAGTTTATTGCTTGTATAACTATTTAAAGTGTGCTATTTCTCGTAACTGTTTTGGAATTACATGAAACTTTTTGAAGTTGTGAGCCACCTTGAGCATGGTTTACTATGGAAAGGCAACATACAAGTAAACATACAAGCATAGGGCCTTCTCGGTAGTGGCGCCTGCCCTGTGGAACGCACTCCCATCAGATGTCAAGGAAATAAACAACAATCTAAGTTTTATAACACATCTGAAGGCAGCCCTGTTTAGGGAAGTTTATAATGTTTGATGTTTTATTGTGTTTTTAATATTCTGTTGGGAGCCACCCAGAGTGGCTGGGGAAACCCAGCCAGATGGGCAGGGTAATAATAATAATAATAATAATAATAATAATAATAATAATAATAGTAATAATAATAATAATAATAATAATAATAATAATTACAAGGATGGTGATTTCCCTAAGAGGGTGAAGTGTATAAAGCCACTGTGATTTACTGTAGGTTGTTATATATGCATCTGTCTTTAAAAACTGTCTGGAAATAGCTGTTTATCCTACGTACGCCCCCAAGACTATTAACTGGGACTAGGTGTTTTGATCATCCACCCAGTCAAGAATTTAGAACATACTGTGAAGAACATATATGTGGAGCAGTCCTTGACAATTACGCAGAAACTACAACTGGAGCAAATTTCAGCAAAACTATTGACCTGGACTGGTGAGTAAGAACATATTGTGCAAGTTTTAAAACCACTTCACTGGATTCCTGTTAGTTTTTCTTTTTCGTTTTGGTTTAATGCTGATTTTAACTGTTAATGTCCTACATGGCCTTGGTGTTGGGTGCCTAATCTGGTAAATTTCAGATTAAATATATATCCATTTACCTGGGAGCCAGCGCTGCTGAAATCCATGGGGCTTACTTTTCAGTAGGCACATATTGGATTGTGCTCTTTGTGGCTTGGACATAATTTACAGTGTTGATATTTTAATATCGTTGTTGCTTACCTGGTGGTGCCCAAGGGAGAAATTTAAAATTTGTTAAATTAATACACGTTTCACTAAAAGAAAACTAGTGCATTATTTCCAGGCAAACCTTGATTAGAATAAATAGTGATTGGACTTACTTTCAGGGACGCTCATAAACAGTTTTGCTGCAGGAAACTGTACGTTAATCTCAATATCAGCTAAAGTACCTGAACTGCTATGGCCATCTGATGATCAATTAAACCTATGGAAAGTACTTAGCATGACAACTGCTTCCCTCCTATATTTTATGGTCTATAATCATATTGGATAGTTCAGTAAAAGGATGAATACTTTTTGGAAACATCATAGTTCAGAGCATTCTTCATTATACTTCTGTACTACAATCTGCTGTGGACATAGATTAAATCCTCTGCACACTTATCTATTGAACTCATTGGGGCTTACATCAAAGTAAAAATGTATATGCTTGCAGTCTCAGTCTATTTCAGCTGTGTAGTTGTATCTGTTCAAAATTATTTTGTCTTGAAATTTATGCAAAAGAGATATCTAGTTAAAAGTTCAGTGGAAAATATTTATTTACTCCTTTGCTTTGGGTATGCTTTAGAAAAACTTCCTGTGGTGACTCAATAAAGGTTGTCTAAAACTTTGGGCAAATAAACCCGTTAGGAGAGAAGGGAAATTCTGACAGAATGTGTTGGTCCTCTCAGATATCTATGCAGGCGATACCTTCTCTTGAGAAAGAATTCCAAAGAACTTTTTATATCTCAGAGAGCCAACTCATTTTAAAAGAATCACTAAAAACTGCCTTGTCTGTCACATGCAAGTTTTCCTCACACATGCCGAACACTGGCGGACGGGGCATGATTTACTGTACTTTGGCTCTATATATTTGTCTTGTCTCTTTTCCATGAAGAAAGGGAACTTGCATCTGACTTGTGAAGTTCCAGTCTCTTTAGCAGTGAGAGAACAGTCTGTCCCTCTTAAAAAAACAAAGCAAAACACTAGAATCACATTTTGCTGAATGCTCCACATTCAGTTGGATGGCTCACATTTCAAAGGGTTTACTAATAGGGCCTCTTGAATTAATAAACTTTAAAGGTTCTTCTCAAACTTTTACCTGCAATTCTTGTGGTTCTACAGAAATCCTGTATATATATATTTAAAGACAACTGACTAGATATGAATGCTAGAATTACCTGTTACCTAATCTTGAGGATATGGGACGCGGGTGGCGCTGTGGGCTAAACCACAGAGCCTAGGACTTGCTGATCAGAAGGATGGCAGTTCGAATCCCTGCGACGGGGTAAGCTCCCGTTGCTCGGTCCCTGTTCCTGCCCACCTAGCAGATCAAAAGCACGTCAAAGTGCAAGTAGATAAATAGGTACCACTCTGGTGGGAAGGTAAATGGCATTTCCGTGCGCTGCTCTGGTTCGCCAGAAGTGGCTTTGTCATGCTGGCCACATGACCCGGAAGCTGTACGCCGGCTCCCTCGGCTAATAAAGCGAGATGAGCGCCGCAACCTCAGAGTCAGTCACGACTGAGCCTAATGGTCAGGGGCCCCTTTACCTTTCACCTAATCTCGAGAAAGGGCATTACTTGCTTATTTCAGGCTGTCCTCCAAACCAATGAGAAGAACACAACTAAGAGTTAAGCTCTTTTTCATTCTTCAGTGGAGAAAGTGCAGAAAAAATGCAGCTTCTTTTAAGCATCATTAATGATATCATTAAAGAAATAACACCAGCCTCATTACCACCTCAAGGGCCTTGCATATAAAATGTTATTAGTGAACTTATTTTCTTCTGACATATGAGCTGCACCCACTGAATGAGCTCTGGAGTGGGAGTGGGGAGAAGCAGAGGAAGAAATTTATCAGGCTTCACATTTACCCATCCAAATATTGTAGGGCTCACTTCTCCCCCCCCCAACTGGCTGTATGTAAGTTTGAAATGGTTTTTAAATTTAATTGTCCATGTACAGAGCATGCCAGAGCCAAATGTAATCAATGGCAGTGCAATACTATTTTTTTTTTCTTTTTGAATAAAAGCACCAGATCTAATGTGCTTTATTAGGAACAAAATGCACCCTAAGGCATTTTTAAGTGTCATAGCAGACTGATAGGTTAAGGCTCACTACAATCAACACATTATGGAAAGAGAGAAAATGAAAATGTTTAGGATTCCAGCAAGGCCAATTAAGCTTTGGAGGAGAAGTTATTCCACTGTCATATTTTTTCCAAGCTGCTTTGAGTGCAATGAAATATGGCTAGATTAACCGCATTTGCCATTTAGAATAATAAAAAATAATCATGCATCCCTCGCAGAAGCTGCTGTTTAATCATTTGCTCATCAGCTACAGTGCCCATTCAGCCCTGTTACTGTGCAATAAGAAGGCTGTTAAACAATGTCCAAGGCATACTTCTGGAAATGTTTTGGTGTTTTTCATTCAGCACTTGGGTGAGCCACAGGTTCCTCCACCCAAGCTTTAGAGCAGCGCCGGATGAATTGGACCACAACTCCCATCAGTCCTGATCATTGGCCACACTGGCTAGGGCTAATGGGACTTGTAGTCCACGAACATCTGACGGGCAGCAGGTTGGGGAAGGCTGCTTTAGAGGGCTCTCACATCAGAACAGCAGGATGGACTTGATTAATCTCATACTCAAGAGCTAGTGTTTCATATTGTGCACAGTGGAGTGTTTCTCTTACTCTCATGCAATTAACCTCATATTCCATAGCTATGCAAACATTCTTTCCAATAGGCATATTGGACACACAGAGGGGGATCACACTGATGCCCCCACCAATGTCTGTACATTCAGGGTAAGGGATGTAGGTGGTGCTGTGGTCTAAACCACTGAGCCTCTTGGGCTTGCCAATCGGAAGGTTGACAATTCAAATCTGTGTGATAGGGTGAGCTCCCGTTGCTCTGTCCCAACTTCCACCAACCTAGCAGTTCAAAAGCATATCAGTGAAAGTAGATAAACAGGTACCACTGTGGCGGGAAGGTAAATGGCATTTCCATGCACTCTGGCACTCGTCACGGTCCTCCATGTGCCAGTAGTGGTTTAGTCATATTGGCCACATGACCCAGAAAGCTGTTTGTGGACAAATGCTGGCTCTTTGGCCTGAAAAGCGAGATGAGCGGTGCACCCCATAGTTGTTTTTGACCGGACTTAACCATCCAGGGATCCTTTACCTTACCTTGTTGATTTATAGTGCTCTTCCCCATAATTCCCTTGAGTTCACAATCACATGAAGGAGCCCTTTGTACATAGGGTTCTTTTTCACACCAATATTCCGCCACTAAGTGGGTGTGTAGGCATCCAGACAGAAGGGGTGGGGACAGCGGGCAGAGTCCCCTCCTCTCCTCTGTGTATTCAGTCAATGTGTGTGTTGCAGAGAAAGCACATGCATGCGGTCTGTTTATATGAGATTTATCTGAGTTAGGTGAATTGTACCAAAATGCAGACCTTTAGCTGATGATTAGCTGCTTTTATTACCTGATAACAATACCTTGTTTTTATTCATCGAGCACTGGACCCCAACAAATATATAATATGCAAAGCAGAAAACGATTTGCAAGGAAGAAAGGAAGGAATCAAATGCAACTTAACAAAGGAACTGTTAAAACTTTGAGTGATATGTATTGCACCTAAACCCAGGTATACAAATGAATCTCTTTCTTTTTAAAAAAATCTTTCTATCCTTCTTTCTTTTATACAAACACCCTGAAAATAGAATGGCAACGCAAGTGCTTTATCTGATGCGCCGCGTATGGCAAATTTCTTTTATTTGACTTTTTTATTGGTCATATCCAGCCCATCGCAGGACCTGGCTCCTTGGCACTTCCTGCCTATCCCATTCCTCTAAATTATTAATGCCGTACTGTTGATATATTGTCAGCCTTGTACATACATTCTATGAATATGCGTTTTACAGTAGGCTGGGATTTATAACAAAGCTTGACATATGCAGCTAATTCACCTAGACAGTCTTGTCAGTTTTAAGGTTCATAAATAATTGATACGCAGGGCTTGGAGTTCAGCTACTGTTAGTACTTCAGCTGTTAAATTTCAGCAGCATAATGGATGAATATTTGTTTATAATTTCTGTACACGGGCCCCGTGCCTGATCCCAGGCCTCATTTGCATAGGTAGATTGAGATGTTGGCGTTGTAATGAGCATATGAAGATGATGAATTGTTTTGCTCAGTGCTGCTGCAGTTCTGTAAATGTTTGATTAGTTTTGAATGGATTACAGTTAGATTATCTGGTTCAGGGGTTAAAGTGAGATGCTCTCTGCTCCCAAAGCTTTGGTGATCCCTTGCTGACAGATTTTAAAATTCATACGGCGATATTAGTGCTGCAAAAGCGAGGGGTATTCTTTGCAACAGATGCTTCGTAATTAAGCATACGGTTTGCCGGTTTGGAAGTTGCTCGGGAAATTTAAATCAGCGTGATTTGTTTACTGTAGTTTGAGGAAATTATTGTTTCTCCAAAATAATTTACTTTTGGCCCTAAAGCGTTCCTACAGCTAATCACGCCTCCCACCCTCACCCCACCCACCTGCACAATAAAAGTAATTTTTAAAAATTAAATCATGTTTGCCAATCCTGTAGATCTGGTGCACATCATGGCTCTGAAAGGCACAGGAAGTCCCGCATGAGTATTTGCTGCTTCCTTCATTTCAGCAACTGAGGATACTCTCAGTGTGTGAAGGATTCTTTATGACCAACGTAAGGGAAGCAGCCCTCACTGCTGTACAGACACCCATGTGCATAACTGAGCCTTGTGGAGCTTTGGTTCATAGCCGGATTATTTGCAAATGGATTATTAACAACTCAAACTCACTTGCTTCTAAACAGTAGTTGTGCAAAAGCAGGTCCCCAAATGTCCAAGAGGAGTCCCAGAAGAAAAAGCCTGAGAGCTGAAGCTACGGTACAAGCTGTATCTAAATTTGTGTTGTCAATTTGTGTTGTTATTATTATTAAGTAGTGGGTTGACAAAGCAGACAACACAGAGATTTCTCCAAGTGGTTCTTTATAGTAAGCTGGAAGTGAACTGAACAGCAAACAGCTCAGCCGGCCTGCTTTTATAGGCAGCCGGCTGTCAACGTTGTAACAACAACCCAGGGTTTCCCGCCTAAAGTAACTGACGTGGACCTGAGTGAAAACTATATACATGATACTCCTGGTGGCCAGGGTGAGAACTTCAATACATAACAGTTGTTATGGTTTTTTGTTGTATGTGTCCTTTTAGTTTGGTGTCTGTACTGATTGGAAAAAGTGAAGCTGCACTGGGCTTGACTGCGATCTCTAACACTGGGTTTTTATTTAAAGCAGATTTTCCATTTGCATAAATTCCCTGTCAGACACCCCACACGAAAAACAGGTGCCAAATGAACACAAAACATACTTTCCTCCTTGCTTACATCCTGTATCACCGGTGCCCTGGCACTGATATAACTCCTAACTCAGTGATACTTATACTAGGGCAAAGTCCATTGGATAATCCTGAAAGTTATCTATTTCTGCTGCCTCATCGAACTTGTGCTGCCCAAATTTGTACACAGGGCTTCTCAAGTTTTCACCAAAATTGCCTATTAAACACAACACAGTGGGTGGCTTCAACCAGTCCATTTTACACCGCAGTCAATAGGGCCTTTCAGTACTAACTGCTGTTAGCTCTTAGTGGAAACAGGACAACTACTGACATGCTAGTGTATTATTGTTGGTGTTTGTGGTCTCAGCAGTTGGGGGGCGGCATACATATGGGTAAAAAGAAAGAAAACAGGATAGCCACTTTGCCTCTCCAGTAGCTCCTGACTGAAAACATTCCTGTACAGTGTCAGACACAGACGTTGGCTTGTGCTTCTCCCACCAACAAGGAACTGCAGCAGTTACAGTTGTCCTCTGCCATTGAGTGTCTTCTTGCTCAGCCCTTCAGCACTGGTACTGCTAAGTTCTTACAGCGATGATTTCACTGTTAGTTCTCTCTCAGTTTAGCAAAATGTCACAGGACAACCTCCAACTCTTTCTTCAGGGCCTGTCGGTTCTTTAAAATAGCTTTTCATGAGGCAAATTTACTGATATTTTGGGCTTATATTGTTGTCGGTTTTTAATCCACTACAAAGGAGAAAGTTTTGAACAAATTGCTCCTTCAGCCAGGTGACTCAGTAGAGTCAAAGCAGAGCCAGGGTCAGATTGGCTGTTGCATCCAGTGTGCTTCTGGAGTCTACAGGACGGTCTGCTGGGTTCCCTCTGCCACAGTATTCTATATTTGCAAGAATCAAGCTGCCAGCCAAGAAAGTTTTTTCAGAGTTTTTAGATGGCCTATTTTGGACTCAGTCCAGGCCTGGGAATGGTCTGGTCAACCTGAAAGGTCTGACTAGGAGACAGAGGGGTTGAGCCAAAATGGATTTTAAAATCTGATTTTAAGCTGTATTTTAATTGCTTGTTTGACTTTATGTTTTAACGTATTATATATTTTGATGTTAGCCGCCCTGAGCCCAGTCCTGGCCAGGGAGTGTAGGGTATAGTAAATAAAACTTATTATTATTAAATTAGTAGTAGTTGTGTGGATTGGCTCACTAACTGGATCTCCTCTGCCTCTCCTATCCAGCTGAAGTTCTCTTTCTCTGTATTCCGGCGGCAATTGTCCTAGAAAGCAATAAAAAAAAATCTGTTTTCACTGCTGAAATATTATGCATTGAGTATGTTGGGAGTGAGCACTCCATGGCTTTCAGGGACAAAGCCAAATTCTTTGCAGAATCACCAAATTGCAAGAATATTACTGCAATTCTTGTCTATGTTTTCACTGCGAAACCCTGTAGTGCTGGCATGGAGAGGCTGATAAAGCGTGTTCTCTTTAAAGGAGAGCACGTGTTGCGGATGGGGCCAGGCAAAGCACCCCGTAGCTGCCAGGCAGGATAGATTGAAGGGGCCTTGCTGGATTGGTGGTTGGTGTTGCTGGGGTAAATTTGATGTTGCCAATTGGGGGTGGGAACAGAGGTTATTTAAACAGGGTGCACAGTGAGCTGCTTTCTCTTTCGCTGTGGGCACCGGATCACCCGCCTGCCCTCCCTTGTTTGGGCCTGTGCTTTGACCTTGCTATGCCTGTCATGGAGTCGTCCGCCTTGGTGCGGGGGCCTGGTAGGAATTTTTCCATTTGGCTGATTAGTGTGTGCCATTTGGTTTTTGCCTACTGCTTAGCAAATCGTCACAACTTGTAAGGTTGGCGGTTAGGTCTTGGTTTAAATTGGTTGGTGGAGGGGTATGGATCGGCTGTGCCTGCCCCTCCAATGCTGCTGCTGCACAGGAATTCCATTAAAGGAATTCAGGGGCTTACCATCCTTTCGTCCAAACCCCTGGAATCGGGTTTGGTCCGCGTAAGCCCCTGGGAGCATGCGGGGAGTAGCTGAGGGTCTGTGCCGCAGCTCCAGTTATCCCTGATCTTGTTCCTCCACACTGACTCTCGCTGGAATCCGGGAGTCAGTGCTGTCCCCCAAGGTGGGGGGGGGGGACGGACAGATAGTCTTAACCAATGCCTAAGCAACCACTCACAATTTGTATGTTTAATAAAGTTGTGGCCAAAATTATGCCAAAAACCTTAAACAAAAATTTATGAGTGATGTGTGAATTATTGGAGTAGGGGTGTTTTGGGGGACCTCAGCATGCAAGTACAAGTGTTGTGCTTGAAAGTAAAAGCAGGGACTATCTGTGGAAACAGAAAAAAATAGTTTCTTTGCATCCATTATAATATGCCCCTATTGGCTGAGTGAGACTCCAGACCAGCTGTTTTGCACTGACTGCAGAAGAAAGAAGAGAGGGTAAAAGACAGACCTAAGGTGCAAAAACTGGAGTAAGGTCACTGTAAGAACAGGATGCCGGACTCGATGGGCCACTGGCCTGATTCAGCAGAACTCTTGCCAGGAAGAGAGGCCTGAGGTTCCCCACCCCTGGACTAGAACAACAAAGAACAAACTTTCAAAGGGCTGCAAAAAAACCAGAGCCGGGATAGCCTGATTAGCCTGTGTGGTTCCAAAATGAGTGAGAAAGAAAGTGTTCCCAGAGGCTGTTGCAGGTAACCTACCAACAAGCCTAAGACAGTTGTCTCTGCTTCTCTAGACATAAACATGGTGCAATTCTGAGAGCTTCTGCTTTTCCATAGATGACTTACAGGTTGCTAACTTGCACATTTTTTGTATTAAGAATGAGGCTTCTCCTCACCCCTGGCCCCCTGTGGCTGATGGCATTTAAAGAAAGGAAGTTCAATAAAAGAAATACAGATTTTTCTTTTCTTTTGAAGAGTACAACAATGACTTGTTGAATGTTTCTGTATCATGGGGATAAGCATCTCTGAAATAAGTTCCCCTTTCTCTGTATTGTGAAGAAGAAAACACAGCATGAGTCACTCAGTGCTGTTAATGTAGTGTTTCCCTTCAGCTACTGATATGGACTGTAGGTGATGAAACTCAATATGTAATGGTTCTGACGCAAACAATGAGTTCTGTTTCGTGATCTAGCAGGGGATGGGGAATTTGCTCCTGGGATGCTGATCCCAGAGCCAAAAATAAAGTCTCAGCTACCTTGCACAGCCAAGTCCCACAACCACGACTAGACCTGGACCAAATGGCAGTGCAGGAAGAAGTATCTTTGATGTCTTCTCTATTTGTACAACTTTTGAATACTTTATTTTTTCTAATTGCATTTCTAGCCCCATAAATCTGAAGCATCATTTACATGTGTTTTATCTATGTCATGTCATCCACTTTGAGGTTTTCTATAATCAAGCAGGGTATACATTTTATTAAATAAATAAACAAATAAAAAGAACAAAAAATTGGTATGGATGAATTTGTAAATCTATTTTTCTTTATGTCATATTTTAGACAAATAAGCACAAACACACATATTAAACAATAGTTGAAATGCACTAACATCAAGAAATTGAACTGGATACCAATGTAGGAAGGATCAGTATTATTAAATAGTGTTGCAGAAGTTAACACGCTTAAAAGGTTTTTTTAAAAAAGGTTAATCCTAGTTCAGTGGGTAACCAACAAACAAAAAATCCCCCACAGACCACTTGAAAATTGCTATGGGTCTTTTCACACCACTTAATGATTGTTTTGCCATAGAATTCAAATGGTAATACAGTAAAATACAACATAAGAAATAAAAGAAGCAATAAAGACACAATTACAAATCAATATGAATATTTAATGCAACAAATGTGCCTTTTCTCATCTTCAGCCACAAATCCACAGACGTGCTTCAGACCACCTGAAAAGCGCCAGACTTTGGTCTTTCAAATTTCAGCTCCGCCCTGTGCAAGGCCAGAATTCAGCACCTCCCGCCTCTTGCCTTCCTTTCTGCTCAATTCACTATATCATAGTTGTGGCACCCTGCAGTGCCCCCTAGGCTCAGCACCCAGTATGTTGGAACTGGTTGTGCTGCTCTAAATCTGCCTCTGACCTGAATGAAGCTCGTGGACCACTGGTGGTCCACAGACCATAGTCTGGGAATCCCTGTCCTAATCTATTCATTCAAATGTCATCTCAGGGTGAAGGAGATAATCTGAAAAGCTCTGGCAATAGTAGCAAGTTTCACCCTGCCTCCAAATTGTGCCACCTGCCCCCTAAAATTGATGAGGTGGCTGACCCTTGTTTCACCTATGCTCCAAATTTGAATAGAAAGTTGGCTTACAGGAAATTTCAGCTCAACGCTACTTTTCTTATTTTGCCCTTGTCAGGTGAAACACATTATCAAAGAGATCAAAAGATTGTCCAACAACATTTTCAATCAATCAATAAAAATATAGAAATTTGTTTTAATGAATATGAGCTTCATAAAAGCACTGATGCTCCAGATAGTCATCTGTGTCCAGCATTGCAAACATCTCATGTATTTGTGCTGAGCTCACTGTTCTGCAACCCAAGCTCAAAATATTATTGTCACTGAGCACAGACCACAACATCACGTTGCCACTTGACCACCTTGATAAAAGTTTTGGGTGCAGATTAAATCCCAGTACTTGTGGCAAACCACTCAGACGACAATTTCACCTTGAAAACAAGCAGATTTGCCATGAGCATGATGTGAACTGACCTTTAGAGATAGCTCTTAAGTATAAGGTCAGGGGCACAGACATGATAAATATCACACAGAGATCCTCCTTAAAGTAATCAAAATTGGCATTCATACTACTAATACCGAAAGAATTAAAAGTATATTGGATCTGAGATCAGGAGAATATAACTTCATTATATTTTGCTCTCTCTCTTTTTGCTGCTCTCCTGCTCCAGTTGCTCTTTGATATTCATCCAGAAATGTTGCGTCAAGAAGAGAGAGCAACTGTGTGGTTGTTTTCATACGATCTGTTTCTTGATACATGCAGACAAATATAATGATGCCATCAACTGGAACATCTCTCCTTACACCCAAGTTTGAAAGATCAGTTCTCTTTCTCTCTCTTCTCCTCCCCCCAACCCCCTTTTTCCTATTACAGACGCAGCCAATGGTTTCCAGAGAGGTGGTTTTTAAACACAAGATTTAGTACAAGTGCAGCTATACAGAACTGAGTTCCGGTGCTCTATTGAACTATATTTTGTCAGCCCCTATGTACAGTGCCTTAGCTTGTCTGGCAATCATGTTAGTGATTATATGGGTAATGAAACACGTGCTCTTTTTTGTCTGTAGCTCTGATTAATCTGCTTTCTATTTAGCCTTGATTTATGGTGCTCAACTGTTGAGGTGAACACTGGCCCATCAGTTCCGTACCCTATTACAGACGCAGTGACTGCTAAATGCCTGCAAGGCTTGATCTGTTTCTTGACAGCTAGGCTTCCCGCTACATTCCCTCCAATCTGTTTTGCTTCCTGGTGTGACCTTTCATACAGTAAAATACATTAGTTGAATAGCACAGTCTCATTAAAAGAGTGAATTAACCGAAGAGTCTTTTTAACTAAATGACAGCCAAAGGACTGAGTGCTAATAGCCATGGGCAGTTAGAAACTTAACTCATGAATCAGACTGTTAATACTGCTTGATGCCTGAAGCACTGAGGGCACCACGCTCTCTGCTTGCTCTCATAAGAAGAAAAGCTCATTACTTTCCTCCTGATGGGAGAGAAAGAGTGAGCGAGCAATAATAAAGCTTGAATTTTTCAATACTGTTAAAAATGGGGCTGACAGATTGCCGACAATAGGAGCAACGGCCTAGACGCTAGGTAAGAGAGACACTGAATTAGCAATACCATATATCATACAATCTAATTAAATCAACCCGAAGAATGAAATTAGTTTTCTGTGAGTGAAATGGCCTTTGAAAGAGCACTATTAAATGAACTGTAGAGCATTAATTAAATAATTCACAGTGAGGGATTTTGCATTTATACAAAAATTGTGCACTTAATTGTCCATGCCGTATTACAGATTTGGCCTTATGTTAACATTGTGTCTAAAGCACACTTATTGGAGCATATCAGGAACAGCTTAACGTAAATGCAGCTCCTAAAGTTTTCAAGGTTGGGAAAGGAACTGAGAAATGGTGGACCACAGCACACAGAACTTGCAGCACATAGATGGAGATATTTGGAGTGCTTGCAGGTGACAAATCAGCTCATTTCATTGTAAAATAATTATGCTTTGATATGAAATGAGGATGTCACAAGCAGTTCTTCCCCATTTGAACACTTAAAAAAGTTTCCTATTTTGAACGCTGCACTTGAAGATTTTAAGAAAAAGTATGTTTTTATCTTGAAGGACAGATTACAACAGCTGTCAGAGTATTATTATTTTCACATGAAACACAGCCCTTAAAAAACAACACCTTGCCATGATGTTTAGCTATATTAATAATAATAATAATAATAATAATAATAATAATAATAATAATAATAATAATAATAAATTTATTTATATCCCGCCCTCCCCAGCGGAAGCCGGCTCAGGGCTGCTAACAACAAAAAAACTGTACAAACAGTATATTTGATATATTTGTATTTAGTATGATTCTATACATATTACACATAGGGCAGTCACAAAGGGCTCAGTAGGATGAAGGCAGAAATCATGTGTTGGTATGTATATATACAGTCATACCTCGGGTTGTGAACGCTGCGGGTTGCATGTTTTTGGGTTACGGACCGCTTGCGCATGTGCAGAAACACTAAATCACACTTTGAGCATGCGCAGAAGTGCCAAATTGCATCACACGCATGTGCAGATGTGGTGCTGCGTGTTGCGAACGCAGCGTATTGCAAATGTGCCTCCTGCACGGATCATGTTTGCAACCCGAGGTATGACTGTATATGTATGTATGTATGTATGTATGTATGTATGTATTAAATTTGTATACTGACGTTCATCTGCAGGTCCCAGGGCAGTTCACAACACAAAAATACAAGCTAAAAAAATATTGCAAGATACATAATAAAAACAAGAACCAATAACCACCCACCCCCTTCCACAAGACATTTAAAACATAATAAAATCAAGAACAAAAACAAACCAATAACCCCCGTTCCCACAACACATTTAAAAGGACATCGGATGTCAATTGGCCAAAGACATGGTTGAGGAGCAATGTTTTGCCTGGAGCCTAAAAGTGTGTAATGAAGGTGCCTGGGGGGAGCTTCCCTGGGGAGGGCATTCCACGAATGGGGAGCCACTGCAGAAAAGCCCCATTCTTGTGTTGCCACCCTCTGGACCTCCTCTGAAGGAGGCACACGAAGAAGGGCCTCAAATGATGATCTCATGGTCCAGGTAGGTTCATATGGAGAAAGGTGGTCCTTGAGGAATCGCAGCCTGAGACATTTAGTGCGAAACCCACACTTTGAATTGGGCCTGGAAACTAACTGGCAGCCAGTGCAGTTGGGCCAGGATCAGTGTAGTATGCGCAAACCGTCTTGCCCCAGTGAACAACCTGGCCGCCGACTTCTGCACTAGCTGAAGTTTCTGAACAGTCTTCAGAGACATTCCAAGTATAACGTGTTGCAGTAATCTAACCTAGAGGTTATCAGAGCCTAGACAACAGAAGTTAGGCTATACCTGTCCAGATAGGGGTGCAGCTGGGTCAAGTAGCAAGCAGTGCAACCTTTGACTGGACTTTACCTCCAGGGGTCCTTTACCTTTTACCTTGACCTTGCACCTGGGTCACCAGCCAAAGCTGATGGAAGGCATTCTGTGCCACTTGCTTGAAGTGCTTGAATGATCACTTGAGTATTTCATCCCGCTCTCATGTGATGTGCATTGCCACCATTCACAATGTGTTTTCCACTTGGCCCAACCCTACAGATAGTGTTTGAAGAAGGTATTCTGGCACCTACTTAAGAATAGATAGTGGCTTATGCTTTCCCATGACCAGAACACAGATGCAGTCTCAAATATATCCTTCTAGGCTGTCTTGCTACCATTTCCTCCATCATTCCAGTCGTTTGATTGCCAGTGAAATGGATAAGACTGGGTTGAAGCCTTTATTGATTTAACTGATACTTTGTCAGTTTCTTTTGTTTTCATCAGTTGCTACTGTCCATGCACAGTAAAAGTGGAGGGAGAGAACATTTAAACACCCACACCCTGAAACCTCTCTCTGATCTGCTCCTTTATGGTGCAGTAGCAGCAATGAAAATGGTGGCAGGGAAAGGGATGGAAGGTTGAAGTTTTCCCGGCCTCAGTGAAACAGATAAGGCTTTCCCATGACTTTGTTAGTTTCACCAGAGTGGAGAAAAGGGGGATTTGAAGGAAATTTGATAAGGTTTCCCCTTTATCCTTCAATACAGAGAAGAGAGATTGAAGTGTGGAAAGTCATATTCACCCCATTCATTTAAACTACTTTGATACTATTTTAACAGTCACGGAGACTCATGGGAACTGTAGTTTAAGTGCTGAGAACTGTAGCTCTGTGCAATCAGCACCCTTTACAAGCTACGGTTCCCAAGATTGCCTGGAAGAAGTCTTGACAAAGTGTTATAAGATTGCTTCAAATGTATGGATGTGACTGAGAAGAGCCATTTCCAAATGCGGACACCCTTGTGGACAAAACGGTGGACTAAATATATGCTTCAAATAGAATCCACCTGTTTGCAGGTGATGCACAAAAGGCAAGACAGTTGAAATGCAATGGCACAGCCACCTTCCTGTATCAATTGATTAACTTTAAAAGTCCAGTACAAAGACCATAGTCCTAACATTACTCACTTAAACTTACACTGGGGAGGGATCAATGGTCATTGGCATCAATGGCAACTTCCTCCCAGGGGCAGTCTGTAGTATGTAGTGAACATATAGACCAAGTTACAGAATTTTAATTTTTGACTTGCACTTGTAAGTAAAAGTCCCAGCATACAGCTATACAGCTATACAGCTATACAGCTATACAGCTATACAGCTATACAGCTATACAGCTATACAGCTATACAGCTATATGCAACCCTATACACATCTACTTAGAAGTAAAACCCACTGAGTTCAATGGAACGGGATTGCAGTGTTTTTGCTTATATATGTTCTCACCATAACTGAATTATATTGCTCTGGGTAATTACTGACATTAGTTTTCCTGTAATGTTTGCTTGCTCCAATATAATTCCATCCCTTTTCTTTCCTGTCAGATTAATCAGGTGCTTTTCTGAATAGACCTTCAGAGCAGTTGGCTGGAATGCCAAAAACATATTTAACGTCTCTTCTTTGTATCCCATCACATTATCCCTGCCAGGATTTTAAAATTAAGGAAATAATGATCAATTTTAAATGAAAGTGAAATTAGCTAAGCATTTTGCCTTATGAAATACTCTTAGTTTGAGGCCAATTCTCAGATGAGGTGGCTGACATACTTGACAAAATCTACACTATCTCATCTTGAACTACTGAGGAAACCATAATTTGTGGCATATGGACAATTTCCTCTGGGCTAGAGGATACATGGAATCTCATGCTAAAAAGTAGAGAGTGGTAGCTGGCTATGATAACCAAGAAAATGACCGTTGAACTTTGGTTGTTGCTTTCACTGACATATAAATATTGCAAGGGCAGTCTACGCTCTGAAATGACATCTTTAAATGGTGCATTGTGTGAACAGGGTGTGCCTGTGTAAGCACAATTTCACACAGATCTCCACTGATGTCAGTGGATGTCAGGCTCCTACTGTCACACACATCTGAAGCAGCCCAAGGGGAAGAGAGGAACTGCAGTGGCAGCCAGGAAGGCAAGTCTGAAAATAGGATAAGCTACTTGTCTAGCAGAGAGCACGGTGATGGGAACAACTGCAGGCCGTTAGGAAGTTTTGTGCATTGCGTAGAGCAACCTCAACCTTCCCTCACCCTAGTTGTGGTATGATTTGAACCAAGCTCAAGAAAAGAAGAAAGTGAATGTGCAGCTACTCTCAAGCCACCTTTATCCCCCCAGATATCCCCTCTTGGCTTAAATAGGCAGAAGAAGCAACTGGTTCTTAAATATAGGGCTTATGAAATGCCTATATTTAAAATGGGCAGGATGCATTGAAGAGCCATAATAAATGGTGGACATTTCATCAAAACATTATTCCCCAACCAGGTATTGCCTGCCAGATATTCTTGGATACTGCTGGATCATGCCAACAGCAACCAGATGACCATGGAAAGCCCATAAGCAGATGCTCAGTGCAACAGGACTCTTTCCTCCTGCAGTTTCCAGCAAGTGGCGTTCATATGCATCACTATTTCTGACCATGGACATAGCCCACATGGCTAGGAGCAGGGCTGGCCCAATACACTTTGGCACCTAAGGTGAACCACAACATGCTCCCCCGCCGACGGAAGAAGGGGTGAGTGAAGATCTACATTGGGAACAAGGGCGAGGGAAGATCTATATGGACAAAAATGTGAAGAGTCAAATCAACCTTACCTGATTGTTGAACTGGGAATCCAAGATAATTGGGGGGGGGGGCTGCTATGAAGCACCCCAGGTAGGTGGAGACCCCAGAGGGCAGCCCCCACCATTTCCTCCCTAGTGGAAGGAGGAGACCAGCAGCATCTCCTATTTGCCAAGAGATAGCTGTAGAGGCTGTCCGTAGAGGCCAGGGAGAGGGACACTGCCAAGGAGCGGGCAGTGGCAGCAGGTGACTCATTCCTTGGAGGCCAGAGTTGCTGCCCCTCTGAATCCTGCTGCTTGAGGCGATTGCCTCACTTTGCATCATAGGTTGGTGGGTCTTGGCTTGTAGCTACGTAATTCCACCATCCCTGTTCATTGACTGAGCTTAGGAGTGCCAAAAGGATTTTTTTGGGTTCAGTATACTATATCTAGATAAAGAACAACAAAACTTTTAGAAGACATCTGAAGGCAGCCCTGTACTGGGAAGTTTTAAAATGGCTGACATTTTATTATATTTTTATATTTTGCTGGAAGCCATCCAGAGTGGCTGGGGCAATCCAGCCAGATGAGTGGGGTATAAATAATAAAATTATAGTATTATATCTGGATTGGATCCCCTGCCACACTTGCAAAAAGAGGAAAAATACATAATATTTGCACATGATTGGCAAAATATGCAAATAACATTAGGCTCCAGGTTCAAGCAATCAGTTGTTTGACAGTCAGCATGTCAATAGATGTAGCTATTTCCAAAGCAGAAAAAGCTTAACTTGTTGAATTTATGCCTGTCACATAGAAAGTCACAAGAACTCTGTTCTCCCCCAGTGCCAACCCTAAAGCATGGAAAGGAATCAGGTTTCATGAGTGGTAATTCAGTTATGTTGCTGCAGTTCTTTTATCAATTGATCTTTGGCTGCCAATACTACTACATTCAGTGCAAAACCAAGCATGATATGTCTTACAGTTGGCTGCATGTGTGTTTGTGTGAAAACAGATTTAAGATTTACAACAATCAAAGTTCAGGTGCCCTTGCTTGGATAAACTCAAGATTAAATTGTTAAAAAGCAAGCAGTGTATTCTATTTGTTGTGGTTATTTATTATTTATACCTCATAATAACTACAGCAATGTTATCAGCACAGGTCAAACAGCTACCCTTTCTTCCTTTCCTTTTCCTTTTTCCCTGAGCAAAATAGATTTGAACCTTTGACACGAATATGCCCATTTTAGTGCTTCTGCCAGCAAACAACAGCAGCAACCACCCCTACCAGTACAGTGTTACCTCGGGTTACATACGCTTCAGGTTGCAGTTGCTTCAGGTTACAGACTCTGCTAACCCAGAAATAGTACCTTGGGTTAAGAACTTTGCTTCAGGATGAGAACAGAAATCGTGCTCCGGCGGCGCAGCAGCAGCAGGAGGCCCCATTAGCTAAAGTGGTGCTTCAGGTTAAGAACAGTTTCAGGTTAAGAACGGACCTCCAGAACGAATTAAGTACTTAACCCAAGGTACCACTGTACCTCTGTTCCACTCCCTTGGATGAGGAAGCAGTTAAATACTCTTTCCCATCATGTTGCTACTGGAACCAACTTAGTAGTTCCCTCCTCCCAAAACTGCATTTTCCTAAACAATAACAACAACAATCCTGAAGAAGGCCACCAGGGATGGTTCTACCATTAAAGAGAGTGAGGGCAGCTGCTTTTGGGGAGGTCATGAAATGGGAACAATTTTTAGCAGCTTGGAGGTCCTTGTGGGAATCTCTCTTCCATGTGCCGAAATAACTTGGCTGGCCTTGGACGCTAATTATGCCCCATGACTTGGGGTCTGTGTCATTTGCTGCTCCACCTCAAATTGTGTTGGGCCAGCCCTGGTGACTATCTGTTTGCCTGAATACTACACCATATAGGCACGAGTGTCCAGTCTTAGTGCACTGAAGGCTAAAATAAGGAAATTCAAAAGGTGTGGGGAAGCCCAGATCTGAGGGCCAAATGTGATCACCCAGACCTCTCTCCATGCCCCTCCCTCCGCTGCTTTTGGCTGGTGTTTTGTGAGCGTTCTTGGAGGCCTCTTGCTCCCCTGATGGAGGGTGCAGAGGATGGAGGATGCAGAGAGATGTGAGGGGTGCTTCTGACTTGTGTGTGGCTGCAGTGGGGCTTGCTGTACAAAGGTAAGAGTTGTACCTGTTGCTTCGCCCACTTATGTCTTGGACCCGCCCACCATTGGCATGCGGCTCTCAGAATGTTACCACATGGCCCTCAGGTTGAAAAATGGTTCGCCAACCTTTTTAAAACTTGAACACATAGTATTATAGGTAAATAGACACATGATTAACTTGTATTTGTAATTTTTATACAGTGATACCTCGGGTTACAGACGCTTCAGGTTACATACGCTTCAGGTTACACACTCCGCTAACCCAGAAATAGTGCTTCAGGTTAAGAACTTTGCTTCAGGATAAGAACAGAAATCGTGGTTTGGCGGCGCGGCGGCAGCAGGAGGCCCCATTAGCTAAAGTGGTGCTTCAGGTTAAGAACAGTTTCAGGTTAAGAACGGACCTCCAGAATGAATTAAGTACTTAACCTGAGGTACCACTGTATTTTGATTTTCCTGCCCCCTGGCAGTATGAATATTGTTACCACACGAAAACAGAAACAGGTTTATTCTGGGAAGCCCCCCTGCCCTGCCCCCCTGCCACCCAATTTTATTTTGCAGCTCATATTCACTTGTGTATCATTGTGAAACATATATTTCCCCCCAAGGTTGCAAGGTTCCTATGTGAATCATCATGTTTCAACATTTCCATTTGCTTTATTCCATGATATGGTATTGATATATAATCATCCTGAACCTGTTAATGATATTTCATGTGCAGTAATGTCAAAGTATTCAATCAGTTGCATCATTACCTTTAATATTAAACATATTTAGTTTAGTCAGTCATAACAAAGCACATCTAGCAGTAAAGAATCCTTTTTTATTTTCATGTTTCAATTTGTTTCAATTTCCTTCTGCACAACCTCTAAAAATGTATCTTTTGTCATGATTTCCCAGTTATGTCTTTGGCATTTTACTTTAAAGGATAAAAATGGCTAATACTTGGGCTGAGTAAAACAGAAGATTTATTCCTCTAAAGTTCCTGGAAACTATTTTCAGTATCTCATTGCAAGCACTGAAACTTTTATTAAGGGTCCTAGAAATTAGGCAATGAACAGGGCAATTAGATTTTTGAGACCACCGTCCTGCCATAGCAGGATATAGTGCACCGATAGAAGACAGATCGGATATTAAACTGATACTGCATTTGATCTTGGTGGAAAGGAGGGGAAATTACTTAGAATGCAATAAAAATATATATTTAAAACTATTGTACATGGATTATTCCTGCAGTATAAAATGAAAACCAAAATGATCATAGGTTCAGGGTAGTCACCTTTGAAAGTTAACCATATCGCCTTTCTTTTCCTTAGATTTTATTTTCTGAAAACATCTCAGCTTTAAGGGCAGGGTGTCACAGCTGAGCGGGCATGCGGTCAACATGATGCCCTATGAAATGTTATAGTATGGTATGGCCTAATTTACTGGAATGGCCCTGGGAGCCACCCACAGACCTGAAAGTTGGTACTTTCCACTCGCAAATCCAACAGGCCCACAAATAATGGTGGTGAATATGCTAACATGAAAGGGGTGTGGTACTGCTAAATCACACCATCTTCTTCCTCAAAAAATATATTAGGAGATAATGTAAAAGGGAGCCTCTATGTGAATAGCCATTCACTTGAAGGCACACTCTCCAACATTTATCCGATGAAAATTGGGGCGTTTTATAAGGATTCAGCTATACAGCTGCAAATAAAACATTTTAAGTGTGTTTTAAGTGCAACATAGGGACGCGGGTGGCGCTGTGGGTAAAACCTCAGTGCCTAGGACTTGCTGATCGTATGGTCGGCGGTTCGAATCCCCACGGCGGGGTGCGCTCCCGCTGCTCGGTCCCAGCGCCTGCCAACCTAGCAGTTCGAAAGCACCCCCGGGTGCAAGTAGATAAATAGGTACCGCTTACCAGCGGGAAGGTAAACGGCGTTCCGTGTGCTGCGCTGGCTCGCCAGATGCAGCGTTGTCACGCTGGCCACGTGACCCGGAAGTGTCTCCGGACAGCGCTGGCCCCCGGCCTATAGATGTGAGATGGGCGCACAAACCCCAGAGTCTGTCAAGACTGGCCCGTTCGGGCAGGGGTACCTTTACCTTTACCTTTAAGTGCAACATACAATGTGACACTAGATGGTGATGGAAAATTCAATGTATTAATAAAAAGCTTTTAAAAAAGCATTTTCAGAACCTTTTTTATAATATGTGTGTAGATTCCATTCTACTTAACAACAACAGCAGCAGCAACAACAATTTTATTATTTATACCCCACCCATATGAGTGGGTCACCCCAGCCACTCTGGGCAGCTTCCAACATATATAAAAACATAATAAAACATTTAAAACCTTCCCTATACAGGGCTGCCTTCAAATGTCTTCTAAAGGTTGAATAGTTACTTATCTCTTGGCTCGAGGTTCACATAACTCCATACACTCCAACATTTCTCCAATGAAAATAGTGATGTCCTAAGGACATTCCAGGATCAAATCAGAAACTGGAATGGCTTCTGCAAGTCTGGCACTGTCTCTGGTAAATAGGGACACTTGGAGGGTCTTTGGAGGCCTGACATCAGATTCAGGCTCCATGTGTGGTATGGACTGGTTTCTCCTCCAATTTACTATTAGAGTGCCAGTGCAGCACATGAGCAGGGGATCAGCCTGAGAGCCTGTTTAAGCATCACCGCTCCATGTGGAAGACATCCAAATTGTTTTCTCATGTAGGGGGTGGGTAGGACACTGACGTAGAATATGTCCCTATATTCCTCTGAGGAATGTTGGAGGGTACGGCCATTTGGAAGACTATTACCACATAGGCTCACTGGAAGGACAGATGGTGAAGCTGAGGCTCCAATACTTTGGCCACCTCATGGGAAGAGAAGACTCCCTGGAAAATACCCTGATGTTGGGAAAGATGGAGGGCACAAGGGGATCGGACGACAGAGGACGAGATGGTTGGACAATGTTCTCAAAGCTACCAGCATGTTTGACTAGACTGCGGGAGGCAGTGGAAGACTGGAGTGCCTGGCGTGCTCTGGTCCATGGGGTCACGAAGAGTCAGACACGACTAAACAACAACAACAACAATTACCACATAGACCAGACCAGTCATATGCAGAATGTCAGCTCTGCACATACTAAACGGCATGGGGATGCTGCATGTGATTGAGGTGATGCACACTTTGAGAAGGTCCTTTGTTCTCATAGTACACCAGTTGTGTGGATCATAGTCATGTGGGGTTGCTGTTGGAGATCTCGACATGGATGCTGTAACAGTGTATAGGAGTCTAGGCGTTTAGGAAGCTGCCTTATACTGAATCAGAGCATTGGTCTATCTAGCTCAGTACTGCCAACACCAACTGGCAGCGACCCTCCAGAGTTTCTGGCAGGAGCCTCTCCCAGCAGTGATGACTTTGCCTCAGTGAAAAGTGTTTCGTCTTCCACAAGTCGGAAAACACCCAATGGTTTGCTGATTCTCTACCTTCTACAGCAATGACCTGTAGGATCAGCTTCCCAGAGGGTGATGATGGTGGGATGCTTAAGTGGGTCAGGGATTGGAAGAAAGTGGTTTGCCAACTTATGAAAGCAGAAGCACTTTCCTCAAAAGCAAAAGTTAAACATCATCTTGAATGCCAAGGAAAGGAAACATTTAAGATGAACAGATGGACAGTCGTACCTTGGTTCTCAGACGTAATCCGTTCCGGAAGTCCATTCAACTTCTGAAACATTTGAAAACCAAGGCACGGCTTCCTTTTGGCTGCAGAAGCTTCCTGAACTCAAGCAGAAGCTGCATCGGATATTTGGCTTCTGAAAAACGTTCGAAAACCAGAACACTTATTTCCAGGTTTTTGGCGTTTCGGAGCCAAAACATATGAGTACCAAGGCGTTCAAGAACCAAGGTACAACTGTATCATTTTTACATTAAATGAATTATACAGAAATATAATTGCTGAAAAGCACAGGTGGTTACCTGTTTTCTGTGTTCCAGAAATAAACTTAAAAAATTAAACAACAAATAAACCTGCATCAGAACATACATATTTATACTACTTCTTGGACAATTTTAGTTTGCATTCTCAGGAAAGTCAGAAAAGCTCTTTGCATCATTTCCCATCAATATTTTGATACTTTAAGGACTCCAGAAAGAAATCATTGTGTTGTACGCGTTCTAACAAGAAAAGAACAGATGCAAGTTTGGCGAATATTGAGTTTTAAACTTGTCCAGTAGTGATTTGTGGCTGTGTCATGGCAAATATTTTTCAGTGTCATTGCCTAAGCCAGCCCTGTCACTAGCGTGGTCATCTGGGGAATAGAAGGCCTAACACTCTGATCTCAGTATTAATGGGAGCTGTTGAGAGTGGCAAAGGTGATAAAGTATTGTTTAGTTATTGGTGCCATACTTTTGCTGCAGGATATTATTATAAAACGTTGTGATTTTTTTGTCAGACTTCAATCACACTTCTGATAACAATGCTTAGAAACTTATTGAGAAGAATTTTGAAATAATGGACTTAGAAAAAAAAGAACGATTAATAGGCCGGTTGTAGCCTGAATCAAACAATGAGCTGCACAAAAAAATTCAGAAGGACATGTTATTAGGCTGCAAACCTTTCTTCAGTTTTGCCTGCTTAAACCAACTGGCTTCAGAGGGAGTTTGGTGCAGGACTGTAGCCTAATAGCTGCTAAACTTAATTATTTGGAAGTGAGTTCCATTGATTTTAATGGGATTGTGCCATGTTCCCAGGTAGAATGGACAAGTCTGTCAATTCTGTTTTCTCTCAGTTTCTTATTTTTTAGCTCACCACATTTCCACATCACTTTGCTTTTTTTATTAAGTGCTCGTGAAAATTAATCAGCATTCGAATGTGCATTTCTAATAATATACACAATTTTGTATACAATTTTGCCTGGTATACACAGTTTGGCCAGCAATTTCCTCTAATATAAAGCTATTTTCGTTAATACGTGCATTTTTACATGTGCTTTTCTTCTAATGTACACAGCTCCGTACACAGTTTGGGGTTGGGGAGCTGCTTTAAGACAGTGTGTTCAATGCAGGAGAAACTGAACCAGTGCAAACAAACTGAGCAAAGGTGCATTGTGGATTTTTTTAGGGGACATTTATTGTGGTTGCCATTGCAAGCATACTTGCAGACAAGGGCACCACGTGGATGGCCACCGCCATACGAGATCCACAAGGTAAAGGGGGATCTGGCAATGTGTGGATTCCCTAGAGGACTCTCAAGCCAATATGCACATTGGTTAGGACTGTGCAGATCATAGAAGCCAACTCCTAGGAGCCGATGTCCCTTCACCCTCCATAAAATATTTTAGGGACCCATCCCCCCCTCCCCCAGTTGATGGACATTGCCATTCAAATGTTGTGCATGCACCATGCCAAGTGATCAGTTAGGGTGGAGCTTACCTACACCCCCCCAATGGTTTATTGAGGTTGGTTCCCCTGGTGCAGATTTAGTGATTCTGCATTAGCATTTGTTTTTACCAAATTCCCATCTAATCACTATCCAGTTCCAGCATTGTGGAAGTCGTGTGGTGGCAGAATTTCAGCGCTTCCTGGATGCTTCTCAGAAGCAGCCCATCCCATGCAGAGCAGGTTACACTAATTTAAACAAGGAAGGCAAGGATTTCTTTAGGTTTCACTGCCCATAGTGGCTTTTCTTTTCATGTCTGGGCATCTATGGGCATTCAAAGCAGGGAGGAGAGCATGACCCACTGGGTATAAAATGCATGTGACTCTTTTTAAATCATTGACAGATCATTACAAGGTGAAATAGAGATGTATGATTTAGAAAGCATTTCAACTATTTGGTTTGGCTAAACGGCACCCTAGCAAAGACTTCTTGCCTCTCCGTTGACAAGAAAGGAACATAAATCAATGAGTTTGTACATGACACTCTCATGCCCAATAACAGCTGTAGTGAAATGTGCTTAAGTTATAATTAAAATAACCTTTCCAATTCATTTCTTTATTGATGGCAGAGATAACTAGATTTGAAGCTCTTCAATAAACACATTCAGTTTTAGAAAAAAAAATTTAATATATAAAAAAATCTAATGCTGCTTTATAGGAAGGGATCATAAAATTAGATTATGGAAGTTTATATAGCTTTTAAATATCAAGCTGTCAGAGCTTGTGCAGGTAAAATATTGTAACCGACGAATGGCAAAGAAAGAGAGTTTATATTGAAGTGAAGGTTTTCAAGTGAAATTCATACCAAGGAGAATATATAATGGAAGCAGGCTTTTTGCCTGCACTTTGGATCTCCTGACCTCCATTTCCAGTCAAGATTAGGTTGATAAAACCGACACAACCTCAATAAAACACTAACAATGGAACGAAGTAAATAGAAATCATATTAAGCAGCAGCAATATTGCATGAATTGAAACAAAAATTTAGGTATAATAGCCTTGGTGGGTTTTAATATTGTTTCCAATCACATCACAATATGAATCATATCACGGTGATTCTAAATAACATTTATCATCTTCAGATCTCCTTGCCTAGTAGACGTCTCACATTATTTGAGGGTGGCTTTTATTTTTCTCAAAAAGAGAGAGAGGGAGAGGGAGAGGGAGAGGGAGAGAGCCTCATACATAATTAAACATGTTGAAAGCCGGAGAGGTGAAATACCACAATACCATCAGAAGCCACCAAGTTTCTGCACCGTTTTCCATTAAATGTAACACTCCTGCGTTTATCGCTATTTTGCTACGTTTCAGAAATTAAATAAATAGGATCGTGCTATCGTACGGCGCGGTGATAATAATAATATAAAAGAGGCAGATAAGGAGAGATAGGAAATTAAGAATTGCTGGAGGAAGCTGGGAATGCTAATTGCAATATATTTGCTGAAAAATGAAAGACCACTTGGTCAAACTGTCTAGATTAAAAGGAGGGAAACCTCTGGCCTTCCCTACCCATTACATTTCTTTGGGGCCCTGGGTGCAGCTGAGAAAAGAAATGAATTACTCTTCAGTCACCATGGATAAGGGCCTGTAAAAACAAACCAGACTCAAGTGCAGTGTGTGGGGCTTGATATATGTATATATGCTTGGATTATAGCACCATCCCTACCTGCAGTAGCAGCTAGTAGAGTGGAGAAGAAGAAGAAGAGTTTGGATTTGATATCCCGCTTTATCGCTCCCCTTCAGGAGTCTCAAAGCGGCTAACATTCTCCTTTCCCTTCCTCCCCCACAACAAACACTCTGTGAGGTGAGTGGGGCTGAGAGACTTCACAGAAGTGTGACTAGCCCAAGCAGCTGCATGTGGAGCTGCATGTCACCCAGCAGCTGCAGGTGGAGGAGCAGAGATGCGAACCCGGTTCCCCAGATTACGAGACTACCACTCTTAACCACTACACCACACTGGCACCCACAATCTACCCAGACAGGGCTAAACTGGGAGAGAGTGGCAGCAAGATTGGGGCTGCAGAAATGCATTGGCAGAGCCATCTGCTGTTCCCACCAGTGTTGTTGAAGCCTCAACCTTGTCACTGTCCCAACAGCGGCCAAGTAACCTACAGCAGACTTCCTGAACCTCGACCCTCCAGATGTTTTGAGACTACAATTCCCATCATCCCTGACCACTGGTCCTGCTAGCTAGAGATAATGGGAATTGTAGGCCAAAAACATCTGGAGGGCTGAGGTAGAGGAAGCCTGACCTACAGCAGTGCTGGTGTTAGGAAGCTCTGAAGCTCCGCCCCAACTCACCACTACTGCCTACTTGCCTCCAATCCCAACACACCTAGCATCTAGGAGGGGATGTGTGATTGGCTGGTTTTTAAATGGAGTACAAGAACATATCTATCAAAAGAAAAGGTCTGTACACCACATGCACAGGGACATAGCTGGATATGGAAGCTCTCCTTGCTCCCACCCCATGCAGTATTCTAGATTAGAGTTCTACCCAGGTGTTGTTGGACTACGACTCACATCATCCTCAGATTGCTTAGCCAAAGTTTGGGGATGATGGAAATGGTAATCCAATGGCATGGGGTGGGGAGCCAACCTTGAAGAAAGCTGGTCTAGATTGTCCTCACTGGAGCATATCTGTGTATGGATCATTTTTGTTGGATGACAGCATGTGGCTGAACAAAGCTGGAAATGAAAATGAAGCTTTAGGATTCTCCAGCTTTACCAGTAATCAGTGGAGACTGTATTTCCAGACTTATTTTGAATGTTTGCTAATTATCTTGTCAAACATCAACACTCACTGGTCAGTTTTGGAGGTCTGGCCAGTGATCAAATTTAATTTCCAATTTTCATGGCTGATTCATGAATATGGATACATTGCAACAATTATGACTGATTCTTATGTCTTATGTCTTATGTCTTTTCCCTCATTTACTTTTCACATTGTTCAGGGATTATTGTGTCAATTCAGTTTCACATGGTGAATGTTTCTTTCAAATCAGACTTCCTTTAAATTCACAGGGGATGGACTGTAGAACCAAATTCAGAATCTTAGAAGTCAGTGGAATGCTAAGATCAGCACAAGAATTTCAGCTTGGCCGTGCTTCCTTGTTCTCTGTACTGTTCTAGGGGCTCCCCAAGCCCCTCCTGCCAATTTGGGGGCCATGGGGGCAGACAGGGAGCAAAGAAGGGGGCCAAAAATCCTGCCGTGCTGGTGGAAGAACTTGTACTGGCTTCCACTTTGGGGGTTCCTTAATCAAATCTGGCTCCTATCTTCTCCATGCCTATGATCCAAGTGGCAAAAGTGCAGTTTTGTTTTTGTTTTGTTTTGTTTGCAGTGTAGTGAAAATGGGGTTCAAAGGATGCATGCCATGCAGTGGATATCCTCTAGAGCTAATCTCCCTTTAGGAGCCAGGTTGAAGTGAAACAAATGATGAACTGCTTGATTTCCTTCAGTCCCTTGAATTCTGTCATGAACTGGCAGAACATTGAGGAAGGGGAAGAGGATCCCGGCAAGGGATATCGCCAATACAGGTATACACCAGAACAAGCTGTAGATAAGGAAGGAAGGGTTGGGGACTTAGGAAGTACTCAGGGGACATCAGAAGATGTCGAAGGGGCAGCTGCCATTTCACTGGAGGTGAACACCTCACCAGAACCAGAGGTGCCCCCGTCTCTGCGAACAGGGTGGGGTCTGAGGCATCGGGAATGGCAGGAAGTACACTTTAAGAGACAGGCAAGTGAGAGAACACAGTTTGGCTTACTATTCTATTAGGTGAAGATGATGAGACTCATTAGGTCTGGGAGGAGGTTTGTGGCCTCTCAGCAGGATTTGGCTCAGGCAGCTGATGATCACATGCTTCATGAAGAGGAGAGACACAGCTACTCTGCGGAACAAGCTCAGGTGCGTCAAGGAAGATTTGGAGGGAAAACAAGACTCCATGTCTGCTCAACTTTCACTGTTGCTGGGTCACAGCTTGGCTGTTTCAGGAACTTCTCTGGACTGTGGTTTTAGAACTGACCTTAGGATTCCATCCCTGCATCTTCTTCAGAAATGGGAACTGGCCTTACAGTTTGACTTCAAACCTTCCCTATTGCATTGGACCTGAACCTGCATTTGACCATTGGACTGTTTGACTCCTCTCTAGTGTTGCCCTTGGGGCTGTATGCACTATTGGGACTTACATCAGAGCACACCACTGCCTCTCAAGCCAGCAATCCTCTGCATGCATGGCCCTTTGTTGTTATAGTCCCTGACAGCATATGTAAGTACTCATTCTCCTTAATAGTTTTAAGAGGGATTGGGAGTTGTGGGGGTCATTCTCAAATTCACCATTCTACTGTAGGAGTTAATGCACCTTAGTTTTTGCCCCTAAGGGTCAAATGCTAGTGCATATGGCCAGTGATGGACTGGTAGTGGGTGGGGCCATTAACATACCCACCTTGGGTTGCCATATTTCAAACAGTGAAAATCTGGACAAAAAAATTGTTATGGTAAATTATTTCCCCCCCCCATACAGCCGATCAGCTACCAGTTGGGCAGTGTGGAAAAGATCTCTAGGCTACATCCAAAATATTCCACAACCACTATTACTTAAGTAATTCACAAACTGCTTCATATTTCAAAGGAAATCAGGCCCTCCTTTAAAGAGGGCACGTATTGCAGTGAGACCTGTAAAACCGACACCCTGTGTTGTGGGTGGGTATATTGGATAGCCACAACACCCGATTGGTAGGTCCCTCATAGCTGGGTGCAATCTGGCCAAATAGGATGCAGTCCAAATGGTTTGAGGCACCTATTTATGCCCATGCACGTGACCCAGAGCTTCCTCTTTCGGCACATGCATTAGGAACACCCACCCACCTCTCCCTACCTTTAGGGCTTTGCGCTTGGCCTTGCTATGCCGTCGTGTGTCGTCTGTCATTGGGACAGGGGCATGGCAGGAATTTTCCCTACTTGGCTGATTGGCTGTTGCCATTTGGGTTTTGCCTGCCATGTAGCAAATTGTCACAACTTGTAAGGTTGCGGATAGGCTCTGGTTCAGGTGATAGGGATGGAAGAACACTCTCGCCATCCTTATGTGAAGGGTATTCTGTTAAAGGAATCCAGGGACTCGATGGTTTTGTCAACCCCTGTGAGGGGGTTGTGCCCGTGCCTGAGTCCAGGGGGACATTTGGGTGGCGGAGTTAGCTCGTTCCCGGCTTTCCGCTTATCCAGGTGTTCACCCTTGGCTGACCTGTGCTGGTGCCCTGGGTCAGCGCTACCTGCAAGGCAGGGAGCTAGTCGAACCAGAGTCTATGCAACCAGTCACTTTCTGTAATCAATAAAGTTGTGACCTAAATTCTGCCAAAAACCAAAATCAAAATTTGAGTCAAGTGTGAATTTATTTAGGAGGGAGGTTTCTGGGTTTGAACACGCAAATCTCCAAACAACTGTGATAAAATTCCCACAAATAGAAGTCAAATACAAAAAATAGAGTAAAAGCCACATAATAGAACAGCGAAGATGAGTTTGTGTACCTAGTGTTGTACTTTTTAGAAGTACATGATGCTAAAGTTATTTTAAGAAGAATATTTACTGGCAGGGACTGGCAGGACTCCAAGGGGTGTGTAGAGGAGGCAAGAGAGCTGGAAGAGGAAGGGCCAGTGATTTGTGGGGTTCCATGCCACCTGCAAGGCAGGAATTGGGGCTGCCAAAGGCAGAGCGGCAGTTGCAGGAAGGAACGGAAGGGGAGGAAGAGAAGCTCCTGAGAGAGTTGGGCTTTAGGGTCTCTTCTGTCTCTAAGGACAAAGAACGACATAAAATGCCAGGTGCAGCGGAATCTACTGTGCAGGAGAAGTCGCAGGGTGCTTGAGCACGTCCTGCTAGGCAAGGGGATTTAAGTTTGGGAACAGGTGTGGTCATGCTGCTGCTCAAACGGTCCAGTCCAGGACACAAGCCTGGAAAGAAGATGCCTAGCTAACTACGTAGCAGGAGTGGTCTGTATATCCTGCGCACCTTGGGAGATGCTACAGCTTGGCTAATAAAGCATTAAACTACCACTCGTCCCCCCCCACCACCCTTGGGCTGGGTGTGCTCAGGACATTTACCAATACAGTGGTACCTCGGGTTAAGTACTTAATTCGTTCCGGAGGTCCGTTCTTAACCTGAAACTGCACCAATTTAGCTAATGGGGCCTCCTGCTCCCATCAGAGCATGATTTCTGTTCTCATCCTAAAGCAATGTTCTTAACCCGAGGTACTATTTCTGGGTTAGCGGAGTATGTAACCTGAAGCATATGTAACCCGAGGTACCACTGTAAATGTTGATGATATCTTGGAGTAGTCTAAATCAGTTCTAGATATCTGATGTTTAAAAGTTGACATCAATTTACAATGACTTACTTTTTGTTTTATGATTCAAGACTGGTTTATATTTATAAGGCCCTAACTGTTCTTGGCTTTAGTATTCCCCCACCCCAGCTTTCCAGTTTCTTGTATCAAGAAACTTTGAACATTGATGAGCACTGTAAAAGCGCACATCAAAGTAGCATTAACTACAAATAATCATACATCTGAGTCCTGTTTTTCATTTATAGATATGTCAAAGTAATATAACATGAAAGTTGTAAGAGAATTAAATGAACCACATCAGGTCATATGTGTATATCATTTAGCTACCTAGCTAACTATAATCCTGGCACTGGACATCTTGAATTTACCATATCTTGTCTATAGCTCAATGCAAGGAAATATCCTATCAAATAGACAATCAAATTTCATGTAAAGTAAGCTTCAGCATTAAACCTGTTCCTGCTATTTTATGTATAACTCTGTGTAGATATATTTCTTGCTACCAGAGCAAAACTGATTTGTATGATGGTTCCCCATCATGAAATCACTTGGAAGGTTGTGAGATAAAATGTCGCTTAGGATAATGTAATTGGCCTTAAGGTACAGGAGCTGAATTATTTTCAGTGATTTATAATCTGGAAATTAAAGACTCACTCATTTTCTAATTTAATTCCATCTTCAATGGAAAAATGTTCACTCTGAACTAAATTGGCGAGTAATGTTGCTAATTCAAATGCAGATGTAATTTCGATTCTGGTAGCAGTTTGCTGTGATTGACGAGTCCCCAATGGATCATTATGATTCTTATCTCCCAATCTCACAAATTCTCCAGCAGTTGTGATAATAACTTCAGCCAAGAAGAAAAAGGAGGGGAAAAAATAAATTCTCTGCTGCACTGTCAATTCAGACTTTGCATTTTCCCCCCCTGACTTGGAATGGGGTTTATTTCAAATCTATTGCATGTAAGAGACAAATATGAAGCATCACTGCTAAATTATGTGCCATCATAAAGCTACAGTTTGATTGTTTGCTGATACTTGTCCAACATGCATTTAAATATACTTAAAATGTGCTTTACGACCTTCACTGTTAATTAGCCAGGACACAAAATTGCATTTACTGTAATTTACTAAGTGTAAAACTTGTGACATGGCCAGTGTATATTAACTTTAATCATCCATATTTTTCCTTTTAAATATTTGTTACCTTAATGCTGAACTCATTAACTTTCTTCTTTAGGTACATCTTACATAGAGGCTGAAATTATATTAAGCTAGTGAGTACCAATATGCATCCTCACAAATCCATCTGTGTAAGAAAGGACTGTGGAAAAGGCTGTAGCTCACATGCAGAATACATTCTTTGCATGCACAAATCCCAGATTCAGTTTGTGGCAAGTAGGAATGAGAAGATTTCCATCTGAAACCCTGGAGAGCCACTACAAGTTGTTGTAGAGAATTTGACAATTTGGAGCTAGATGGACCAATGGCTTAACCAGTGCTTAAGACAGGGGTTCCAAAGTCTGAGCTTTCACATTTTATTTTTTATTTTAAAAAAGCAAAAATCTAGCCCTCCTAGAAAGTTATCAAGCAAAATGTGCGGATATCTTTCTAAGTGATTTCTGTGAAATGAGTAAGCCTGGCTGCTTTTACCTGCCAGTGTTTCTAGCCAATGATTTAAGTTAGAGTGAGTTATAACTTCAGGCAATAGGAATCCCTAGGGTCTTAAAGACCTGCTGCTTCCCCTTCTCCTTTAATGCTCTTTTCGTGTTTGTCTTAATTTCTAGGCATAAATTCAACAGGTTAAGCCTTTTCTCATATGGAAACACACATGAGAAAAGCTTCACCAGGATCAAGCTCTCTCTGTGTTGTGCCATGCCATTTTCTGACTGGCACCCCAGAGCTCTCCATATTCCAAATATGCAGCCTGGTACAAAAAGTTTGGCAACCACTGCTTTAATGCAGTGTTTCCCAACCTTTTTTGGGCAAAGGCACACTTGTTTCATGAAAAAAATCTCGAGGCACACCACCATTACAGCCCCGTGACGTCAGCGCGCAGCGTCACGCCGGGAGGGACATGAATTGCTAGCAAATTACATAATCACCTCCTTGAGGGCTGGCTCATCTTCTCCAAAGGCAGAACCCCATTAATTAACAGCACAGACTCACACCATAGCCAAGACGAGGGGGGAAAACCTCAGTCATGCACAGTCATGCACATGTGGGGGCTAAATGAGGACGAAGACCGGGCAGAGAGCAGGGTTCAAATCACCCCACCTGGCCAGGACAATCCCTGGGTGCTCCCTTGGGCCACTCGCCTGACCCACCTCGCAGGGCTGTTGTTGCGAGGATAACACGGGGAGAACCACGCGCGCCCCCGGGAGCTCCTTGGAGGAGAAAGCGGGCGATGAATGCAATGCACGAAATATATGAGAGGCGACCAGGTTTTGCAGGTGAGGGGCCCCCGCCAGCCTCCGCTTCCAACACCCGGCGCAACGACGCCGAAGTTTCCCCCCGGGCTCGGCTCGGGGAGCAGCGCTGCTCCCCCCAGCTCCCCTTCGCCCTCCCGGCTCTCTCTGCCGCCCACTGGGGACCCCCCTCACCTGCCAAGTCCAGAGCGCCGGTGGAAGTTGCATGCATGCATGCAGGGCGCCGCGTTGCCATTGCATTGCACTGCACTCCATGCAACGCCTGCACGCATGCATTGCCTTGCACGCCCGCCAAGGGGTCTCCCCGCGGTCCGATGCGTCCCCTCCGGCGCAGATGCAGCATTGCAAAAATAAAACCCCCCGACGCAGCCCTACCTGGGGGGCAGCCTCCGCCTCCGCCTCCGCCGCTCCGCCTCCGCGGGGATCCCCGGGCTCCATCCTGCTGCCCGATCTCCGTGGGGGCGCAGGCAGGCTGCGCGGGGTCTGCGCGGAAGAGCCCCTGCCCGCCCGCCCGGCCGCCGCCGCTGCGCTCATTCCATGGCCGGGAGAAGAGCGCTTCAAACAAAACGCCCGGCCCGCCAGGCCACGCTGGGAAACGTAGTTTGAGCACCCCGCGCGGGCGCAGAGCCCAAGGGCGAGGGGACTACGGATCCCGGCAGCCCCCGCGCTGGGGACGGAGGGGGAGAGGCCGGGTGCAGGGATGGAGGGACAGGTCGGCGAGCGAGTGAGTGAGTGGCAGCCGCCAAGCCTTGGCCGAGAGCCAGGAAGGGCGCCCCAATTGAAAATTTGACTTTTTTTAAAAAAAATCTTTCGATTTTTTTAATTTTCCCCGCGGCACACCAGGCAACATCTCGCGGCACACGAGTGTGCCGCGGAACAGTGGTTGGGAAACACTGCTTTAATGTATTGTTTCCAATTTACAGATCCCTGGCAGATCTCCTAACATAGGCCTCCCGTAAGATTTCTAAAAATCTAGGAGATGAGACAAAGAGAGAGGATATGACAGAACAAAGGTTAGTAGAACTTTTGCAGTTTGTAAAACAAACTGTTAATGCTTTGGCAAACTGGAAGAGATCAAACTTTGCTCCTCTTCCTATAGAAGGCTTTTTCTCCTAGTATTAAAGGCCCAGGGTTGTCAGCCGTCCATTATTTTATGGGTCCAACCAATAAAACTGCATATTGAAAGGTAACTAGAAAAGCTTGTGAATTTCAGAGCCACCTGAGATAATATTTCCTTTTTTGGCTATTAAAGCAATTCCTGCATCCCAATCTCCCTGCTAGGCAATATTCCATGTGGCTTCCATCTTCAAGGTTCCACACTAGGTGTGCCCTGGAACATCTTGTTTCTGCAAGGCTCCATTGGTGCTTAGTCCACCTCCATTGCTCAAAAACTTTCTCATTTCAGATCCTGCAGAGGTCTACATACTAATCTTAAACTGCATCAATGTAGAGCCAGTAAACCCGGGTGTTAAATTGGTTTGGCTTGCACATTCTTACAGAACCAGGCTTTGCTCAGTATAGTTTTTAAATACTGAGGCAGTTAATAAAATAGCTGAACCACACCTTCATTGTTGACCCCACAAGACTGATCCTCCAAAACAACAGTCTGATGAATACATTTATTCATTCACCTTTAGACTGCCCTTTAAGGGGGCTTTGGGAAAGGGTGAATGTAGGTTACTTGCCTACATCATGATGCCAAACAAGCAAAATGGCTGAAAATGGAGAAGACAAGAAAACAGTGGTATTAATGATGATGGGTAGGCTGAGATGTGTGTGTCAAGTGGGGGAAAACAAAAAGGAGTACATTGTCTCAGTCACGGTAGACCTAAAGCAGAGTTGGGCAGTAGCAGAGGCTGATACATATTCTGAGTAGGGGGAGGGGTAGGAATAATCTTAATATGTTTATTTAGATTTCTACCCAGTGCAGATAATCATGCTTTTATTTTATGATATTTGGTGGTTTATTACATCTCATTTGTGGAATGGGGGTTCAGAGCTGCTCTCCTGACAGTGGGGTGACTGCCACTTGCTGGTTGGCCAGGGCAGCAGTGCATTGAGGGTTGTGTGGGTGTACTGGACGAGGCACCTAACTGGTTCCACTGGTGTCCCTGTCCATGCTTGACTTTACCTCCATCCTGTTCCTGCACCTTCCTAATAAGCAGCAGTGATACCATTGCTCCAAAGATGGCCCCCCTCCACCCTGCTGCTCTTGCATTTGCATATAAAATCATGCTTTGTTGTCTATTTTGGCAGGAACAAGGGATGTGTGCACTTTGTAATTTTAACTGGTTATTCTGCTTTGAAGTATTCTGCAAGACCTCATAATGACTCCTCAGCATTTCACATTGACCTTTAGACTCTTGGAATATAACCCTGTAACGACCACTCAAAAAGTAGACAACGTAACCAGAGCATGTAGCCCAAGCATGAAGAAAGCTGGTGGTCGGGGTGGGTGGGCAGGGGTGGAGAGAAAACCCAGTTATTAAAATGGGAATTGTTTTATGAAATAGTGTTTCACAAGAACTGCCTATTTAGCAACAGATTCCTTTTATTTTGGGACGCGGGTGGCGCTGTGGTTTAAAACACTGTGTCTCTTGGACTTGCGGATTGGAAGGTCGGCGGTTTGAGGCCCCGCGATGGGATGAGCTCCCGTTGTTCAGTCCCTGCTCCTGCCAACGTAGCAGTTTGAAAGCACATCAAAGTACAAGTAGATAAATAGGTACCGCTCCGGCGGAAAGGTAAACGGTGTTTCTGTGAGCTGCTCTGGCTTCACCAGAAGTGGCTAAGTTATGCTGGCCACATGACCTAGAAAAACTGTCTGCGGAAGCGGACAAATACCAGCTCCCTCAGCCTATAAAGCGAGATGAGTGCCACAACTCCAGAGTCATTCGTGACTGGACTTAACTGTCAGGGGTACCTTTACCTTTTCCTTTTATTCATTCATTCATTTATTTAAGTAATTGACAACTGGTTAGCAGCTCACTAGGTGAACAGGAGCCATGCAACCCCAAAAGAAAGAAAAGGGAACAGATGTTACCTAAGAAGCACTTTATGATATTTTGAAAATGTTAGCTGGCAGTCCAGAAAGCTGGGTCTGTTAATAACAAAATGTGAATATTCACAATTTCAATCAGTCAACAGAAATACCAGTTAAGGGTCATCATAATGTTGTTCAGGGTACTAAATGAACTGACTATAAAAGTGTAACTGAAATGTGCTGTGTTTTCTAGATTTATTACACAATCATTTATTACCCATTTATAGATCACAGGGTTTTACGAAATTTCAATGAATAAGATTTATAATGTCCAAAAACTGCAGTTTCAAAAAGCTGTGTTGTAATTTCACCAAGGGCTCATACACACCTACCTTTTGCCCCATGCTTTCTAGGCACAAGTCTGCACTTCAAAGCTCTGGGTCTGAGAGCGCTTTTTTTGGCCCCACCACTTTCCATAGAGAAGCTTGCTCTTTAATGCAGAATTGGACAAATGGCAACTGGAGTTTTTTGCAGATTGCCATTTGCTCTGATTCAGCATTAAAGAGTGGGTTTTTGCAGAGAAAGCACTGAACGTGGTGGGGGTGTGTGTGCTCAGACACAGAACTTTAAAGTGTGAACCTGTGCCTGGATGAGCCCTTACTCTGAGGGCTTTCACTGAAATCTAGTTCATATCAGTGGAATTTCTCTGTATAATGTTTCAGCAACTATTCCAGAGTAGCCTTATTGTGTACTTCAAGTTTTAAACTGAACTAGAAAGATGAATTATTGGAAGATGAACTAGACGTGTTTTTGTTGTGTCTCTGTATGTGATATGGGACAGGGATGGGGAACCTGTAAACCCCCAAAAGTAATTGGACTCCCAACTCCCATCAACCCCAACCAGCCTCTCTAATGGTCAAGGATGATGGGATGTAACACTCCCAATATCAGATCCACTCATATGATATCATGTCATGTCATATGACATTGTGTGTGTGTGTGTGTGTGTGTGTTAGGTAAAGCTAGTTGAACTACGAGTTACATTCGGCATAAATTCAGTTTGGTCCAAATTCAAACTACATGTGTGCTGAAAGCAAACCACACCATTCAGGACCTCAAATCAGGACCCTTGATTATGTTTCTTACACATGCTAGAGTTTGATACTGGAGTGTTACGTAATGATAGTTTATTGAAAACTGGCATCTTAGGGACACACACAACAGTCAAAAATAAATTGCTTCAGCCTTCCAACTGCTGAAGTACTGTTCTATCCCCCAAGAAGGCTTTGCCTACTTAACTTCTACCTGGGAGGCTGCTGTTGCAGGACCAGTAAAAGCAGCTGGCAACAGCCCTATCTTTAAACAGCTTTCCCATTGTGTGGTACGTTGAGTTGGAACTTTGCCAAAGTTTTTAAATCATACATGCAAAGCACCCTTCATACCATAGCCACACAGGACTTGGTTTCAACAGAGCGTAGATAGATTTGGTTGCAGTTCTTGAATGTTTTGGACTAGTTTCAGTTAGGGAACAGGGAGAAATTTGTTCAGTTCACAACCTACCTAATTTGCCAGACCAGCACCTGAACTGAAATGGAGCCATCTTTTGAATTTTTGCACTTTTTATCTAATTTTGCAATGCAGTTCTCCAAACAAGTGTACAAAAAGTATATACTAGGGGAAAGTGCATCCTTTAATTAAAACTAGTGTACAAAAATGCATTGTATCATGGGGAAATTGCTTGTAAATATGTATATATTGGGAAAGAATATACACACAAAGAACTGTGAGAAACTGAAAATGGCAGACTCCTCCATTCCTAGTCTCAGTGAAGTTCTGCTAACGTTGACGGTACTATTTCTCTACTGTGTCAAGAGAGGCCCAAGAGGCAGAGATTTAAGTCAACAGCTTTCATGGTGTCTGTGGACAAGTCCCCTTAGCATCAGTTCTCTACAACAGTAAAAAAATAAAGTTACCTACTTCACAGGGTTGCTGTGAAGGCAGACAAAATATCATAAATTAAAACATGCAATGTCATCTTGAGAATGAGCCTCCAAATGAAAGTGACCCCAACAGATGCAGATAATTTTGAAAGCATCATTAGAAAATAGCAAAGTCCTTTGTCTGCTTAAATCAACCATTGATTTATTTATGTGTGTGTGTGTGTGTGTGTGAAATCTAGGAAATTGTATTACTGTGTAGCATGCCTATGTAGAAGTGGCAGGGAGGTCAGTGTGGGGTGGTCACCCTAGTGGGGCCAATCCAGCAGTCCTGCCAATGTCAAGCTTCCCACTGCCTCACCCCTCCCTCTCTTGGTAACCTGCAGCAACGTCAATGCCAGGTAAGCTCTGGCTTCCCACCCTGCCAGCCACTTCACTTTGTGGGTATCCTAAAAATGAGGTGTGTAGATGACAGCTGGTAAAAAACAAACCAATAGCATTGGAAGACATTTTAGTTCAGTGAAGTAGGAAGCCACAGTCAACTCCTTTTAATGCAGAACTAAAGAAATAACTTGAATTCAACTACAGATGTGTTGGACAAAACACGGGAATGGAAGCACAAAAGTTTCCTAGTTTACTTATTAGTACAATATGTAATTGGATGGAAACAGCTAGACTCAAAAATTTGTCTTACCATAATGACTCTAGTTTTTTAAAGATCGAAAATGAATCTGACTAGAAAATACCATTAAACTACCAACTTGGTTAAAATTTAAAGGGTAATTCACATATAATGCTTTTATTTAATAGCCCAATTTACAAAACGTCTAAAATTAATGCAGATCTTTTCAGGACAAAATCAGCTGTAACTGCACCAACTAATTTTTGCTCATTTGAACTGAATTATTAATAAGTGAGAAATATACCATATGTTCCCCAAAGAGCTGGATACATTTATTTCAAATAAAATTGCTGTGTTTGGTGGAATATAAGAGGTTTAAATGCTTTCGGAGAAATGGGTTACTTATATACTGATTTAATAGAGTATAAATCAGGCTGCATAATTAGGGACACAGCTGGTTCCTAACCTAAAGCTGGCAGCTTTTGTTGGTTAAGTTCCTTTATCACCTGCATGGCTTTAATCAGCAATAATTTGTTCTTCTTGTAGAGTAATACAAGTTAATCAATAATGCTGCTGTTAGTACTATTCTGGAAAATGGGGTTTTATGGCAGGTTTAGGCTAAACTGGTCATACATTTTTATTTTATTTACTTATTTGGCTTGCCTTCATTTTCTGAGTCAGTTCAGCCATTTATGACTTTGGATTAGAGCTAGGAATTAAAGTGCATGATGTCTTGACAGTGTATTCTGTATAAGGAAATATATCTAGATGGAAGGTTTTTTTAACCTCTCCATATATACAGACTTTGAGTGCATTTGTTTTCCAAGCTGTTTGGCTGGTTCAGTTATGGCCTGTGGCAACACAGCCGACTATCTTTGACATAAAAAGCAGAGCTAGTCTCCATTTGTCTCCACGTAGATTGTAGACTACCATTTTGAGGTGTGAGTGAGCAGGATTTTAAGTGTACATCTTAGATGACTGTTGCAATGTGGCATCATTGGTCCAACAGTGGCTCACCAGGTGGAATGGAGTCATAGCAATAGCCTCCTAGCAGCAGTGTGACTGCCACCTATAGGGAGGTGGTGGTGAAAATATCAGGACCACCAATAGAGCCAATCCATTCCTCTCACCAGTGCACAGCCCCAACCTTATGGCTGCCTTTCTCCTCCCAGTAAGTGACATTGATGCTGCTATCGGGACCAGTGCCAGATTTATGTATAAGCTAAACAAGCTATAGCTTAGGGCCCCACTCTCTTGCCCCCCCAATATACTTCTTCTTAATTGTATTTCAGTTCAACAATTACTTTGATAAAATATAGTGGTACCTTGGGTTACAGACGCTTCAGGTTACAGACGCTTCAGGTTATGGACTCCGCTAACCCAGAAATATTACCTCGGGTTAAGAACTTTGCTTCAGGATGAGAACAGAAATTGTGCAACGGCAGTGCGGCAGCAGCGGGAGGCCCCATTAGCTAAAGTGGTACCTCAGGTTAAGAACAGTTTCAGGTTAAGAACGGACCTCCAGAACGAGTTAAGTTCTTAACCAGAAGTACCACTGTACATATTTTGTTATGTGCAAATGGCTTTAGATACCTATTAGGTCCATAAATTACCATATAGCATATATTCAACACAAAAACCAGCGACAATTGGTTGCTGACAAAGGACAGCTGGCCATATTAAGGGCCCCATTACCTTCAGTAGCTTAGGGCCTCGTCAAACCTAAATCCGGCCCTGATCGGGATGCTACTGTTATAGCTCACAATCTTGTCACTAGATATATAAGAATATTCTACATCTCTTAAGGCCTGTCCTACTCTAATGCTTTGTCCTGGTTGTGGTGGGCCACAGCCGCAAAGCGAAACAGGGTCCTGTGCTGCTTCGCGAGGCTGGGATCATTCCAGCTTCACAAAGTTAGGGTCCTTTTTGGTCAGGTGGTCATCTCTTTAGATATTGATTTTTCTTTCCATGTCAATCCTCTTCTGTTTATGTATTCTTTTACTGGGCAATCACTTACTGTGTATTTGCTTTTTGACACTGTTCAACATACCAGCTCTTTTCTTACCCTAGTTGTATGGGGTGCTTCCTATCTGTATCAACTTGAGTTTGCAACTCCTGTTTTCTCTGCCCTGGTTATTTACTGTTACTGATACATTTGTGTTTAAAATTTAATAAAAAATTGGATAAAAAGCCAGCATTTCCCCATAGGAATGTACCAAGTAATTAATGTCTTTCTCAGAGACCTTGTTTCTCCCTTCCCCCCCCACCTTCTGAGGTACAGTAGGTGATTACTTGGAACAGTAAATCAAGTTACTGGAGGGTAGCTCTTAAGCACTGGCACCAAAATTGTGTTTTGTTCTTAATTACTGTTGGACTTCCAGCACCTGACAAAGTTAGTTTTGTTCTAGAGAATGCTTCAGGAGAGATTTAAATTCTCTTCTAGATTTCTGCTGCTGAATAAACTGAGCCTGCTATTCTTTATTTGTTTAGCATTTTTCCTGCACTTTTTGCAGTAAGTGTTTTCATCTGCATTGTGCCTCTTTTTGCTATAATGTCAGCTGCCTTTGGGAGTATTTTTCCATGGGGAAGTTTAGAAGTATTTTATTATATCTTATAATAAAATAACTTATTAGAGCATTCTGTTTGGAAATGCCCTAGTCAAATAATTTAACTCTCAGCACCAGCCTATACATGTCCATGCAGAAGTAATTCTCATTGAGTTCAGTGGGGCCTACAGCCAGGTAAGTAGCTTCATGATTTCAGTCTTTGTCTTGTAGAAAAGACTAACCATATTTTGTGACCATCTTGCTCTGTTCTTGTGGCCTAGCCTCAGAAGCTTTCCAGAGGCCAAGTATAGAAAGGTAAGTGCAAAAGTTAATATGATCTTATGAAGTGGATGTCAGCACCATAGCAGGTACTTCAAAAAGGAAATCTCACAAAAGAATGAAGTGATTCGAGGGATGGTTACAGAGGTCAGAGTTCATGAGATCTTTCTGTGGTTTGGGGCTTTAAAAGTATATTCTTCACTGTGCAGAGGTAACTGTCTCACTTTTGCTTTGTTAGCTTAGCTTATTTTCACTTAAAATATATCTATCTTCCTATGCCACTGAGCTGAACTAAGCAAGAATCATACTTTATCTACAGAAGAAACAGGAGCACCACCTAAAGTGTAGATCTCATATACACACTTAACTAGGTTTTAAAAGCTATGTCTCTTTATCTAAACAGAAAGCTAATATTAGTTTGGTGAAGCTGTTAAAAATTCAGTGCTCTGGAACACAAGACTGGTGACACTCCACTCTACCCTTGCTAATAAGTCTTCGAAAAGAAAATATCTGATATCAATGCATTGTACTCAGTAGATTTTTTTTGTATGTCAAACAGCATGATTGTAGATTCAAAATGAGTAAACAAAAATATAGGTAGATGGATAGAGCTTCTCTTGGGTACCCAAGAGAGGATTCAAACATCCCGAAAAGCATGTGGCTTTGGAATAAATGGAACAGTACCACCTCAGGCAGTAGCCTGGCAAGAACTATAGGTTTAAATATGGCTCCAAGTTTAAAAGTTGCCAAACATGGTTACCCAGTTAATGGAAATGTTGTGCTAAAACCTCCCTTCCTTCCACATGAAGGGCATTTTGACACTTCCACCATATAAGTGTTTGAATCCTGTGCCAAAGCAAAATAGCTCACCACAGTGACTCACTAAGGGAGACATGGCAAATGTCTATGATGGCTAAAATTGCATATCAAACAACAACCAACAACACAACAATTCACCGAGAGGTGGGCTTTGTTCATCAACCATTGGAATTGGAAAATCAGTGACAATATCCTCCTCCATTTTCCTCGAACCAAAATAACAAATCTTAGAGGCCTCCCTCCCTTTCATTCACCTAAGATAAATTATTTTACATACTTAAGTTAAATCACTTGGCAGAGGGATCTAGAAATTGTATAATTCTAAATCATGTTTACAATTCCTATCAAACATCAAATAAATACCAAAGAGGAGGGAAATGCAAAGATGAAACAACAGAAACTGATACAGTCTCCTTACTGAATAATGAAGGTTGTTTCTGAGCTTGCAATAAATACAATAAAGTGTTTACATCAGTGTAGGAGGACACCTCTGGCTGAAATGAAGAATGGCATACGTGCAGAAGCAACTCACTGGGCTGGGAAAAGCAGATACACTTGCTTTCCAGCAGGTGGGCTTGCAGCTGCTTACTATGGGGGATGGAATAGGGAGGAGTGCAGTGGTGGGGAGATCAGTATGCTGCAAAAGCACCAACGGAGCCAATCCAGTCCTCCTGCCATTGCAGTTTGTGCACCATGCCAACCTCCCTGCCACATTTTCCTTCTTCCTTCCGGTAGGCAACAGTGACCCACCTGCCAACGAGCTATCAGAGTGGCTCCTCACTTGCAACTTGTAAGCCAGCCCTGCATACGTGATGTGTCTCAAATAGAAATTCATTATTAGTATATGCTCTGAAGATTAGTGGTATGTCTGCAAACCTTGAGGATCCCCCAAGCCAGCTGATATCTCACCCTTGTGTTTAGGTGGTGCTGTTTTGGCTACATAAGTAATGGCACTCATTGGAGATGAAGGGAATGATGGTGAGATGGTGGTGGTGAGGGTCATCTTCATGCCAAACCTAAGGAGACAAGCTGTGAGATTCAGTGTGGAATCCTCCCCTTTAACTAGTATGGAAAACCCTGTCAAGACATTAACTCACAGCAAGATGTGAATTCTGGGAGACAGCTGGCTTTCCTGCTGGACCTGGAGTTATTTTGTATCACATTAAGTAATAATAATAATAATAATAATAATAATAATAATAATAATAATTTATTATTTATACCCCGCCCATCTGGCTGGGTTTCCCCAGCCACTCTGGGCGGCTTCCAACAAAACACTAAAATACAATAACCTATTAAACATTAAAAGCTTCCCTAAACAGGGCTGCCTTTAGATGTCTTCTAAAAGTTTGGTAGTTATTTTTCTCTTTGACATGTGGTGGGAGGGCGTTCCACAGGGCGGGTGCCCCTACTGAGAAGGCCCTCTGCCTGGTTCCCTGTAACTTGGCTTCTTGCAGCGAGGGAACCACCAGAAGGCCCTCAGCGCTGGACCTCAGTGTCTGGGCAGAACAATGGAGGTGGAGATGCTCCTTCAGGTATACTGGACCGAGGTTGTGATACAATGATGGCAAGGGAAGTCTTGTTTTTGGACAAGTTCTTAAGGAATTAGTACAGTTTACAGTTACTGAAATCAAAGAGAATTTTACAACATATTGTTTTCTCTCTCCTTTGACTGCTGTTCTTGAAACCAGCATCTGGACCACCATAGCCCTCTGTGATGCATATCTGCAATAATGGAGAATGGAAATTTGGAGTTGGCTGAGTGGGATGCTCAGAGGTTTCCTTCTTCTATGCTTCTATAGCTTTTCACACGAGTTACCACTTTAGGGCAGCAGTTCTGTACCCACTTACTACGGACTAGTATGGGACTTACTTTGGAGGCCACATGTGCCATAAAAAGCCTTTGCTGTGTAAAATAAAACCTCGTGTTTGTAGCATCAGTTACAATTTTGGTGGCCAGATGCAAATGATGACAGGGCTCTTTCACCTTTATTAGCCGAATAGAGGAGGGAGATCTAGCAAATGTAGCTTGCATGGCAAACCTTCTACACAGCTAGGGGCTGGAGTCCTGTCTGGCCATTCTAGTTTCAATTGAAAATCCAAGCAATAAGTCTGGCCTAAATTTTGCATTGGATGAAACAGAGATGGGATGCATGCTTATAAACAAAATATACCCATTTTTTCTCTCCCTTCAGTGAACTTTGATCTCTTCATGAAAGGTCAGCCAGCTGCATTTTATTCCAATCTTTCCCATATCCCCATTTACTTAATTAATGCATCATTTCCCAGCCAGTCACTTTATAAAAGGCTCATACGAAAGCATGGTGGCATAAGAGGGCTGTCAGTCTTTGGTTATGGTCCTGTAGGTCTAATTCAAGAATTAAATAACTGTCTTTTCTAAAAGTCATTACATGATTTATTGGAAAATTGGTGGAAACAGCCCTTGGGGGGTTGTGCTCCAATTCTGGTTTTAAAAGAGTGGCTGCTAGCTATGACTATTTGATTTCCTCATAACCTACTGAATAGTATTGCCTGTTTCTATGCTAATTAAATGTTTGAAATTCATTTTCTTATGGATTACATGCATTCAGTTAAGTCCTTTACTCATGCCCTAAGATAATGCCTATTTTGATGTTTTGCTTGTATGTGCTAAATTAAATGCTTCTCCTAAGCTATCAAAGCTCCTGCTTCAGCAAAATTGTAGGGCTGGTTTTTCAGTTGTCCAGCGTTTCTTCAGAAAACTGGGGGCCAAGAATTACAACTGTGGTAAATCATGTTGCATGAATGAGAAGTAATCTGTGATTTCTCTAGGGTGTTTTGGCCTGCCTTTAAACATGAGACGAATATTCAGAAGACTATAAAGGACCCTTAAGATATTTAGACATAAATACATGTCACTGCCAATGAATTCATTATTTCTGAAAAGTATATTTCTCTAAATATTGTCTGTTATTGACATTTTCTGATTTTTAAGAAATCACATTCTTCTAAGGTACAAACGATTGTATAAAAGAGTGTTTTAGATGACATGTTAGTCTAATAAGTACTTATGGCAATAGTCCTTAAACACATTTACTAGGGAGTAAGCCCTACTGAATGCCATGGTGCTTACTTCTGAATCCCATGTACATGACTGAACTGCATATATGTTCAGTGGTGATATATTATTGTTGTACTGAGTCCCGTATATTCCACTCCATAACAAAGCTAGCTAATGCAGAATGTATGGAAATATTTTCTTATTATATAAAAAATGTGTGTCACCACAAATTCCAAAAGGGACAGAAATAAAATTCCAAATGGCTATTGGGGCTGATGGGAGTTGGGGTACAGAACATCTGTAGGGTCCAAGGTTCCTCATCTCGGAAACTGATGATGACAACAATGAACTGTATGTCAGATGGTGGCTGGACAGAGACCAGAGCAGATCAGCCTGAGTGAGCCAGCAGGATTTGGGGGAAGAGGAGATGACTTTTCCAAGTACCCTGTTCCCAAGCTATTTAAGGTATCTGGTTCTTTCCTATCAACCAAAATAATCTGTAAGGATTTCAACATAGAAAGGACTAAGAATGGAAGGATACCCAGAGAGATGTCAAAGGGCCTGCGTGATAAAGGAATATTGTAGGATGTGGGTGATTGATTTTGTATACATGTTGAAACAGTCTACTTTATAAAAACTATACTAGGTACACTGGCAACTGCTAATGTAGGAGGAATTAAAAATGAACAAGACAAATCAGGGAAGAAGATGAACCTTTCTGGCTGTTAGTAATAATGGTTGGGACATGCTCGGAATATGCATAATCATACATTTCTGCAACCTTGAAATGAATGACTCCATTATTGCCCAGAGCTGTACGCATACATTTTCAGGACAAATACTGTTGAAGATATGGTAGTTTAGAATAACTACTGGCTACATTTTTATATTCTAGTTTCTGACCAGGAAGAGTAGAATTTGTTTGGCAGGGGATCAAGGTGGGGGTCAAATCATAATATTTTGTGTCCTGTAAGTTAATTGAGAACGTAGGGCAGGATTCAACTAAAAAATTGGGCAAGCAAAATGACTTCTGCTTGTGCAAAGGAACTTCCCCCTGTTTCCTCCCCTGTACCCCCTAAATCCCCTGAACCCCCTAAAGTTTCCCACAACCCTCCATAGCAGATTTGTGGATTCTTTGGGGGAAGGTGGGGTGAAAAGTTACACAAGTATAAGTTATTCCGCTGACACCATTATTTAGTTGAAAACCACCCAAAATAATGATTTGATCTATTAAATGGCCTCAGTTAAGAGATGCAGATTCTACAGATGGAAAACTTGTTTGTTTGTGTGTTGTTGTTGTTGTTGTTGTTGTTGTTATTATTATTATTATAGAACTAAACCATCCCATGATGGATTAAATATTTCAATACTTGGTTCAGTCTCTCAGAACTTGGCTATCTCTGAAGTTGAAGGTGATACTTTATGCAGGTCAGTGTTATTCCTGTGCATCTGTTACAAAAATGGAAATGAATTAAGGGGAATGTTTTATTGTAAATTGATCTTTTTTTATTTATGCCCAGCTCTCCTAAGTCTGGTTATACTGAGGTAACACACCATGAGGCCTTGCCTTCCAATTTCCTGGCTTTTGTGGTTTTCTGTTTGTTTGTGGGTTTTTTTTAAAAAAAAGCTCAATGTTATTGAAATCTGTGGTTTTGTATTTGATATTATTAAACCCCTCATCAATGGAAAGCTTGTAATTGGTTACAGTGAATGGGTGATTAAAGATAAAGTGCAACCATGATTGCAAAACTATTGCTAGCTTTGCAGATGACAATAATTATGTTGCTTGCAGTGTTTGAAAATATTGCCTAAATCTCTTTCCCACATGTTGTTTGTGATGGAAAACAATTAGATAAAGGATTCTTTTTTTCCAGGATGCCTCGGATTCAGATTGGCTTGATGAATAGTCTTTATGCTGGCCCCAAAGCATTTGTTCCAAGTAAATTATATGTCATTGTGAATCCAAAAGGTCTGCTTCACAATGTTTATTGGGATAAATTAAATATTCTAAAGATGGTAAACAGGAGGCCTCAATAATGATTCGGTGCTGTATAATTTAAACTGAAAAGGATGTCACAGTTAGAAAGATGGGGATGAAGCAAACAACACTCCTTGCATTGTGTTTCCAACACAAGAGCTACAATAGGGAAATTTAATTTGATACTGATCTACATGAGGCAAACATGGTAGCAGTTTCAAATGCTTCTTTGCAAGTGACAGATTTAGAATTGCAAATTTCAACCAATACCCCACCTGATTTGTTATTTGACTATTAAGGCCCAAGCCCACTTCCCAGGAATTCCCTTAGAAAGTGGTGAGGTTTATTTCCACCAACATCAATGAAAACACAGATGGATCATATTGTTTTAAACTGTGTGGGTTGTTAATAATCACATGCCCAATGGCCATGGCTGTTATCCAGAAACCTGAAAATAGACAGGGCTTGAATTGTTGGCTGCAAAAGAGGGAGTTACATATGTACAGGTAACTCTTTCCCCAGCCAATTTCAGTCGTCATCCTAGTACATTACATGCTACTCTGTGTGTCTATATCTGCCTGCCTGTCTATCCAGCCATGACTTGCATCCTGAGTTGATTTCTACGTATGGGTTGATCCCACTTGTGGAACGGAACAGGTATAAGTGTCTGCTTTGGGGCTGAGTGAGAATCTTTTCTTGTAAGCTTTATTGGTGCGAGAAACAAGTCTTGTTGTTGTTCCCTACTCTGCAGCTTGGGGAAGGAAGATTGTTGGCTAGGGCGGCATGTGATTTAAACAGACTGGTCATAACTGGCAGGATAGTGTGGGAAAGAGCAAGAATAATAGAGCATTGGTGGGTGCTCTGAAGCATTTTTATGTTATGGTGACTTGAACCCATGGGATGAGGCAAACACAGAGAGCCGGTGTGATGTAGTGGTTAAGAGCGGTAGTCTCGTAATCTGGTGAACCGGGTTTGCGTCCCCGCTCCTCCACATGCAGCTGCTGCTGGGTGACCTTGGGCTAGTCACACTTCTCTGAAGTCTCTCAGCCCCACTCACCTCACAGAGTGTTTGTTGTGGGGGAGGAAGGGAAAGGAGAATGTTAGCCTCTTTGAGACTTCTTAGGATAGTGATAAAGCGGGATATCAAATCCAAACTCAGTTAATGGCGGGAGGGCGGGGAGAGATAGTGAGTCAGAAGAGCCTCCCTTGACACCTAAAGGTGTGGCCGGCTTGGTTGGGGGCAGGTAGTAAATTTGTCTCCAATCCAGAGGTCAGTTTTGTCACTTTTACATGGGGATGTCTAACCACCAACTGCCACTCAAATTTAGAAATGTCAAAGAGGAGGTGCTGTTGCTGTATAGCCATTTCTCAGCCTCAGAGATTACCTGAATGGTGAATTATATTATGTGATTTAAAATGTCATTGATTACTGTATCAATTACACCAGGGGTGGCCAACTCCCAAGAGACTGCAATCTACTCACAGAGTTAAAAACTGGCAGTGATCTACCACAGACATCCAGTGATCTACCAGTAGATCATGATCAACCTTTTGGATGTACCTGAATTACACTGATTAAAGCGTTCATGCCTGCCTCAGATCTTAGAAGAAATCTCTATGAAACGCAAAGCACTCACATTTCTAGAAACTTTTCCTCAGTGCCAACATTAACACTGATAACTGAAAGCCTGATCCTCTCAACAAGGTTTTGATGCCATGGCATAAACGAGGCATTAAGGGTGCCAGTCGACCTTTTTATGTATTTTATGGACCCAATAATAAGTTTCCAATTGGTGCATTTAGCATTTGTGGGTACTGCTTTGTAAAACAAAGAAAGTATTCCTTGATGGTAGGTTTTCTTAAACAGCAGATGGTCAAAGCAAAGGCGGCTTGCGCTGTGTTTGAACAATTAACCATCCTTTTACCCAAATAAACCATTAAAATCCTTTCTACATGAACAACTCTTTATTAATTCCTGTATTTAATTTTACTACCAAGGATCGACAAGCTGCAGATGTATAGCTCAAAATGGAAATGTTTAAAGGTGTAAAGGAAATTACAGGCAAATCTATGTTTATTTGTGAAGAAGGCCATTCTTTTCTAATGACACAGTTTGCATGCGTCTGCTGTTCATAAGGCGAGGGGAGGGTCAGGGCAGATAAAACATAACAGGCTCATTGAATGAAAAACAAATATTTATTTTCCTCTTTTATCTCTTAGGGGCTTCATTTGCATTAAAACTGCAGTGTTTCTAAAGGCTATTAGGGGAGCTAAGGCTTAGTGCAGTCGGCAGCTGATTCAGATTATATCTTATAGATGTTATTGTTTTGTACAAATTCTTTGACAAATGAAAACAAAAACAGTGAAATGTAACTGGCCTGACATTTTGTGTGGAACACTGTGCTTTTCCATTTATGGGAAACTTTTTTTTAAAAAAACTGACAAGCAGCACAATCCTATGTCCCTTTTGGTTTAATAAAACTTATTCCCAAGTAAGTGTGACTGTGTACAGTTAAAGTATAGCATTCCCTCTACTGAACTTCATCCCAAGTGTAAGTTCTATCAATAATCAGATTGCACCTGAATTTCTACACACCTGAGAGCCAGTGTGGTGTAGTGGTTAAGAGCGGTAGTCACGTAATCTGGGAAACCGGGTTCGTGTCTCCGCTCCTCCACATGCAGCTGCTGGGTGACCTTGGGCCAGTCACACTTCTGTGAAGTCTCTCAGCCCCACTCACCTCACAGAGTGTTTGTTGTGGGGGAGGAAGGGAAAGGAGAATGTTAGCCGCTTTGAGACTCCTGAAGGGGAGTGAAAGGCGAGATATCAAATCCAAACTCTTCTTCTTCTTCTTCTTCTTCTCTCTATACTTTTAGCTTTCTGTCAGCACAGCTATTACAGGAATTGACCTCAAATTCCTCAGTGCATACACATGCTACCACATGCTCAGGGATGGCCGTGGCACTGTGGTCTAAACCACTGAGCCTCTTGAGCTTGCTGATTGGAAGGTCAGTGGTTCGAATCCATGTGAAGGTGGTGAGCTCCCATTGCTGTCTCCCAGCTTCGGCCAACCTAGCAGTTCAGAAACATATCAGTGCAAGTAGATAAATAGGTACCACTGTGGCGGGAAGGTAAACAGCATTTCCATGCGCTCTGGCACTTGTCATGATCCTCCATGCGCCAGTAGCGGTTTAGTCATGCTGGCCCCATGATCCAGAAGAAGTATTTTTATTTTAGATTTTGTAGTGATTTATGTTGGAAATTGTTTCGCTTTGCATTTTTATAATGCATTTTAAAATGTTTTATTTATTGTTTATGGCTACTTTTGTTATATTGTATCTATGTATTTGTTTCATGTTGTAAGCCACCTCAAGCATGGATTGAGCTATGGAATGACAGCATGCAAATAAAATTATGTGTGTGTGTATGTATGTATGTATGTATGTATGTAACATTTATAATTTTGAACCTGAAGATAAATTTTATTTCATTTTACGTGACCTGATCCAAACAGTGCCATGTGGGTAGTGTGCAATCAATAGCTTTCCAAATAGCGACCAACAAAAAGGTTTATGATAACATTTGATAACTGTCACGTTGTGGCAAGTTCTGTTTTGCTTCTGTTATATCATTGCTATTTCCCTACCTTGCCACTTTGAGGCTGCAAAGTGCTTTCCAGCACAATGTATCCTATTCATTCACTCAATAGATCTTTAAATCAGCAATCAGGTAGTTGATGCAAAGAGACAGTAACTAGCCCAAGGCCACCTTTGGTTGGACTTCATATCAATAGATTAGGTATAGACACCCGGCAGTCTAAAAATTCATTCCCAACTGGACTCCAGCATGTTGCCAATTTCCCAGCACTACCACCTATGTACTTCAGTGGCCGTTTTGGGCAGCCTTTCTGAGAGCGACTACAGGAATGATAATTTATTGGTGATCATTAATTCATTGACAACCCTTTTCATATTGCTGGCTTAGTGAAAGTCAATACAGAGGCACTGGGTGCCGTAATCAAGAATGTGTTCGGGGCTTGATCAGTTATTTCTCAATCCATGAATTTACTACCTGGCTACTTGGCTGTAACAATTAAGGTACGAACGCAGCTTTAATGAAATGGGTGAATGTTGCACCAGCATTGTAGCCCCTAGTCTGGTTAGTTTTTACAACTGAGAGTTCTGAATTTCATTTTCAAATATATAGCATCTTTGAATCAAATGTTTCCACCAGCTTCACCATGCGTATACTGTGCATCAATAGTATCAATATTATAGCTTAAAAACTGCTATTTCAATTTCTACTGACATAAGGCATGGGCTTTTCATAGCTTATTAGCTTTTGCTCCTGAAATTATATATTGAAAATTCTTAACACCTTTTTTTACACCTGTCTTTTTGAACTTGTATCTGTTTTTCTGTGAGATAGCTCTATTTATAACCTTGGAGACGTGGCTAATTATGTTATTTGAATTTCAACTGGTTGTTTCTCTTCCTGCCACCCTCTCTGTGTTTAATCTGCATGTCAATTAACTAATTATTCAAAGGACACAATCAAACAGATGGCTGGTGATTGTTTTTGCCCTGTGTGGAATGTGACATCACATTACATCAAAGAACTTCCTTAACAAAATAGTAGGTTGCCTAGTTGTGAGGTCATTTCATTTGTCTGCAGATTCACTGTCCCCCACCCTCACCCCTCCCAAGTCTGTGATGATTCACAGACTTCCCTACCAGCTAAGGGATTGAAGAAACATTTATTTCTAACATGGTTGGTCTAGATAAACTGCATGTTTCAGTATTCATGTAAAAAACAAATAAGTGCATTTAATAAACAATGTAAATTATTTTTTAAAGATTTTAAAATTTTGTAGAGGCATGAATGGAAAAAAGTTTTTCTAAATAAATATTGTGTTTAATAGTGGCTTTTCTTTTCTTTTCTTTTCGTTGCCTTAGTTGTTCAGAAGTTCTGACCTAAAGTGTTATAACTTTCAAACTATTTGGTTACAAGAGGTGTTTAGTTTAGTGTTAATGCAAAATACAGCTAGCCTCTCTAACCTGTGCTAAAAGTTACAAGAGAATAGTTCTGATGCATACAATATAGTTTATGGTATGGTAGCAAAATGTATATAATGAGATAGATTGATTGATTGATTGTATTTAGAAACAATGCAATCATTAAAACGACATGCTACTCAAGGGACATTTTAGGCAACTACATAAGCCTGTTAGCATAAAAAAGTCTTCAGGACATGCCTGAAGGTCAAAAGAAAGGGTGCTTGCTGAATCTCTGCAGAGATTTGAAATGGGTACACATGCATTTTTGCCCAAAGAAATAGGCTACTGAACATGCTCTATTACTGCACAGAGAAGGACCAGAAGGCTTGGTTTATATGCTCTCTGTTGGTTTTGCAAGGTATTTTTCTGCACTTAATAATGAGGATAATAGCATGGATTAAACCCCTCCCTTGTTCTCTGGCCAAAGCCAGAAGCTAGAATATGTTTTCAACCAGTTCTTTAGGCTCAGCTAAATAAAAAGTCAAAGTTGGGTGTTTTGCTTTGTTTTGTCACGATGAGGGGGAAGCAGTTTCCTTCTCTTGCTAACAGAGGAGGACAGACTGGTCTTAGCATTTTCATAATGCTGCTCTTGGAAGCCACTTTGGTTTCCTGACCCATGGCAAAGGCCAGAATGAGCTATCTTTCCGCTCTGAAAAAGAAAAAAAATGATATATAAAGATTTCTGGGCATCTTATGCTTACACATCATGCCCAAGTGCAAAAGGAATGGGGGTGTAAAGTAATATTGAATACAAAAATATTGTTATCATGTGGCTTTCAGAGACAAGGATGTGGACCACACAGAACAGACTCTAAAAATGTAACTTTCCCCCATCAGTCTTTCTTTAAAAAAAAAAAGTTAGTTTAAAATCAAGACCATCATTCACTATTATTTTCAATAGAAAAATGCTACAGAGTTTGCTTTTTCATTCATAAAGTAAACTATGTGATTGAACCATCCTAATATTACATATACTGGAATAATGAATAAAAGTAACCTTTACAAAAACGGGTTCTTGGCAGCCAGATAAATTCCATACTCTTGGTGGAGCCAAGGAACAAGATATGAGCCCACCTGTACAAAGAACGCCTAGCTGGCATTTTGTTTAATCCCCAGGGCGTTCTCTTTTGTGTTTTAGCCATCGGAAGTGCGCACCTGCTTTTTTTGTTCCTTAAAACTAGTCAGTTTTGACTTTGCTGATTAAAAAGACAGCATCAAAATAACAATTTAATGGTGAAATGTTTGAATAATTCGTACAACTTTTCCACTGTATCTGAAAGAGACAAAGTATAAAAAAAGAAGGGGACCTAAGTAGTGAAACTTAACCAGTGTTTATTATCTAATGACCCTGGAAAGACCGGGACTCTGGCCATATGTGTTCTATACTGTGAAAGCACTTTAATGGTTATGGCTTTCCCCAAAGAATCATAGGAACTGTAATTTCCAGAGTAGTTTAACAATCAATCCCTCTTTTGAGGGAACCCTGGGAATTGTAGCTCTGTGAGGGGAATAGAGGTCTCCTAAGAACTCTCAGCACCTGTAACCAACCATGGTTCCCAGGATGTCTTTTTTGGTGGGGGGAGAGTAGCAATGGCTGTTTAGTGGTAAAAGAGTGTTTGGTGCAAATGTGGCCATAACCTTGCTGGCATCTGTCTGCCTTGAGAGACAACTGTGTGCGCCTCTAGGGGCAAAATGAAGCCACTGAGTTATCCCAGGGGCACAAGCCCAGATGACAAGACCCCAGTCTTGGCCTCGCTGATGTGGAACAAAGTAAAGCAAAACAATATGTTTGGCACCAGTTTGGGTGCAGGAGTTGCTGGAAGGAGGCATACAAGGCACCAGCCAACCATCTCAGAGACTCCACTCCAGATTTGTGCTGGGTTTATTCCTTAGCCTTTTCTTCTCCTGAAGGTGTCCCACAAGGCAGCAGAGGTTTAAAACCAGAGTTTACCTTTTCCTAGATGGGCTATCTTCCCAGGTTGACACGCCGCATCTGTCTATCCTTTCCCTCTATAGCACGTGCAGAAACAGCATTCTTGACCATAAGGCCCACTATGGGTCTCTCCTGCTCAATCTGCCAAAGCCCCTTTTTGCGTGCAGGGAAAGCCTCTAACTCACTGAGGGTTTGAGACCCACCCGCTACCCTCACCTGGTTTAGCCAGGAGTGCTGCAGATTGCAGACAAGTGCTGAGGTGATTTGTAGAATGAAAGAAAGGTTATTCATAAAGGGAACACACCCCAACCACCTCAAAAGTAAGGTAGGTTTATTAAGAATCCTGGACTCCAGGATTTCACCAATGTTTTCTTCCCTTCAGCGAACGGTCAAATCTGATAGGGTCATGGCACCATCACAATCCAAGAAATGATTTCTCGTTTGTTATTTCACTCAAAAATAAATGGAAATAGAGGGGGAAATGCTGCTGACAGAACAGCAAGGGAGACGTAGAAGAGTCTGTGAACAGTACTGAACTGAGTAGGATGGGAGACTCAGCTCCCCCCAAATCAGTTATAAGTGTAGCATTACAGTTATGCACCCTTTCCTGTTTTATCAAGATGTGATTTCCTCCCAACCACAGAAAAGTGAAGTTTGTTTGATGTTCATTCGTTATGCTCTGCTTAATTGCACTCCTCTAAACTGACTAGCAAATCTATATTCTACTGTAATTACCTGAATGTAAAAAATTTAGGCAATATCTATCTTGCTCAGAGAAGTCATTGCAAAAGAGGCAGTGGAAACACAAACAGCATTAAAGGGATTGTCATTCAGCTTTCTCTTTTTGCCCCTGTTGGTTCTTAGCATCTCCAGGGCATGACCGCATAGTGGGTATATGTCACAGACACATTTATCATGTGATTACAGCTTTTTAGATCAATTTCTGTGCAATGATTACATAGTATTTTGTGCTCTTCAAGTTCCCAGATGGGATCTAGAGATTTAGGGACAGAAGATATTATCAAAGGTATTATGGATAGATGAGTTTAATTTAGTCACAAAAGCCTTTTCTGTCAACAAATAAGAACTTGAAGTAGGAAAGAGAATTCAAAGTTTTAAATATGTGGAGCTAGCATAGAAGAATAGATGTTTTGTTGCCTATTTTGTTGTGCAGCAGTTGAAAACAAGATGAACTGTTGGCGTGGAATACCTTTTTGATGTAGCAGGAGGCTAAAATGTCTAAGATTAGAGTAAGGAGCCTATTTAAATGAAACTACACCTGTTCTCAAACCTATGTCTTTACATTTGATAGTCAGCTACAGTACTTAAAGGTTTCAATGTATGAATAAGTAACCCTGGGGGCAGTGACCTAGAAACTTCCCTTCAATTAAAATTAACAGAGGGCTTTTCTTTACCATACTTGAGTACTGCCCATCCATAACCTGGTACATCCATAATCTTTATTAATTAGTTGCATTATATGGCCACTTCTTTCCAGTCACTGTCCAGGACATGCAAGGGCATTTATGCCTAGGTTGTTCTCATTTACCAGGTCTCTTCTTGATCTGCAAATATCCTGATTAGAGTAGCTTTTCCTTATCAAACAAGATCATACCAGAGACTTTTAAGTTGAGGCAGCAATTGTTCACCATATGTAAAGCAAATTAATAGCAGTCCTAATCCACAGAAAATAAGTTGTATTTTAAGTCCCATTAATTTCAAAAATACTCAGTATTTATTACTTCTGTAAGACTTAAGCAGGACTAAATTTCCATGGACTGGCACCACTGTCTTCTTGGCTTGGAAACAGGACAATCAATAGAAGAAGAATTGGGGTTACAATTTGAAAAAACCAATATTATTTGTAGGTTCTGAAAACAGCCTACTGGCATTGTCACACTCCTGGAACTATTCTCTATATGGTTAGAATTGCCACACAGAACATTTTAAAGTGGAGACTGTAAGAGTAGTTATCTTTCTCCACGCTAGGAAGGTGGTGGTGATAGAAATTTCCCTCTGTCCTGTTATTGGATTCTGACTCCTTGGGAAAGTCAACATTGAACTTCAAGAACTTCTTGGCTCACAAAGCATTCTCCTTTGGCTACTAAACGAAAACTGGGATAAATGAGCCGTATATCCAAGCCAGCAAGACAGTTCCTAAGTTCTGATATTGTAGGCAAGTTTCTGGATACATTGCTATCACCAGATGTTTTTTGTTTTGTTTTTAATATACTCAGAGTTAGGATTCTTCCTAGTATGTTGTGTACATTATGTGCCTTTTTATCTTCCTGACTCTATTAAGGGGTTCAATTTATAAACTTCATTGATTCTACCAAGGTTCTGATTTACAGCAGTGTAACCTGAGAGGAGAATAAGGTCTACAACAGTTTATGCAAAAGCAAATAGCCCAGGTGGGTTGCAGAGAAGATGTGAAATGAAAAATGAGTGGCATTATTTTCATTGCACCATGCAGTCTGTTTCCCAACCAGCCAATACTTAAATCAATAAGTGGTACTCTTATTATTTATTAAAAGGGTTATCTGAATGGTCCAAAAGTGAACCCTAGACTGTAATTACTACAAGCCAGTGAGTGGAAGTAAATAAAGGACAGAATGATAAAGGGAAGCATCCTCCAACTTCTGTACTTCCCACAACTACAAGAGAAATAATAAGTGCAACCAAAGCTCATGTATTCCCCCCCAAGTGTGTCCACACTGACCAAAGTAAGGCCCACTGCTAAGTACTGATGCCCATACTAAAAGGACTTCATATTTTGCCATTCCTGTCTACCATTGCAACCTTTAAAATTGTTATATTCATGGAGTTAATAAATCCATATGCACAGATGCCAAACTGTATATTAACAAATATGGGGCTGCCGTTATTTTGAGAGCACTATGGCCTGGGTAGAAGAGAGATGCTTCGTTCTCCCACTTTCAGCAGATAAGAAAACAAGTACTGGAGTTATAAGGTTATGGGCGTTCATTTGAGTCCCCAGTTTTGATAAGTTCATGATCGATGCTTCAAAGCATGCACTGGTAGTAACTATCCCAAGATAAGCAATAAATTGCTTATTTGCAAGAAAGAAATTCTTGCTTCATCAAATACACCTTCAAAGTGCACACAGAATCAGAAAGTGGCTAACTTTGACAGATTTTGTGATATTTAAAATCACATTAGGGAGAACTGTTTCTGATAGAAGGAAATATGCATGATTGGGAGGGGTGAAACTGTGAAGCTCCTTTGTTTTTGCTATTGGATGTTGCTTAAGTAATGTTATATTTATAGTATATGTGGTTGTTGTATGTCCTTATAGCTTTGTATTTCTATGTTATTATGAAATTGTTTTTGTAGTAGCTGTTTGCAGTGCATCCGTTTCTTTGTAAGCTGCTTTGAGCATGGTTTTTGGGTGGAAAAGTGGCATACAAATAAAATGATGGAATGACTGAATTTTTGGTGTAATGTGCAAACCAAAAACACAAGCATCTTCCCCTTAGAGATTCATGAGCTCCACATGAAAGTGTATAGGCCACAACATTGCCCATTACTGGAAGTGTGTCTCTATTGGAGCACTTTTCAGTTAAGCTCATTATTAGAATTCTAATTATCTGCGTCTTCAACAGTGTGTTCCTATGCATCTCTATTAGGAAGTAAGCCTCATTTTGTTCAGTGAGGTTTACTTCCAAGTATGTATGTATAGGATTGCAGTCATCAAAAATAATTTTGTTTCCCCGGTACTAAAATATATTAATTCTATGTATATATAATTCTCAGACATATTCAGATTTCTTATTATCCAAATATATTGGATGACATTGCAAATAGTTGTGTAAGACTGGTTTCACATGTGACAGGTACAGAATCTGAAGTTAAATTCTTGGAGTGCTTATAGCAAGACATTTCTGCTTTCTTTAGTGGTGTCCCTTAGCTTTAAATGGCCAGGCAATTTATTTTTCAAAGAACACCAGTTGAAGTTTCTTTAAAAAGAACTGGTGTTCTGTACTTAATAACCTATTAACTCCCTGGATTATGCAGCGTGATCCAATGATGGATAAGGTAAGTATAGTTTAACAGCCATTCTTAAACAACCTGGAGTGCCATTAATTTTGTTATAGGACAGATTCATTTGAAATGTCAGGACTTGCTGTACCAGACCTAAAATTGTATTTTCAAACCAATTTTAACAAATTGTATTTCACTCCTGACACAAAATTCATTTACTTGGCTTTGATTGCAATTTTTATTGTAATTGTATCAAATTGAATAAGAACATTATATCCATTCAATGCAAGCTAAAGCAGCCCATAAGGGTGTTATGTCAGTTCTTTCTCTGTTTTAGAGACAGCTTGAGTTCCACTTTGGACTCTATATCCAAGTACCGCACAGTTGTGATTTCTAGTCAAATGAATAAAATATGACTGTTCAGAATAATGATTCTTTAAAAACACCAACATACCGTAATTGTCAAGAAAAGCAAATGTAACATTATAAGTTGGCAATTAAACCCACAATTGTAGTTGAAAGACTTTTTCCCCCCTCAGAGGTTGAAGGTGTCAAGTTCCTTACATGAGGAGAATCTGTATCAAGCTGAACTTCATCCACATCTTATTATTAGAGTTCTCATGGCTTCCGCAACTGCACAAGGATTGCACAAGCATTGCAGAAATGTCCATGAGCTAACAGCTCTTTTTTGGTCCCTATAGCTGTAACTAGGTATATTCCATATCACCAAAATGGCAGGCTGACAGGTGAGAAGCATACAAATAGGAAGCTAGCCTATTAAGAAACCGTACCTTAAGAACTAACGTTCTAGGTAGCACAATGATTCTTTCCCCATTTGGGGCCTACAGTGATTCAGAGAAACCACCAAGCAAAGAAAGGATAGATATAGATATAGATATAGATATAGATATAGATATAGATATAGATATAGATATAGATATAGATACATATACTTTGTCTGAACACACCCAGAATTCCTGGACTTACCATAAATGTCCTATCTTGTGTTGAGAACAGTGGGGAAATGCTTTAACCTAAGGTATTCTGCCCTTAGGAGGCAACACCTGGGGCCCTGCAGTTTGGAGTGCTCCTTTTAAGAGTTCTAGCCTGCCATACCCTCTTCCAGAAAATACTATTCCATTTCCTCCTGCCCACCTGATGCTACTTTTGTTCTTCTGCAAATCTTGTGGTACATCCCAGCTTGCTGATAGCAAGCCATGTATGATATCCTACATGGGGCTGCTCTGGCTGAAGGTGGGATATATAAGCTTTATAAACAATGACATAATAATAAGTATTCTCATGCAGAGAATGATATTGAGATTAGCATATAGGCCTCTGCTTTGTCGAGAGCAGAGATGGGCAGCACTGCTGAAAGCATTGTGCAGGTTCGATAATATTAAGGCAGCCGTGTGCCCTAATCTATAGAGGGCAGCCCTTTGTTTGGGCTGGCCCCAGCCTGATTTAAAGGTGAAAAACCATAGGAAGAGAGAACAGGGGCCTTGAAGTCCACAAAGGTGGATTGAGCAGTCATACAGGTCACCTGGTCACAGATTTCCCCACTATAGTGAGATGTACAGGCAGCAACCGATTTGCACAGGGGTTACGTTCTGGGCTCCCACATGCACCAGCGGGACCCGCTTAAGCCTGCCCCGACCCATCCTACCCTGTTCTCTCTCACCCCCCTGTTCTCCCCCTTTTGTGATGTTTTTGGGTCACTTCTGGGTTCGGTACGGTGCATGTGGTCATAGCCATGCACATATGAGACATACCTAAAACAGTCACTGCCTGTATTGCATTTCCATTTAAATGAGCATGTATATTTCTAAATTTTTATTTATATGCATATGCAAATTTGATGGAAATCTGTGTCCTACTTTGTCCACTTTTTTTGGTGCCACATTAGAAGCCCTCCTAGACAACATTTCTTTGGTCAAAACTTGAATGGGCATTCAAACCTCAAATGTAAATTTCCAAACTAGCTTGAATTTTCTCTCAAAAACTGCATCTATCCCAGCAGTCCATAAAAACGTATTTGTTGTGCTTTGAGATGACCCTGAAGTTTTAAAAGGCAGATATCTTATATCTAGCTTAAGAATTTTTTTTCGTACAGAAGTTGGAAATGAATTGAGCTTTAAACTCCCGTGCCCCCCTCCTCTCCACAAACCCCCATGTTGGTAGATACTAGTATTAATTTGGCTTTTCCTGATTCATCAGACACAAAATAAATTTGTCAGGTCAAACATTGTAGATCTAATCTCATTGTGAACTGAAACACAGAGTAGCTCGCATTGCCACCAGGGTATAGCCTAGCTTACGGTGACCCCACCATGAACTGGAGGGGAAAGAGGGATCGCCAGCAGGTGCAGTCTGACAGAACTCAATGTCGCATTCAAGTTTACTCTTTGTACCATTCTGAGAACTGCAGGATTGTGTTTTGAACCCAATACCCCAGGGCTTTCTCTTGCATTCTCACAATTACATGTGCATTGGGGAGGAGGGGGGGAGGGTGGGGGAGAAGAAAAGGGAAGGAATTCTTCCATGGCATGGTAGGTTCGGTCAAGGGCAGTTCAGATTAAAGCCTGTGATTGGCGCAGGTTAAAGAGTGGGAAAGCCAACAAAATAAAAGCTAGACCCATCCTGTTTAATAGAAACAAATTGCTCTCCACTTCCCAGTGACACAGATAGGAGACCATTTGTACCTGCTGCCCTTTGTTGAGAACAACAGAAAGGAAATGTACTCGTCCTAAGCAGGATAAAATTCTTTTTTGTTATAGTTGGCTACCTCAGTCCACCGAACAAGCGCAGCGGTTAAGTAGTTGAGCTTCCTTGTACATTTGTTTGATTAAAGGTCTGCAACACTGGCTCAGGTAGAAACAGCTCAGCTGCACAAAACCCCAATGAATGGAGGGCTTGTTAGAGAGCAGTCAGTGAGACACGGCAGAGCTGCTTTCTGAATTAGCCCTGAATAGGAGCTTGTTGTTTTGCTTGTTCTCTTTAGTACAGAAGCACAAAACTGTACATTTTAAATTACATGAGATCTTGGGATTTGTTCGCCTTTTTCTATTGGAATAAAACAACAACAACAACAACAACAACAACAACAACAGCGTTAAGCTCAGTCATACTATGGAAGCAAATATCCTTTGGGTGCCCCGATTACCAGTTAACACCAACATCTGTAAAGGTCAGCTTGGAGTATGTTAGAGCGTAGTTGTGAATGAACTAAACTGAAGATTTTTAACATTGCTCTTTAATGAGAAGAACAACAAACAAAAAAGGATGAATTTGTGAAGGCAGCATTTAGTATTTCCATTTATATCTAAATGATGGTACTGAGTGACATTCACACTGTGATACCACTATAAATAGTTATGGCTTCCCCTGGAAAATTCTGGGACCTTTAGGGTGCTGAGAGTTGTTTGGAGTCTCCTGTTATTTATTTATTGCATTTTGTTGCTTTTTTTTAACCACAGCAAGTCAAAGTGACTTACATCCTCCACCCATGCATGAGCATCCTTGCTGGATTAAGGAACAAAAGAAGAAAAGGCACCAACACATGCTTTAGCAACTAATCTACACTTAATGACCCACCCAGTGGTATTGCTGGATTGTGGAGGACTCTAGACACATACTTCAAAAGTTGTGAAAATGCGCATATATATATATATATATATATATATATATATATATGCTTTCGTAGATTTTCACGGGTATAGGAATGCAGGTTTTGGTGTCTTCGGGTGTCTTCCCGTGTAAGAGTCGGGGTGTCTGAGCCCAGACACCCCGACTCTTACACGGGAAGACACCCGAAGACACCAAAACCTGCATATATATATATATATATATATGCAGGTTTTGGTGTCTTCGGGTGTCTTCCCGTGTAAGAGTCGGGGTGTCTGTGCGACGTTTCGACGAGGTCTCACTCGTCATCTTCAGGCTGGTGCTTTCGGCTTCTTGTTACTGGAACAGAGCAGAGTCTGGTGTTTGAGTTCCTATAAATACTGTTGAGGGGTGTGGTGTATAGCCTCCAACGTTCTGGGCAGAGAGGAAGTTCCTAGATTAGTGTGCCTTTTCTTCTTTTGTTCCTTAATTACTTGAGGGATATCTTGGGTGATTTCATGAGTGATATTCTGAATACCACTGGGTGGGTCATTAAGTGTAGATTAGTTGCTAAAGCATGTGTTGGTGCCTTTTCTTCTTTTGTTCCTTAATTACTTGAGGGATATCTTGGGTGATTTCATGAGTGATATTCTGAATACCACTGGGTGGGTCATTAAGTGTAGATTAGTTGCTAAAGCTTTCGTGTCTTGACCTCTTGAGCTTGTGAAGAGTTTTTCTGAGAAGATGGCTGTGCTGCATTTAGTTGTGCTCTGGCTTGGCTTCGTGTATAGGGGCGAGCTGTGGTTTTGTGCCTTGTGCCAGCCAGATCTGTGTAGGGATTGCAGGGGGGTGCAGCATCCGGAGGTGCCACTATAGTTTGGCTACTGGATGGAGTCTGTAATATGTCTGTGGAGAGGGTCTGGGTTTGGGTCTGGTGTGGTTGATTGGTGACGGCGTTCTGTGTGCCTCTGGTTCTGGTGTCGGTTTTTGTGGGGAGGGCTAATTTCCAGATGTCTGGCAGGCGGGACGTGTCGTCACGCTTGTTCATGTTGTGAGGGTGTTTCTCTATCTCGATGGCTTCCATGATTATTCTCTTGTGGTGATGTTCCATGTTAAAGAGCAATTTGGAATCTGCAAAATTAATTTCGTGTCCTGTTTCTTTCATGTGTTGGAAAAGAGAGGAAGTTTTTTCTTCTTTTTTGACGGCATTCTTGTGTTCTGCGATACGTGCATTTATTCGTCTGTTTGTTTGTCCAATGTACGTGGCTGGGCAGACTTTGCAGGGTATTTCATAGACCCCTTGGTTTTCCAGCTGGATTTTGTCTTTTGGGTTTCTGAGGATATTGGCTATTTTTTGGTTGGTGCAGAAGGCTGTTTTGATATTGTGTTTATGGAGGATTTTGCTGATTTTGTCTGTAGTGCCCTTGATGTAAGGAAGGAGGGCCATGCCATTGTTTTCTTCTGTGTCTTGGTTTTTGGGGGGTGTTTCTTTTTGGATTAGCTTCGTAACCCTGTTTTTCTGGTATCCATTGGCGATTAACACATTTGAGAGATTCTGTAACTCAGTTGTCAAGTGGTCTTTGTCAGCCAGGCGTTTGGTTCTGGAGATGAGAGTCTTGGCTACGGAGTTTATTTGTGCAGGGTGGTGGTGTGATTGTGCATGTAAGTAGCGGTTGGTGTGTGTTTTTTTCCGGTAGATAGTGTGTCCTAGGGAGCCATCAGGTTTTTTGTAGATTAGGACGTCAAGAAAGGGGAGTTGGTTGTTGTCTTCTATTTCCATAGTGAATTGTATTTTGGGGTGTAGGCTGTTGAGATGTGTGAGGAAGCTATCTAGTTTTTCTTTCCCGTGTGGCCAAATTACAAAGGTGTCGTCAACATATCTGAGCCAAAGTTTGGGTTTGTGTTCTGACTTGTCTAAAGCATTGGTTTCAAAGTGTTCCATGTACAAATTTGCGATGACCGGTGAGAGGGGTGATCCCATAGGTGCTCCTTCTATCTGTTTGTATCTTTGTCCATTGTGGATGAAGTACGTGTTGGTTAGGCAGTGGTTGGTCAGGTCCAGGATGTATTTGGGGGGGTTGTATTTGTTTTGAATGGCTGTCAAGGCTTCATTAATGGGCACTTGAGTGAAGAGAGATACAACATCGAAGCTCACAAGTAGGTCATCGGGATGTAGGTATTGCTTCTTTATTGTTTCTATGAACTGGAAGGAGTTAGTAACGTGTGAAGCGATGGATTCTGCATAGGGCTGAAGTTGCTTAGCGAGAAATTTAGCGAGATTTTGTAGAGGTGAGCCTATGGAGCTGACTATTGGTCTGAGTGGTGTTCCTTCTTTGTGTATCTTGGGGAGACAAAAGAAGAAAAGGCACCAACACATGCTTTAGCAACTAATCTACACTTAATGACCCACCCAGTGGTATTCAGAATATCACTCATGAAATCACCCAAGATATCCCTCAAGTAATTAAGGAACAAAAGAAGAAAAGGCACACTAATCTAGGAACTTCCTCTCTGCCCAGAACGTTGGAGGCTATACACCACACCCCTCAACAGTATTTATAGGAACTCAAACACCAGACTCTGCTCTGTTCCAGTAACAAGAAGCCGAAAGCACCAGCCTGAAGATGACGAGTGAGACCTCGTCGAAACGTCGCACAGACACCCCGACTCTTACACGGGAAGACACCCGAAGACACCAAAACCTGCATTCCTGTACCCGTGAAAATCTACGAAAGCATATATATATATATATATATATATATATATATATATATATATATATATATATATAATTTGCCATAGCTCACCATCACCATCTAGTGTCACATTTGTAAAATGCACATCACAACACACTTAAAACGTTTTATTTGCAGCTGTATAGCTGAGACAAATAGGTGTACCTCCATAGAGCAGCATATTTTGAAGAAATGTTAGAATTCCCAACTTTAGATCCATTAAGCCTCAATACTGCAAGGAAGTTACAAAGCCATCTAATACATTTTCACAGGACTTTGGAATCCAGTGTAAGTTTTATTATTGGTGGAGTAGAACTGTAAAGGTTATTTCCAACAAAATTGCCCTGTTCGTACAATGACTTCTGTTTGTGCAACAGAATTTCTAATCACTCTCTTTTTCCAGTTCTGACCCCCAATTTGCTCCAGAGGGTCGGGCAACTCCCTAGATGAGATTTAAGGGATGTGGGGGCTGGGGGCTGGGAGGAGAATGAGGGGAAGTTGCAGGAATGGGATGACTTCACTGGAAGCATTCCTATGTATGGAACATTCATTTTGGGTTTAAATATATTTAACTAATTTGTTGCGCTAGCAGAATTCTGTTCAAGGAGTCCCACTAGTGCAATGAGACTTTCCCCTCTCTCCTTTCCCACAGATGTTCTGCACATTCTACAAAATTGCTCTGGAGCGTTGGGGGGAAATCCCAGAGCAGATTTAGAGGCGGAGAAACTTCCATTGCACAAGCTAAATATTTGCACTGACTTAAGTGGCGCTGTGGGCTAAAGCCTCAGCGCCTAGGGCTTGCCGATCGAAAGGTCGGTGGTTCGAATCCCCGCGGCGGGGTGCGCTCCCGCTGCTCGGTCCCAGCGCCTGCCAACCTAGCAGTTCGAAAGCACCCCCGGGGGCAAGTAGATAAATAGGTACCGCTTACCAGCGGGAAGGTAAACGGCGTTCCGTGTGCGGCTCTGGCTCGCCAGAGCAGCGTTGTCACGCTGGCCACGTGACCCGGAAGTGTCTCCGGACAGCGCTGGCCCCCGGCCAATAAATGTGAGATGGGCGCACAAACCCCAGAGTCTGGCAAGACTGGCCCGTTTGGGCAGGGGTACCTTTACCTTTACCTTTAACCTTAACCTTAGCACCACGATGACTACAACATAATATAGTGGTGGTGTAGAAACTCTGCTTTTGTCCATAAATGGCAAATGTACTCTAATGTTAGACTGCCAAAACACAGATGTGTAGAAATTAAATGCATTTTCCCAGCATAAACTTATTGGAATTTATTTCTTACTTTGAAAATATCATTAATTTCTTTCAGTTTACATTTGGATTGATTACATTTCAAGTGGTATTCATCTGACTTTTTTTTACTGCACTTTTTTTGCACAGTGAAATGGCCATCAGCAGTGTTTTTTTTCCTTCTTCAGGGGCACTCAAGGTTACACAGTACTGGCACCAATTTTGGGGTTTTTAAAATAAAAAGTGTGGCACTTACTATAACAACTTCATGGTGAGTACCGGCACCTATTTTTCTAGGGGGGGAAAGCACTGGTCATCTGAATATAATGCAACATGGTAGTGCACATTTTATGCAAGCAAGAAAACACCCTTTTTGCTATACACAGGATGCCGTTTTAGCTGTAATGGCACAAGCCATCATTTGCACTGCATAAAGCAGCTACATTGAATGAAGTGGTTATAGCACATAGATGGTGCAAGACAAAACAACCTTGTGTGATGAGCCGCTCCCATTATACAAATTTTATTCTTTTATCTGTATGTGAGTGAAATTTATACAAGGAGGTGCTTATCCTTTGATAGGTTTGAGATTCTGAACAATGGGCATTTAATTTATTTTTTATTTCTTTCACCTCTATTGCTGAAGTATATTATTATTATTATTATTATTATTATTATTATTATTATTATTATTATTATTATTATTGAACCATTTAAAAAATGTTCCAAATGCAAAGAGCAAAATGACATACTCTGGGGGTAAAACAAGTAGGAGAAGTTTGTGGGTCTTGTTTTTTCCTCAGGCTTTGGCCATTTCTTTGTAAGTGTGTCATCAAGCACATTTATGAAAGTGAGAAAAAAATCCATCAATTACAAACCAGTTTTGTGAAAGGACGAGGTGGTGGGAGGGAACACTCTCTTTCTCCACTTGTAATCAATGTACATTCTGGGCTCTCTTCACATTTGCTCAAATTGATCTGTACTACAATATCTCCACAGCAGCCTATTTTTAATTGGAATACAATGTTTCCTTAATTAAGCGGGGCACATAAATGATGTCATTTGGTTTAACTCAGCAATGGATAATTTGTTATTAAATCCCTTAATGGCTAATGTTGACGTCTCTGTCGTTACTTGTTTCTTTTCTCAATCTTGATTATCATAGGTCCATTAAAAATGTCTAAAAAACCTTTTCCTCGTTAATCCTTTCAGGGAAAGGCCGCTGGTACCAGATTAAGTAGAGCTTGCATCTGAAACTATTCTCTTCTGTATGACACATAGTAAGTGGTCGGTAATCCACATCTTAATCTCCTTGTTGCATGGCTTGGTTTATCGTAATTGATATCCCTGTGACTCTTGCAAACTCCTATTGTATTACCTTGAAAGTCCAGCTCCTCTTCCTGTTCCCCACTGGAATGTTTGAAAAAAGCAGCCTTGAAGTTGACCAGAGTCTTTTAAGAAGCTATTCTTAAGGGGTGGGTGGGTGGGTGCTTTTTAAAAGTGCAATCATATATTTTTTAAAAAATAATAATCATGATTTATTTTTTTCTCTCTTGAACATACTGCCCAAAAATGAACTCAGTGTTTTGGGTTTTATTGAGCCACCAAAGAATGCAATCACTTCTTTTAAAAACTTCCTTGTACTTCATAATTGTCTCAGACAATAGTCTCATATTTGTAGGTAAGCCTGTTGTTCGAGGTAAGCTTATGTGTACTGTTTATTATAGTTTGTTTACATGCCTCTTTTCTGAACAGTTCAAGAGACTTACTTCATGATAGAACTACAATTAGGAGCAGCATAAGAGCCAACTCCTGGGGGCCACAGGAGCTTGGGCCCCCAGAATAAAATATTTGAGGGGGCCAGGCCCCCACAAAGTTGATGGGCATTCCCATTCAAATGGTGTGTGTGCACTGCATCATGTGATCAAATATGTGGGGTGGGGCTTACCCGGGGCCCCACAATATTTTATTCAAGTTGGCAGCCCTGGGCAGCAGCATAAAATCAGCTGCAGATGACAATGTTGAGAACAATATTGGCACCCAAAAAAGCCTGCTGGAAGAGGCCTTGCATCCCTTCTGAAAAACCACCAAAGAAGTAAGTGGTACCTCGGGTTAAGTACTTAATTTGTTCCAGAGGTCCGTTCTTAACCTGAAATTGTTCTTAACCTGAAGCACCACTTTAGCTAATGGGGCCTCCTGCTGCCACTACGCCGCCGGAGCCCAATTTCTGTTCTTAATCTGAAGCAAAGCTCTTAACCTGAAGCACTGTTTCTGGGTTAGCGGAGTGTGTAACCTGAAGCGTATGTAACCCGAGGTACCACTGTAACTTTGCTTGTTTGTACAAAACAAAACACAAAACCCTCAACATCCTCAAAGCGGTTTACAAAAATGTAAAAACAATAAAATAAAGAAAAATGGACAAAACTTTAAAGCATGCAAAAAATTAAAATACCAAAACAGACAGAAATTCACATCAGCAATTCTAAGTATCTGGGTAGGCTTTTACCTAAACAATAATGTTTTTAGCAGGTGCCAAAAAGAATACAGTGAAGGTGCCTGGTTAATATCAATAGGCAGGGGAAATTACTATTATTGACAAATACGGGGAAATTGCTATCAATTTCTGCCAGCCACCATCTGAACTTGCTGCAAAGATGGCTGGCAGCAAGGCCTGGTTCTTCAGTTTGTATGTGGGCTCATATGGGGGAAACCAGTCCTGAAGTAATGAGAATCCCAAGCTCTGCAAAACTTTAAAAGTTTGAAGAAGCATCTTACATTAGTCATAGGGTTGAATCTAGAGGAACTGCCTTGGATGAAGTAGTTTGCTGAATTGGAAGAAGTACTTTCCTCAGATGAAGCAATCTCCTCTGAATTTTAGTTTTCGGTTCAATTCACCATAAAACTATTTATTTAAGATGTCCAGATCCTATGGATATCAACTTAGAAGTAAGGACCAATGATTCTTACTCCCAGATATGCTTTCTCTACATCTCTGCTCTCCCTCACCAGAGACTATGTAAGGGGGGACTTTACAATGGGACATGTTCAGGCAATTGTTACTGCTCTCAGTTCTGGCTAGAGCCTAATAGCCCAATCCTATTCACAGGTATACCAGAAAAGTAGCCTTCAAAGCTCTAATCCCAGAACTGGCAATAATGTAGGTGCAGATATTCCTGCTCATTACCTTAGTTACAGTGCAGAAATACACATGGATTGAGAGCTACTCACCTTGCTAGCTCAAACCTATACTTAAAGGCTTTGCCAAGCTGAAGGAATAAGGCCATTTTGAGCCTCAGCTTTTTGAGTTTCTGAAGGTTTTTATAATAACTGACCACCTTGATTTGTGTTCCAGCACTTTAAAGTTCACATATTTCTTATTTGAACTTTGCTAGGTGCAGTAATTTTATTCTCACTCAGGCTGGATTGGATCTGCTTATTCAGAGCTCATTAATTACAGGAAACCGGGCTGCAGCTCACATATCCTCTTCCACATCTTCCCCTTAGGCTAGTCAATTTATCTGACATTTAATGAGGAGTTTTAGATTTTTGCAAGTTATCAGAAGTGGGGCTTGAGTGTGTTAGCTTGAGAATTCTAAATAAATGGTCTACTCTCAGACTTGTTTGAGGGCAAAGCATCTTGTCAAATTAAGGATATCTCTATTATTTTTACCTCTCCTAATAGTACTGCGAAAGGACAATAAGACTTGATTCCCCCCTTATGCCTATATCAATAGCTTATTTGTGTTTACTATTGTCTGAAATGAAAAGTGACTTTCAGTTATGGGTTTCAGTGTGCTTATCTTTCTCTCTTAAGTAAGTATTGATGATAATTGGGGATGGTTTCAGAGTAGTGTAGCCATTTTGATTTCCCAAAAGCACAGCCATCATACTTTTTCTAATGAGAAGAGCAGTATAATTGGTAGTGCTCATCATTTGATCTATCTAGGTTACCACAGATCAATTATAAACTGCTTTTAATGGTCTTACTCCCAGAAGCTGCCTAACAATGAGTTAGGACTTCTTTTGTGCAATGAGCTATCAATTTCAGTGGCAAATGTATTTTTTCAGCAGAGATGACAGTCAGTGACAAATCATATTAAGGGCCTTTCTCATTGGTTATTGAGCATAATGGCTGCTGATACTTTAAATAGAGTCAAATATGTTGTACATAATCACTTTAAGCCAGCAGTTTCTCATATGTGCCTGCAGCATTTTTGTGCCTTGCATGGACTGGGATTGTATTCAGCATTTGCTGACAAAATATAGGTATTTCCGAAGAACAACAGCAACAATATAACCCCACTCTACCCATCTCCTCTGGTAGAAAGTGTGATTCACATAAATATATAGTGAGGCTGCAGTTCTGTATCCAGTTACTTAGGAGCAAATCCTGTTTAAACCAATGGTACTTACTTCTGCATAGATATATAGAATTGTGTTGCTAATCACATCTGAATCCATCTGAAGGCAAATTAAAACACAGTCTTGGTTGGCAGAGTAGGCTGGCATCACTTACCTGATCACCCATCTCCCATGCTGTTTCTGGGGCATATCTGTGGCAAGGTCAGTGTGGTGCAAACCAGTGGGTGAAGGCAATCCAGTGTACCTCCCAGTACGTTCATGTCACACCATCCTCACCCCCATGTCACAAAACCATATGCAAAGTCCTGAACTTTCCACTTTATTCAATTATACTATATCCTGATGGTAATAATAGCCAAAACAGAGTAAATATCAAATAACACATTTTTGTCCCTGGTACAGAGTACCAAAGTACTTGTGAGATATGGTAATGATTAGGATTGTATTCAACTGAATAGTTGCACAACCAGAAGGAAGCAGAACGATGTCTGCTTGTACAATGGGACTTTCTACCATTCCTCCCCAGGTGTCCTCCTCTACTCTGATCCAGAGGCCTGGAAGAAGCCCCAGAACAGTATACAGAAGGAGGAGACAGGAGATGATTCCCTGAATTATCTCCGAATGCTTGTGTTAATGGAACAATCTCCATAGTGCTACCTTGAATACAACCCTAGCTTTCCATGCATTGACTCATCTATACCTCTAGATTGTGGTTAATGTGAAGTGAATAGAGAAGAGAATTTGTATAAACACCAGCAATTGTGCACATTCACCAAACAGCCTGTGGAGAATGAGCAAAACTGAACAGTATAAAGAGTGGATTTTGCATACCGCTCAATCAAAATGCATAGTCTCCAACTGGGGAATGTGCACAGCTTGGTTGCTTAAACACATACATTGCGGATTAAATATATTGCCTGCTCACTATGCAAATTCATCAGTTGGACTCTAAAGTGCACCCACTGACCTATACATGAAATCTCTCCTACACCACCTGAAAGTTGCACATTTTCCAAGGTGTTCAGTTTATGTGCACAGCCACTACAATTTAATAATATTCTCTGGTTAACACTACCCCACAGAAAAATGGGTATTCTAGAATACCACACACACACCCCAAGTCGAGAATCATTAAGACTATAAAGAACACAGTTTTGCTTCAAAAACTTACAGTGCCATCCTATGCATGTCTGTCCAGAAGTAAATTTCTTTTGATTTAATGGAACTTACCCAGGAAGTATGCATAGCAAGAATCACCAAACTAGCATCCTCTAGATGTTGTTGGACTCCAACTCCCATCAGCCTCAGGTCAGGATTGATGTGAGTTGTTGTCTACAGCATGGCGAGCATCACACTGGAAATTCCTGATAAACCGGTATATAGGTCTATATCATTAGACTTGTATATTCAGCTTCATTGAATTCAATGCGCTCTCTCTTCTTCTGGAGGTTGCTAGGCGGAAGAGGCGGAAGAGGCGGAAGAGGGTGACTGCTAACAAAGAAAAAGAAAATAATATGGAGATACTGTCTTGATGAAATGCAAGACATTACCTGTAATGCTATTTGTTCATTAGACACACTTTGACTTTTCAGTGAGCTTGTCTTGTAGATGTTGTAAATGGACCATCCAGCATTTGCCCAGTTAAAAGGTGACAACTCTAGAATGCCATAAGATCTTTGGTTGTGTGGAGTGCAGAATGATATACAGTGGTACCTCGGGTTACAGACACTTCAGGTTACAGACACTTCAGGTTACAGACTTCGCTAACCCAGAAATAGTGCCTCGGGTTAAGAACTTTGCTTCAGGATGAGAACAGAAATCGTGCAGCAGCGGCACAGCAGCAGCAGGAGGCCCCATTAGCTAAAGTGGTACCTGAGGTTAAGAACAGTTTCAGGTTAAGAACGGACTTCCGGAACAAATTAAGTTCGTAACCAGAGGTACCACTGTAGATACATGAATTCAAGGTGTGCTATTCTAATTTTTTTGGGGGGGGGAATGAATGAGAATTTCACTGTTGCCTTCAATTTAATAGTATAGAATTAAGAACCTATATTATAAAGCCAGAAATTTTACCTTAAATGCAATGAATATATCTAAGGTTGCAATCTTTTGCACACTTAAATGAGAGTAAGTTCCGCAACAGTGGTGTAAACATACATAGGATTATTTTATAAAATGCTGCTTGTTGTAAGAGAGTCTACAAGACAGCATGTCTTCTTAGCTCTCTTGTTTCCTGAGACAAAATAGCAGATGAAACTCTGAAAGAGCCCAGAACAATTTAATTTGCAAGAACTGTTATTTTATCTCTTCTATCAAATGTTTCTTTCAGTGATCGTGGCTGTACATATTCTTTATACCACACATAAGATTTTAATGTGCAGCACATAAGATTGTTGCACAGATTTTTCACAGCATTAATTTTATGGTTAGGCCTGCTCAAAAGAATGTTCCTGCTTGTCTACATTTTATTGAAGCTTGCTCACTTAACAAGGGGGGGAAAGCTGCATAAAACCTAATTACACAAAGATAATTCATACAAATTCCTGACAAACTAGATTGACTTAAGCTAGCACAGAAACCCATCTTGATCAGGGGGGATGCGAATTTCCCCCCATGGATATTCATTATAGCACAGGTTTTGCCACCATGGAGTATCAGAATGGTCAAAAATGGACTGTAAGTGTGTGAGTCAAATGCACCACTATTAAAACAGTGAAGAATCTTATGGTACTCTAAATAAGGGTGATTTCCAATGTTACTCAGAGGAAGCACATTGGAATCCTACTTTGAGTACGACTTAGTTTGATATCACCCTAGGAAATTTACTAAGGCATAAGCTAATTTTGTTAGTTTTTAAGGTGCCAGAAGACTTTTTTGTTTTGCTATAATAAGCTTTCATGACCATGCCATTGAAGTTTGAAACCCTGTCACTTTTGCCCAACAGTGGGATTCAATATGCAGGCTATATTGTGTGTAGGCTTGCTTGAAAAATATGTGTGTGGAATTCCTCAATATTATACTTTTCCACAGATGAGTTCATTTTAAGCATATATTTATTTTACTTAAGACCATAGTGGAAACCAGCATCCCAAAAACCATGGGTGGTATTCAGGTAAGTTTTACTTAGACTGGATCCACTGAAATTAATCAATTAGTAATGCTCATTAATTTTCATTAGTCTTCTCTCAGTAAAGCTTAGTTGACTAACACCCCATATATTTCAAAAAGCTTAACCAAACAGCTGTATTTTTGTTTGGGTGTATTTTTTAGCATTTTGACACATTTTTACAATTGACTCAATTTTCACCTTCTTTAATTAGGTTTTTTTTTTGGGGGGGGGAGGTGTGTTGAATCACATGATTTGAACTATAGAGGTATAATCTTGATCGGTTCAATTTGCTATTTCCTGGTATTTCAATTGGCTTGTTTGTTCCACACATCTAAAAAGGGCAAAACTTCAGAGAGGATTTTATGTTCAGATTTTGCCATTTTGGACCAGTGACATTTATTGGCTATTAATAATGCTGTGAATCTTGAGTACAGCTGTCATAAATCACAACATTCTCGTGTTATAACCAGCACTTTGTTCCAAATATGTGTAACCTTCACAGTGCTGGATCTTATAAAAATGCACACATGTACTTGAAGACAGTGAACTAAATGGATATTCAGCTTGTGTCACCAGGTGTAACTACAAAGAGGATACTTATTTAACTCAGGTCAGGTCCTGTAATTCTTTTTAGCTGACAAATCATGCCTTTGAGCAGGCAGGGATATAGGTAATCTTACCTGCACGTTCATATTGATCAGGTTTCTCCATTTCAAGCAACAGAAGGATGTCCAACATTACAGCTTAGTTTGGCTAGTTTTTATTTACACCCTAATGGCGGCTCAGCTAAACTTTTTTGTCTTTTGCTGAGCAATGGAGCCTTGCCAAGTATTGTAATAAACAGGGAATTATTGAAAGTTATCCACTGCGGTGCTAGGTCATTTCAGATGAAGGGATCAGTCAGAATTTCATAAAGTATTTATTTAACTGCCAAAAGAATTCCCAACCTCCCTTTCATGTATGTCCGAATTGATGCTAAGTTTCCGAGACAAGGCTGCGATTGTGGCTGTCACCAAACAATGACATATTTCTTTTCTTCTCTTAAATTCTCTGTATCATTCTCTATAAGAGGGCAATTTGTCTGTCATGCAGCTAAAACAGGGCCCAATCACTGCCCTCATTAAACTGACAGCACAGTTATTAGCAGTAAACGAAGCCAACGGGCAATGAATTTAGCCACTGTTTTATGGCGAGCGCCAGTGAGATTTTTTCAGTAATTAATTTGATAAATATATTAATTATGAATTGAGTTGACAGTACAATCAGATTGTCAGCCTTCCAGACAGGCTCTTGTGATAAGTAGCTTTGTGATGAAGTGGTCGAATTTCAGTACCTGTCATCCTCCAGTGTCAGTTTCTTATCTCTGTCCTAGCCATTCACTCTGTAATTTCCTGTGTGTTGTAATTAAATGGTGGCTTTCTGATTGGAAGTGACTCCTCAGTCTTAATCTCTCGTTCTCTCAGAATATATTGTTTTCTCTTTTTCCCCCCTCAGCCCTTTGTTTCAGCAGCTTTTAATGTCAGAAGAGGATCTTTCTTCATATTTATATATTTGTTGTGATGCCAGCATTTTTTCTCCATTTTTCTTTGTAAATTACCTTCCAAAGTTTTGCTGAGGTTTGGCAAAAGCAACTGCAAATCCCTTCTGCTTGTGTTTATGGTACAACCACTTCTTCAAAGCCCAAGTTAAAAACAAAAACAAAAATCCATTGAAACATATCCTTTTAGATCTGAGCTCCATTTCTGGTATGCTTTAAAAGAGTTGAAGAAGGCATAGGGGCGCTATATTTTAGACAGCAAAGGGTCATTGTGGGTACTTCTTGCCAGATTTTTTTTTTTTACACAAAATGGAATTAATTAGGAACAGAGCCTGAGGTTATCTAGCTTCGGAGATACATGTCAAGATAAAATATATCAGAAACACTTCTTTAATAATTTAATAAGGCAGTTGAGATGTGGTAGCAACCTAAGGATTTCTTTTCTTCTTAATTTGTTTCTCTTTTTTGGCTGTTGTTCAGTCATTGCAAATTTAAACATGAGACGAATAAGGAAAAATATTATCAACAGCACTATTAGTTGCATGCTAAAACTCGGGGAGGTGGAAGCAGCATCCAATGATATTAACTACCTGTCATTATAGACCAATGTTTCCCAACCTTGAGTCTCCAGCTGTTTTTGGACTACAGCTCCTATCATCCCTAGCTAGCAAGACCAGTGGTCAGGAATGACTGGAATTGTAGTCTAAAAACAGCTGGAGACCCAAGTTTGAGAAACAGTGTCCGTCGTTGAACTAGATGGAACCATGGCTTGACTCAGGGTAAGGTAAGTTTCCTTTGCCTCTGTTTTCTAACTTCCATACCTGTAGGCAGAATTGGTTATGGCAGCTACACCATGCGATCCTGCTGATTATGTAGCACAGTTCACATAGCACGACAAGTTGCTTGCAGCATAAGTTTCAAAAGCATGTTGCAATGTGGCATGGAGGCTATTTTATTCATTTATTTGATTTTGACCCCGAATTTCTGCTGGGCATTGCATTGGCTATGCTCTAATAGCCAATGTGGAATCTAAATTGCTACTTTTAGTCATACTATAAGACATTGAGAGACCCAGTGGGATATTGGGGGTGTTGTTATTGTCTTTGAACAACACAGGCTTCCTTTGAAAGCCCCGGAGATTTCTTTGCTACATGGTGTGTACAGGAGTTCTAAGTACACAAGTCCGAATCTCCTTTGGATATGCAGAACTATGTGTCCAGTTGTTTAGATGCTGTTCATAACAAACAAATAATTGAACAAGCAAATACCTGTCCACCAGCTTTCCCAACTCCTATCCAAGTACCAAAGAGAAAAACTTCTTAGCATGTTAACACCTGCCTGTCCACTCCACTCTGCTATATTTGTGCCAATCAGATACTTCCAAAAAGGAGGAGGAGGAAGAGAAGGAGAGAGAGAGATAATCTCATCCCTCAAACGACAACAAAGGTAAGACGGGGGAGGGGAGATCAAAGAATAATCTTGTTATGCAAATACTTTGGATGCCCCCCAAAGCAATTGAACAAAAGAAGTAACAATTATTTGGTTTCCTTTCTACATTCCTCTGTTTCCATTAAGATCCTTAGCAACAGCAAACATTAAACAGAAGCATACTCAGGCTTTGCCTTTTCACTTCGGCCTGGATCTCACCTGGCATCCTGTAACATTAATACTGAAGACAGTACTGAGAGTTTTGTAGAGATTCGAGCAAGGAAAATGCTTCTGTTTGAAATTGTTGCTGCCTTGCAAGCTCCAAGGGAACACTATGGAGCTTTTGTGCATCTGTCAAACATCGCCGCTTATTACAGAAGAAGGAATGAAAAATATGCAGAATGCTTTGATGTTAATATCAACTTGAACTCCTGTGGTATCTGACTAGTTGATGCTCTTGTTTTCACTCTCAGTAAAGCTTTAATGGAGGATTGAAGAAGAGTTTTGTTAACTGTATAATAGGCTCTGGATTCAAATATATTTGTTACTGTATTTCTTACATTTACTTTTTCTTTTTTCTGCTGTCATGAAATGCATAGGATAACATATACTGTAATGTATATTATTACATCTAATATAACTAAGCTACAGACTTGGAGCTGTAAAACTAGGCTACATAAGAACATAACCAGAGGTGGTTGCATGAGGCCAGTGGTCCAACTTCCTTTTCTCAGTGCCCATCCAGATGTCCATCGGACCTCAGTGCAACAGCACTTTCCCCTTTGGTGGTTTCCAGCAAGCGGTAACCAGAAGCATCCAGCCTCCGACAGGGGAGGGAAAGTGTAGCCATCATGGTTAGTAGCCACTCATAGCCTTAACTTTCATGAATTTGTGTAATCCTCTTTTAAGTTAGTGGCCATCACTGCTGCCACTGGGAGCAAATTTCATAGTTTAGCTATACATTGTGTGAAGAAGTACTTTAGTTGGTCTGTCCTGAATCCTCTAACACTCAGCTTCATTGGATGTCCCCTAATTCTAGTGCTATGAGAGAGGAAGAAAAATATTTCTCTCTCCTTTTTCTCCACACTATGTGCAATTGGGTGCTCTTCTATCATATCCCTTCTTACTCACCCTTTCTCTTTGGTTTTTCCTTTGGTGAGTCAGCGTAGCCAGGTAGGAATTTTTAGTGCTGGTTATTTTGTATGTTTTAATTGATGCGCACGCACACACAGAGTTATTTTTTTTCTGGTGGAATGCTCCAGAATGAAGTACTCAAGCCTTTACTCTGGTAAAAATGGTGCCCCATTGTGGGACTTGCTTTAAATAGTTGGGAAGGAAGTTATGGCCCTAACTGGCTTCAGTGGGGCTATAAGGAGTGGGATCGTGGCATTACAACTATAGCAGACTAGAAAATTATGTAACAATTAAATTGCTATTGAAATATGAAGAAGAGGAAGAGGTGGATGTTGCTGTGGTAAAAATTCAGTTTAGGTAGGTGGTGCTGCATTTTCTCAGAAGGAAGAGCAAATCTCTTGATTGAGAGACATCATTCAGTTTCCCAAAATGGTCCAGAGCAATATCATGTCAGGGAGTCTGTTGCTAGGCATGGAGGCGCAGGGCAGGTGTCAGTGTTGGTGTGGGAGCACTGATCATAGTTCATTGCTTCCAGCAGTTGCCCAGATATGACAGTTGCTAACTGCAAGGCATCCCAACCTCTGAATAGTTGGAGGTACAGTTAAATGGCAGCTGAATCTCAGTCTTAAACCTTGGAATATTCAGTTGGCAAACTTTCCACTCTGCAACACCCAGATAAAATATCCCATTAACATAATGCTGCAGCCCTGGTAAGCCTATAGAATATAGAGTAACCTCAAAGTACCAGCATGTGAGAATAAACACCAGCTTTTGTACTTCCAAATGGGCCTGGAACTCCTTCTCTGTTCAAGTCCCAGAGCTGGAGAGGAACAAATCTGTCACAGTGCTATAACAAGCACTTCACTCCGCATAACATGCTTGCACTAAGGCTGAAAACTAGGGTAGACTTTCTTCCTTCACTTGCATGCCAGGAAGAAAAAAAATATCTGTAAACCAGAAGGTCAATTTCTTGAAATGAATCCCTGCTTCCTGAATACTGAGTTCCCAGGTATTTAGCTACAAACCTGTTTAATGGATCATTTCCAATTTTTCAGTAACTGGTCTGTAGAACGACCTCCCCACTGAAGTGTGTCTCACACACCCTTATATTAGATGCCATGTAAAAACCCAGCTTTTTGTTGGACTTTCAGAGATAGGTTAAGTCTTTTTTAAAAAAAACAACAACACCCTCCACCTATGTATTATCTTTTAGATTACCCTTATTTTTGAAGAGTGGTAAAGGAATCTTTTGAATAAATAAATGGGCATTTTTCATTTGAGCTGGCTTGGTCCATGTAGCAATTAAAGGAACAGAGAGAGAGAAAATTCAATGTGGTTCTGTGTTTGCTGTTTTACGGGAACTTTGTTTGTCTCCATTGATAGACTTTTTCTCCTGTTCTGGCCAAATAGTGATAATCTTTGTTACTGGTATATTGTTCTGCAGACAAGCATAGCATTAATCAAACCAAACACAACTGAACATTGTTTCTTTACAATAGAAAGGCTTTAACTTGAAGTCTAGAGCATTCCAAATATAGTTTACTTAACAGTGTTTGTTCAAAAAGAAAATAAGACAAACAGAAAGGCTTTAATTTGCATACAAAACTAGTCAGGGAAACAGTTGTTAAAAAAAAGAATACTGGCATTGTATGATCTTATTGAGCTCTTATTGATGACAGTTAACAGTAAAAGTTTTCTCTGTAAGTAATAATTTGCTAATAAGCTACCAATTCCAACCAAGCCACCTTTTCATTTTGTGTCCCACAGAAGATGTTGCAAATTATTTTTCCAAAAAACATCACTCAAATGTTAAATCAAAAATTTGCAGGCCCTTGCATGAACTAAGCCCGAAGTTCATATTTGTAGCAAAACATAACTGCAGGCCAGTTTCCTGATTGTTTTCAAACAAAGGTAAGAAATGTTCCTGCAGTTGGCAGTAACACATAACTACATCTGCCAACATAGCTAGGTGCAAATATTGAATGTTAAAACTTTAATAAGAATTTGCTCAGACAAGCTTTGTGCTGTTGCTGGTAAAGGTAAAGGGACCCCTGACCTTAGAGGTCCAGTCGCGGATGACTCTGGGGTTGCGCGCTCATCTCGCTCTATAGGCCAAGGGAGCTGGCGTTTGTCCGCAGACAGCTTCTGGGTCATGTGGCCGGCATGACTAAGCTGCTTTTGGCAAAACCAGAGCAGCGCACGGAAATGCTGTTTACCTTCCTGCCGGAGCGGTACCTATTTATCTACTTGCACTTTGATGTGCTTTCGAACTGCTAGGTGGGAAGGAGCGGGGACCGAGTAACGGGAGCTCACCCCATTCCGGGGATTCGAACCACCAACCTTCTGATTGGCAAGCCCTAGGCTCTGTGGTTTAGACCACAGCGCTACCTGCGTCCCATTGCTGTTGCTGGTAAAGAAGGACAAATAATAAAGTCTTTCATAGTAAACAGGAAGAGGCATCATTCAGAAAAAAATTCTAGCTATATTTTTGAACTTCATGTCTTTCCATGAACTTTAATATGTCTTTCTATCATCTATCATCTTTCTATCTAATATTTGTTGATTTTGTTACCCTGAAGAAAAAAATCATTACATATATACATGTTGTTATCTGTCTGTCTCAAGAGACAATGGGGTGCACCTCCAGGGGTGAAGTTAAACCACTGGAGAATCAAAGTGCTTGCTGTGGCTGCTGAGGCAAGTAATTCATAACTTCTGCCTCTCTTGAGTGAAGTTCATTCATTGATCTGGTAGGGCGGCAGTGAAGTTCAGGCACTGCAGACACATCTATTGTTGCGTCCAGGGTGCCCTGATTTTGCCACCCACAGGGCCTCCATCTTGACAAGAATTAGTCTTAGTTTAGTGGCCCTCATCTAGCCTACCACATTGGCCTAGAACTTGTGCAACAGCATCTGATTCAGATGTTAGAGAAATAGACTTGGAGGTTATCTGCGTATTGATGATATTATGCTCCAAATCCCCTCTGATTGTCCCCAAGCAGCTTCATATAGATGTTAAGTAGCACTGAGGACAAAATTGTACCTTGCAGCACTCTACAACACAACTGGGGGGGCTAAAAAAAGATCACCCAATGCTGATAAAAAGCCAATGGTATGAAGCATGAAAACCAAGGCATTCTGGGAAACCTGACAGAGGATTGTGCAAGATGGGATTTTAAAGGCAAGGAACATGAGTTATGAGAAGGCACACTATAAGCATCCTATGTGAAGTAAACCTCACAATACCTAAGGAGCAATAACTCATGAGACCCTAAAGAGGATGGTGTTGTTGTTTAGTCGTTCAGTCGTGTCCGACTCTTCGTGACCCCATGGACCAGAGCACGCCAGGCACTCCTGTCTTCCACTGCCTCACGCAGTTTGGTCAGGCTCATGTTTGTAGCTTCAAGAACACTGTCCAACCATCTGGTCCTCTGTCGCCCCCTTCTCCTTGTGCCCTCAATCTTTCCCAACATCAGGGTCTTTTCCAGGGAGTCTTCTCTTCTCATGAGGTGGCCAAAGTATTGAAGCCTCAGCTTCACGATCTGTCCTTCCAGTGAGCACTCAGGGCTGATTTCCTTGAGAATGGAGAGGTTTGATCTTCTTGCAGTCCATGGGACTCTCAAGAGTCTCCTTCAGCACCATAATTCAAAAGCATCAATTCTTCAGTGATCAGCCTTCTTTATGGTCCAGCTCTCACTTCCATACATCACTACTGGGAAAACAATGGCTTTAACTATACGGACCTTTGTTGGCAAGGTAAGAGGGTGGTATTAAGGCTAAAATGGTTACTTCGCCCTCCCTTAGTGTACATTGATAATTACAATATTAAATAGACTTGTGGCTCCAGAAGAGTGTAAAATTTGTGGTTGGTCAGAGCTCAGGTCGATGATCAGTATGAGACTGGCACCAATAAATGCACATCATAATTTGTTACCCACCCTTCTAAATCTTATTTGGCTCTGGGTTATCAAAATCTAGCACATGGAAACATCTTGCCAGAATCTGTGTTGCTATTTGCACCAGTCTCACTTAAAGAAGTTGTAGAAATCTGGCAAGGGAAGGTGTCTTGCTTTGATCGTTCACTCTCCCTAGTTCAGTGATAATAAAAGTAATTTGCTGCCTTACATTACGTGTCTCATCAAATCCAGGGACAGCAAATCTAGTTATGAAAGAAACACCACAGGGGTACAGAAGTGAGACACTGTTTAGGGCAGGCATGACCAAACTTGGCCCTCCAGCTGCTTTGGGACTACAACTCCCATGATCCCTAGCTAACAGGATCAGTGGTCAGGGATGATGGGAATTGTAGTCCCAAAACTGCTGGAGGGCAAAGTTTGGCCATGCCTGTTTTAGGGGGATCTGGTAAATTTAGAGGATGAGCCTCAACACTTCTTGTTGTAATTTTGAGAAATGCTACATGAAGACATCTTGATTGACAGACTTTCCCTCACATAGGTGGATAGATAGAACTTTATTGTGCACAACTTTAAAAACAAGCAATAAGCTGCTCAACATGCAGACAGGTTCCTTGAGGCCCTTGGCTGCAAGCAGCCTGAAAATGCTGTAATTCAAGGTTACGGTTGTTCTTGAAGCCAAACATTGCCTTTTAATAGTTCCCAGTTGAAAGGCCTTCTGTCACTAACTTGTTACATTCCCTCTGCACATGTGTCCACACGGGCATTCGTAATTGTCCAGTTTCTCAAATGTACTCTACCTTTTAAACTCACCAGGCCTCGTTGCTTGTCTTACCTGCTGTAGAGCACAAAGAATGGAGCCAGAGTGGGTGGAGGTGATGACAGTGGTGTTTTATCTGAGAATCTCTGTGGGGATAAGGTTGCATGGTTTGCAATTAGACAACCAGGTACTGTGGCCTGGTACATCATTTCCTTCAGCAGGTTATCATTTTGAAAAAATCAGAAACCTTTTAATATACAGTATAGGTAGCTGAATCTATTGTGCCTTCCCCCACCCCCACCCCCTTTAGCCAGCTTAAAAGATTGGACATGATAGCATTTAACTCTTTAGACAGAAACAAGGACTTAAATTAAGCTTCTTTTAGGCCCTGCTGCATATATACCTTGTAGCACTGATGTATGCAATCTGCTCAGCAAGGCAAGTGCTTTAGGTATTACTTAACCTGCTTGATTTGGAGAAAGTCATATGGATTCATGACACAGTGCTTGAGTAAGATGCTTTGATTAGGGTCACTGAGTATATTAGTACACACAGCCTCTCAGATTGGTATTTTTGTCCTTCAGCATGTTTTCAGCCAAGGAGTTCAGGACTGCATGCCCTGTCTCCCCTCCATACACAAACACACAAATGCTATCATTTGAATAAGCCTGTGAGATACGCTAGGCTGAGAGATAGAAACTGGCCCAAGGTCACCCAGTGAACATGGAGTTTATCATCTATTGCCACCAGCATGTCCCTGTGAAGATAAAACACCACCACTAATATCTTTGTTAAACAAATGCATCAGCATTTAAGTGTGAATGCACACATCTTTTGTAGGCAGTTTTGCTAACTGCACACATTTCTACAATCAGCTACTCCTAGTATAATGCATCTGCATATGTTATTTTCACTAATGTATGCATTTCTATTCACACTTTATCTAGTTTTTTGTCACCTGGTTGAAGTGCTGCACTGCAAAATTCAGAAAAGTGTGAATTTTAAAGGATGATTGCAATTCACTTTGCCTATTGTTTCAGGAAGTGTGAATTGAGTAGATTTGCCTTTATGTGAAAACTGAACTGCATTTCTGCCCTATCGCTTTCCCTGACTACTGGCTGGGACTGGTGGGATGTATAGTCCAAAACATATGGAGGGCACCAGGTTAGGAAGACTGGCTTAGAGGGAAACAGAAATAAGACAGACGTCTGTGTCTGTGCAAGAGCAGAATCTCAGTAGAAGTGCAGAATCCTAAAAGGAGGGTAGTCCTTTCATTTAATTTGATGGTGGCGTTTGGACTGCAATCAGTTCACACAGTAGAAAGTTTGTTAAGACAGAGACTTTGTACCCTTCACCCATTGACATCAAAATGTCAATTTTGTGTCCAGTGGAGGTGAGGGACCAGAGGAGTAACCCAGGAGAGGGGACCAGTGATATGTGGGGTTTGGCACCACCCACAAGGCAGTAACCTGGACGGAGTTGGGGGGAGGAAGAGTCAGGGTAGTCCAAGAAGGAGGAAGGCACATAGTGTGGCAGAAGAAGAGGTTGTTCTGGTGACAATTGAGTCAGTAGACTCCCCTTCTTTCCCCACCCTGCTGTCCTCTAGAACCAGGAAGGGCTTGAAGTGGGAAGAGTAGTGGTGACTTCCATGCAGGAGAAGTCTCAGGTTACAAGTATGCAACCCATCAGACGAAGGCATATAAGCTGATGGAGCGGTGGGGTCTCTCTGTTGCTGCAACCACAGGGCATAGATCTGAGGGACAGCTTCCTTTATGGCTAGAAGCATCCTTGAGTGCATGTGAATCCACAGCACCACGGTTGTTGCTGTAAGTGCTTCTTTTGTCAGTAAAGTCTTAGCTATCAGACATGTTTATTCCTTAGCTGGGGTGGGCCAGGACAAGGCTGTTACCCAGGGTTGCTGCTTCCTTTTGTAAGGAGGCATAGCCGAGACTGTGCTGTCTTTATGACATTTGATTTGTTTACACATATATACAACCTGAGCCTATGATGACCTGGTTCACAGCATTAACACCCCCAAACGGTCTTGTTTCTTCCATAGCCACAGGCTTAGATTCAAACAGAAATTGAACATTACTCTCAAACTGTACTCTGACACTCTCCCTGGTTTGCTGCTCTACTTCTAGATCACATTACTCCCACTTTCAATTCTCTGGCTCTCTGGCTTTTTCTGTTGAGGGCCCCTCCCACCTATTTGCCATTTCACACTGAGCCCCTTAATGTCTCATCACCCAGGCTATCAACCCACCAGGAGGCTAGCCTGGCTCTTCCAAGAATTAGAAGCCTTTATTAAATTCTAACATTTACTGGCTCAAGGTATTAGAGGGGTCTCTGCCTAAAGCCTGCCTCCTGCCATCCCAAACTCAAAACAGTACATTGTCACCCAGTTACAGATAGGTAGCCGTGTTGGTCTGCCATAGTCAAAATAAAAAAATTCCTTCCAGTAGCACCTTAAAGACCAACTAAGTTAGTTCTTGGTATGAGCTTTCGTGTGCATACACTTCTGAAGAAGTGTGTATCTGAAGAAGTGTGCATGCACACGAAAGCTCATACCAAGAACTAACTTAGTTGGTCTTTAAGGTGCTACTGGAAGGAATTTTTTTATTGTCACCCAGAACTACTATGCTACTTCAGAATAAAACAAACATGAACCAGTGTCATCTATTCACATGCCACTTTGAATTCATTGCCCTTAATGACTTCGGCCCCATTTAAATAAACCAAATTCCCATTTGAAATCAAGCAGAAACATCTTTAAATCAAGTGCAGCCCAACATAAATCATGCAAATAAGCAATTGCAAGTTACGTAACCAAAATATGTATGTAAATACAACTTGCCTTCTACAGGCATATATTGCTCCTATTGCAGTGTATGTTTTCACTTAGTCTTGCCCCAGACATTTACCAATAAAATAACACTGCATTTTAGCGGGATTTCAGAAATTTATCTGGTAGGAACATTGGGTAGATCTAGTGGAGACATCTGCTAATGCAGGGTAGGGGACCTTTTTTGGTCTGGCAGGCCCAATGTTTATCTCCCCCACACCGGTGAGCCCACTTTGACAGCTGGGTGGGATCACCTCCCTTTCAATCATTTGACACACTATTGACAGCAGGTGCTTGAGAGGTGGGTTGCCCTGCTCACCTGACAAAATTGGCCCTCTGAATAAAGCAGGATTGAATTCCCTCATGTCAGCTGATGTGTGGCGATTTCAGGCAAACTTTCTGAAGGAGTGGCCTTCTGTACCCCACACTTGACTTCACATATGATGTCAGATGTGGGGCAGGTGGGTGTGGTTTCATAAAAAGTCCCATGGGCCAAATAGGGAGGCCCACAAGCCAGACGTTTGCCACATCTACATGAATGGAATTTTCTCCGATTCCCTCTTCCTGCTGTAGCTCCTTTATGTCTCAGAATTCCCCCCCCAGGGGGGGCTATTTCCTTCCAGAACAGTGTGGAAGGTGGTATGGGGGCAGCTTCAGTAGTAACACAGGATTAGAGAAATTCCTCTTCCATCAGTTGATGCTTCTGCTGGTTCAAAAGCTGTTCCGTGAATGGGATAGTAGCATTATATTTCACCCATTACAGTCATCCATTGGTTATCTATTTTCACATTTCCTGTATGGTATCATACAGAATAACATACCATCCACGTTATTCCATATTTGTTTTACATGATCCAGGCCATGGGGACATGATGACAAAAATATCCTGATACATTTGTGCTTCCACAGACTGCCTCAGGATTCAAAGCCAGACTCTTGGGCAAAAATAAAAATAAATAAAAACCACTGTCTGAATTCTGCCTCTCTGGATATCTTTGATCTTACTGCAATTTTTGTCTCGAGTGCTGGATGTGTCTTATCTCCTGTTTATCTGACTTCCTGTCAATTATGTCTGCTGTACCTGTCTATTGCAGGCTTTGTTTTTGAGATGCTGTTCTTTGGTTGGTGCTTGAGTTACACTACTGCTGCATAAAGCATGATGGATTGATGACATTGCACCCAACACTCATCATGGATGTCAGAGTCGTATCTTGTCTTGCGTGCATGCTTATTGAATAAAATGGAATCTCACTCATTTAACCGTAGAAAGAATACAAAGCTAAGTGAAGCACTCTGTCTCCTTTTAAAACCCATTTAACAGAATTACACCTTAGCAAACAATGGCTTTTAAAAGAAAACATTTTCATCTATATCAAAAGTGCCCTACTGATTCTTAACGAAAGCTATGCTATTTCTACATAGCAAAGTCAGAACCTCTAAATCACATTGATGGGATTTAACTCAAATTTCAGGGTTTTTTTTTTGGTGGTAATCTAACTCGTTTTCAGTCTTTAATAGGATAAAAGGGCTTTCCCCCTTTTTTAAAAAAGGAAATATATAGCATATACTTGTGTCAGTGAGTGTGCAACAATGAAGAAGCTATTTCTTTCAGGTTTTTTAATCTCTTCAGAGAGTGAAAGTAGTATTTGCTGAAATAAAAGCACATTTTGCCAGAAATGTGATGCTAATCCTCTTAGTTTTAATGGTTTTGAAATGGTTTGTATAAGAAGGTAAACAGTGTAGTTGATTAATAGGAAGGAAGTCAATTGGCCATGTAGCAAATGTTATATGCTGCACCGTACAATAGCTCTTTATTTATACAAAGCGAGAAAACAGACGGGTCTCCTTTTTATGTTCTTATTTGAAAACCGATACATTGCCTTATACTGTAAGGTTCATAAGCGTTTGATTCTACTATCCACAAAAAAGGCAAATGGTGCACATTTCAAGTAGAAGTCAAAGTCAAACAAATACCACTGATAACTGGTGTCATATCAATGTCTTATCTTCTCTTTCTATTGAAAATATTCAGATAATAATGAGGTGCTTCACATTTAAAAGTCTTAAATCTTCAAAAGCTCTAGGCCTAGATGGTCTTGATATGGGCTTATTAAACTTGCCGAGAGAAAGAGAGAGAGAACAAACACCATGGTTATCAGTGTCATTTAACCTTTTAATAGCCAGAAAGAATTTTCTTATGTGATTTGTTAACCCGTGTTGTCCTTGTAAAACTCTGGGGACATTACAGCATCTCTCCCTTTTTCTCATTCTGCTGCACAATGTATAGTTAAACCAAACATAATTTTCTTAATCATTTACATGTGCTGTAAGAACGCAGGCCAGAGATCGTGCACCATTTGCATGTGTTGACAGCAAAAACACAGTTATCTTAACTTGGCTGCATGAAACAATGGAGCCATCTATAATAAGAATAAATGTTAACAGATGCATTCTGCCAGTTGAATTCTATCACCCAATGACAAGCTTTATTTCTTAGCACAATTAAAATATTTATATACTACCTATTATGAAAACATATCAAGGAGGTTTACAGTAAAAATCGTTAAAAATACAATAACAGCGATAAAATAAATCCGGTAGCATTAACAGTCAGCGCAAGGTGTAACTTAAACAATATGTTAAATTGCCGGCATCAGTAGCCAACCATGGCCTGAATAAACAGGTAAGTTTTCATCATGCAAGTTTAATAAACAATAATAATGGTGATGAGCCAAAACTGCTGGCAGTGCAATGGAAGTACTGAAGATGTAATGGAAGTGTGCAGAATTTGAAGGTCTGAGAAATAACACAGTGGGTAACCTTAAAGAGAAGTGGTCTTTTCAGAGAGAAAAACAGAAGGGTCCCTACTCCCAGTACAGGCATCATTACAATCTGTCAAGAGTGCGTGCAGGAGCCAGGCCCTGTGACCAGTAGGACTTTGCAGGACAGGGGCCTTCCTAAGTTTGTTCAGAGGAGGCAAGACGCAGCCACATAGGTGAGGCTGATTGGTAACTCACAGCACCTGGTGGCAAGAGCCAGGAAAGGATATAAGGTCAGCATTTCCCTTCAGCTCTTTGCCACAGCAACACATTCCCTGCCTTGGGCTCCTTGACTCCTTGCTTCTTGATCCTCGGACCCTTGATTTCATGACTCCTTGCTTCTTGATCCTCAGACCCTTGATTTCATGACTCTTGGCTTCCTGACTTCTGGACTCTTGTTCCTGCTCCCACCCTGCCATCTTGCCCCCCGGTCCCGATGTCCTCAGCCGGGACTTTGACTTGGACCGTGGCACTATCTGGGTGAAACTGGAATGGGGCAGGACACTGGCAAGATCAGGGCCCCATGGAAACACCAGCAGGAGCCCCAGATTGGCTTTACCACTGCATCTGAGCAGCCAAAACCACTGCCACCGCATTGCTGCCACTCTGATCTGCCCAGCACCATGAGATGCAGTGATGCCAGTGTTGGGAGGGCAGTTCTGTGGCTTTGCCTCACCTCACCTCACTGGCCATTACTGGAATCAAAGCAAGGGGCATGAAATCCTCTGAGTAGAATGGTTACCCCAACTCAATGAGGAGTTGACTACAAAGATAGTGACTAAGGCCACCTCATGCGGGACGCGGGTGGCGCTGTGGGTAAAACCTCAGTGCCTAGGACTTGCCGATCGCATGGTCAGCGGTTCGGATCCCCGCGGCAGGGTGAGCTCCCGTCTTTCGGTCCCAGCTCCTGCCCACCTAGCAGTTCGAAAGCACGGCAAAGTGCAAGTAGATAAATAGGTACCGCTTTATAGCGGGAAGGTAAATGGCGTTTCCGTGTGCTGCGCTGGTGCTGGCTTGCCAGAGCAGCTTCGTCACACTGGCCACGTGACCCGGGAGTGTCTCCGGACAGCACTGGCCCCCGGCCTCTTAAGTGAAATGGGCGCACAACCCTAGAGTTGGACACGACTGGCCCGTAGGGCAGGGGGTACCTTAAGGCCACCTCATGGGTTCATGTTAGCAGCAAGCTCTGAAAATGCAATTCCATGGTTCACAGTACATTTGCTTAACTACTATGCTGCATTGGCACAATGCTGCTGTGATTCCCATAGTACTGCTAGGCTTTGGGATTGAGAAACAATTGCTTGCCTAGAACCAGTCAGTAAATTTCAGGGATAAGGTGAGATTTAGGCCAAGGCATGAGTGGCAACTTGAATAAAATATTGGGAGGGGGGGTAGGTAATCTCTGCCCCGCGTAATAGATCCCAGGACACACCATACACACCCCGTTTGAATGGCAATGCCTATCAATTGGGGGGGGGTGTGCCTCAAATATTTTTTATTGGGGGGGAGGGACAAGGAGCCTCAGCCCCTAGAGTTGGCTCCTATGGGTTGAGGACTGTGTGACTTCTCTTTAACATGTTGTGATAGCTTCACTGTAAGTATAGTCTGCTGGGTTATGCAAATCAATTCCATTCAAATATATATTTCTGCTTTTAGCATAGGCACAAGAATCCTTGATCCTCAGCACAACTGATGTTAAGGCTGCAATCCTGGCGTCCTTTGAGTAGGGAGTAAGTCCCATCAATTTTAGAGATATATTTCTGTGTAAACATGCTTAGTCCTGCATGAGAAAGTGTTAAATATATTTGTGCGGATGTTACAACAGCTGTCATTTTGTTTCATGCGAGTTTCGTTGCACCGCTTTACTCTGAACATTATTTTTTTTTTTATGTGCCATTCCTACAGACCTGAACTATGCAGGTGTTTGCCCTACACTTGACATTTTTGAGCCAAAGAGCATCTCGAATGACTAAGCAGTGATCCATTTAAACTCTGTGTCATGTGGGGTTTGGAGTGGTCTTTGAATTCAAGGAGAGCAAAAGCTAATCCTTCCATTTCTTCACCAACTGTTCTAAGACATAAGTTCAGTCCATTCTTTCTGGAGAACAATAATGTTTAACTTAGGCATACATTCTTTTAAATATCCAGAGACCCCTGGTCACTCTAATAAAGAGGGCTAAAGATCTCTAGCAGTGACCATTACCAAACTGTGAATTCCAGCATTTGGGAGGGAGGGAGGGAGGGAGGGAGGTGTAGAACCATGAAATGGTATAACATTGATACAAATTTGTAGAGTGGCTGTTCCAGACTAAGCCTGCATACACACTAGACATTTAAGGCACATTTGAAACAACCCACCTCCACTAAGAATCCTAGACTGTGTGGTTTACCCCTCTCAGAGCTACAGTTACCAGAACCCTTAACAAACGACACTACCCAGGATTCTTAGTTACCTGGTGCATATGAAAACGAGAATGAAAATAAGAATTTGCCATCACAGTTGTGAGATGTCTCGTACCTCAGATGTCCTTCATCACCCAATAATGCGAGGACAGCTGTGTGCCATCAGGCAATCAGTGGGCCTCATGTGTTGCATTTTCTCATGGGGGGGGTTCTCACATCCCTTCAACTCAGGTATTTATTTGGGGATGGATGGGAATAGTGCCCCTTTTGAGCATTAAGATGCTTGCGAAAGCAGTGGTGGAACATCCAGGCATTTGAGCTGTGACTGTATTAAGTTGACAAGTGATTAGTGCCAAATACACACATCACCACGACGATGGGGTTCTCACGGCTGGGAATGAGAAACAAAGAAGGGGTTTCTAACCCTCTGAAGTGACTTTTTGGGGGACACAGGGGGTTGCACCTGGAAGTTAGGGATAGGAAAGTATCTTTCTATGAGCTTCCTTTCACTCCTGCATCTCAGGATTGAAAAACCCATGGTGACTTTCCTGCTTCATGAAAGTTGAAAACCTCACAAATACCTCCATAATATATAAGATAACACTAGTAGTCTTAGCATATTTGCACACCAATGATATTAGGGACTATAGTTTAGAGACCCTGGAAACTACATTTAGCTTACTCGATAGGAATCTGCTTCAGAGCCTTCATAGCAGAGATGTTTCAGATATGTTACCCATTCCATGTATAGGACTAGCTAAGTAATCCACTGGGTATAGCTATGGCATCACTATGACCTCCTTCCTGCAAAATCCTTAGTGGCTGTTGGAGAAAATAGTGGATGGTCTGATTCAGGAATGGGTTTATGGACCACATTCTGTATGAGAATTATTAACTCATGACCTGTTAATCATAGAGGATACCATGGAAAACCACTTGGGGAAGAGGGTGGGATGTGCTGCAGATAACATTTGCTTCTGAGTTGCTGTGCTGCACCTCAACTCACTTTTAGAACAAAGGCCCCAACCATGATCTGGGCCCATAACAGAGCTCTCAATATCTGTTTACTATGAGCAATGGGTAATTCAGCCAGGAAGTAAAAGTGGCCCACCATGCCCTCAACAGGCAGTGTACTGTTGGATTGGTTTGCAGTGCAATCAACTAATTAAAAATATGAAGGACAAATCCCTACAAGCTTACTGAAGCTTGGCTGCAAGTCAAGTATCCTCATTCTGTAATTTCAACCAAACAGTGAAGTAACTGAAGGGTTTTCTAGCACTCAAGTTTCCTGTCATCTCTCCCCTGTTTCCTGAAATGCAATGAACTTTCTGCTGGATAGTAAGTCACTTGTCTTATTTCCTTAGGTGGAAATCATTCTGCTCGTCTTCAATGTATATTTGAATAGCCTCTTCCTGTGTGAAAGGCTTCTGGGTCCTCCTTTAGGCATGAACAGCATCAAGTGGCATTCAGAGCTTGCTCACCTGCCAATTAGCTATAAATTGTAAGAAGCATTGTACACACACAAAAAGCTGGATTGGTTTCAGCTTTAATTACTAAAAAAAAGAGAAAAAAATCAGTATAGTATTGCCTCCTCCAACAAAAAATATAGGATCCAAATCCTTAATCCTCTTTGAAGTTGCTCTTAAAGATATATCCCATTGATAATTTTAATGCAGGTGATGATCCTCAGAGAAAGAGAAATCAGCATCTTATCTCTAAGCTCAGATAAGGTGGGAAATATGTTTGATGATTCTGTTCTAGCTTGTTAAAATGGCCTACTAAGAACGTCACCCCCAACTTATAACGTGCACTTTTATGGTTCTGTCTTAAATGGTAGGCAATAAAGTATAATCATTTTGAAATTACATTAATGAATTGTCAGCTTAATATACACTCACTGATTAGATGCCATTCATTATGAATCTCTTAGAAAATATTTGACTGCATTGAGCTGGGGAGCTGGAAAAATATACACTACAATTTATGTGACAGGTTTTGGCCTTGTGGTAGGCAGAGTTGTGTACGTCCTCAAATTATGCATGAAACAAATACTGTTTGCCTAGGGTTTGGCTGGATTAACTGATTTTGCAATAGGAGGCTAGCAGCTGCAAAAAATGGAGGCTTACTTGTTTGCAGAGATTGTCACTAGCATTGCAAGTAGTATTGCAATAAACACATCAAAAGGGAGAACAGAGTGATCAGAAGAAGGCCAAAAAGTCAGCACAGCAATGCTTGCCATCAGAACAAGTTTGACTTTGTAATAATGGGCTGGCTGGTGGCTGGCTGACAAATTAATGAGAATATCCAAACAAGTCAGAACTACTGAGGCTCACCTGCCCTTTGTTTTTAGTAGCATGTTCAGTGTCCTAAACCTGAGCCAAAATGGAGTATGAATTGCCCTGGTCATTTCTGCACTCCTGAACCCTTGAAAATGAGCCAAGATTTGGCCTAGTTCTACTGTGCTGTGTATCACTAGTTCTTTGTAACACGGTAATTTGGATGAGATGGGGCAATCTGTTTGGAGCGTTTTGGGCAAACCGTCTTAGGGTTGCCCTGAAAATAATTTGGGCTTTTGCAGCATTCCAGTAGAATGCTTGACAATTAAAGAAAATTAATACTGTGCCATATGAACACTTGAAAAGTGGTCACTTGCCAAACCCTCCTAGTCCTTCTATTTCCCAAGCTAATAAACAAATAAATAAAATTAAGCTTTAACTTTGGGGAAAGGGAGTGGGTAGCAAATGGTAGAGGGTCCCCATCAACTTAGGAGAAATCCCACAGGACCCCTCCTGTAAATTATGTGTGGAGTATCATTTATTGCCAGGAATCATGGGGCTTGTAGGAAATACACCTGCAAGGCCACTTCTGTGTCCATGAGAGTTTTCCATTGCCTGTTACCCACTCTTCCCCAAAGAATCTCTCCCTCTCTATCTCTCTATCTGGGAGAACATGGTGGCAGGGGAGGCCATCCCATCCCTAAACTTGAGCTGGAAGATCGAGCCTTTTGAAGTGCAAGATCCATGGAAACTATAAAATGCTTGATACCTGCCTAATTCCAGACGTCCAGACATCAGTACAGAAATTAAGGAGAAGCACACACTGGACCTTTCTCCTCTGCTTCCAAACTTTCTGTGTTAAGTGGGAAGGTCCAAAGGGGGATTGTAAACCTATTTGATTACAGTCCTCCCTGTGGTTGGGTACCCTGCAGGCGTTCAATGCCGTCCTGTTGTAACTTTTTGATAGTAAGGTTTAGATGCAGTGGGCTGAGCATGGAGAGCCCTCCATGGATACAATTAGTGAACAGCTGGAAAGGGCTTGGATAAGCAGTTGTTAAGACAAGCCACAGTTTAAGGTTCAAACGTGGGTCACCATGCCTTTTCTTTGAAGCATTGGAATAGCCAACTGGATTCTTTTTGCATTTCGATACCACATACTGACTTCTTACTTGTGATGTTATGACTGCAATTTGTGCGAGCCACTTAAATATTTTGCTCTATTAAGCAGTATATAAAATGAATGAATGAAATTAGACGTCTTGCTATTCTATTTCTGTATTTTTGCATGTTGTTGTCAATGTGCTCTGTACTTTGTGTTAGTGCTCCACACCTATGCATACACACATCAATATACATGATTGCTGCAGTAAAATAACAATAATCAAGTCGTTGTTGCTTTGCAGCACTTGATCTTGCATCATTGCCATCTGTTTTACTCGTGTGGGGAGGTTAAATATTTTGCTATTCAAACTTACAAACCCAGAGTGCTCATTGGCTTGAGACTAAAAGCAAAATGTCAGAAAGACTTACCATTGACCTTCACTCATGCATTGTTGGCTCACTTGTATAACATCCTTGGTGAAAGATTACAGCATAGAAAATAATCTCCTTCTAAAGGACACCGCTCCTGGCTCCTTACAATCACTAATTCATACGGCAATAGCTGCTCATTGATGGCGATGCATGCATACATACATAGGGGACCTGTGGTAAGAGGAACTCGCTGAAAGAAGGGGATTAAAATGTTAGCCTTGCCTAGTACACTCTTGAGTGGTTGGAGGTTGCCCTCTACAGACTGATTACAGTGATGCATGCAAAACTGAGAAGGAAGTTAGCAGAATTCCCATCTCATTTTACTCCTACATAGTTTGCTGTGACTTATGAGAACATAAGGTCCAGAAGCAACACATGGGAGTCTTTCCTAGGTGCATGGATGTTTTTGGCATCCGATATGGGAGAGACATGTTTTTTTTGCATTTGGGGCAGATGAAGGTGTCCTGTTGTTGTGCTGCTGCAGATGCACCATTTCTTCTTTCTGCATTCCTTCTAGTGGTCACTGCTGTGGATGCACAACCTGTCAGTCTCCAGGCCCTGTAGACAAGGGATTCCCACACAGCAGGGTGGATGTTGCTAGCCTTCATGTCTCTTTTGCAGACACCTTTGTAACACAGAGTTGGTCTACCGACAGGCCTGGTGCCTGAAGCCAGCTCCCCACAGCTCCTTGGAGATCCTGCCATCTTCTGTTCTGTGGACCATGACCAAGATAGCACAGACATCTCTGAGACAGGAGTGTGAACACGCTGGGAATGTGCACTTGGCAGAGAGCACCTTTTTGTTTGAGACTCTGCTCTGCCATGTGATGCTCAAAATTGCCCTTGTTAGGACTGCCTGGCAAGTCAAATACTTTGCGTTGAATGTTGTTTTGAGTGTGACTAAGCACAAGCTTTGGGAATGAGCATCAAGCATGGCAGGATGTAAATAACCATCCAAAAATCAAAAAGAGTTACTCAGAATAAGATGGGGCTTGTTTTTACACTCAGGAGAGGGGCTGTCTTGCACCTTGAGCTAGAGAACAGTACAATAAATCAAACAAAAAGAATGTTATTCCGTATGTTCTTCCATATAAGGAAGAAAGAGTAACAGTTGCTTTTCTCTACCAACACCCTGTGTGGTGAAGCTTGAGATCTTTTGCACTGGGAATACACCAAGCAAAGAGCTTCTTGCATCATGTTCAGACATATTACAGACAGCGCCCATCCCACAGTTCTCTTATTGTAAATGTCCCAAATGACTCAGGCCCCAAATATCTGAAAAGCCACCTCCTTCCCTAGAGATGCTCTCCGGTGCTAAGATCAATGGAGAGGTCTGTCTTGGTGGTTCTGCTTGGTAGGGTGAGGGTTGGAAGAGGGCATTCTCTGTAGAACTCCATCCCCATTTGCCCAATGCTAAATGCCCAATGCTCAAAGGTTTTTCCACCCACTTAGCACTGGGACATATATGTGATTTTATTTTAAACTTGAAAGTTTTTTTAAAATGTTTAAACTATATTTTAAATTGCTGCAACCCAGCATGAGGCCTTAGGGTGAAGGGAAGGTAATAAATAAAAATAAAAACTAACAAAAATAACAATAATCAAACATTAAGCCTTGGGAATATTTCTGTGAAGTTTAAATGACAGCCTATTTTTCTGTGGGGGTTTTTTTTTAAAAAAATGGTCCCAGTAAGGGTATTATGGTAACGCAATAATACAGGTAGGGTTGCCATATTTCAAAAAATGAAAATCTGGACACAAAGTTTTTGCGCTTGTTTTTTTTGTTTTTGCTGAGCTTTTTTTGAAAATGAAATTTGGCAAAATCTACGCTTCATACGTCCAAATTTATCTGAACATTTTAAGCAATTTTCACTCGGACGCTGCTTACGAGGGGCAGATGCCAGCTGTGCCTGGAAAATTCTGGACATGGGGCAACCCTATAATAAAGGTAAAAGGTAAAGGTAAAGGGACCCCTGACCATTAGGTCCAGTCGTGGATGACTCTGGAGTTGTGCGCTCATCTCACTCTATAGGCCGAGGGAGCCGGTGTTTGTCCACAGGCAGCTTCTGGGTCATGTGGCCAGCATGACTAAGCCGCTTCTGGCGAAGCCAGAGCAGTGCATGGAAACACCGTTTACCTTCCTGTCGGAGCGGTACCTATTTATCTACTTGCACTTGGACGTGCTTTTGAACTGCTAGGTTGGCAGGAGCAGGGACCGAGCAACGGGAGCTCACCCCCTCGCGGGGATTCGAATTGCCGACTTTCTAATCAGCAAGTCCTAGGCTCTGTGGTTTAACCCACAGCACCACCCGCGTCCCTTATAATAAAGGTATTATGGCACAATTCCTTTTCGGGTCTTTTTATAATGGGCCACCTAGGCTGCCTCTATGTTGTATGCATGTGTTTACACTGGACCTCGAAAAAAAGTTTTTTTGTTTTTGTTTTATTTTTGCAGAGACCAGAACAATTACAAAAGTATTAGAAATATGCACACAATGTGAATACACTGTCCAGCTCTATTTTTAATATGTAGATGCTACAAAAACTTGTGTTTTAAGCAATTTGTTAACATATGTCCCCAAACATGGTCTATGAGTGACGTGTGGCATAATCTAAGTGCATTTATTCAAGCATAAGTTCCCCTGCAGTTAGTCCTATATCCTCTTACCTGGAAGTAGGTAAAGGCAGTGCAGGGACGCATGGGTACGCATACCCCCAAACATTTTGTGAATCTAAGTTTGGCCTCATTGAGGGGCAGTATTTCAATATGAGTAGGAAAATGAGAGTACCCTGAAACATTTATAAATAAAAAAAGCACTGGGTAAAGGTAAAAGTAAAGGACCCATAGACAGTTAAGTCCAGTCAAATTTGACTATAAGGTACAGCGCTCATCTCGCTTTCAGGCTGAGGGAGTTGGTGTTCGTCTGCAGACAGCTTTCTGGGTCATATGGCCAGCATGACTAAACCACTTCTGGCACATGAAACACTGTGACGAGTGCCAGAGCTCATGGAAACAACGTTTACCTCCCCACCGCAGCAGTGCCTATTTATCTACTCACACTGGTGTGCTTTCGAATTGCTAGGTTGTCAGGAGCTGGGAAAAAGCAACAGGAGCTTACACTATCATGCAGATTTGAACTGCCGACCTTATGATTGGCAAGCCCAAGAGGCTCAGTGGTTTAGACCACAGTGCCAACCGCTCATTGAGCTTTTGAGTAGACAGTACAAGATTGTGCTGCGTTCCCTAATGGGAGCATTTAGGATTGACTAAACCATGAGCAGACAGGATGATGGCCTCTAGATATTTTGGACCATAACTTCCATCAACCCAACCAGCATGGTCAGGGGTGATGGAAGCTGCAGTCCACAACTTCTGGAAGGTTCCCACCATGTTGTGCATCCCTGATCTAAAACAACACGGGGCATATTTAATTAGGGTATTAACCTCATTTAATTTAGTTGGAAGTACCTTTTAGGAATACATTGCATTGAAGCTTTTTGTTTCTCTCTTTTAAAAAATCTCATAATACCTGCCATCTTTCTCTGAGGTCTTGAACAATTGCACACTAAATGCTGGGACTCCCCTGGAATGTATGTTGCAACTTTGTGGAATGTTAGTAATAAGACCATTCAGTATTTGAGATAGTTCTATAATTGCAGCTTCATTCTGAACAGAGCTTCGATAGTAGTAAAGAATTCATTTAATCCCAATCACCAATAAGATAAAATCCAGAAATGAAGGTACTAATGCGCTTATAATTATTACAGTATGCACTGTGATGATAAATATGAGGGTGACACTTCAGCTCAATGGTATGCTTTTATTTAATGGGCTAATAGGAAACATAGTTGTAGGATTCCACTGTCCACATACATTGCGTATTAGCCCATTAAATAAAAACATATCATAGAATCATAGAGTTGGAAGAGACCACAAGGGCCATCGAGTCCAACCCCTTGCCAAGCAGGAAACGATTGAGCCGCAGTGTCATCCTCATATTCACTCATGCTCAGAGTTCCTGCCAAAGTGTTTAATCACAAATAACAACAGTGCAGTTAATTTGTCTTGCAGACACAATTTATTTCCACTTCCGATGTTGTAGTCCTTCCATTCAATCTGCCTCTTTATGCCAGGGATAGGGAAACTGTGGCCCTCCAGATGTTGTTGGACTAGAACTCCCATCGGTTCAAGTCAGCATGGCCAATGGGCTGGATGATGGAAGTTGTAGCCCAACAACACCTGAAAGTTCACAACATATACCATACTCCAGTGCTTTTTTTCTTTTTTGTTTTAAAAAAAGTTTAGGGGTACTCTCATTTTGACTTAAGAAAATCACCGGGAAAGGAAATGAACCTGCCATTGGAGGTGGTAACAACGAAACTGACCAATCACCGTGCTAGATTCCAACTCATACTTCACACATTAAACGCTCACTTCCGTCTGAGACTCAGGAAATACTGGGATAGGAAATAAGGCCACCATTGGAGGTAGCAATGGAGCTGACGGTTCACCGTGCTATTCAACAGAATTGACGATCATCATCAATTGGCTTTTTTTTTTTTTTTAGTTTCTTCTCCCGTTAGAGTCACAAAATGTTTAGGGGTATGCATACCCCTGCAGCCCCCCCCCCCGCCCCGAAAAAAGCCTGTCATACTCTATTATTATTAGTAGTAGTAGTAAATTTATATTCTATCTTTCTCCCAAACTAGGATTTGTGTGTTTTCCATATTAGGAATTGCAAGTGTGTGTGTGTGTGTGTGTGTGTGTGTGTGTGTGTGAGAGAGAGAGAGAGAGAGAGAGAGAGAGAGAGAGAGACTGACTAGAGGGGAGCAGAGCATTATGTCTGCTAAAATAACAATATCATGTAAATTGGATGTGCTGTCTGCAGGCTTTGGCTGCTATCTCTCACTCTGACCCTTTACTAGCCTGACCATTTTCTCCCTTGTCCTATATTTTGCCCATATGCTGGAATTTGAGACAACATTCACCATTTACTAAGTATAAGAAATGGTTTTAATGCCTCACACTGACACCTGAATCCTATCAATTTTTCTGTTTCATTCCTACCAGTAAGCCAGCCAATTGGCTTGTGCAAGCAATTCAGGGGAAGAAATGTAATCGAGGTTCCTCTTTTCAGAAAGGTACTTCTGTCCAATTGTTTTTATCTCGAGAATACAGCTCTGAGGTCTGTTTCAAAAGATGTCCTTCAGCAGGCGGCATGAATTGCAAAATCAGTCACACAAATGGCCCACCATATATAAAATAACCAATATATCAAGTGAGCTGGAGCCAAGCAGCAGTTAAAATAACTACTAGATCACAAACACTAAGCTCACAATGGAGCTCAACAGACAGATACATTCTGGAAATGAAAAAGCGCAAAGCTCTTTGCGTGTGTGTTTTAAAAGTTTGATTTATAAGAACGCTTCATTTTTTATTCAGGATATGAAACATTCTAAAAAGCACATGCTAAAAATTGAAAAAAGATTGCCATAAATGTATAAAATCCAAAGTAACTATAAAATGGATGGGAAGATATTTTTGTCTCTAATGGCATACATGCTGCAGTTAAATAGAGTTTGTATTATGCAACACACCCAGCAAATGCCTTTCTATATAAGCACGTTACCCCCAGTTATATCTCATGAGCATCCTTATTTTACAGTGGACAGAGTACCAGAATGTTTATTCAATAAATGTTCTTTATGCTGACTTTATACTGCTCTCTGATCAGTGAAGCTGAATGTTGGAAGATTCAAGGCAGATTTTTAAAGAAGTGCTTCTTCATGCAGCACATAGGTAAACAAGGGAACTTTCTCCCACAGGAGGCAGTGATGGCCACCAAGGTAACAATTATCAAATCTACCGATGATGCTTCATTTTGAGGGATGTGGGTGGCGCTGTGGTCTAAATCACAGAGCCTGCTTATCAGGAGGTTGGCGGTTCAAATCCCCGCGACGGGGTGAGCTCCCATTGCTCAGTCCCAGCTCCTGCCCACCTAGCAGTTCAAATCATGTCAAGTGCAAGTAGATAAATAGGTAAGGAAGGTAAACGGCGTTTCTGTGTGCTGCTCTGGTTCACCAGAAGCAGCTTAGTCATGCTGGCCACATGACCCAGAAGCTGTCTGCAGACAAACGCTGGCTCCCTCAGCCTATAGAGCGAGATGAGTGTGCAACCCCAGAGTCGTCCGCAACTGGACCTAATGGATCCAGTTTACCTTTACCATGGGTCCCCTTACCTTTATCAATGATGCAAAGTTGGGGAGGGATAGCCAACACCAAAGAAGACAATATCAAGATTCAAATTATCTTCTTCCGAGTAGCCACAAGAAGATCAATTATGTACGTTTTTTTGGTGTCTTTAAGAATTGGTCCTTAAAGTTGACTGCTTTCTTTTTTCTTCCTTTGACAGTCCCAGGGTCCCCTACAAAGCCTTTGCCTCTAGAGGGCGTTGGAGTCCAGACTTCCAAAAAGCTCATTTAAAATAAACTGATGCCATTACCCACTGAGCCACAGTGAGGATTCTCCTTTACATATTTAACAGTTTAAACTAGCTCTTCCCAACCCAGGCATTTTGGACTGCAACTCCTATCAAACCTGACCACTAACCAAAACAAGCAGTTATTTGCTAAGGAATTAAGTGATAATGTTTCTGTCTCCTAACCTAACCTATATCCCCTCTTCACAGCTAGTCTTCTCTTTCTCTCACTCCTTCAACCCCTTTCTTCAGTTGTCGTTTTCAACCATGCTTCCCACCTCCCACTCTCTCTGATTCTGCTCTGACTTTAGTTTATTAAAGGGCATTTTATTCCAGTAGGATTTCATTGTCGGTGGCAAATAATGCTTTTACGCTTGGTTTTGACGGCTGTTTCTGGTTCTTTCATGGTGTTGTTTCTATGTTATTTTAAATTTATGCTGCCCGGAGTGGTGATTTTGCATCAGAAGAATGGGCTACAGGTGTTTTAACAAAAATAAATTCAAAGTGCTTCCACTCGTTCTTTGAAATTGAGGGAGTCACTGGTCCATTGAGCTCGGTTTTGACTGGAAACAGCTCCCCACTGGTCTTCCCTAGCCCTCCCTGGGCATGCCACTTTGCTATGGTACTATTGTCATAGCTTTTGTATCCTGTTAGATTGTGAGCCTGCATGCAGCTGACTACGTGTATTATTTTTCCATCTCCGTACAGCACCTTAGGAAATGTCAAGCATTCTGCAAATGCTTGACAGGGCTGGCTGAGGACATTTTTGCCACTAGAGGAAAGCAGAGAAGACCACACTCCCCCACAGCTTCCACCTGCTCCATGCCCCCTCCTCCTGCCCACCTTCTGCCCCTGGCTGGTGCTGTGTGGTGCATGCATGGTGGCAGCACCCAGAGAGTGGCAGCTGGCAAGCACAGGAGGTGATGAGCAGGGCCACTGTTCCTTGTTGCCCAGTGCCTGCTGCCCCAAGGTCACTGCCTCGCCTTGCCTCATGGGTGGCCCAGCCCTGTAAACGAAGGTCAGAGGTTCTTTGAGGGGGGAATTTGGGGAGCCTTCAAAGCCTCGCTTCACAGACGGCATAGTAGGTCCTTTCCTCTTTTACACCAGAGTTCAGGCACCCTCCTCCCCTTTATCAATGGATCCTGCAACAGCAGTATCAACTCCTTCCTGGTTCTCCACGTCCTCAGAACTGCAGGTGGTTTCTTATACTCAGAGCACCCCCTGGTGGGGAACTTACTCAAAGAATTCTATTTCACCTTTTCATCAAAGGATTCCTGGTTTGTTTGTTTTGTTCCATACAGTGCTTTTTCTGGGTGGATACAGGGGTACACATACCCCTAAACATTTTGTGAATCTTTGTACTTTTGTCTATTTACTGTATTAATTTTCCCCAGTTTGAACTATAAAATGGTGATTTTCTTGAGTCAAAATGAGAGTACCCCCTAAACATTTTTTTAATAGGAAAAAAAGCACTGGTTCTATATAGTTCTTCTCCTGACCCCCCTGAAGCACTACCCAAACCAAAATACAGCACTTCTCTGAACTTTGAAATGTAGTTCTTCATCTAAATAATATTTACAAAAATGCTTACCGGGGCAAAATGTACATAGAAATGCATACTGTTACAAAGGTTGCACGTCACCCCCAATCTCTGCAGAGTGGTGCGAAAGGCTCCAGGGGGTTCTAGGCTCCAGGGGGTTCTAGGCTCCAGGGGGTTCTAGGCTGTCTAGGGTCCAAGGTTGTGTTTCCTTTGAGAATGAAGAAGTGGTGAAGACTGTCATATCTTTTAAAGAATATTGTTCAATTGCACATACTGACACCTGCAGTTTACATGGATGAGGGTGGAGATCTTACAGCATTGTTATCTCAAGAGGGGCTTGTTCCTCACAGCAGCAGAGCATTGGAGTCCAAGGCATCTTTCATGCTATCCTAAGGTTAACAGAGATCCCCATTTCCCGGGGTCAGTTCCTGGATTTACAGATCAGTCCCCATACAAAATCCATTGAAGTTGAAAAGTGTCCCCGGATTCATTGAAAAAAATCTGGTAACCTTATGCTATCCCCACGACTCTTTTCTAGCCTGCCAGTATGGTTCTAGCCTGGTCAAAAGCTCATGGGGGTGTCCCTTTGAACTCCTTCCTCTCCCCCCCCCAGCATACCTTGCGAAACACAACACCTCCCCTTCCATCTGCTTGCCCCCCCTCAAAACTCTAATTTCAACCCAACACAATTTTTACTGTGGCATCACACCACACCCTGTCACCTTGGAAACCCTTGTTTTGCATGAACCCAAATACCTTATTAGACCTTATAATTCTTCAATTTCGGCAGAGGGGAAGGGGCAGTTTTGAGTGGACACACAAGTGATCCTGTTGAAGCCCTTGTCTCACTGTGCAACTGTTATATATGTCGAGCTCTTGAAACAAATGCCCCCCCCAAGCGCCCCCTCTAGTACAGCGGAGTCCATTCTGTACCTTGGTATATCAAGGAACTAAGGGTGATAGAGCAGGCAAGAGGTTCATGGTGGAACGGTTGCAAGCACTCTTGAAAAAACTGATTAACTTCATCCATTTCAGTCTGTGTTGTACCTGGTTATGCAACTGAATCAGTCTTGGCTGCCCTGATGTATGACCTTTATCAGGAGAAAGTAGGGGGAGCACAGTTGTTCTTGATCTCTCAGTGGCTTTCAATACCTATTGGCCATGCTATCCTCCTGAGCTGACTTGGCTTGTTGGGTATTGGAGGTACAGCTTTTCAGTGATTGCAATATTATCTCCAGAGTTGGTTTCAGAGAATAGCGTTGGGTGATTTGTCTTTCAGCCACTGGTAGATGTGCTGTGGAGTGCTGCAGGGTACCATCTTGCCATCAATGCTATTTAACATCTAAAGGAAGCCATTAAGAGATTTGGAGTGAGGTGTTATCAGTATGCCGATATGGTCCATCTTCATTTCTCTGTAGCATCAGAATCAGGAGAGGCTATGCAAGACCTTGACCAGCGTCTAGATTTGGCAGTGGGCTAGATGAGGGCCATCAAACTGAATTAGAATCTGGTAAGAAAGAGGTGCTGTGAGTGAGTAGGTTCTGACTCATATACTTGGTCAGTTGCCTGCTTTGTTTGGAGTTGTAGTCCCGTTGGAAGAGCAGGCTCATAGCCTGACCACTCTGGTAATCTCCATTATAGATTACTAAAATGCACTCTATGTGGGGCTGTCCTTGAGTTTGCCTGGGAAGCTGCAGCTAGTGCCTAATCTGCTCACTGAGGCAGATTATCACTATCACATTATGATGCAACTGAGTGAATTGCACTAGCTGCCAATTAGCTATTGGGCTAAGTTCAAGTTATTGGTGCTTTAACCCAACTAGTATCTCTACTGGACTTGCCATCATCTTTAACACATTAAATTGTTTAAAATTGTTTGCATATATGGCATTGCTTTTTAATTGTTTTTACATGTGGACTTGTTTTTTATTGCTGCTGTTTCTTCTGTGAAATTACTTTCAGGTATCAATGCATAAATGGAATCAAGTAAATATATAGATGTATTATGGTATCAGGGTTCATGGACTATGAAAGTTTATGCCGCGTTCAAATGTGTTCATCTTCAGGGTACTACAAAACTTTTGTTTCTTCACTATGACAGAGCATGTCCTCTCTGGACATTGTATTTCTAATGTAAAGCATCTACAGGCAACAATAATTCCTTTTAAAAAAGATTACATTAAATGAATAAATAAGAGAGACTGGACTTTGCCAAACTTAAACTACACCTTCAAAACAAGGAAAAGAGATAATAGCTCTTTCAGCTGCTTCTTTTGGCTAAACTGAGTCACAGGATCTCCCACAGAGTGTGGTACGTGAAATTGAAATTTGTTTCAATACAAACACCAAACAAATAAGTAGGTTTATTTTTAAAAGCTTATTTTATCCCTTCCACCAAGTCACCAACTCTTAAGATAAAAAGTATTGAAATGATGCAATGCATACACCCACCAGGTGGTGCTTTTGGTCCATGAATGAAGCACTGCCTTCCTTTTATGATCAAACCGCAACTGTGGAAGCTGTATCAGTAGCATTACTAAATGGAAGTCTCTCTTATTTTAAAAGAAGCCAAACATCCCAATGGTGGTCTGCAACCAAGTTAATATTTGTCTTGGTCTGAAAACAATAACAAATAAATGCCATGCACTGTTAAAAACAAACCAAAGTTAATGAAATTAGCAGTTCATGTTGGTATCAACAGATTGTGGTTCGAGGACCCGACCCCCGCGAAGTAAAATGAAGACACAGGGACACGTGATATAAGGTTAATGGGCTAGAAAAGGCCACAACTTTATTGATTACAGCAATGAAAAGGTATTGGCTTAGGCATTGGATCGCAAAACAAGTGGGTTTATTCACCAGGGGTTCATCACCTGTTGATGCTAATCCAACTATAGGCTCACCCCTGATGTCACCGCGGGTCATGCCATGGACTCCCGCCAAGCAGGCTTCGGACGGAATACACGACCGCCAGATTCCTTTAAACTGAAGGCATAGGCGATGGCCACACCTAGCACTTCGACACACCACAACACATTATTCCAATGCCTAACCTACCCACCAATACCACCAGAAAGTTGTGACGATTGCTACGAGGTAGGCGAAAAAACCAAAAAGCCTAATGCCAAATGGAAAAACTCCTACCAGGCCCCCCGGGCAACCGGGGCGACTAACCTAAGGTCCATAGCAAGGCCAATGACCTAAGCCCTAACTTAGGGCTGGAAGTGGAGGGTGGGTGACTCACACAGGACGACAAAGAGAAATGAGGCCGGGGAGAGGCTGGCACTGCAGCATAAAGGCTGCTGGACACGCCCCCCATGGCACCTGGTTGGGCGGCCACCGGGGGGGGGGTCGTGAGTGCCAGCCAGGTGAACTGGAGGCAGGGGGCAGTTCGGGCTCCCATCCACAACCACTCCCCTCTCAGGGAGGAGAGTCTTTAAAGTAAAGGTAAAGGGACCCCTGACCATTAGGTCCAGTTGTGACCGACTCTGGGTTTGCAGCGCTCATCTCGCTTTACTGGCCAAGGGAGCCGGCGTACAGCTTCCGGGTCATGTGGCCAGCATAACTAAGCTGCTTCTGGCGAACCATCGTGGGAATTCGAACTGCCGAACTTCTGATTGGCAAGCCCTAGGCTCTGTGGTTTAACCCACAGCGCCATCCGCGTTCAACAATCAACAGATTGGGGAATTATAATTTCTGGTCTCTGCAGGTAAGGCAGCAATTCTGTGCTCCTTCATCTGGACAGTATACCTCTGTTGATGCAGCCTAGAATAGCATTAGCCTTTTCTGCTACTGCACCATACTGCTGATTCATGTTAAACTTGCAGTCCGCTAAGACCCCTAGATCCTTTTCACATGTACCATGGGCAAGTCAGGTGTCCCCCAGCTTCTTCATACCTACTGAAATTCATTTTGTTAGTTTTGGCCCAGCTCTCCAATTTGTCATGGTCACCTTGAATCTTGATTCTGTCTTCCACGGCATTGACTAAGCTTTCCAGACGGTATGATCTGATGAGCATACCCTCAATTCCTTCTTGCATGGCACTTATAAAGTCATTGAACAACAATGGGCCCAGAACAGAACCCTGCAGTCCCCTTCTTGTCACTTTTCTCCAGGGTGATGAGGAACCATTGGGTTTGGTCAGTCAACTAGCTACAAATCCACCTAACAGTTACCTTGTCCAGCCCACATTTTACTAGCTTTTCCACAAAAATACCAGGGGAGACTTTGTCAAAAGCCTTACTGAAACCAAAATATATTACATCTATAGCATTCTTCTGATCCACCAAACTTGTAACTCTGTCACAAAAAGAAATGAGATTCGACTTGCATGACTTGCATGACTTTTGAGAAACGCATGCTGGGTCTTATTAATCAGCATCCTTTTCTAAGTGCTCCCAGACTGACTGTTTATGACCTTTTTTAGATTTGTCTTCCTTGTTTCCCATACTCTGAACATTAGCATAGTGACAACTGAAACCATGAGTCATTCCCTCCAGGTGCTTCCTTCTTGTAGTTTTCTGCCCTTTAGCAGCTTTTAATGCCACCACCTCAGTTTCCTGTGTATCAATGAAGCTATTATCCCCAGTACCAGGTGTTCTCCTGTCCTTGGTAATATTGTCTCCCTCCTCCTCAGGATTTAGTTTAAAGCTCTCCTGATCAAGTTCACAGACTCTTAGCAAACACATTCTTGCCAACTGCTGTGAGGTACAACCCATCTCTCGCCAGAAGTCTTTCCTCAAGGAAGCAGAGACCGTGGTCCAAGAAGCCAAACCTTTCCTGACAACAACATCTGTACAGCCAATGGTTTACTTCCAGTATTTTCCGCTCTCTCTCAGGGCTACATCCTTCAACAGATTTTTTAAAAATCCAGATAAATTTGGAAATGGAACAGAATAGATCTGTGGATGGAACCTGGATTCACATAAGAAGAAATATTTCTTTTTCTTTACATTTGTGTGAAAAATTCATTGTTAACTATTTTTATTTATTCACCCAGAAAACACTGTGTTAACACATGGAGGGTGTCATTTGAGCCAGATATAAATAGATAAGAACAATAGAACTGATTAGCATCATTGTCCAATAATCTATTGTCACAATCCACAAATATCTATCATATCTATCTATCATCTATCTATCATCTATCTATCTATCTATCATCTATCTATCTATCTATCTATCTATCATCTATCTATCTATCTATCATCTATCTATCTATCTATCTATCATCTATCTATCTATCATCACTAAAATAAAAACAAAGTGACAAGTATTTAGCTGACATTTCACTAGGTGGTGCTCTCTCTTCACTCTGAGTCATTGTTTCAGTCATGGAGATTGTCTGCTGGAAAAGGTTCTTCAGATTATAATATGAAGCTGCTCAGTACTTTTGCCTTGATTTGTTGAAAGCAATCTACATGGAGAAACAAGCCTGAGCTTTCGAGCCCTTCCCTTTTACACCCAATTGGATGCTCCCAGGCAAATTTTGCAAACTTTATCAAACAACATAAGGAACATGAATACAGTGAATTGAAGCGGAGGGATAATTCCATGAAGATGTCAGCCTACAGACTCACTTTTCATTCTCATATAGAGTTAGCATGTGCTATATTAGGCATAGGCAAACTCGGCCCTCCAGGTGTTTTGGGACTGCAATTCCCATCATCCCTGACTACTGGTCCTGTTAGCTAGGGATGATGGGAGTTGTAGTCCCAAAACTTCTGGAGGGCCGAGTTTGCCAATGCCTGTACTAGCTGATGTGAAGAGGAATGATTCTGCTTAGTGCTGGGTCCCCACATTGTGCTTCAAAGGCTCCTGACAACCAGCTCTTTGGGAGTTGCACTAAACAGCTTTGGCCGATTCCCACCCTTTCAATCAAGCCCTGCCTTTACCTATGACTTGCCCAAAATGGCCTCATGGGCCAAATGGGGAAGTTTGGCTCCCAGCCAGAGGTTCCCCACTCCTGATCTTAGAGACACAAAAATTCACAACAAGAGCTGTCAATGGCAGACTTTGGGCTCTCAGATTTCAGCAGCACACTGTGTAACATGAAAATTTTGTGCCCCCTGCCTCTTTCACTCTGTTCTACATCATTGCTGTGATGCCCTCTGCAGTGCTGACACTGAGTGTGGCCAAACTGGTTGCACTACCCTAAAGCTGCCTCTGACCCCATAAAAGTTTGAAGGAAGTTTTGAAAGCAACTTGTAAATGTGTTTTAACATAAATGAATACCACAACCCTGGCTGAGCTTGAAAATTTGGAACATATAACCACAAGCAGTAGCCTGGTAGCAAATATGACCCCCAATTAACAAGTGTTTGCCTTTTATAATAAATAATAATAATAATAATAATAATAATAATAATAATTTATTATTTATACCCCGCCCATCTGGCTGGGCCTCCCCGGCCACTCTGGGCGGCTTCCATAAAAACCAAAAATACAATAAAATATCACACGTTAAAAACTTCCCTGAACAGGGCTGCCTTAAGATGTCTCCTGAATGTCAAGTAGTTGTTTATCGCTTTGACATCTGCTGGAAGGGTGTTCCACAGGGCGGGTGCCACTACTGAGAAGGCCCTCTGCCTGGTTCCCTGTAGCTTTGCTTCTCGCAGTGAGGGAACCGCCAGAAGGCCCTCGGCGCTGGACCTCAGCGTCCGGGCAGAATGATGGGGGTGGAGACGCTCCTTCAGGTATACTGGACCGAGGCCGTTTAGGGCTTTAAAGGTCAGCACCAACACTTTGAATTGTGCTCGGAAACGTACTGGGAGCCAATGCAGGTCTTTCAAGACCGGTGTTATATGGTCTCGGCGGCTGCCCCCAGTCACCAGTCTAGCTGCCGCATTCTGGATTAGTTGTAGTTTCCGAGTCACCTTCAAAGGTAGCCCCACGTAGAGCGCATTGCAGTAGTCCAAGCGGGAGATAACCAGAACATGCACCACTCTGGCGAGACAGTCCGCAGGCAGATAGGGTCTCAGCCTACGTACCAGATGGAGCTGGTAAACAGCTGCCCTGGACACAGATTTGACCTGTGCCTCCATGGACAGCTGTGAGTCCAAAATGACTCCCAGGCTGCGCACCTGGTCCTTCAGGGGCACAGTTACCCCATTCAGGACCAGGGAATCCTCCACACCTGCCCGCCTCCTGTCCCCCAAAAACAGTACTTCTGTCTTGTCAGGATTCAACCTCAATCTGTTAGCCGCCATCCATCCTCCAACCGCCTCCAGACACTCACACAGGACCTTCACCGCCTTCACTGGTTCTGATTTAAAAGAGAGATAGAGCTGGGTATCATCCGCATACTGATGAACACCCAGCCCAAACCTCCTGATGATCTCTCCCAGCGGCCGCATGTAGATGTTGAAAAGCATGGGGGAGAGGACAGAACCCTGAGGCACCCCACAAGTGAGAGCCCAGGGGTCTGAACACTCACCCCCCCCCACTTTCTGAACACGGCCCAGGAGGAAGGAGTGGAACCACTGTATGACAGTGCCCCCAGCTCCCAGCCCCTCTAGATGGTCCAGAAGGATGCTATGGTCGATGGTATCGAACGCCGCTGAGAGATCCAGCAGAACTAGGAAACAGCTCTCACCTTTGTCCCTAGCCCGCCGGAGATCATCAACCAGTGCGACCAAGGCAGTTTCAGTCCCATGATGAGGCCTGAATCCCGACTGGAAGGGATCCAAATGGTCCGCTTCTTCCCTGTTGTGTCCCACCACGAACACACACATAGTATTTTGCACAATCCTTGTTTAATATTACTTGATTTTTATTCCTAAAATCAATGCATAGTTTGTACATTTCAATGTAGCTCTAACATAGTAAATGTAGCTCTAACATAGTAAATAGCTACCTAGTCCCAGCCAACATTACCAGTCCTGCTGCTCTGGGGATAACAGACCACACCCATCAATGCAGCACTGAACTCAGTGTGCAAGTTGAAGTGACACTTGACCTCAGAGTGCCTGCTATCAGCGTGCCTGCAGCCTTTCCTTCTTCATACAATTTCTTGGACTGGGAGAACTATCTATAAACGTCCATTACATTTTCCTTTCTTCTGTTCCTGTCAAGATCTTACACCCATTCCATCCCTTAATGTTCTTGCATTTTAAATTTGATATGTAGCCATTAAAACTTCAGTCAAATAACTGATTCTCCTTTACATTTAGCAGCAATTTGAATTAGCTTTCTGTTCTTCACCTCTTTGGTAACATTATGTTCTTTCCTGCCAGAAGCTGTACCTGAGTGAGCTATAATACAGCGAGTCTTTCAAAGGATCAGGTTTTTACATTGCAAATGCATGTTCCCATGCCCAAGATTCAATTGTGTGAATATCCAACTGCAGCCTGAAATGGTACAGGCAGCCTACACACAGGTTTATCTCAACCCAGACCCAGATTCAAAACTGTTCCCCCACGAGCCTTGCTAAGTCTTTTGTTCTTGCCTTGTGTTTCTGATATTGGACATTTCCCTGCAATTGTTTCCAAAGACCATGTTGATGTCTGCCAAGCAGACACTCCAGGGAACTTTACTCAGCTGCTTTCAATGGCCCAATAGAGCACAACAAGCAATGCCAGCTGCAAAAACGATGTTTGCCACTAGCCAGCTGTAAGCTTAGAATTGGGGTCCTTATCTTATTACCATTGCAGAGCCAGACACCGCCAGCTCTGCCCACCTTCATACACCTATGCTTTATAGAAAATGGACTTTGTTTTTCAAAGGCTCCATGTTTTGTGCAGTAGACATTCCTAGCTCAATAACTGTCAATCTTACAAATTCTGGGGTCTTCTAAGGATCCCCAGCCATGCATGAAGATGTATGGCTGCCTATATCTCTGGGCTAGCTCAGTTGGTAGAGCTTGCAACTTTTAATCTCAGGGCTGTGGGTCCGAGTCACACACTTCTGTCCTTCTCTGTATATGGCTATCTCTGAAAATAGATAGGTCTGCTACTAGGAGAGAGAAAAGGAAACACCCATCAGTTTTTTAATCTAAAAAGCTTTAGTTCCCCCTCAGACCATTTCCCTCACAAACAGAAGATCACATTTATTCTTACTGCATTTGCCACACACACAAAGATGAAGTAGAAGAAGCAGGCCGGCTAGCTAGCTAGCTAGCTGCCATTGTGTATTAATCGTGCGTGCCTTTCCCCATCCGTAACAACAATAGGTATTTGTTAAACCAGCTTAGAAGTGCAGCATTTGACATGCTGGAAGGAAAGGTTTGCCAGTCACTTTGGCTTACAGATTTTATTGCTGGTGGCAAGAGTTCTTTTGTTTGCACAGATACGTCCATCTTAATTCTCTGCTTTCACATCGAAAAGTCATCAGAGAGAAGAGCTAGTTCTTCAAATGGATGACAATTTCCTCAGCTGCTTGGTTTTGTTTTGTTTTTAAACCCCTTTATAGCTATACCATTAATTTATTATTAAATTGCCCTCCCTCCCTAAGGAAGCCAGAGCAGCTAACGGATCAGCGTTAAAATAATACATTGGGTGGGGGGAGAATAAAAACAAAGCTTATTAAAAATATCTAAACATTGAATGACTGAAAACAACCACACAATATCATAGCTAAGAATTTCAAGGTTGCCAGGAATAATATATTTCAACCACCAATGTTTTAAAATTCATCCTGAAATAATAATGAAGGAGAAAAATGCTCCTCACCGGGGAGAGCATTCCAGAAATGGGAAACCACCACCGAAAAGGCCCTGTCACAGGTCAACACCAACTGGGCAGCACTGGTTGATTTGAGGGAACAAACACAACAACACCCCACAGAGTATGGTTAACCACTGCAATCTAACAATGCAGACAAGAAAAGTCAAGCTATGATAGCTTGACTCCCAGTGCTCTCTCATACCCCAATCAATGTAAGCTCTGGACAGGTCAGCAACTTGCCTTTCTGATTTCTCTACTGGTAAAGAATTACATGGGTGGGATGTGAGGAACCCTTTCCAGCCGAAGAGCCACATTTCCTCATGGTGAAAGTTCCAAGGATCACATACCATTAGTGAGCAGGACCAAAGACAAAAGTGAGCGAAGCTGTCTTGCATTCCAGTCACAAAAAGCTGGCACTTTCTACACATGTACCCACATACTGAGGTCTCCATTCAGGCAAGCAGTAAGCATTATAACAGTTCAAGGATGCAGTCCATCCAGGGAAAAACACCTTAGGAGGGCACAGAGCACAGACACTGAGGGTGTGGCCTGCGGAGAAGAGTGTGACCCTGGGAGAGGAGCATGGCCTAGAGAGAACCCCAAGCACCAAACAGAAAGCCTTTGTAGACTGCATTCAGATCCTGGACCTGAGGTTCCTTACCTTGATATGGAGTTTCCCCTAACCTGCAGTCCTGTAATTGACTAGGGATGGGCGTGTCTAATTATTTCCAGTTCATGTCTCTTTGGCATGTGTTCATTCATAATTCTGCCCCATCTCATTTCTGCATTTTACAAAACTAGTCAACGTGAAAATCTACTTTTAAAAGATGGCTTTAAAATGTATTAATATGCATAGATATTTTGATTCCTTTTTGAGTTGAGATCTGCTTTGGAATATTCAGGAAGTGCAAAATGTATTCATTAAAAAAAAGTATATCCCACCTTTTTCTCCAAAGAACTCAAGTGTACATGGTTGTCCCCTTCCTCATTTAATCCCCACAATAACCCTTTGAAGTAGGTTAGGCTGAGACGCAGTGTCTGGTCCAAGGTCAGCCAGTGAGCTTCATGGAAGAGTAGGTATTTGAACCCTGGTCTCCCAGGTCCTAGTTGGACACTCTAACCACTACATCACACTGGCTCTGAGAGGAGAACCAAGTTCAGATGTGCACAGTAATCTAAAAGGTGCAGATGGGTGAAATTCATATGGGAATTCTCAGATATTAAATTCCTCAAGTATCCTAGCTATTGACACCTTGTGATCCAGAATTACATTTTAAAATAATTTCTAGCAAAAGAATCCAGACAAGCCATCTAGTCAGCATGGCTTCATTTGCAAACACCCTTTCTCTGCTAGGAAATGCATGACAGTCGTCGTCCCCCCCAATTAATTGTCAGTACACAGAAATGCTTCAATCCTGGAGCCATACATCACATTTTCAACGCAGATTCTGCAGAGTCAAAATGTGTGCCTCGACAGCTTTCACATCACTCATTTTTTCCCGTCTTAAGTTCATTAGAAGATTCTTAAAGGATTTTGTGAATGAACAAATACAGAAATCATATGATGACTGGACACCCAGTGAAGAATCTGGGTGACACATCACGGCCCTGTCTGTGGAGGATAAAATACAAAATGTACAATTGTCCTGCACTTATGAATTGATAGCACACTGGGCTGAGTGCTGACAGCGATGACAAATAGTGTTTCCAGAAGCAGTGAGAGCTGTTTCTTTGTGTATTAATAAGCTGCAAGGCTGAGGCTAAAGAAAGGGATAAGGTTGGAGAACTGTAATGAATGGGGGAAAATACACTTCATCAGATAGAGATGAATGGTGGTTAAATCTTGACAAAACAGTGCAAATTTAATATTTTTTTACATTTAATATAATTTTTAATATAAGATTGAATTTATATTTTTAATCAGGTTGCTTATATGACACTGGAAGGGGGCTAGGGTTGCATATATGTCCTTCCAGAAAATTGGTTTGCCCATCAGAGTAAGCTACCCTGGATGTTGCTAGACTACATCTCTCATCATCCCTGATGAGCAGAAATCCAGTGAGTGAATGCTTTCAGCACTGCTTTTCCTTCAGGGATGCATTAGAAGCAATAAATTTCCAAATCCACAGAACATACCCAAGAAGCCTCTGTAGCCCCAGTCTCCTCCTCCTCCTGATTTAAGGCAGAGCAACTTTCCTTTGGACAGCTGAGCTAAAGGTAGTGAGGGTCTATTATTTCTGCAAGAAGTTATCACTTCCCTTGCATATTGGAATGTGTGGAAAAGCCAATGTGGTTTCTCCAGAGGTTGTGGGACTGCAACTCCCATCCTCCTTGAACATGGGCAATGCTATCTGGCGCTGGTGGGAGTTGTAGTCCCACAACATTTGAAGGGCACCACGTTGGCTACAACTGAATGTTTAGAATGGATATGTGTTTTGAATGGTGTGTGTGTGTTGTACTGAAATTACATTCCCAAACCATTTATCTTGGAAGTAAGTCAATTAATTTCCAATTGAGTATGCACAGGGCTGTAGGAATCACGGTAAAGGTAAAGGGACCCCTGACCATTAGGTCCAGTCGTGGCCGACTCTGGGGTTGCGGCGCTCATCTCGCTTTATTGGCCGAGGGAGCCAGTGTACAGCTACCAGGTCATGTGGCCAGCATGACTAAGCTGCTTCTGGTGAACCAGAGCAGCGCACGGAAACACCATTTACCTTCCCACCAGAGTGGTTCCTATTTTATCTACTTGCACTTTGACGTGCTTTCGAACTGCTAGGTTGGCAGGAGCAGGGACCGAGCAACGGGAGCTCACCCCGTTGCGGGGATTTGAACCGCCGACCTTCTGATCAGCAAGTCCTAGGCTCTGTGGTTTAACCCACAGTGCCACCCGTGTCCCTGGAGGAATCACTGTTAAGTCCCTTCAAATACATAGTACTGATATATATTTCCCTTGGCACATTCTCATTGAGCAGTTACTTTCCAATATTGAGACAGACAGAGAGGAGGCATGCATTCCTTTGCCATTCCACATACTCCAAGATGATATAAAATTTTTTGCTTTTCTTACACTTCCTCAGCCACCTGCTGCAGAATTTTAATTTTTACTTGTCAGGCACCGCTCATGAAGCAGCATGAGTTCCAGGTGAGCTTTCTGATAGGCATTGTAAAGTCATGAATGCAAAAAAAGGGAAGGAGCCAGCAGAGTGTCTATAATAGCAAGCTAGGAACATGCAAGGAAAGGAAGCTGCCTGTGATTTAACAGGAGGTGTAAGAAAGGTCTTGCTTTACTTGTGTACCTTTGCTCCATTCTTGTCTTCTTTAGTGCACCTCTTTAGTTTAAGCTTTGGCTGGTCACTGCCAGTCACTGTTACCTGATCCACATATCCTGAGTACCTGTGGAAAACAATTTTGGCCTCACACTGCTGAAATTTGAAAGTCCAAAAGAGAAGATAGACAGGGACTGGAAGGTGTTTAAAGGATACCTGCAAAACCATATTGAAAAATCAGAACTCCTATTAGAATAAACAAGTTCCATTTTAAATACTGAAATACTAAATAAGATGAATAACAATGTGTAATAGAAAAAGAAGCATGAAATTAGGTTAAAGGTGTGTGAAAGAAAGTAATAGAAATGGAAAGAAATTGCAATTGAGTAGATTGGAAGTGTAACACAAAGGTGGGGTGAGAGGTGGTGGATGGTGATGGGAAAAGGAATTATCTGTGGGATTGAGTGTAGGTATGTTTGAACATTTTTAAGGATTGTATGAAATGTATGTTTGTATGCTTGTATATTCGCAATATGTGTGTATTAATGCTGAATTATTTTAACAATAAAAAACTTTTCAAAAAAAACAAGTCCCAAGCCTGCTCCTGGTGCATAGTGAGGAGGAACACGGAATTTGAATGCAATGAGAAAACCCAGCATGCTTTCCCGTAAGCATATGTTATTTAAAAAAAACACCCTAGACCTTCCACAGTTTTTCCATTGCCAAATAATGCCTGGGCTTGAGTGTGTTATGTATGGGGATCCAAAGAGAAGGAAATGAATGCTGTGGGATCATCTCTCTTAATGTCTCCGATTAGTAGGTAAACAAATGAGTACCTGTTAGCTGCTGGAGAGCAGTTGACTGCCCTCAACTGCGTAAAAGCACCCACTTCTACAAGCTTGCACTGGAATTAGTTCCTTTGGGGAATCCATTCGCCAGCTGCTAGGGATGAACAGAGGCATTGTGCTTCATTCTCCTCTGTGTTTGCTGTGTGTGCAGCCCTGTTTCCATTCTGCTGCAGTTCATCTTCCACCCAAAACTATGTTATTCACCTTGCTGTCTACCATGATGAAATTGGGGGTGGGGGTGGGGAGACACAAATTGTCAATTATATTTTATTTGCAGGCAGAAAGCAGCAGCAACGCTGCCCAGGGCTGATGGGGTTATAGCCCAAAACTTCAGAAGGGCACCAGGATGTCAGAGGCTGTGGAAAAAACAATCCACTGATTCAGAAGTGGAAGCATTTTTTCTTGCTATTTATGTGACAATCTGTACAAAGGAATATCAAAGAGACTGACATGCTTTAGTGTCATGAGGCTGTTATGAATAATCGCCACTTCGCCAATCATCAGAGAAAAAGCAGAGGAAACTGAAAATATCTCATTGTGGATGTGAAAGTAGTAACTCTTCCAGTACCCATTAAAATAAAATAAAAAAGACCATTAGGAGCATAGCCATTTTAACCATCTCAGAATCCGGCTTCTAAAACAGCCCAAATTTGAGCCCTAAAATTTGGAGTCTCAAATGTCATTCTTTTGGAGGATACAATAAATTATTCCCTCTCAGAAGAATCTTGTTAAATTTATGCAAGTTGTCTGGCACTGCTGTCTCTTTTCATTTATCCATAAAATATGTAATTTTCCTCTTTCAGTTTGCTTTACTCAGTCTTACTCCTTTGTTAATTACAAAGCCAAGTAAGGGACAGAGAGAGAGTGAGTACCTGGCATATTAGCTGCAGAATATTTTCAAAGAGTTATTTGGGGGTTTGGGTCCTGCTCATCTTGCCATGGTGAGGAAAAGTAACATAGAAGATTGACACTAACAATGCAACCTGTCATGAATAGAACTTGGGATTGGAGGAGACACCAACTGCAATGATACCAGTTTGTGGGAAGGGACACAAGCACACCTCTATTTGTTGCAATAGTCAAGAGCTTCCAATTGTAACATTCATACATAGTTTCTAACTAGATGGCCAGGCTAGTAGCACCAAGGGATGGATGTAGTTCAGTGGTAGTGGAAGCTTCACATTGTTCCCTGGGCTGCTGCAGAGTCTCACCCCAAAATGGCTCGGTCCTCACATTTCTTATACTCTCCCTGTCTCTTGTTGTTCAGCCCCCTGAGCCTCTTCACTCTTTGATGGCATCAGGACAAAACAGTTTCATTTCAGGATGCCTTCGCACCACAAATGCTTCTCCAATTTTATTTTCTGATGTTTTAATCTGTTTTAAATCCTGTACCACTGTATGTTTTGTTTGTTCTTTGCACGCTGCTTTGAGACACATGTGAAAAGCAGGATATAAATTATTTTTACAGGGATCTTATGAGGATGCTGTTGTCCTTTGTGAAAGCCCACTGTCCTGATCATGCAGTTTCAGCTAAGCCATTCACGCCTTATCTATTTGAAACTTACAAGGAAGTTTGCTCGCCTCTACATCATTTTGGAATATGGTCAACTCCATTGCTTTCTCAGAGACAAAATCCTGTTTATCTGAGGTAGCCATCAGTCTCTCTCACCTTATTGTTTTCTCTCAGTAGTTTAAGCAGAGCCAGCATCCACATATTCATTAGTAATTGATCATTGATTACAATACATTGGGGAATGAGACTATCAATAAATTGTTTATAATTGATTACAGTACATTTGAGAATTAAAAATAGAAACAATAATAATATATGACCATGCAATCACAAGGGTGGAAAATCCCATTGAAATATGATTTTATCTGGTAGTGTTTGTAAATATGCAATTGTTCGTTGTATTTCAATACCCCATTTAGAATCTTATAATTGCACCCAGTTCATTTGATCCTGATTTTTTATTTTTCACTTGACTATGTTATCAAAAGCTCCTTGTGTTGAACTTATATTATTTTCTTGTTTGTTAATGTTTGTTTTTTTCTTGGTGTAGTTTTGGGGTGGGTGTGTGGGTGTTTGTGTGAATGAAGCTTTATCATAAAGCACTTGAGGTATATTAAAAGGTTCAAAGCTAAACACCCATTAAAGATATACATGAGCAGATTGTATTCACAAAATTTCATGAAGACTCACATGAGAGAATGACAGCTGACTTCCCTGGGCCTATTCCTTGGTAAATGGGCACCGGAATGCAGCCTGACATTACTGCTGTGTGTGTGTGTGTGTGTCATGTTCTTCACACTGTGGGAAAGATAAAATCTTTCTCACACATGATGAATAATGGCAAAAAATCACACTGAATAATGAAAATGAATAATTTGGCAAGAACCAACATCCAGCAAACCAACTTCTAAATACTTTTGAATATCAAATCATGAATATCAATCTAGGGGTAGTAGAATAAATACCATAAAAGGAAGTTTTGCAGCTCATGAAGTTGTAATGGTATTTTTGTTTGTTTTGAAGGGACAGTGCATTGACCGCAGCATGAAAGAGTAAGCATTGGGGGCCCAGTTAAACTAGAAAGAAATGCTGAAACTTCACATCAGCGCCTGAGAGTGATGACTCATGTTTGGTCTTTCAGGTCTTTGTAGTTCGCAATTACAACCAGCAATGTGTTAAGCTTCTGCTCTTGGATTTGAGAAGCCATCGCAAAGGAAAAACGCCATGCTTTCATTAACAATGAGTTAAGCTGGGATGGGGAGCTCATCTAGCAAGCGTGCCACATCCTTCCTCCCCCCTAGCCCCCACCGGCCAAGTCTGACAGGTAGGCAAGGCTGCTCTCCGGACAATCACCTGCCATCATCAGGTGGGCTCACCTTTGTTCTGCTTGCAAGAGGTTTCATTGATGGCAGCCACACCTTTACGTGCCTCACATCTGATATCATATACGATTTTACCTTTCCATAGTAGACTAATTTCTAGATACACTCACAGACCTCCCCGTTCTCCACTCAGGCAGGCAAGAGTCAATATCAGAGTGTGAGGGCACAGTCCAGTCAGCAGAAACACTATGGGAGGGGGCAAGCAAGGCTAGTGTTCAGGGAAGTTTTTAACGTGTGATATTTTATTGTATTTTTGGTTTTTATGGAAGCCGCCCAGAGTGGCTGGGGAGGCCCAGCCAGATGGGCGGGGTATAAATAATAAATTATTATTATTATTATTTATTATTATTATTATTATTATTATAGTGAAGGGTGTGACCTGGGAATAAAGAAGGGGGGTTGTACAGCCAAGGGAGAGTCTCAAGGGTAAATAAGAGGGGTCTGGAAAGCCACATTTGGCCTCTGGGATTAAGGTTCCCAACCCTTGTCTTAAGTGTGTTCTCCTTCATGGAGAGCACGTGTTGTGGTGAGGGCTATCAAGACACCCACTGTTGCTGGGCGGGAAAGAGGGTGACCACCATTATCACTGAGCTCTTCTTGTTGCTGGGGAGATTTATATGTTGCCATTTTGTGATTGACAGCCATAGCCTTTAAATACCCCGCACGCAGCATTGAGCTCCCTCTTTTTCGCTGCGCACATCAGATCACCCGCCCTCCCTCCCTGTCTTCAGGGTTGTTCGCTTGACCTTGCTATGTGTGCTGGTCCCGGGGGAAAGGTACCGTGAGTGTAGCAGAGTCCACACGAAGAGGGGCGAGGTCCGATGCAGGGAGCCGGACGGGGAACAGGAATGCTGGAACAGAAGGCTGAGCAGGTAACAGGAACGCCGGATGGTCGGGAACAGGAGGCCGAGCAGGGAACAGGAGTACTGGATAGTCAGGAACAGGAAGCCGAGCAGGGATCAAGAACACAGGAAGGTCCATAGCCAACAACGACGTTGCTCCCGCAACCTGGGGCCGGCCTGACTGGGCTTTTATCCTCTTCCAAGGTCAGGGGCGGTCCCGACCCCCAGGAGCCCTGTCTCCTCTGGCCTTAAGGCGAGCACTCCTCCTGGGGGCAACCAGTTCCCTTCGCCTCTCTGCCCTAAGCCTCTGCAGATCAGGAGAGGCCGAAGGGTTACTGGGCCCTGGAGGAGGCTCACCTGTGGCCACTGAGTCATCAAGCCCCTCTGGGGCCAGAAGGGCTTCACCTGGGGCCAGCTCCTGATGCACTGCCACAGGTGCAGGCTCCTCAGCATCTAGGCCTTGCCCCAGTTCAGCCGGCCCTGGAGGCGGGGACTCCTGTGCAGGCTGGGATTCCTCTGTTTCATCCTCCGAATCGGAATCCCAGGCCATCACACTATGCCTGTCATGGGGTTGTCTGCTTATGGGGCAGGGGCCCGGTAGGAATGTTGTCCATTTGGCTGATTGGCTGCTGCCATTTGGTTTTTGCCTACTGCATAGCAAATCATCACAACTTGTAAGGTTGAGGTTAGGCATTGGTTTTATGAATTGGTTGGTGGAGGGGTATGGATTGGCTGTGCCTGCCCCTCCAAATGCTGCTGCTGCAAGGGTATTCCGTTAAAGGAATCCAGGGGCTCGCCTTTCTTTTGTCTGAACCCCTGCCAAGGGGCTAGGGCCACGCAAGAGCCCCTGGGGGCATTTGGGGAGACGTGAGGCATGGTACCCAGCTCCATCTCTCTCCCCAAAATGTTTTCCCTTTCTGACTTTGCAGGCGTGTGAATGTCAGTCTGTCCCCGTACGGGGTCAGATAGTCGCAACCAGTGCCTAAGCAACCACTCACATTCTTGTAATTTTAATAAAGTTGTGGCCAAAATTATGCCAAAAACCTTAAACTAAAATTATGTGTCAATTGTGTTTATTTGGGGGGTGTCTTGGGGACCTCGACACACAAATGCATTTTACAGCCAAGTGTAAGTGGAAACTTTCTTTTTCAGTTGGCAGTCTGATACATGTAATTCATAGGAGGAAGGGGGAAATTATTGGTAGCATTTATCATTATCACCACTACCACCACCGTCTATTAGCTGCTTAACTTGTAAAAATGACTCAAAGCAACTTACAAAAGATGCCCCTTTTCACTCTGCTGAATACTTACATCTTAAGAAGAAAGAAAATCTCACCACGATATGTAAGAGTTCTTTGCAAAGTGGCCTCTCCAAACAGCTTCTGTTTCCATTTTAATAATTAACTATCTATTTATCATCTATCTATCTATCTATCTAAATATATACATGCATACTGATAGAAAGAAAGAATTAAAAATTGCAGGTAACTTGAAACATTCCAGATAGACCTGCAACCTGAGATGGTCTTGTTTGAGGGAATTAAAATCACTGTTTTCTTGATGTTAGCAGACAGCGAGTATGCAGTCTGTGGCTATTTATAACTCACAAACAAGCAGACAGCTAATATAGCCAAGAGCAAGTAGTAACAGAGTAATATAATTCTATTAGCCAACATAGGCAGGCATGTTGTCTGATCTAGCCATGTGTAGATGTGTTTTTATCATCCATATGTTAAAAACAACCCAGAATTCTTTTAATGTGAACATTAAATTATACCATTCCAAAGACAGTGAGTCCCTGCAAGGGCTACAGGATGGCAGTGCCTGAGCAATAGTTAGGGGAAGCCATGAGATTATTATATATGATCTTGATTTGGTTATTTGTTTTTAAAAGCCACACACCACCTATGGTGCATTTACTCACTAGGATTATTGTGTTACTTAATGCCAATGCTAGCACTTCTGCCCCCTTGCTAACAATCCTTTTGCTTGTTGTGTTATGGAACTGTGGCATTTTGTATCAATACTACTGTCTCGCTGACAAACATACACCTATGTTCTGTACTGACCCAAAATAATTCTTGGTGTTTCTAAAAGGATGAATAATTAACTGAACATTTCCCCTTGGTCGCGCTGGTCGATGATCTCCGGCAGGCTAGGGACAAAGATGAGAGCTGTTTCCTAGTTCTGCTGGATCTCTCAGCGGCTTTTGACACCATCGACCATAACATCCTTCTGGACCGTCTAGAGGGGCTGGGAGCTGGGGGCACTGTTATACAGTGGTTCTGCTCCCTTCTCCTGAGCCGTGTCCAGAAAGTGGGGGGGGGGTGAGTGTTCAGACCCCTGGGCTCTCACTTGTGGGGTGTCTCAGGGTTCCATCTCTCCCCCATGCTTTTTAACATCTACACGAAGCTGCTAGGAGAGAACATCGGGGGTTTGGGTTGGGTGTCCATCAATATTCGGATGATACCCAGCTGTACCTCTCTTTTAAATCAGAACCAGTGAAGGCAGTGAAGGTCCTGTGTGAGTGTCTGGGGGCGGTTGGAAGATGGATGGCAGCTAATGGATTAAGGTTGAATCCTGACAAGACAGAGGTACTGTTCTTGGGGGACAGGGTGCGAGCTGGTGTGGAGGACTCCCTGATCCTGAGTGGGGTAACTGTGCCCTTGAAGGACCAGGTGCACAGCCTGGGAGTCGTTTTGGACTCACAGCTGTCCATGGAGGTGCAGGTTAATTCTGTGTCCAGGGCAGCTGTCTACCCTACCTGCCCACAGACTGTCTTGCCAGAATGGTGCATGCTCTAGTTATCTCAAGCTTGGACTACTGCAATGCACTTTAGGTGGGGCTACCTTTGAAGGTGACTCAGAAACTGCAATTAATCCAAAATGCAGAAGCTAGACTGGTGACTGGGAGTGGCCGCTGAGACCATATAACACCGGTCCTGAAAGATCTTCATTGGCTCCCAGTACATTTCTGAGCACAATTCAAAATGTTGGTGCTGACCTTTGATGCCCTAAACGGCCTCGGTCCTGTATACCTGAAGAAGCGTCTCCACCCCCATTGTCCAGCCTGGACACTGAGGTCTAGCACCAAGGGCCTTCTCGGTAGTGGCGCCTGCCCTGTGGAACACCCTCCCAGCAGATGTCAAGGCAATAAGCAACTATTTTACTTTTGAAAGACAACTGAAGGTGGCCCTGTTTAGGGAAGTTTTTAATGTTTGATGCTGTATTGTTTTTAATATTCAGTTGGAAGCCACCCAGAGTAGCTGGGGAAACCCAGCCAGATGGGCAGGGTATAAATAATGAATTATTATTATATTATTATATTATTACTCCCCATGATTATGGAGCAAAAGTGTCATTCAATATATCCTGGCCTTTATCCTCAGATTTTAACAGTTCTGTCTGAATCTCTGTCTCCGAGGCGAGCATCGTCAAGCAATTTCAATTTCATTGATGAGGAAGGTGAACATCAATATGTAATATATTTACAGCAAAATAATAATAAAAAGGGTTAAAATTGTACCAACCCAAATACCACTTCCAGGTGGTGAAGAGAAATTTGCTTGTTTTCCCAGAACAAATCATTTCTGGCTCTGTGGAGGAAAATAGCTGCTTGTCAATGCTATACGCCCACGCAGCAAGAAGATGAAATTGGCACCTGAATTCTGCAGCACGGCAGATATTTCCATTCATTACAAACAAAACAGCTGTTTAAATGTAGGGTGTTAATAAGATCGGCAATGCAATTATTAGCTGCTGATCATGGCCTGATCCAATGCCTCTCAATGCCTCTAGAACTTCAGGAGCATTGGCACAACTGTGTATGTGAATTGAGAACCAATCTAGTGTGTTCTATGATGTGTTTGCAGCTTCCACCATGTCTTGGAATGGTTGGTTTTGCTTGTAGGCTATTGAACTTGGGCAGCTAGCAAAAATAGCACCTGTAGGACTCTATGCCAAAGGCAGTGATCCTGCACGGTGCAGCTTGCTATCGCTCAGAAACATACCCTCCAAGTGTCCCTGTTTTCCAGGGACAGTCCCAGAATTATGAAAGCCATCCTGCTTTCTGATTTGATCCCAGAATGTTCCTAGTTTCGGAACAAGATGGAGATAAGTTGAAGTTACAGAGTCATGAGAATTTGAAAACTAAAGTACGAGATTGGCTCCATTATTATCAAATAATGGAGGTTTATAAACAAGACAGGAAAATTGGCTTCCAGGTGGAGAAGTCAAAATTAGAAACTGAACTGTTAGAACCCAATACTAAGAATTTGTCAAGAATGTATAACTTGCTGCTGAAATGGAATACACAAGATGAAATAGTTAAATCAGCTATGATTAAGTGGGCACAGGACATTGGTCATAACATTATGTTTGCTGACTGGGAATGGTTGTGGAACACCGGTATAAAATTTACGGCATGTAATGCCCTAAAGGAAAATATTATGAAAATGATTTATAGGTGGTACATGACCCCAGCCAAGCTAGCAAAAATTTACCATTTGCCTGACAATATGTAAAGAAACTGAAGGTACTTTCTATCACCTTTGGTGGACGTGCCCGAAGATTAAGGCTTCCTGGGAAATGATATATAATGAAATGAAAAAGGTACTTAAATGTACCTTCCCTAAGAAACCAGAGGCCTTTCTCTTGGGCATTGTCAGCCAATTGGTGTCAAAGAAAGATAGAACTTTCTTTATGTATGCTACCACAGCAGCAAGGATACTTATCGCAAAGTACTGGAAGACGCAGGAGTTACCTACTCTGGAAGAATGGCAGATGAAGGTGATGGACTATATGACATTGGCTGAAATGACTGGCAGAATCCGCGATCAGGGGAAAGAGACGGCGGAAGAAGATTGGAAGAAATTTAAAATCTATCTTAAGAAATACTACAAAATTGATGAATGCTAAAATGTTGAGGTTTTTTAGAAAGAAAAGGAGATTACAGTGATAAAAGATTAAGTTAAAGAAAAGAATAATGAAGGAATATATTTGATAAGATTAAATTTAGGATTTGCTGAAATAATTTTGGAATTTGGGATGTAGAAAGGGGAGGTTTGGGGGAGTCCGAGAAGTGAGGTTTATGAAAAAAAGGATATGAAATTATACATGTTTGTTTGTCCCTTTTTATTTGTTTGTATTGTTTATAAAAAAATTGTAAAACTAATAAAAAAAATTATTAAAAAAAACAAAAACAGAATGTTCCTAGTCCCCCCCCCCCAGCACTGCTGCTGTCCAGTGGCGAAGCTGCATGCTCTGGCACCAGGGGCCAAGAGCAGGTGTGGGCGTGGCTGGTGTGTGTCCCAGGGTGTGTGATGTCTGCCTGGGGGCGTGGTGACCAGGGCGGTGGGGGTGCGTGGCACATGTCGGGGGGCAGCTGCAATGGTACCCCACTCCCCGATGGTCTGTGGGCAGTGCACTCCCTCTGCCCCCCCGTTCCTCCACCATCGAGCTCAGGGAGGAGGATGAGCGACAATGACAGTGGCTGCTGCAGTGGCGAGGAAGCATCTCATTGTGTCTCCATGGCCACCGTTGCCAGCATCCTCCTTTGGGCAGCTTGTAGCAGCTGCTGGAGAGCGGAGGAGGAGGAGAGGGTGCTGCTGATGCCCAGCCCTGTGTGACGTGCTGGCTCTGAGGGGCAGGCAGAGGGCAGGGTCACCCTGGGTGGGAAGAAAGGGTGAGCAGAATGGAACGCAATGAGTCTTGCTTTTAAACAAAAAACGCTTTGTGCATTCGTGTTTAATCTTGCCCCTTTCTAAAATTTATTTATTGGTGTGTGTTTTTCTTTTTGTAAATCTACCAAAGAATAAAATGAAATAAAATAAAATCGGGATTAAGGGGTTTTCTCAGCACAGTGGAGGATGTTGTGTGCTGTATATCTCCTTCCTTGCTCATCCAGTGATTAATCCTTGACTTGATTGTTCACTTTTCATATTGGGGGAAAAACATGTATTCAAGGTGATTCACAGTCATAACTATGTGCAAATAATGCAATACAATGAAAACACAGGGAGACTATTGGAAACATTAATAAAAAATTAAGGCCATTAGCAGCCAGATGCAGGACTTATGCTAATATAATGGGATCACGAATGAATGGATTTTTCAGATCTGCATGTCAATAGGGCTACTATACAATGCGAGTGGGTAAATTTAATGCTTTTTCAGTCTGAGCAAGCATTTGCATTCCTAGAAATAAAAGTTTCACCCAGAACAATGGCCCAATTCACTGGTAATAGCTAAACCCCATTTGCAAAGAAATGGAAAGTAAAAAAGGGATCTAAACAAACTTCAGATGGAACAATTTAAAATTGGCAAGCGAGCAAATTGGCATAAAAGCCCCTAGAGAAGCCATGCTGCCTTCTTTAATTAAAAGATAATTAAGAATTATGATTAATTATTTGAAAAGATCGCTTGCATTTTCTGTCTCTTTGGATGAACGTCAACTGAAATATACAAAAGGTGATGAGGAGGTTTGCCTTTTCTGTATTCAGCAAGATTTCATCTGGCAAATGATATATTATGGCTGGAGAAAAGAATGCAGAAGAGAAGCTAACCCTTCACGTCTGTCAATTGTCAGCTGTATTTTCATAGTCAGGACTCTTGCACGTGTCCAAACTGACATGCTTTCACCATCATATGATGCATTCACCATATGATCTATTCTTCAAACACAGTACACTTTTGTTTTAATATAATGGGTGTTTTGAATTCAACTACTTTAACAATGGTAAATTCTGAAACCTTCATTCCAATCAGTTTCCATGAGTTGGAATTATTGATTGAAACCAATGATACTGCTCCCAAGTACACCTGTCATTCAGGATTGTGGGAAGAACCATAAAGACAAACCTAATTGCAGACAAATATCCAAGTGTGAGCGGTTAAAATCTTTACATTGAAAATAAAGCACTTAAGGGAATGAAGTATAGGCTTGGTCTTTGTGAGAAAGGGATGTTGGACTAGACAGTCCTTTGGATCTTCTTATGTTCTTGACACCCAGATTCACTTTTACTACTACTTGTACATTGCTTGAGAAACTCTGATTCAAAATGTGCTAATCTAAGCTGGCTATTTTATACAGATATGAAAACAGTCTGTTTTAGGTAATGCTGCTTGTGCAGAAGCAACCCATTCAACTAATTGTTGTTTCCCCAGTCTGGGGAAAAGGTGGGATATAAACAACAACAACAACAACAACAACAACACAACAATCACAACACTTGGCTAGCTTATAGTTATAATGCGGGCATGGGCAAACGCTGGACAGCAGCCCAGATGTATACCCTGAAGATGACTGAGATTGCAGCTCTGAGATCCCCTTTACATGGGATTAAGCCCCATTGAGCTCCATGGGACTTGCTTAACTGGAGCACCACCTCGCCTGGCATCGCCCCATAAACTCTTTTTCAAAACATTTGTTTTGAACAGACACAATTCACTGTCTGCAGACTAACTGGCATTTCCCTGTTCAGTCAAGCATTCAGGCAAGCTGCTGCCGCAGCATGACTCATTTCCCCCTCTCTCGTTTGGATCCCGTGTACTCTCTGGCCAGCGCAAACACAGAACATCACGGCAGTGCAATAGTTTATATTAAGCAATACAGCTATCACTGAGTTGCTTTGAGTGCCTCAACTGATGGCACAGACGAAAAGAAACCTATTAAGATGATGCCAGCTTGAAAGAACTGCAGTCGTTTAAAAGCAACAATCAATGCAAATATGTCATATAGGATGGTACAATAATTGTTTCTGGAAAGCAATCTGAGAGAGGAGAAATGTGGCCAAACTTGGAAAAGGGGGGAATTTTAGATGCCTTTTCACTTCCACAGGGCCTCTTATCTTCATATTTTTGTTTCTAGTCCCACCCAGCATGGCCTGTTTGTAAGGCTGCCTTCTTCCTGGGCTGGCACCAGGCAATTAAACAGCATGGGCTTCCCAGTGCACCTTTGAATATATGCTCATTATAGCCAAAAATAGGAGGAGGATTGGGTAAGGTTGCTAGATGCCAATATTCAGAAGCCAGTGTGTGCATTTCAAAGAAAGCAAAACAAAACTGTACCTTGGCAGAGCGCAGCATGCACAAAACTGCTGATGGCCAAAAAGGAGCCTAATTTGAAATATTTGAGTGGCCTTTCAGTTTGTTCAATTGCTGACTTCTTCCCTCCTGCAAATAATAATAATAGTAGTATTTTTTTGGCAAGCTCTTAGATGTAAACTTGCTGAGCTAATCCACATCTAATTAGAGACTTTAAGTAAAATGCTCCTATAAAGTGGTGCTGGAACCAAAACTGCTACCTCATCGTATATTCCTCTCCCCTTCTCCCCCCCCCCCCATTTTTAGTCCAGAAAGAGTTTCATTTATTTACTGTATTGCCAAACGTTGCACAATTTGGCATTTTCATGATCATTCAGACAAGGGGCTGCCTCAATTTGTCCATATGCAAGACAAGGTCAGACCACCACTCTGTGGACATTACTTGGTTTTGAAAATAATTGGGATAATGTGAGATACATACATTGGATGATCACTGATGCATTACCATAAAAAAGTATTTGCCCTCTACCACAGCCTCTTCCTGCTCACTAAACCCTGTTACCTGAATTTGCAGAAATGCCAGTTGAAAAATCTGTTTAGTGGACACAGAGCTTGGGATCAAAGGGAATAACTACCTGCAAAACCAAAATATGAGTTTACCCTTTAAAATGTAGTTTAAGAAATAAAATTACAATGATGGTTGTTGAATTCTTAGTTACTTTTTTGCTGTAAAGAAATGCAGAAAATAAAAAGCTGTATTTATTCAATTTCTGCCTGTCAGGCAGTTATGAAAGGCACCTCAGTTCTGCTGGAGTGCAAAGAAGGAGGAGAGTGATTGTTCTGAGGAATACTATGGCATTGCTGGGTTCCTGTTTGTTTGTCTTCTATACCATGCATAGACAAAAATGAATGCAGCAGTGACAGCCTGTGATGCTAAGTCTTACCAGTTCAGCCCTGTTATCTCTTTCTGAGTGATAAGTGAAGGTTCTGGTATATCATTATATGTGTAGCTTGACAAGTATGGAAGATAAACTACATATATATCAACATTAATCTCCCCCACACCTTAACAGAGCCATCTGCTTGCATGCTGGAAATGCGTATTTACTATAATTATCGCTTTGCATGTTGCACTAGTTAAATCAGGAATGGGTATAAAATCAGATTTCATTTACATGAGAGGCGGTGTGAGTGCTTTAATCTTCACCCAACAGCCAGAATTCAACCTGAGCAAGAACATAAATATGAAATTACTTCAGAAGTACATTTCTCTACACATTGTAACTTAGCTTCCAATGGATATGGATCATATTCTGATGATTTCCCTTTTGAGTAATCCGTTAACAAATGGTATACATGTTACTGACCAATCTAAGAGCTTTAAACTCAAGAAGAGCTGTAATTGACAGTGGGTCCGAAAACATAAGCAAACACTTGCGGAATCACACCAGTGGTCAATCTTGTCCAACATCTTGTCCAACATCCAGATGCCTATGGCAAGCCAAAAAGCAGGATTTGAGAGCAGCACACTCTGCCCACCCTGTCTCCAAAAATGGAGGTAGAACACAGACATTGTGACTGGTAGCAACTGATAACCTTATCCTCCAAGTATTTGTCTAGTTCTCTTTTAAAGCCATCCAAGTTAGTGACCCTTGCAACTTCTGGGAGCAAATAATATACAGTGGTACCTCGGGTTACATACGCTTCAGATTACATACGCTTCAGGTTACATACGCTTCAGGTTACACACTCCGCTAACCGAGAAATAGTGCTTCAGGTTAAGAACTTTGCTTCAGGATAAGAACAGAAATCAGGCTCCGGCGGAGCGGCGGCAGCAGGAGGCCCCATTAGCTAAAGTGGTGCTTCAGGTTAAGAACAGTTTCAGGTTAAGAACGGACCTCCGGAACGAATTAAGTATTTAACCTGAGGTACCATTGTACGGTAGTTTAACTAGGCACTGTATGAAGCCTCCTTTCCTTCCTTCCAACATTCAGCTTCATTGGACGGCCACAGGTTCTTGTGCTAATGAGGGAGAAAAATACTTCTCACTCCACTTTCTCCACACTATGTATAATTTTATATAGCTCCATCATGTCTGTTCTTGCTCACCTTGTTCACAATTCTGCAACCTTTCCTCATGGGGAATCACTCCACCCCCTTGATCCTTTTGGCTGCCTCTTTCTGAACCTTTCCAGCTCATCAATATCCTTTTTGAGGTGAGGCAACTAGAAATGTACACAGTATTCCAAGTGCAGCCACACCATAGACTTGTATAATGGCATTATGATATTGGCAGTTTTATTTTTCAGTTCCTTTTCAGGATGGGTTTTGCCATTTTTCACGTTTGCCACACATTGGGTCAACACTGTCATCAAACTATACACTACAACCCCAAAGTCTTGTTCCTTGTCAGTCGCTATCAGTTCAGACCCAAAGAGTGTATATGTGAAATTTAGATTTATTTATTTTTGCCCCGGCATGCATCACTTTTCACTTGTTTGTATTGAATTGCATTTTAAATTTTACTGCCCATTCATCGAGTTTGAGGAGATACTTTGTGAGCTGTTCACAGTCTTTTTGTTTTGTTTTAATAACCCTGAGTGATTTGGTATCATCAGCAAACTTGGTTACCTCACTGCATATCCTTAACTCTAAATCATTGATGGACAAGTTAAAAAGCACAGGTCCCTATACCAATCCTTGGGAGACTTCAATTTATACATACTGTACTTCCTATTAATTGCTTCCTGTTCCTTAACCAATTACTGATCCAAAAGAGGATCTCTCCTCTTATCCTGTGACTGCTAAGCTTACTCTGGAGTTTTTGGTGAGATACTTCATCAAAAGCATTTTCTAAGTCTAAATACACAGTGTTAGCTGGCTCACATCTATCTTTATGTTTGTTGATACTCTCAACTCAAAGTTCCTGAGACAGGTCTTACTCTAGCAGATGCCATGCTGTTTCCACTTCTGCAAGCCTTGTTGTTCTGTGTGCATGGTAATTTTGCCCTTGACAATGCTTCCCACCAGCTTCCTAGGACTGTTTTGCTGCAACAGAAAATTAGGAAACTGCTCTAATTTTATTGGAAAGCTGAAATCCACTGTTTTGTCTTCTGCAATACAAAACTGACCAGGCTTGCTTGAGGGGCTGTGAGAGCTGCCCTAAAGGTGCAGGTTAAATCGAGGTTCCAAAACACACAGGGAACTTCCATGGGTACAACTGACCTCTTTATTGACTTCCAACTTGTGCAAATGGGCTACAGATGGGCAGAGCTAGCAAGCTCATCCCCGCTGCTCATGTGGCAATGTACCCATGTACGGTACATAATGCCTGAATAGGGCAACTGTCTCTTAGCACACACACACCCCTTGACCTGTGGGGTTGTATGTGAGTAGGAAAGATTTGCCCCAAGTAGGGCTTGTCCTATGTAGCATGATAATATCTTTGAAAGAAAATTGAAAGCAGGTGGCCTATGTGTTAGCTCTTTGAGTAAAGCACTTTCCCATTGTGTGGCAACTATTTCAACCATGAAAGCCTTCTTTTGTATGGGGTTACCGAAACCATGGTTGAAATCACCCCAGCTATACAGGGAGCCATTTCACACTGTTCTTGTGGATTTCAATAGGCCTTGCATGGAAGAACTTCTGTGTGGATTGTGGTAGTGGCTGATGCCCTTTGAGACTGGTAGGGCAGAAGCTAGAGAGAGACTAACAGCTGGTGGCGCCAGAGCCAACTCACTCTAATCTTGTCCCAGTCCTACCTTTGGCTTAATTCTACAAGGGCAACACTGAGACTGTGGAGGAGGAAGCTGACAAGCAATGCCATCCCCTGGACTGTTTGTAAGCAAGAAGGCAGGTAGTTGGGAGCTTGCTGATGGCAGACTGAGGTTGGTGAGGCAGTACCCCATTCACCCAAATGGCTTGTCCCCCACTGGTAGATTGTGTCCTGATTGTATCCCCCCCCCAGCTGAAATTCTCATTGCACCTTGAAAATACCTGGTAAACAATCATGAGGGATGTAAGCCCTTGATCTGCCTACTTTCGCATTTGTGGTTATTCTTCTGCTAGCACCCCGGGTATCTGAGAAAATGGAAGACCAGCATGGAAGAGCAGAACACCCACTGTGTGGAAATGAGACAGATTTAATGAGCAAGTGACACATTCCAATTCGTCTCCTCCGGTAGTCAGCAATCAAACATTTTTTTATATTTTTTATGTGTAGCTTCAGTGAAATCCAGCAGATCGAATGCTTAGTAAGATCTCAGCAGCTCCTAATTAAGATCTTTCCGTCACAGCATGTAAAATGTCAAGTACCAGAAGACATAGGATTAATAAATTATTTTTAGTGGCAATTTGGCTCATGCCTTCAGAATTTCTAACTGGGCCTTAATAAGCTGAATGCTATCGTGTTGCAGGGAGGCTGCTCTGAACTGAGTGCAAGTTCTGAGTAGTCTCAAAACTTGCGGAATAGTTTATTCCTTCATTTCCTTTCAGTACTGCCGGCACATTGTGAAAATGTGTAGGGCACTTTTAATCATTTAGGAATGGAAATGTAGGAAGCTTAATTAAGCCACTGGTCCATCTAGCTCAAAATTGCCTACCTTGACTGGTAGCAGTTCTCCATGATTTCAGATCTCTCCCAGCCCTACCTGGAGATGCCGGGGATTGAACCTGGCACCTTCTCCATGCAAAACAGATGCTTTGCCACTGAGCTACGGCCCTTCAATGCCCATTCTTCATTCAACAGTAGATTTTAAAACCTTGATGGAAGACTTTTTGCAGAGGGTGGGGCAGGTGGGATGTGACCTTGTCTCTGCTTCTTGATCTCGTGATAGCTTCTGACCGTGGTATCCTCCTGGACCAGCTCCAGGGAATGGGGAGTTCCAGCCCTACCTTTGGGACTCAGTCCAGAAAGTAGCATTGGATGAGTGAGTTTTGGTCCATTGATGGCTATGTTATGGGGTGCAGCAGGGCAAGATCTCAACCCCAATTCTATTAACAAGCTATATTAAGCTGCTGGGAGCAGTCGCTGGAAGGCATTGAAGCCACCAACGTGGATGGCTTTACAGAGGCTTAGACGAATTCATGTAGGATAAGTCTGCTCACCCCTTTAGGTGTGGTGGCATTGCAGGATGACAGAGGCTCCACTGGGGCCCTGACAAGGGAGCCATGGCTTCAGTGCCCTTCCGGATAGGCAGTGGGGGCATAAGCCCCCATTGCCTATCAGGAGCTGGATCCTAGCCTGCACCCTGCTTTGGCCAATGGGGATGCAGGCTGGGACTTGGGCTGTGCTGGCGGCGGGTCTGCCCCTTGGCCATTTCAGCAGCCAGCACCTGTGGCACTACCAGTTTGTAGCCACAATGGCTACGCTCTGCCTCCATGGCCACTGCAGGAGGGGGATAGTGCTCTGTACTGAGGCCCAGCTTGCAGGTTTCCCACAGATATCTGAGTAGCCACTGTGAGAACAGGTTGCTGGACTAGACGGGCCTCTGGACTGAACCAACAGGCTTCTTCTTATGTTCCAATTTGTATTTCTGAATCCAGAAATATGAACTTCTAACATTGATTTGAAGTAACTATTTTATAAATATTTGTGGCATGGCAAATTGTGGTGCAGTATACAGGAGTGCAGGGATGCCGGTGGCACTCTGGTCTAAACCACAGAGCCTAGGACTTGCCGATCAGAAGGTTGGCGGTTCGAATCCCCACGACAGGGTGCGCTCCTGTTGTTTGGTCCCTGCTCCTGCCAACCTAGCAGTTCGAAAGCACGTCAAAGTGCAAGTAGATAAATAGGTACTGCTCTGGTGGGAAGGTAAACAGCATTTCCGTGCACTGCTCTGGTTCACCAGAAGCGGCTTAGTCATGCTGGCCACATGACCTGGAAGCTGTCTGTGGACAAATGCCAGCTCCCTCGGCCTATAAAGCGAGATGAGCGCGCAACCCCAGAGTCGTCCACAACTGGACCTAACGGTCAGGGGTACCTTTACCTTCATACAGGAGTGCACATGAAAATGTTATTGCTGATAACCAAACCCACATGGATTTTGCAGATAATAATTGCAAAAAAGAAATGATCAGTAATCTAATGTCCTGGTTACAGATCTTTTCCTCAAAATGCCATATGGCTTTTGCATCCCAAAGTAGTAATCTTCAAATGTATTTTTGAGTGGAAGAAAAAGAAACTTTCATTAAGGTTACAATGTTACTAAATCTCAATAAACTCAGTAGGGATTATTTATGAGAGCAGACATATATAGGATTTCACCGCATGAATAAATTCCAAGATTTAAAAAAACGCTGGATTTTTCTTCCTACAATTGCAGGAATCTGATATATAAATGTAAAGTCTGAAATTGGGATTATATAGAAAAGGACATGGTCTCAATTAGAATACATGCTCGGTCAACTGCTGTACATCACCCCAATTCAATATAAGAATAATCTTGTTCTTTCTGTGGGCTGTGTGAAATCCCCATCTTGTTTCTCCCAAAATTTAACCACTGCCTTACCACATAATTTATTTGGTCAGATAGAAACTGTTCTGTCATGAGGTGCTCTTGCCTTTTAGTAGAGAAAATGGGAATCTTTCAAGTAATTGCAATCTGTGGCCAGACGAGCAGTCGTTAACTTGTGAATAACAAGTTCCAGGAAAGGTAAGTCTCTTCCACTTACTTGTTGTCTGTCTCGGCAAAGATTATCACATCTAAAATCACCTTCCTTTTTATTATTTAAGAAAGAATGTGGCCTGCCCAATTAAAACAATGTTCTAACCAGAAAAGAGTTGGCCTATTTAACCTTACTCATATCAACCATTTCCTAAGAAGTCGTGGAGAAAAATATTCCACTGCTTCCAGTCTGAAGATGCATAACTGGTCTTGTAATTCAATACTTCAAAATCAATTTGCAGTAACCTCAGAATGAAAGGTTCAAAATGTGAGAAAGAAAATGAATAGCTTTTCTTGAGCGCTGTCATACTCATTAATGGAAAGTGGGGACAGAACATCAGATGAACTGTCTCGTTGACTAAGCTAGGCCTTGGAAGGGAAGTTGCATAAGTGAGAACAGCGATACACATATGGCTGGCCACATGTCCTAATTTCAGAACACCGTCCTCTGTTGAGGGGCTGTCTATTCCAAGCCTAGGTTTAAAATAAGGACCTATAGGAAGGGAGAAAACAAGGGCCTTAGAGTTGCTCATCAACAATTACTACCTGGACAGCAGACTAAGCAGGTGTGCAGGTCACCTGCTCACTGTAACATGTATTGAGTGATATATGAGTTAATCATACTCAGAGTAGATGCACTGCAATCAATGGACTAAAATCCATTTGTTTCCATGGGTCTGCGCCAAGTATGACTTGCGTGGTGGACATAACCCATTGTGTTTCTAGTTATGTTATAGAAATTTACATATAATTTACATATAAATTTATATGTGGTCACACTAGTTGACATTCAGGCCCAGAGTTTGCTGAAGAGCAGGGAACTAGGAAAAGAGATGGGTTAGCAAAGGCAGGTGGCTCGCAGGTACATTCAAGTTGCATGGATAATTGGGCTTCAGGTTTTTGCCTTGCCATTGCCTTCACCAAATAGATCACCTGCACAGTGAAGCTATATCTACAAGCACTCCCTGTTCAATATGGCCAATCAATTGCAGAGAAATGGGATCATATCCCATATGCTAGTATTCAAATAGGAAGGAGTTGTACCATTTGTCTATCTCTAAAAGACAAAACAAACCCACGCATAAACACCCAAATCTGCCACTCCCTTATATTTACTGCCTAAAGCAGCACACTTAATTTCTTTTATTTATTTCTTTTTGCATTTTTAATACAGAAACAGAAAGGAAAAACAACACCGCCCACAATCCCCTTCCCTCCACTCCCCGGTTGTAGAACTTTCATGTCAATTTCAACATACAACTTAAAGGTCTGGTGACTTCCCTTCCGCCATTTTCCTGGTTCCTTTCTTTTTGTATTACATTGTGTATTCCAGTTTTTTTTAGTCTTTAAAGTTCTTTCTCTGTTAATTTCTGTTAACTTCCATTCTGCTGGATTTACTCAAGACCTGCTAGGTTATTTACTTGTTTATACTGGTTCTTAAAATATTCAATAAACATTTTCCAATCCTCCTGATATTCTTTGTCATCTATTTCTCTTACCCTTTTTGTTATACCTGCCAATTCAGCATATTGAAGCATTTTAAACTGCCACTCTTCCTTTGTGGGTACTGTACTTATTCTCCTCCTTTGTGCCAGTAAGACTTTAGCCGCAGTGGTGGCATATAATAATAATTTTCTTTTGTTTCTTAGGGACTTCTGTTGTTAACATTCCCAAGAGGAATGCCTCAGGCTTTTTTTTGGGGGGGGGAGGGTTTTTTTATAAAAAAATAAACAATTCATTATAAATTATTTCCCAGAATTCCCTGATTACTTTGCAGGACCACCACATATGGAAAAAGGATCCCTCTACTTCCTTGCATTTCCAACATTTACCTTTTCTTTTTAAAATATTTTTGCTAGTTTGGCAGGTGTTAAATACCATCTGTGGCTCATTTTCATCGTATTTTCCTGCAATGCACAACCTGCCACAAATTTCATATTTGCTATCCATAAATTCTCCCACAGCTAAGCAGAACACTTTATCTTAGATCATGCGAGGTTCAAAAAAGCTACACTAAACACAAACTTTTAAAAGGGAGGCATCAGTAGTACCTCCAGGATCCAGCTGAGGATGGATGGAAATGCATTTGTTGAAGACTTCTCATATAGAGGATTCAATCAAACAACACTGCAAATTGCTTGTGTGGAAAATTCCACATCTCAGGTATGACTGGTTATGCCCTGAAATGTCTCTTGTTATCATTCCTTTTCCCTCCCAAAAAAATTAAAATGTAAATAGTCGCAAGGGTAGATGCTTACATTTCACTCAGGAGATGCACTGTTACAAGCAGAGTGCACTATCTAAATTGATTAGTTAATTTCCACCCAGATCCCTAGGCATTTAGGTATTGTCTTCATTGCAGAATGAAGTATTTAAGTGCCATCTGCTAAGAAGCTGAACTAGTATAATCTGCATAACATGAATTGTTGTAATAATGAAAGGCAGTTCATTAAAATTACCTTTTAATTAAGAGACTGGTAGCCGGTGTTCTTTATGTTACAGTGGTTTAGAAGAAAGAATTCTCTTGATCTTGCTATAATCTAAAATTAATAACAGGTTTTTGAAAAAAGACACACACAAAATATGACAGGATGTGCAGTATCACTGAGTAAAGGAAGCTGCCGCTGTTATTCTGTGGAGAGCTGATTTACTTCAAGTGAACCGATGCATTAAAAGTGCCATTTAATGAACAGCTTCTCATTGTTAATAAACAGACATTTATGCAGATTGTATTTGCTTTGTTTCTTTGGGCCCACCTTTCGGAGATGCTGGCCTACTGACTACAAGTGGCGTTCTGAAAATGATAGCTCCAGTTCAGAATTGCATTAATTGATTCTCACATTCACTGTGCTCCTGGAACAGCAATGCCAAAGGGAATCCCTCAAACCTTTCCTTCCACTAACAGCTGCTCTGCAATTTCTGCCACTGTGTTTTGCAGACTAGCATCCTGCGATAGCGAGTAATTCTGACACCTTGGGCACCAGTTGTATCATCAGATGATTCAGAGGATTTCAAGAGTGCTATGGCCTCTCTGCGACCCTCTGAAGGCTGTGACCAAGAATTGGAAGAAGCCTTGTTCACCATAGGCCACTTTTCTCCTAAGAAAGAGGTGGAGAGCGCTGAAGACTTACGTCTAATTTGCAGGTCTGAAAGAATATACATCCTCTCTCTGTGACACAGAGAACCAACTGGGACAAAGAAACAGGAAACCAGTAACATCAACATCCGTATCCCATCTCCCATGAGACTTCCAACAGTCTGGAATGTAAACAGAGTCTTTGACTCCAAGCACTGCACAGTGGCACAACAGAAACCTAACACTTGTATGGTTTTCCCCTTTCTTTTTGAAGCACAATTAGAAATATTAATTTCAGCCCTATTATTTAGAGGTGCTCCAGTCCATGAAAGCTGAAGATCAGGCTTCCAAGCCTAGCTGATGACCTTGCTGGGTGGTTGGAAAAAGAGATCTGGGATTGCAGCCAATAACAACTTTCACCTCCTCCTGCCAACTAAAACAATTCTCACATGTGATATGCAGAAGCAACTAGAGATGGGTGAATCTGTCAATCTAAGTTTTTCATTTTTTCATTCTTAAGATCAGTATTCCATATCAGTTTGCAATTTTTAAAAAGTCCTCATGAAAATTGATCAGCATTTTAGTGTGAAATTATCCTAATATACACAGATTTGTATCCAATTGTGTCCAACATGCACATTTTTTGCAAGGCAATTTCACTAAATATAATGCAGTTTTGTTTCCTAGTTTCACTAATATATGCATTTTTGTGAACACTTTACTTTTTTTGTATATGCATTTTTATACCCATATCCTGGCTGGAAAACTGCATCGCAAAATTCAGGGTGAATTTTGAAAGACGGTTGTGTCTTAGTTCTTGTATTGTTTTGGGAAGTGCAAAAGCGGGAAGCTCATCTTGTGAAGTGAATCAAATGTGAAGTGAATCAAATTTCTCTCCCATACATACAGAAACTGATTGTATAGCATCTTTTTCTCCTGGATTTTCCACCGCGGTCTACTATAGCGCTACTTACTCTAGAGCAGAATAGGCCTTTCTTCTTACCAGACTCTTTGCAAGAGGACATAAGATTGCAAAGATCATAAGAATTGGAGTGTGCAGTGAATTCAGATGAATCCTAAATCGAAACAAGCTGCTTTCGACAGTTTGGGGGCTAGTTTGAGCTGAAGAAGAATCTCTCTAAAGTGCCCCAAACTGAAGCTGAGACCTCCAAAGTGATTTGGGGCAGTTTGCAGATTTGGATGTTAGAAACTGTACACAGTTTTTCTGCATATCCCCCCAAACACACCATATAATGAAAATGCCAGGGTGGGAAGAGGGGGCAGAGACAGCTCTTTTTGTGACCCAGCAGGTCTACCTTTCCTTTTCCAGGGCTCTCCACTCACAATGCTTTGGGGAAAGGGATGTCTAAGTCAGTGTTTCCCAACCACTGTTCCGTGGCACACTAGTGTGCCGCGAGATGTTGCCTGGTGTGCCGCGGGAAAAATTAAAAAATTCGAAAGATTTTTTTTTTTAAGTCACATTTTCGATTGGGGCGCCGTCACTAGATGACCCCTGGGGTTCCCTCCCTCCCTCCGGGGAGGCCCTTCCTGGCTCTCGGCCAAGGCTTGGCGGCTGCCACTCACTCACTCGCTTGCCCGTCCCTCCATCCCTGCACCCGGCCTCTCCCCCTCCGTCCCCGGCACAGGGGCTGCCGGGATCCGTAGTCCCCTCTCCCTTGGGCTCCGCGCCTGCGCGGGGTGCGCAAACTACATTTCCCAGCGTGGCCTGGCGGGCCTGGCGTTTTGTTTGAAGCGCTCTTCTCCCGGCCATGGAATGAGCACAGCGGCGGCGGCCGGGCGGGCAGGGGCTCTTCCGCGCAGACCCCGCACAGCCTGCCTGCGCCCCCGTGGAGATCGGGCGGCAGGATGGAGCCCGGGGATCCCCGCGGAGGCGGAGTGGTGGAGGCGGAGGCTGCCCTCCAGGTAGGGCTGCGTCGGGGGGTGTTATTTTTGCAATGCTGCATCCGCGCCGGAGGGGACGCATCGGACCGCGGGGAGACCCCTTGGCGGGCATGCAAGGCAATGCATGCGTGCAGGCGTTGCATGGAGTGCAGTGCAATGCAATGGCAACGCGGCGCCCTGCATGCATGCATGCAACTTCCACCGGCGCTCCGGACTTGGCAGGTGAGGGGGGTCCCCAGTGGGCGGCAGAGAGAGCCGGGAGGGCGAAGGGGAGCCGGGGGGGAGCAGCGCTGCTCCCCGAGCCGAGCCCGGGGGGAAACTTCAGCGTCGTTGCGCCGGGTGTTGGAAGCGGAGGCTGGCGGGGGCCCCTCACCTGCAAAACCTGGTCGCCTCTCATATATTTCGTGCATTGCATTCATCGCCCGCTTTCTCCTCCAAGGAGCTCCTGGGGGCGCGCGTGGTTCTCCCCATGTTATCCTCGCAACAACAGCCCTGCGAGGTGGGTCAGGCGAGTGGCCCAAGGGAGCACCCAGGGATTGTCCTGGCCAGGTGGGGTGATTTGAACCCTGCTCTCTGCCCGGTCTTCGTCCTCATTTAGCCCCCACATGTGCATGACTGTGGTTTTCCCCCCTCGTCTTGGCTATGGTGTGAGTCTGTCCTGTTAATTAATGGGGTTCTGCCTTTGGAGAAGATGAGCCAGCCCTCAAGGAGGTGATTATGTAATTTGCTAGCAATTCATGTCCCTCCCGGCGTGACGCTGCGCGCTGACGTCACGGGGCTGTAATGGTGGCGTGCCTCGAGATTTTTTTCATGAAACAAGTGTGCCTTTGCCCAAAAAAGGTTGGGAAACACAGGTCTAAGTAATGTATCACCTGGTTCTTATCTTTTCTGTGCCCTTGGTTGTTCTGCTGGTAGTGCTTGCTTGGAAATGCTGGACATTCAAGTCCTTCTGCTTCTGTGTCACATGCCCGCACATCCATTCCTGTCAAATTAGCTTGGCATTTTGTTTATGTGACTTTTGGTGCCAACTGAGGAGAACATCAGCCTGAAGCTGCTTTCTTCCCCTTCCCATTCATTGCAACTGCCTAGCCCTTCCACCTATTGTTCTAAAAATAAAATAAAAAGTAAATTACCTTCCCAGTAGCACTTCTATAATACATGCCGTTTTCATAATAAAATTGTTGGTCACAAAGATACCAGAAGAGACTCAAATCCCTTTTAGAAATTCCCCCTAAAAGCAACTTTAAAGGCCAAAGACACACACACAGCGATCTAATTGACTGTAATTTGGAAGGTTTCTTACTCTGAATTTATGGTATTTTTATACAAATTGCCCATAAAATACAGTTTTAACATCTCCCAAACTTTAAAGGCTGCCAAGGCTGCAACTATCCTGTGAAAATTGGTGGGATTCATCCCACAGAAAAGGCTAGTATTCCTGAAAATTTCATCAAATTCTGCTAAAAAAAAGTTGGACAATTTCATATTTAAAAATAATTACTTTAAAGGTGTGAAGCACAAACAATGTGGGTATTTTGTCTGTAATTTGGCAGCCTTTACCACTCAGAATGGGCTAATGTGCCAACAAATGTCACCTATTACTGTGAAACAGAAAAAGAAAGTTATAGTTGTTCACCCCAACAGTGAATGAGGAAGGCATGGAGCTTTATTTATTTTTTGGATTTGGAACAAATCATGTCTCATTGACACTTTTTAAAGTTGTTACACCTGTACTTTAAGAAGACGAAAACATTTAATGCGGCATAAGGTTTCATGGCAAGAAAGGAGCAGGGTTCTCTAGTTGCTTGAAATGCAATTTATTCCAGGCAGATTCCTGACAGATTTTGGAACAAATCCTTTTCTCACGGACACATTTTTAGCTCATAAGCAAGACAAGGATACCTGCCACACCTGATTGTTTAAAGGGATAAAAAATAGGATGACCAGTGGTCAGGGATGCTGGGAATTGTAGTCTCAAAACACCTGGAGGGCTGAGGTTGAGGAAGTCTGGTTTTTATGATTGCGAGGAGGTATGCATGATTATCTTAGAAGTATTCTCCCTCATATTTCTGCCAAAATTGGGTGGCTCTCAATCCATGCAGAAAGAGTCAGCCCATTTTACTTTCCAACTAACCCTGCAAAGTTGGCTCCCAGTCCTCTTCCCTCCCCTCTTCCCCTGTCTTCAGTAGTTTCCGGTATAAGAGGAGGTGGGAGCTTTTAAAGGTCCAGGTTTGATCTCTGAACTGACGGCTTGCAGTCCAATTCAAAGGGAAAGGAGAATTCAAAGCTGTGATGTCTGGAATGAAAGGACTCGTTATATTCTGTTTCATACTGTGAAGTAAAGGACACTTCTCAAATAAAGGTCATTTGGCAACTTTATGGTAGAGCAAGGGCACAGAAAAATATCCCCCATTTTAGACATACAAACATGGTTGCAATGGCCGTACTATGAATCTCTTTTTTTTGTTTTAAAATTGAGTTGAGGTTTTTTAAATCACCCCAGTCACCCAAGAAGTGGAATACTACACACAGTCCCTTCCAACAACCCTGTTAAGTAGATTAGGCTGAGAAGCCCAAGGTGACCCAGTGAGAATTATAGCCAAATTAACGTTTGAACCCAGGTCTTGTCTAGAATCAATGCACCATGCTATTGAGAAAGATCGTGAAGCTGAGGTTCCAATACTTTGGCCACCTCATGAGAAGAGGACTCCCTGGAAAAGACCCTGATGTTGGGAAAGATTGAGGGCACAAGGAGACTACTTATGAATAAAAAATTGGGACAAGAATTTATCTCGTCGGATAAAGTGAAAAAAAGAGGAGTTGTGATCTATGTAAAAGAGAAATGGGCTCCAAAAATGATTTTTAAAGATGAAGAAGGAAGATATTTAGCGGTGGAGATACAAGTACAAGGAGAAAAATTTTTGATAATTGGGATTTACGCACCAAATGAAGGTAAAGCGGAATTCTTTAAAAAACTTCATGAAACTCTGATGGACTATTTGGATTACAATATGATAATTATGGGAGATATGAATGGTGTAGTTTCTACAAATATGGACAAGACACAAAGACTGACACTCACTAAAGATGGGAGACTCCCTAAGACTTTTTTTGAAATGACCGAGAACATGGACCTAATAGACATTTGGAGAACAAGGAACCCTCTTGAAAGAGAGGGAACCTTTTTCTCCCAAGCACAGATGACCTGGACCAGAATTGATCAAATTTGGATCACTAGTGGAATGGCTCCGAGGATTAAGACGGTAGAGATCTGCCCAAAAACCTGCTCCGACCATAACGCCGTGAAGATGGAAATGAAACTTACAACAACTGGTCAGTTTAGGTGGAGAATGAATGACACCCTGTTTCGAGATAGAGAATTCCACTTGAAGGCCCAAAAAACTTTAAAGGACTATTTCGAAATCAATCTAAGGGGCAATGTGGAAAAAAGAGTGGTCTGGGACGCAAGCAAAGCTGTGATGCGAGGGTTTTTGATTCAACAAAACTCAATAAAGAGGAGAAGGCAGAATGAGAAAAGAGAAAAAATTTTGGAAAAGATAAAAGAAGGAGAGAGAAAATTAAGGTCAAAACCAAAGTCCCAGGAGATTTTGAGGGAGATTAAATTATATCAAACACAATATATGGAATTGATGAACCAAGAGATAGAGTGGAAAATAAAGCAAATGAGACAAAAGTCATTTGAGTCGGCAGACAAATGTGGCAAGCTTTTGGCATGGCAACTTAAGAAAAGACAGAAATTAAATACAGTTACAAGTTTAGAAGTGGATGGAAGGACTATATCTAAACCAAATGAAATAAGAAACTGTTTCGTGAGTTATTTTAAAAAACTCTATTCTCAAGGAGCACAAAATGAAGAAGATATAGATAAATTCCTTAACAAATATGGATTACAAAAAATCTCCCCTCAAAGTAAGGTGGACTTAAACCAGAGAATATCAGAACAAGAGATAGAGGGTGCCATTCAGGACATGCAATTGGGCAAATCTCCAGGACCAGATGGCTTGACTTCCAGATATTACAAATCGCTAAAGGAATGGCTGATTCAACCGTTAAAGGATGTCTGTAATGAGATCTTAGAGGGAAAAAAGGCACCCGAATCGTGGAAGGAAGCATATATTTCACTCATACCAAAGACAGAGACTGAAAAGACTCAATTGAAGAACTACCGCCCAATCTCGTTACTTAATGTGGATTACAAAATTTTTGCAGACATTTTAGCAAAAAGATTTAAAAGAGTATTGATGGAAAAGATCCACAGAGACCAAGCAGGCTTTCTCCCAAAGAGACACCTCTCAGACAATGTTAGGATTATAATAGACATTTTGGAAAAGTTAGAGGTGAATATAAACACCAAAGCAGTTTTGATATTTGTGGACGCGGAGAAAGCCTTTGACAACATTTCTTGGAGTTTTATGAAAAAGAATCTTCATGGGATGGGGGTAGGACAAGGTTTTGAGAATGGTGTGGGTGCAATATACTCTGAACAAAAAGCTAAGTTGATTGTAAATAATGTGATAACGGAGGAACTTAAGATAGAAAAAGGAACACGACAGGGATGCCCAATTTCCCCATTGCTTTTTATTTCTGTCCTGGAGGTTTTGCTGAATATGATTAGAAATGACCAGCAGGTTAAAGGGGTACAGGTCGGAGCAAAACATTACAAGTTAAGGGCTTTCGCAGATGATTTAGTCCTGACTTTACAAGAGCCATACACTAGTACGAAAAAGGTGTTGGAGATAATCCAACAATTTGGCCAGGTAGCCGGATTTAAGTTGAATAAACAAAAAACTAAAGTCCTAGGGAAAAATTTGACAGATATAGAAAAGAACAAGTTTCAAGAAGAGACGGGTTTGACGGTGACTAAGAAGGTGAAATACCTAGGGGTTAACCTAACATCTAAAAATTTGAATTTGTATAAGGACAATTATGAAAAATGTTGGACAGAAATTAAAAAAGATCTAGAAATATGGTCAAACTTGAGATTATCAATGTTAGGCCGAATTGCAGTAATTAAGATGAATGTATTGCCTAGAATGTTATTTTTGTTTCAAACTTTGCAAATACTTGACAAGATGGACTGTTTCAAGAGGTGGCAGAAAGATATCGCGAAATTTGTCTGGCAGGGCAAAAAGCCCAGGATAAAATATAAAATATTAACAGATGCAAAAGAAAGAGGGGGATTTGCCCTGCCGGACTTAAAATTGTATTATGAAGCAGCAGCATTCTGCTGGCTGAAAGAGTGGATGCTCCTCGAGAATACAGATATCTTGGACTTAGAAGGTTTTAATAATGCATTTGGTTGGCATGCATATTTATGGTATGATAAAATTAAAGTGCATAGTGCCTTTAAAAATCACATTGTAAGGAAAGCGCTGTTCAATGTTTGGATGAGATATAAAGACTTGCTGGAAAATAAAACCCCTAGATGGTTGTCACCTTTAGAGGCGAAGGCCCACAAGAAACTCAATATGGAGGTCGGATGGCCAAAGTATTGTGAGATTCTAGAACAAGATGGAGAGAGACTGAAACTAAAGAGCCATGAAAACCTAAAACCCAAAGTACAAGATTGGCTCCACTATTACCAAATAACGGAGGTTTTTAAACAAGACAGGAAAATTGGCTTCCAGGTGGAAAAATCAAAACTTGAGACAGAATTGTTAGAACCCAATACTAAGAATCTGTCAAGAATGTATAACTTGCTGTTAAAATGGAATACACAAGATGAAGTAGTTAAATCAGCCATGATTAAATGGGCACAGGACATCGGTCATAATATAATGTCAGCTGACTGGGAAAGGTTGTGGAACACCGGAATTAAATTTACGGCATGTAGTGCCTTAAAGGAAAATGTAATGAAAATGGTTTATAGGTGGTACATGACCCCAGTCAAGCTGGCAAAAATTTATCATTTGCCCGACAATAAATGTTGGAAATGTAAAGAAACTGAAGGTACTTTTTATCATCTTTGGTGGACGTGCCCGAAGATTAAGGTCTTTTGGGAGATGATATATAATGAAATGAAAAAGGTATTTAAATATACCTTTCTTAAGAAACCAGAGGCCTTTCTCTTGGGCATTGTCGGCCAATTGGTGCAAAAAAAAGATAGAACTTTCTTTATGTATGCAACAACAGCAGCAAGAATATTGATAGCAAAGTATTGGAAGACACAAGATCTACCCACCGTGGAAGAATGGCAGATGAAAGTGATTGACTACATGACTTTGGCGGAAATGACGAGCAGAATTCGAGACCAGGGGAAGGAGACTGCGGAAGAAGATTGGAAGAAATTCAAGATTTATCTTAAGGACCATTATAAACTTGAGGAAGTTTAGAATGTCGAGATTCGACAGAGATAAAGGGTTGCAGTAATATAAGATTAGAATAAGAAAGGACTATAATAAATTAGAGTTGGAAAAATATGTATAAGTTGCTGTAAAATTTGGACATGAGGATGCAGAAAGGGGAGGTATGGGGAAGTCCGAGGAAAGAAGTCTACGAAATGACATTATGAAACCACACTTCTTTGTTTGTTTGTTTGTTTTTTTTTTTGTGTTTGTTTGTTATAAAAACTCTTGTAAAACTAATAAAAAATATTATAAAAAAAAAAAAAGATTGAGGGCACAAGGAGAAGGGGACGACAGAGGATGAGATGGTTGGACAGTGTTCTTGAAGCTACCAGCATGAGTTTGACCAAGCTGTGGGAGGCAGTGGAAGACAGGAGTGCCTGGCGTGCTCTGGTCCATGGGGTCACGAAGAGTTGGACACGACCAAATGACTGAACAACAAGAAATAGAGAAATATAGCAATCTGGATACCAAGACTTTTGAGGAACAGTTGAAAATCCTGGGGGAAGATAACAGGGAAAGCAGCCTCGAAATAATATCAGAAGAGCTGCTATGTGGAAGATGGTGCAGGCTTGTTTCTGTAGAAGGGAGATGTAAATAGTAGACATTTCAAGGAAGCAGATTGCAGCTGAACATTAGCAGAACTTTCCTGGACAGCCATCTGCCAGAACTGCTTTACCTGCAATATTCCTGCGTTGAGAAGCTAGTTGGTCTAGGGTGACCTTCAAGATTCTTCCCAGCTCTAAGATTCTATGATTTATCTATATGTAAAATATAATATCCAATGCAAAGACATAAAGCATGCCAGAAGTACCAGTATGATGTGTGTGTTCAGGGGAAGGGCGTGGTCCTTTAAAAGGTGGTTCCTATTACAAAGTACAAGCAACCTCAGACATTGCCTTGCTAAGGAATTCCAAGAAACCCAAAAAGTCAGAGCAGTTTTGAAAGTTTTGGTCTGTCATCTTGATTCAAAATGGTGTCCAGTTGAATCCAAACATAGATGAAAATCTGCTCTTTGATTTCAGGACCCATCATGCAAAATTTGTTTATGATATCTGAAGCATAGGGGACAGACAGTCCAAATACATAGAGAACAGGCAAACAAACAACTTTCCAAAAAATATAGTGGAATATATCCTCACTTAACATTCTCTTTGGAATAGAGTTCCTATGAAAGATTAATAAACAGCATACACCTACACAACACACATACATACACACACACACGGTACCTTGAGTCCATCACATCCTAACACTGGCAGAAACAAAATAATCTGGATAATAAAATGTTAATGTATTATTATTAGGTTATTTAGCTCTGAACTCAGAACTTGCTGCAGATAGTAAGCAAGCCTTTTTATTCAATTAGTAAGTATAAAGCACACAAAACAGATGTGATAATTCAGATAAATAAAACACTTTGATTAACCCACCCACATACATAATTACACTTTAGGAAGTTAGTTCATGTTAATGAATAGCAAAGCCCTTTGTTTCTTCAATGACTGCAGTTCAGACGCTTTGTTTTTGATTTGTATTATTGTATCCTGCCCTGGGAATACTCTGCAGCGAAGGTTGAGTTAAAAATATATCAAAGAAATGAAGTGAACAAATAAAATAAATTCTTTACAAAAGGATATACACAAAGAACAATGCAAATGCTAACCATAATCTCAAATAGAACCAGTCATTGACATGGAAAATGCATAAAAAGTGACCTTTACCATTAGATTATGTGAAGGTGTGAAATACATTCCAGAGATACGTTGATTATGAATATGCTAATAGTATTCAGAAGTAAATGCTCGCACATCTGATTAGTTTTTTTCCGCCCTGAGTAATGACTTAAGCATAGGACAGCAAAAGACAAGCATGCACAAGTCGTACCCAAAAATTGCTGCATTGAGGATTGCTGGTGTTTATGGTTTCAGCAGCTGTTTCGCGTGGTGGGACACAAGATGAAGAACCTCCCTCCCAGCACTGACATCACTGCTGTTTACCCGGACAGGGCTGGAATGGGGAAACAGCAGGGTCAGATGGACTGGTTGGACTGCCATCACTAATAAAGCACCTCCACCAGTGCACCCACGCAGTCCTAACCTCTTATCCTGTTTGGGTAAGCAGCACTACTGCTGGTGTCAGGTGCAGGGGTTCCATAGCTCCACACCACTATTGACCACTGAGAACATACAAGGTCCGCCCTTCCTTCCTTCCTTCCTTCCTTCCTTCCTTCCTGGTTTCCAGAACCACATGTATCTCAGCGCCTGGCACCACCAGTGTAGAAGAGCGAGCCATGGGTGGGAGGCAGGGAACAGAACTCTAGCTGCCCTGTCCAATATATCTGTGATTTTTCTGCTTGTGGTCTATTACTGTGCAGACACTAAGAAATTACTGAGGGGCCCAGGGTGTGTGTGCTCAGCTTCTAGTGTTCAGTATGGGTAAAGGAGAAAGGTACCCTTTATTGGGAGATGGGGAAAGCGCACATTCCACCCAAAGGAATATGTCATTCTACAAGGCATTCTACAGGAGCTCAGAGATGTTCGGTCCGGTGTGACAGAAGCTTCAAAACAAAAACATGTCCTCTAAATACAACATCCCATTGAAATGGAAGCATGGCAGTGAACCATGCCATCCGAGCATTGCAGCAAAAATGAAGAAATGGCATTTATGTGACAGAATAAATGGATGATTTCCCAAATGCCAGCTGCACAATGGGGACAGAGACAGCTCCTTCAGTATGACACACAATTCGAAAGCACAAGTGGTAATACTCAGTTTGTCTCCGATTCCTTCCTAAGCTCCTAGAGCAATATTTTCTTAAGGATTAACTGTTCCTGAAAGAGTTGCTCTGGTACACTCTTAATCAGCATCAAGCTGTTATGCTTCTTTTTCACCTCTGTGCTTTCTCCTGAATTGGGCATTGTTGCAGGCCCCTCCCCCAATAAATAGCATATACCATGTTCACCATTTCTTCCCATGATGAAGATACACAGATGAGGGATGAAAAGCTAGTGCAAATTAACATTGAAAAAGGACCCTGCTTTGCTCAGCTCAGTGGAGTGCCATGCAGACACAGTGTGATACAGCACACTATAGGTGGAAATTGTTTTCAGAGTGGGAAGAAAATGAATTTGGAGCCTAAAATTCTGCATACCAAATGACAGGAGAAACACCATCTGCGAGGGAGGCTGGTACTAGTGCCTTTCAAATGAGAAGTGATATCCCTGAACCCTGAGTCTATAAACAGAGAAGATCAGACACTTCTTTTTTAAGTGTGTGTGTGTGTGTGTGTGTGCCCACGCACATCCTTCTGGCTCTCTTCCTTTTGAATCAATGCAAATCTTAAGCAAACAACTTTACAGTTTAACTTCTAACACACCTCCTCACAACTGCGAGAAAGGAGGAATATAAAATAAGGCATGTATTTCAGAGTGAGGAGTACGGGGGAATGGGGATAGGGAAAGGGATTGCAGGGAAACTGTGCTGTTAATGATGGTAATTAGTCTTAATCACTTTCTAGGTAAAAAATTTAAGTGGGCTTATCACCATCAGACTCAAGCCAAGGTGTCTGCCCATATATCTGAGTAAGCATCCTCTTGCCTCTCCGTGCATATATTATGTCCTGAATAAGATGTAATAGCAAGCCATTGTTTGTTGTTAAATGCATGAACTGGCCCAAGTCTTAGGCTTGCACCTAGCTGAGAAGGAGTGGTTAATCATCATCATCATCATCATCATAATTTGTGGTTTGTAGGTGGGTCCAAGTATGGAAAATGGTGGTTTGGACAAGTCATTAGCCAGGCTTAGACACAGCAACAAACCATGGTATGTTAACAAGCCAGATTATCAATCAGGATCTGATATCCTAGTATGTTAAGAAACTTTTGTTGTAAAGCAAGGGTGAGAAACCTTGTTGCCAGGGGCCAATGTGGACCTCCAGACCTGTCTGTCTGGTCCTTGGGACTTTCCCCAGCTTGCAGTCCATTGCCAGGCCCTTTACCAGTCTTGCTACTGTATATGACCTCCTTGAGTGCTTTTGTCTGGCTGAAGTGTGTCTTTGTGCTGTGTTAATGCCTCTTGCCGGTCTGGAAGCAGAGTTGGGGATTGCATGTCAAGGCCCCGCACACCCACCCCCCATTTGATGAATAAGACATGTGGACATCAGTATTTTAGGTTAATGGGCTAATAAAGGCCACAACTTTATTGGTTACAGACCATGAGTGGTATTGGCTTAGGCATTGGACCCAAACTGACTATATTTGACTCCTGCCCGCCATGCAGGGAGTCTCACAAGGGTTAACCACCAGTAGGGGGAGCCCTGTTGATGCACATCAACTTGGATCTCCCCTCAGGGTCACAGGTGAGGTCGTGCCATGGCACTAGCTTCTACCTGGGCTTCAGACAGGAACCATGACCCCTGGATTCCTTTAATGGAACACCCTTAAAGGGGAGGGGCAGGTGATGGCCACAACCTCCCCTCCCATCAACCAAGCTTTTCCAATGCCTAACCGCCACATGAGTCAAATGGCTCACCACCAAATACCCTCACAACTGCAACCAACACCTAATGCCAGCCAAACATCATTTCCACGATCGGAAAGATGAACACCATAATCACGGAACAAAACGTGATGTCAGGGTGCGCAATCACATGGCCATTTAGCATTAGCACTTTCCGTGCCACCACTCGATTCACAAGCTTCCTGGCCTTGTTGATGGCAGCTGAGTGGAGACTGCCATGCCATACACGCCTCTCCAGTAGAGACAACCAAATCAAAGGCATGTTAGGGTATGCGGTCACCAACTTATCCAAGTCCTTATTTATATTCCATGTCAAGTCCAAGCCTTTCCCAAAGGCCAAGTCATTCTCCCCCAGCTGCATGATCAGAGGGTTGGGAGGGCTAAGCAAAGCTGCTCTAGCTCTCACTGCTGGCAAAAATTCTTCCCATCGCATTCCATGCCTAGAGATCCAGGAAACTCTGATGTCTTCAGGCAATCCTAGCTTATATCCCAAACCGCTAATAATGGCGTGTACACAAGCCCACTGGACAATGCTGTGACCACAGATCCAAATGCAAACCCTAAAAGTAAATAAGTAACAACGAGTGGTTAGAAGGCAACAGTGGCCACTTACATATTCTTGCGTAAAATAGAGACACTTGGAGGTTCTGGAATCACAGAATTGTTGAGTTGGAAGGGACCTTGAGTCCATCTAGTCCAGCCCCCTACAATGCATGGATATGCAGCTGTCCCAAACGGGTATTGAACCTTTAACCTTGGCATTATCAGTACTGTGGGAGAGTGCAAGGCCAGCCCGGAATCCTTCCCTCCTGTGAAGGAGACCAGCTTTGCAGAAACTTCTGGCTCCAACCTGTCTTCCCCTACTGTGACCCACATTGGGGAAATTTTGTTTCTTTATGCAACTCATATTTTGCTGGTTAAGTTCCAAACATATTTCAAGAATTCATTTATTACATAAGGGCAAAAGTCATTGGATCCTTTACAGAAATTTCAAACCATGTTGGCTGTAGCAACTGTTTGCAGAGCAGTTCTGTTGGCCTTCAAAGCACCTCCTGTGGCAGCTGGTCTCTTTCTGTCCCTTGAGTGATTGTTTAGGATAGTAAATGCCAATGGTATTAAAAGCTGAAGTAGTGATATATCACTTTTCTTCACTTCATGTTTTCATTTCCCTTCAGTATTTCTGTCAATTAATACAATACCATCCAGGGGGAAAGTTATTTTCTAGAGTTTCTGTTCCTTATCTCTGTCTTCAAAGCACAATTCTGTCAGGAGAAGAAGAAAATAACAATGAGTGAATTAAAAAAAAACAGAGAGCACTGACATTTGTCAAGATAGCTGGGGAAAGTTTTCTTAGACCATTGTAAAGTTTGGGCATGCTAAAGGAACAGGCTGTCTGCTGTGAATAATGGTACTAGCAGACAATAGTTAATCATTCTTTGCAGAGAAGTAGATGTTTTAGAATATGTGCAGAAACCAATGTCTCTCTTTTTGAAACTGTGAAATACAGATTCCTAGTCCCAGTCCTAAGCAAACTGACTGAAATTCAGACCTAAAACAAGCCCTTAAGGTGGGAGCTTGGTTCTTTGAATTGAAACTTGATGGACTGAAAGTGTCTTCACACTCTGTACAGCCCATCTTTATAGCTACATTTCCATACATTCCCAACATTTGGTATCCATCTTGCTACTCCAGCATAAATTTTGTCATGCATAATTTTTGCCAATTGTCAATTTTGTCACCTAACTAGAGAAACAATATGGTGTGTGTCATATGGCTAATATTTTTTGTGGTAAGAGTCAATGAACTAGTTCAGATGTAATAAACCATGGTTTGCTCGACCAGAAATAAGATATTTTCCTGCATGCTTCTTCCTTCCCCATCTTTGGAATGATTCCCCCCCCCCCTTTTCTAATTCATTTTCTCGTATGCCTTAACACAATACTTCCAGGTTTGTTAAACCACCATGTTCTGGCACATCCAATCAGGCAGCTGTGATTTGAACAATTCCTACAAATCAAGATATCAAACCATGGTTTGATCTTGGTTTAATATCCTAGTTAGTAGGGTACTCTCTAAACATAGGGTGGGATTCAACTCATCAGCCCCATCAGCAAAAACTCTGCACAAGGATTTCTGCTTGTGCAATGGGACCTTCCCCTCTCTTATCCCTCTTCCCTCGAAAATTGACTGGGAGAGGTGTCAGGATAACCCCTAGAACAGTGCACAGGGGAAGGAGAGGAGAGATCTTCCATTTGGCAAGCTGAACTGAACTAGGCTGCTATTTGGTGAATTGTTCTCACAATATTCAAGTGGCCAAATGTTATTCTTGTAAAAGAAATCCAGAAAAAGTTACAGACAAATTACCGCAGTCTAAAAAATCCTTCCAATTTATTTCCAGTCTCCTTCTACCAATGTCTCCAGGACCGTAGCTCAGTGGGAGAAGAATGGGTATTGAAGGGCTGTTGTGCAGTGACACAGCATCTGTTTTGCCTGCAGAAGGCTCCAAGTTCAACATTTCCAGGTAGGGCTGAAAGAGACCCTGGAGATTTGTTGCCGGTGCCAATAATACTAGCTAGAATGCACCTTTGGTATAAGGCAGCTACTCATGTTCCTGTGCAGTATACCACTGTGATTCTCTAATCTAACCCCACTCCAGTCCAACTCCTGACTCTTCCTAATTGTGCATGTGTAAAAGGAGAATCTTCTTGAAGGAGCATCTTCACCCCCATCATTCAGCCCTACACTGAGGTCCAGCTCTGAGGGCCTTCTGGCAGTTCCCTCACTGCGAGAAGCGAAGTTACAGGGAACCAGGCAGAGGGCCTTCTCGGTAGTGGCGCTCGCCCTGTGGAACACCCTCCCATCAGATGTCAAGGAAATAAACAACTATCTGACTTTTAGAAGACATCTGAAGGCAGCCCTGTTTAGGGAAGTTTTTAATGTTTGATGTTTTATTGTGTTCTTAGTATCCTGTTGGAAGCCGCCAAGAGTGGCTGGGGAGACCCAGCCAGATGGGCGGGGTATAAGTAATAAATAATAATAATAATAATAATAATAATAATAATAATAAGTAGTAGTAGTAGTAGTAGTAGTAGTATTGCTCATTTCATTTTAACAACTCTCTGAGGACTCAGCTATACAGCTGCAACTAAAATGTTTTAAGTGTGTTTTACGTGCTATATACAATGTGACACTAGATGGTGATGGTGAGCCTTATGGAAAATTCAATATATTTTTAAAAACATTTTAAAATAAAGCAGTTTCAGAATAGTTTTTATATGGGTGTAGATTCCACCTGAGAAGACATGACAATGGTAGTAAATGTTCTTAAGAGGGTATTAAAAGCTCAATTTAGCTAATTTCAAGATATGCACTCTTCTGTTCATCTAAACAATATCCAATACAGCTTCCAGCAGTGAAAGCCATTGACATGATACTCAGGAAAGTCTCACAGTAAGTAATCTTATTCATTAATGGATGAAATGATAAAGATATGATCCGTAGAATTGTCAAGTAGACAAAAGAGAGGACTTTGCTGAGAAGGACTATATAAGGAAGGGAGACATCATTATGTTCCAGAGGCAGGTACATGTTTGTATCAAAATAAAAATGTGTGAGAAACATATAGGAGCTTCTGTTGTTCTGCTCATCCCTTCAGTTAATGGCTAGGCAATACCCATGTTTGTCTACAGAGAACCCACATCTGTAGGTCATTGGTACATAGTCTCTGCATTTGGTGATCTTTTCACAATCAAACAGTTCCATTATGATATTTATCACAATCCAGTCTTCCTAATGATTCCTGTCACATCTGCCCATCAAGTAAGGTAGAAGGTCAGAAAAAAAGGTCACTGAAAGGCAGTTACCCCAGTGCAGTTATTTGGTTATGCCAGAACAATAGTAAGCCCAAGTGAAAGCTTCACCAAGAACATCAAAGTAACTGGTGGTTCAGGTGGCCTTGGTGGCTAGCAGTGTCTATTTCCAACTTCAGCTCGTTTGCCAACTCTAGTCCCTTTTGGACAGAGGTGACTGTATTCCATGCTCTAGTAACCTCCAGATTGGATTATTGCAATGCACTTGGAAACTTCCAATAGATGCAAAATGCAGCAACCAGATTTCTGGTTAGAGTTCCATTTAGAACCTACATAACTCTGATTGAAAACAGCTATCTTGGTTGCCAGTTTGTTTCAAGGTGCTCACATTAGCTTCTAAAGTCCTAAAAGACTTTTTTTCTTTTTTAAAAAAATAATTTTTATTAACCGACCAATCAAATCACATCACATAAATTCCGAATTACAAAGCCGAATTTTAATTTTTTTGTTGGGGGACCCATATTTCAAGTTCCGAAGGGGATTCCAATCATCTTCTTGCTGCTGTGTTAATATCCACAAATCTGTCCAAATAATGTTCATAATTCTATCCAGTCCTATCTTGCTGTTCCCACATCTCATCTTATTCATATATTTTTCTTTTTTCTTTATGATCTCTTCTGATAATCTCCTTAAGCAGGTAAACACCAGTTATAATCCTGTGTGAATTTTTCCGTTCCTCCAATCACCATATCGAGATGGTTTCCATATATCATCACTTCCATAAATAAAAGCACTCTTTCCATAATTAATCTTCACAAATCTGTCGCCTTCTTTACTCCCTCTGAGGAGGCTCGCCCACAATATGAATACAGACCCATTCCTCCTCCCAGACATAAGTCTTTCGACAGAACTTGCCAAAATGGACGCTGTTTTTTACTGCGTCATCCCAAAGCTCTTATACTTTCCACGATCTCCTTAAAACATGCTTTTGGTTAGAAAATTATCTCCACACAGTTTAAATCACCAGCTTAGGTCATTTAAGCGACATTTCTGACTTGTGTGGGAGGGGATTCTTGGTTAATCACATAGAGAAAAGAAAGGAAAGTCCCCCCCCCATCCAGTCCTGTTGCCGACATACCGAGCCTTGGTGTGTCTTCTCATGATATATTCCTGTTTATCCGACCCGTCTTCTTTCTCAGATATCTCTTCAATTAGCAGTCTTTACTCCCCATTCTTCCTTGAAATATGTGCATTAGCTTCCTCCTAATTGTTTCTTTTGAAGTTGCTGCAGCTAGAGGCGTGAATCAGAGACAGCGTCCAGGAGATCCGAAGTCCACACAAGGGCTTTCTGCCTAGTGCCCCCACCCCCTCAAATTCGGGGGTGGTATAGGGCACAGCAGGCAAGGGCAGTCCCCCCCCACTCGCTTGGGGGGGCGGGAGGCTGCTTACTCCCATCACAGCCTCTTAATTACCTCGTGTGGGTCGGAGAGATGTTATTGTTGGCCATCTTCCAATGCGCCCCTAGTGGCCCCCCAAAGTCCTAAAAGACTTAGGTGTTGAAGATCTGAAAGACTGTATCCTTCCCCACAGACACTCTGGGAAGTTAATATCAGCAGAGGGCAGACCTCTTCTTAGTTCTTAGTTCCATCACCCTCATACGTCTGGTGGGGGCGGGGAGGGGTGAAGCAGCTCTGGAGAGGGCATTTTCTGTGGCAGCCCCTAATTTGTGGAATTCCCTCTCCACAGAGGTGATTCTGCCACCTTCATTATATAGTTTCCATCCCTGGCATCCAACACCTGAGATAAATATATTTAAGACTCGCCCTATTCTCTTGATTGTAATATATTTTAATTGATTTTAATACTGTGTTTTTAAACTGTTGTAATCTGTCCTGATGAATGGCAGATGAGAAATTAAAATCATCACCATCACTCTTGGGGGGGGTGATTCCTCCTCCTTTTTAATAGGCTGACATTCAAGCCATGGTACAATGTGAAGGAATTCATCAAGTACCTAGTGGGATTTAAAATTTAGCATGGGACACTATATGTTCCCTCCTAGATTACAGGGGTCTGTATGTTATGCAGATCTGCTCTAAAGTAAATAACGCAGAATCTGCTTTGTTTCAGTGATCTTCTCTCCTGTATTTTTCAATCAGACGGCGCTTACAGAATTATCGGGCTATAAAACTGGATGGGCACCTCTTTTTGATGATGCATGCCTTGTTTAAAAACATTATTTTTTCAGGCTGAAACGTGGGACATTGCTTTTTTCAGTCCGTGGAGCGTTTGTGCTCTGTAAAATGTCATTCAAATCAAAACACGGGTTTCAGATGCCTCATAACTCAGTGGAAAAATGTGAACGCAGCCAGGATTCTGAGTTTCTGAAAAATGTTTGCCTTGGACCTGCTTACTGCTAATGGAAGGAGGCTACTTCTAGAATTACACGCTCTATAAGTCGCTGCAGACAGATTCTAGTGTAAATACAGGCAAACTACAGACTCATTTAATCACCACATTTAATCATAATAACATCCTGACGGGCTGATCTGTCCCTCCTCTTTGGATATGGGTTCTGTAACATTTGCAAGGCTAAGTAAACAGATTTCTAAATTCTGTTCTAATGTTCCACGGTCCAACGCCTAGCTACTGCATACACACGCGCGCACACACACCAGTTCAAGAATTTAAACTTTGCTACTTGCCTAAAAAAGCAGGAAAACCACAAATATTTTTTTTTCATCCTGGAACAAAGGGTTCTTGAGCTTCCACACAGGACGTTAAAATCATGTCAGTTGTAATTCTCAAGACCTCAGATACAATATAGGATTTTTAGCATTAACTGCTTGGACAGCCATAGACCAAGCCTGGCAGTAAAGGAATGGATAGATTGGAGGTAGTATCTTGAAGTAGCAATGCAATACAAAGGCATGGCAAAAAAAAGGAAAATTGATTGGCAGGAAGGAGGAAAAAAATCAATTACAGATAATAGTTTTTTGTTACAAACTTCTTAAAACGACCAACTAGAATGGAAAGCAATCATGGAGAGGAGAAGCCAAAAGTTGCTGGTCTTCCTGGTGAGCCAGTAATGAGCCTCCTTTCCTTCTGTTCCTGATGTATGGCTTTTGCTAGAGGACAGCTGATCAAGAGAGGTCCCTGATACAATCCAGGGGGATAGTGGTCCTCCTTAGCTCCTCTCCCAGTGGAATGACTGATCCTTCAGGTTTAAGTTAAAAGTTGTGTACATCCCTCCCGAGGATTTTGGCAAATGCTCTAGAGTTCTGTAATGACTCTATAACAGGTGGGTCCTTTTCCATTTCCTTTAAAGTCCATGGAACCACCCACTACAAAATGTGCACTCACAAAACCATGCAATTTACCTCTCCTGCCTAGGTCAACTCTATCCCCGTGCCACACACAAACTGATAGGCTACTGATGGGAACTGTAGTCTGAAACCATCTGGAAAGCTCCAGGTTGGCTACAGTGGACCTCGGGTTACATACGCTTCAGGTTACATACACTTCAGGTTACAGACTCCGCTAACCCAGAAATAGTACCTCAAGTTAAGAACTTTGCTTCAGGATGAGAACAGAAATCGTGCTCCTGCGGTGCGGCGGCAGCGGGAAGCCCCATTAGCTAAAGTGGTGCTTCAGGTTAAGAACAGTTTCAGGTTAAGAATGGACCTCCGGAACTAATTAAGTACTTAACCCGAGATACCACTGTATCTCTATATTTCATCATACTAAAGGTCTGGAGTGAACTGTAGAATCTGGAACGGATTCCTCAACGCTCTCTGGGAATGCACAGGCCTCGTTTAGGACAGGTGAGCATATTAACTAATAGTGTCTCATCTCCCATGGACATTGTTGATGGAATGATAGGACAGAGCATGGCTTTTGCCAGCACACTCTTGTGTAACACTGATAGGAAACTACTAGGGAAAGACCTTCTCAGTGGTAGAACCCCAGCTATGGAATGTCCACTCCATTGAGGCTCACCTGACACCTTCCCTGTGGTCTGTTTGATGCTAAGGAATGAACAGGGTGTTTCTCCAGACCTTGGATAGTGCTAAAGGAGAATTAAACAAATTCATGGAGGACAAGGCTACCAATGGCTACTAACCAGGATCACTATGTTCTTCCTCCACTGTCTGAATACCAGTTGCTGGGGAATACAAGTAGGGAGCCTGGAATGTCATAATGGAAGATATGACAAATTTGTCATGCAAAAGCAAAAGGCAAAATTAGTACATGAGACTGGTATGGCAGAAATGACACTTATGGGACCAAACGTAAAGGTGTATTAATTGATCTAAACCTCTGCTGGTCATTTCAGAGGTGAAGCTGAGTCAATGATCTCCCCTCCTGCAATGTTCAGACTGTGGGTTCCTATGTTTATATGGAGCTAGAAGAGGGAGGTTTATCAGCATCCCAAGAATTTCAGAAGTACAACAAATACTTACAAATATATAGAAAGGGGGAGACCCCACCCCCAAAAATAGGGCAGTGAGAATTTAGCGTGCTCAGTGGAAACTGAATGCTGACTAAGTGGAGGAAGAGGAGAGAAACAGGTAATGGTTTGTAGGTGGAATGAAGTGGCTGGAACCCTGAGCAGACAGACTCTACGCAGCAACATTTTGTTGCAGGTGCCCCTTGTAGTGGTCTAAACTGAATCACTGCAAGATACATTTAATATTACACTTGTCTTATGCAATGTGTATGTGCTGTTTATTACTGCCACTGCTTTTATCCTCCTCCCTCTCTCTTTCCCTCTTAGTCACAAAGGAAGTCACCGTGTAATGCAAATGATAAATATAGCAACACATAGAAAAGAAGGAGCACAACACAGATTAGTCATTTCCCCCCATTGTGGCTATTTTAAGAATGACTGCGTGGATTGCCTCCCCCATTTTTGTTTTGTTTTGAAATGTATTGCTCTAATCCTGCTCACATTTGTGCCTGCATCAGCTCCATTTCATTTTGTGGGCTTTATCCATCCATAGCTCTGGGGTGGGAACTGTAGCCTTGGCATGGTCATTTGTGGAGATTTTCAGACACAATTAAAGTGTTTAGAAGAGCAAAGTTCTCCCTTAGGAGCCCAACAGTTCCACATTTCTACTGTGAACTGTGACTCTTTGAAGTGCTCTAAGGCTGACCTATTTGTCCAATTGGCATTTCCTCTTGATCTTTCTATTGCTTTGAAGTAACACACACACACACACACACACACACACACCACCTCAGTTGTCATTTGGTCTTAATAGAAAAGGACCTAGAGCCAAACCCATTTCTGTCTCACTGCATATTCTGTAATATATGTACAGGCACCAAGCGTTTTTACCATATTCATGTAGAGCATTCCTCTCCTCATTTCACTTGTTAATGTTTTTTTTTAAAAAAAGAAAAAAATTATTTTAAATGATCTCTATACTTTGGGAAAACAAAAAAATGCAGAAAACAACGATGACACAGAATTCCAAAATAAATGTGATGGATAGAATATCTCTTCGGTGGCTTTCTGACATCTTGGCTCATAGCCAAGCTCACATGACAGTTTTCATTTCCCATCTAGGCATGTGAAATGGAAAAGATTTAAATTGTTTTCCAGGTGGTGGCTGCAGCTAAGAGTCCAGAATAAATAAAACATGGATGTTAAAATAGACTGTTTCCAATAGAACACTGGATTCACTATTTTACCTGAATTTAAACAAGGTATAATGGTGGCTGTGTCACAGGTCAGAACAGCAAAAGGCTGTACATAACACTCAAATGCGGGGGTAGAGACTCTTTAGCCCACAGGCCAAATTTGGCTTGAAATGGGTCCCAATCCAGCATATGAAGTCATTACCACCAAACTATGGCTACCTGTCCCACAGCTGATGTCAGGTGCAGGGCAGAGAGATATGCCTGGATTGGCTGCTTGACAGAGTTTTCTGTGGGGAACCAATCCCATCCTTCCATCCCTGATGGGCATGACTTCAAGCCTGCTGGATTGGCTGTGTGACTGAGTGGGGAAACTTGATTGCGCAGCCAGTGCCTGCAAAAAAGAACTTTGTCAGCCCTATGCTTAGAGCTGGCAGGCTTTGGGATGGCAAAGCTCTTCTGCTACAGTTCTCAAGCACCTGGCAACCAGCTGGCTTTGGGGCGTTTTGGAAGTGCTGCACAAGGGACTTTGACCTGTTTAGGTAGGGTTAAGGGTGGGTGGGGACATATAGGGACCTGGTCCACAGAGCCAAAACATTTCCCCACCCTTGCTTTAATTGTAGATATTCATTTCTGGAATAGTGGGAAGAGTAAAATGAAACACTGTAGCTTCTAGGAAGGAGAGCTGATATATCCTAGTGCAGGGTGGTGAGGAGGCAAAAATCAAGTATGTGGGGGCATATGCAGTGGTACCTCAGGTTACATACGCTTCAGGTTACAGACTCTGCTGACCCAGAAATAGTGCTTCAGGTTAAGAACTTTGCTTCAGGATGAGAACAGAAATTGGGCTCCGGCGGCACGGCGGCACGGCGGCAGCAGGAGGCCCCATTAGCTAAAGTGGTGCTTCAGGTTAAGAACAGTTTTAGGTTAAGTACGGACCTCCAGAACGAATTAAGTACTTAACCCGAGGTACCACTGTAGTATTTTTCACTGACACCCCCAAGGCCTCATCTCAACTAAATACAGGTACAACATAATTCTCAGGCAGGTCACTGTGCAGTAGGCATAAGGAACAGAGAGCTCATCCCAGACATTTGTTTTCAGTGCCAGAATGGACCTTGCAGCCAGCAGTGCCCCATAAGGTGTCGTGAATGGGACACCACTGCTCACAGCTTCCCAACAACGTAGGTGGCTGGCACTTACTGAGAGGTAGAAGGGAGGGTCATGGCACATAGAGCTTGGTGTGATGCATGGAATGAAGCCAATCAGATGCTCCCTCTACCACACCAAGCTCACCATTTCTGGCCCCCGCTCCTTTCCCCTGGAATAAATCCCATTGAACACAGTGGGATTTACTTCTGAGTCAACATACATAGGATTTCATTACATATGACTCTACGGGGATAATAATTCTGGCCTAACTCACAGAGCTGTTAGCTAAGGATTACTGTGATAATCTTTTGGAAGCTCCGTGAAGACTCAAAAAGGGCTAAATCTTATTACTGCTGTATCATCCTGTCCATTGCAAGCTCTTTTGTGGACTGCGGTGTGCTTAGAATGCTGCATCTTAAAAGTCATCCATGTCCTACCTGCTCGCATATCCACAGAGTGTGCCACCTTGAAGAGTCGGTTGGATCCTGCAGTGGTGTGTAAATGCACTTGAAGAAATGGTGCTGCTTATCCTTCCTATATCACTATCATGACCTCTTGGCTCTTGGACCATGCATTTGCATAGTGGCTGTTAAACTCCACTCTATTCATTTGCACAGCTGCTTTATCTGCACTGCTTCTTTGTGACCTTCTTTGCATGCAACATTAACCAAAGCTTAGTGCAACCATGCAGGCTTGCAGGCCTTTGCTCTTCCTGTGGTTATTCTGTTGCTGTGTTATCCTGAGCCAAGCCATGGTTTGGCTTAACATGCCATCTGACCTCAGGCTGGTGGTTCAGCTCTCCCAGACATACCATGAGCTGTGAACCATAGGGCTAATTTTTGCTGATGACAGATTTTAAACCCTGGGCCTATGTTTTGGGTATTCCCATTTGGAGAAGACCAAAATGTTGAGGAAATCCAACAACATTTGTGACTCACAAATTATTATTTTTTATTTTGACCCCAGTGTTTGAAATGTGGACTTTGAAACTGGACTTCTCCTTTAAACTGTGAAGGCTATGTGTTTGTCATTGCTGAGGGTGGGTGGGTTTCCTAATAAGTTGAATGAATAACTGAAATAAGTACATACACAAAAAGGATTTACTGAATAATGAATAAGTTGAATGAATAACTGAAATAAGTACCGTACATACACAAAAAGGATTTACTGAAAGTCATTGCAAGGCAGTCATATTGTCAGAAAATTCCCATCTTCTGCCCTACCCTTTCCACCTCCATTTTCTTCCCTAAGATCAGGGAGAGCATGCCTTGTGGTTGCCTTTGTGTAGAGGGCGCATGATTTGCTCCTACACCTGGGAAGAGGGGAAGTGACATCCTGCTGTCTCTGTGACACTCTTGTCTCTTAGTTCCTGTCCCTTTCCTTATAAGGAGAGTTGGGTTTTACAAGTGCTATCTCCCTGTGGGCTCAAAATTCCTCTCTTGGGAACTGACTGTATCCAGACAATCATACTGACATTTATTTAGCACAAAAGCAAGAACTTTTTATCATAACCTTGTGCTGCAATTTAAATTCACTTATCTCTATAGTTATAAGGAATATACAGTGTCAGATAACAACTACCCCCATGATCGTCTGGAATGGGAGGGGGATGAGTAAAGGTTAGAAGAGGTAAAATTATAGCACTTTCCAGATACAATGTGTTCAAAAACTCAGATAATTTAGGTGTCAATTTTAAAGGCTCCTTGTCAAAAGCTTCTCTTGTATTTTTCTCTGATTAGAATCATGATTGGTGAGTTTCCCTTGGTTCAGTCTGGAATATGAGCTTCATTTGGATCAGACCTAAATTGTTTCATTTTAAGCTCCCTCCCACTCCAATCTCCATGTCATGTAGACTTCCTGATCAACGGTATTTTTCTAGAAAAAGAGGTGCTGGAACCATGAATGCCTCCCTTGTTCTCTTATAATGGCAATGGTGCCCAGCTGAGAAGTGCTGGATATGAGTTCTGGCAGAAACCCCCCCCCTGCTCCTGATATCAGAATTAAGAGAAAGACAGAGGCTTATCCTGCCTAATCCCCTCATTTGCCCTGGCTGAGTGGGAGCACTTAGGGTCTTTGCAAAAGTGCAGTTGATTAATTAGTAAGAGCAATCAATCAAAGAAACCATTTCATTGACTAAAATCTCAAGGTACGTTGACTAAAAACTTGTGGCATGTTACAAATTTGGTCATAGACTAAAATTTCAAGTTACAAGAAAGGAGATTCCAACTAAGCATCGTGACAAACTTTCTGATGGTAAGAGGTGGAATGAACTCATTTGAAAAGTGGTGGACTCTCCTTCATTGGAGGTTTTTAAGCATCTGTCATGAATGCTTTAGTTAAGATTCCTGCATTGCAGGGGTTGCAATATATGACCCCCAGGGTCCTTTCCAACTCTACAATTCCATATCCATATATTTTTTTGGAGCGGGTGAGAGATAATCAATTATTTCTACTGTGTTGACATAAAGGGTAATTCCAGTTTTGTTGGCAGGCTGCTGACAGAGATAATTACATGGTGATTGATGATAGCTAGATGATAGCTAGTCTTGGTTCAAGTCACTCTGGAAAAAAGAGCGAACACAGGATTAACCTCGGATGCTTTGAAAAGACTGTTTTCTGTGTCAAGAGACCAAGAAGCTGTCAGCTCCTAGGAATTCTGATGGGGTTAAGGGACTTGTGAATTGAGGAATTAACATCACTCCCAAATACCACATAAGAGCTCTGATGGGCATGGTATCTCCAAAAGCCCCCTTTTCTTAATTATTTCTGAGACAGTTATAATTTATAACTGGGAGAGATTTATCTGTCGGCTGGTGGAAATTTATATTAGTGCATGAGCTGATTTCTGGCTTCAAGAAGAAGGGAATGGAAGTTGATCATTAAAGGGTTGAAGGCAGAACAAGAAGCATCCTTTAATGGTTTCAGTCAAGAAAGTTTTATATCAACATGGGAGTTCTGTGTGCTAAGAAAATTTATTTTATTTTATTTTTGTTTTGTTTGCTTGATGAAAGTGTTGCTTAGAAATCCAACTCTGCCACTCACAATGAGAAAGGAATGTGTTAATGAGACTCACAATGAGAAAGGAATCTTTTAAAATTAAAGATATAATGCTGTGATGATCTAAAGCAGGGGTGTCAAACTCAAATTCATCGGGGGCCGCATCAGCAGTTTGGTCATCCTCAAAGGGCCGGTTGTATCTGTAGGACTATGTAGAGGACATGTAAAGTGGAGGTTTCCTGTGTAGAACGGCCGGCGCCGCTAGACGGCAGACGTTCTCTGGCTTGTAGGCTGCCGCGCATGCGCTGAAGAGGCGGCTTTCTTGTGTAAAAAAAAAAAAAAGCGAGAATAAAAGGTGAAGGCTGGCGGCCGGCGGCCGGCGGCGGCGGCTACACGGGCCACATGACAAGGTCTGGCGGGCCGGATTCGGCCCGCGGGCCTTGTGTTTGACACCTGTGATCTAAAGACAGTGATGGGAGATGTAATGAGACTGAACTGTTAATAAGAACGACAACATTCTACAGGGCAAGTATATCGTTGGACATTCCACTCTCTGTTGGTATCCTTCAGCAAATGTTTGATGAGCAAATAAAATGGATTGAATCAAAGTTAGATCTAATGGAGAATGTAAGTAAACCAGAGACAAATGAACTGAAAAGTGGAATCAAAGATTATACAGAGGCTCTGGAGAATAATATGGATAAAGGACGGGCAGAACCAGAGAGTGAAAAGTGCAGAGTTGGAAGGAACAGATGGTGAAATGGAAAAGTCATTCACACAGATGTTTGGAAAAATGAAACAGCCAAATGGTGGGGTTGTGATTCTGGAGGAGTGGATTGAATTGGGGAGATGGCACCGATAGCACTGAGAGAGAAAGGGCGCTGTATACAACTTGGAGTGAATTCAGAGGAAAAAGCTATGAAATCTCTGGCTCTTTTCTTGGAAAAAGAATGGAAGAAGTGTAAATGGAAGAGATAATTTATTAGAGAAGGATGGAAAACCATGGCAAACACAACAGCAAATGGGAATGGAAGATACAGAACTGGGTGAGAAGTAATGGCTACATAATAAGCAAAGAACTATGGAATACTATTTCAATATAAGATCACAGTGGAGAGACACTTATATGGATGAAAATGGAAGAGTTGATTATTTTTTAATATGGAGGAATGGCTGCTGGAGTTATAGGAGGCAAAGTTGATTAGCAGTTTGATTAGAGGAAAAACCATTGCCGACATTTATTAATAACAATCATTAGAGAACTCCTTTTGGACTTTTTGTGTGAAGAAGGAAATGAACAAATTTGAGACTTCTGGATCTGAAGAGTGGGAAAATGTTCTACGTTCTGTTAAGCAATATTTGGATGTCATCCTAGAGTGATTTTTTTGAATAATTATTTAAATGTAACAGAGATGGAAAACGGGAAGACCGTTATTTTATTTTATTTTATATTTTATTTTATTCTCTCTCTTCTCTTCTCTTCTCTTCTCTTCTCTTCTCTTCTCTTTCCTTCTTCTTTTTTCCTTCTTCTCTTTCTTTTTTCTTTGGTGTCCTCTGCGCTGGGCCTTTATTTGGGTCCAAGGATTACATGCACAAGAAGGTGGTGGGTGGAAGGACCCTGAGTGAGAGGCAGGGAAGGGAAGGGAAGGGAAGATCTCCCAGGTGAGAGACTGGAAGGGTCCACCGCTTTCTGTGTGTGACAGGGGTTAAGCTTTAATAAAATCTTATGGGGGAAAACATACAGATGATTGGGATTTTGCGTGTGCACACACACACACAACTAATGACAGTCTGCAGTTATGTAATTCACATTCAGAAAAGATATACTTACTTCAACGTTGTGGAAATCCCTATATTTCCATTACTACCTCTATAAATATTGGGCACTTAAGAGAAATCTTGATAGCTGCATCGTGTGGAGAGAAATTGTGTGTGTGTGTGTATACCATTGAAAGAATGCGCCTGAAGTGGCTGTGTATGCACAAAATGCAACTGAAAATGAACACAGTTCAACACCTAATTGGTCATATGGAATAAAGCTCAGAAAGTGTTCAGAAAAGCTGTCCAAAGGAAAGAGCAGTGCCTTCCACCCCCACAGATCCACCCACAGTCAATTTCCTAGTCAAAGATTTGTGTGGGCTGCTGCTGCTGCTGCTGGATGGATTTGATTTTCGAGTCTACTCTAAAAGCTATATAAAAAAAGAAAAATCGCCCATAAAGGGCAGAGCATCTAGAGACAGCAACTGTATATACTGAAAAAGCTGGAGTTCCTATAATTCATGAAACAAAGCAAGACTTACTTAACTAAACCTGGGTATTAGTATACTTATTTGGGAGAATGAATAATAAGGTAAATACTAGCTATTGCATTACTGTCCTTTCTGCCTTGGGGGCAGGTGGGCTGAGGGTTTTTGGGCTCTTTGTGTGAGGAGAGCCATCACTGCTCCCATTCTTAAGACAAGGACAGAAGCTTCAAGAGAGTCATGCATTTTATTATTTTTGTTGCATCCAGCCTTCGGCTAAAGCTTCCCAAATGGCTTGCCCATGGTCATCTAGAAATGTGTGTTTCGTATAGCCCACCTTCCACCAGATCCTTTTTTCTGCTACTCTGCTCAGACGTACAAAACTTTCACGCAATCCACAGATTTCACATCCAGGCTTGCTACTTCTCTTTTTCACTAGTCTGTAATCGAATGCATGGAAGCCGGAGCAGGATCGTGCATACTATCGCTACCCACAACCTTGCCCCTCCGTCAGCTCCGTGTGCACAGAGGTTCTATATATGTGTATATAACTGATGCTTACAGAGCATGTTTTCACTCATTCGCTGCATATGGTTTCAGAATGTGTGAAGGGGATTTCTCACACCTACATACAGCTTCCTGCTCCCTCACCACAGAAACCCTTCTCTCCCTCCTCTCACCTCTCTCACACAAAATACAATATTTCACACAAGGGCTATTATACTCCCATTTACTCTTTATCCAGTGCATGCCCACCACTGGTTCGGAAAGCGGTGTGCACACAACATTAGGCAAAATCTGCATCCACCACACAGCATTGCTTCCTATTAAATACTGCATTATGATGCATTATCCACCACCCCAAAAAAACCGAGCTTTAATCTGAATTGAAAAAAGAATGACCCTGCTGCATTTTAACCCAGTGCGCAGCCATATAATGACAACAAGCACTCCCATGGCACCACCATGGCTTTCGTTGTGGTAATTGAGGATAGTTATTACATATTGATGGTTCAGCCTATAGAGCATGAGGTGCTCAGGGTCATGGTTTGGAGTCCCACACTGGGCAAAAAGATTCCTGTATTGTGAGGGGTTGGACTAGATGAACCTTGTGGTCCCTTACAACTCTATAGTTTGGTGATTCTGTGAAGATTCCATTCTCTGTCAGCTTCTGCCCTTTCCCCCGTCTCACAGACATTTTTGCCTGGATGTGCTCTCATTAGCCTATCAATATATCAAAAGCAGAATTCCCTATTATTTCTCCTAAACCTTCCTGATATTGCTGGCCTATCTCTCCACACCTGTCTCTGCACAACCGTGGAAAACAGGGAGGATATTTAGATTCAGGTGGATCTGGAGAATTTACTGCTCTGATTTGCTCAAAAACAAAGCTCTGCCGCACAATGCGATATGAGACAAACCTGAATATGATTCAGGGATAGTTAATTGGCAGGCACCTGTTTCAAGTAGAGAGCTCCAACTTTCAGAGTAAATGTAGGCTGGTGATTTTGGGAGAAGAAACTAGACAATGTACACATAATTTACTCCTTTGAAATTCTGAATGTTTAAAACCATTATGAACTGGAGGAGGCATCCAGTATTTTCACCCCCAAACCAGTTCATTAATAGGAACTGAAGTCTTGTCCAATAGCACAGATACCTGAAGAAAGTTGCAAAATCTGGAATCTGCGAGTTTTTAAAAATCAAGATGCTAGTTTCTTGTGGCTGCAAAAAATGTTATGGACCACAAAGTCTTTACTAGAGTGTGAGTCAACAGGAGACTTTCAACAGGACTTCCAGAAGTGTGGGTGGTGGAGGCTAGAAAGCAACCCTATATCCTCTTTCCTTCCCCAATGTTTTTATGTTCCCCTCACCTTATGCACTTGTATCTTCCTTTTCTTCTCTTCCCTCAAACATGACATTCTTTTATCTCCTCCATAACCACAGTCCTTCACAAAAGATGCTGATTTCTGTGAAACCATTCATACGTGCAAATAAAGCAAATACATATTAATCTGCATATATATATAAGAGGACTGTAAATGGATTCTCTTTATTTCAGACTTTGGGCTGGGCTGGGGAGTTACAAAGTATATTTATTCTCTGAATATTTGTGTTTTCTTTCTTTCATTCTCTAAAGGAGTCTGAGAAAACTTTCAAATTCACATAATAGAAATCCTGTAAACATAAATGAATAAGATAAAATAACACCATCCTCCGGAGCCAAGCTAGTCAACATAAATAAAAGAAGAACCATTCCTGTTAAGGATGCACTGAAATATATTTTTAAAAATATAAAAAGGCTGAAAGATGGGGCTTTAGCATTTGTTGTTTGAAAAGTAACTGCTAAAGATATCAAATGGATGGGTGGGATTTTTTTTCAGACTTCCAAGATCCCCAGATATCAGGGGGATATCATCTGAGGGATGTAAAGGGGGAAAGGGAAAGGAAGCTGGTATGTCAATCACACCAGCAAATCACCAGCAGTGTGCATGCTTTAATCCATTAATGGGGGATTTATCTGTGATCATAAAAGCAGGTTAGTCAGCCTGGAAGCGTGTAGGTGGGAGGGAGAGAGAGAGAGCGTGGAGAGAGCAAGAGAGAGACAGAGGAAAAGAGGTAAAGAGAATAAATACACTGGTTGAATTGCTGGGAAGCTTTAGGACCAATAATCAGGGATCTCGGACGAACTGCTCCTGTGAACATCCTGCTTTCTTTAGAAGGAGACTGTGGCTTGGTGCTGCTGAGATACATATTTTTTAAAACCCTCCTCATAGTTTGATAGGCATTCCCAATGCTTTTTGTGCATGTCTCTAAAAAGCGTTGACGTGGAAAGAAGCAGCAGCAGTAGCAGCAGCAGCAGCAGAGAGGAAAAAACTGCAGCTCTTCTAAAAATACTGAGGGCATGCAGGAGTGTGAGCAGGCTGGGGAGGAGGAGGAGGGTGTGAGAGTGCCTCACACCATGTTTTCTGGATGCCAGCTGGGTGCAGTTTTGGAAATGTTCCTCCTGTGAATGGAGGCACCATGAACATTTGGGAAGTGATCCTGGCTTTCTTGATTGTGGTACTCATCCTTGTCTCACTGCTGTCCAACGTGCTGGTGCTGATCTGCTTTCTGTACAGCGCAGATATCCGCAAGCAAGTCCCAGGATTGTTTATCCTCAACCTGACCTTCTGCAACTTGTTGATGACTGTTTTGAACATGCCCCTGACCCTGGCTGGGATCATTTACAAGAAGCCGCCTGGAGGAGACCAGCTCTGCCACATCGTGGGTTTTTTAGAGACTTTCTTGACTACCAGCTCCATGCTGAGCATGGCAGCTCTAAGCATAGACAGGTGGATAGCGGTGGTGTTTCCTCTCAACTACCATTCCAAGATGCGTTACAAAGATGCTGCTCTCATACTGAGCTATACATGGTTGCATTCAGTGTCTTTTCCTATAGTGGCAACTTCTCTTTCTTGGGTGGGTTTCCATCACCTTTATGCCTCCTGCACCCTCTCCAACAAGAAACTGGAGGACAGGACACAGTTTGTGGTTTTCACAGGGGTCTTTCATTCTCTCAGCTTCCTCCTCTCCCTCGTAGTCTTGTGTTTCACATATCTAAAAGTGCTGAAGGTGGCACGCTTTCACTGTAAAAGGATTGACGTGATCACTATGCAGACCCTCGTGCTGCTGGTGGACATCCATCCCAGGTAAGGAGATACCTGTGTCCTTGACTGCCAAGGGCACACACTTCTGAGGATACCTGCGGAGAGGCAAGATTATGTTTATTATCAGACTCAATTGCCATCCATCTGTAATTTTTTTTTTTAATGTAGCACTTGCCTAATTCTAATCTGCATGCTTATATTCTCAGGTCTCCTTGTAGCTACAAAATTAATTGCCAATTATATCCTGCAAAGAGCAAAATATGTCATCTAGGAATCCTTGGCTGTGTTTGAGGGCTATAGTGGAATCAAAAGGTTTGCATGTGCATACATGTCCTTTCAGGTAGTGTGCTTGAATCTTTGCTGTTTTCACTTACCATGAACAGATTCATCATGCCTGTTCATTAAAGTTAATCAGTAACGTCCATGGGTGTTTGATGAACTGGTTCAGGCTGAAATTCCTTGTGTTCCTTAAAACTGCAGTGGGGAGATAGCACACTGAATACCATTCTGCTTTCTGTGACTTTGTGAATGTCACTTTGGAGTCAATAACTTTATTTTCCTTGAAGGAAGGATGCCCAGAGAAATAATATTTCCAAAAGAAGCATGAGCAACCAACTAGGTACAAATACATCCAAAATAGCATTGAGATTCAAATTAGTACTGACAAGCAAAGGAGACTTGAGACTTGTTCGAGAGACCTTAAATCAACCCATATTTTCTAGGTATGGGAGTCTCAAGACAAGGGAGGGGAGAGGAAGCAAGCAATGACTAGGATGGGGAGGGATAACTAGGGGGAGGTACAAAAGGGAATGTCACAGAGAATGAAGAAGAAATATAACCAAGGGATCTTTGTAGTGGAGGTTTAGATATCAGATGTGAGAAGATTTGACAGGTGGAATGTCATCTGACTGACTTTCCTAGAGTAGATTTTGCTTGTGGGAGATGAAGGTACAATGAGTTTGTTGTGATTTTCAGTTGGGGGAGAAAAAAGAAGGGAGAAGTGTAACCAAGTATGTGACAGGGAGAAAAAAGGATTCTGGTGTGAGTGGGAATGCATGGATGTGGGGGGTGGGGGGGGGGAAACCTCACCGGAAGAATATAGGAAAGAGAGATGGGTTTAATGAAGGTCCCAGCTACGCAGCTACTCATAATTTTTCTCTCTGTCTCCCCCACCCCCCTCTCTGTATCTATACATTGATGAGGCAATAGTAATGCGGTGTGGTGGCTTCCTAAAAAGGCTGAGTTAAATTTTGATCATTTAGAACCTGTGGAAGACAGGAACAAAGTAATGTAGCTGCCTATCTTTTCCCTTCACTGTGAGTAATAGCAGCTGGTCAAGGGAGAGGAGGCGGGGAGGCAAGGACTTGATGGGAATATATATAATTTTGCATGCTATTTTCTTTTCTTTTTATTTCATAAAATTTACATACCACTTGATTGTACAAAAAAAAAACTCCTCAAAGCAGTGCGCAATAAGTTGAAACAATAAAACTATCACTAAAAAAGAATACAGCCATAATTTGAAGCATACAGAAAGTTGAAACCAGAATACAGTAGTCTATTTTTTAAAAAAAATAAGCTCATACAAACTTTTGAAATATCTGAATAAGCTTGCCTAAATAAGAATTTCTTCAGCAGGCGTTGAAAAGTATACAGTGAAGGTATAGAGAAAGTGAATAGAGATAAGTATTTATCCTTATTTCATAATACTAGAACCCAGAGTCATCCACTGAACAAGAATTATGGGAGATTTGGCATGGACAGATGGAAGTACTTCTTCAACTAGCCCATGGTTAAACTATCACATGAAGTAGGCAAGTCCACTAACTTAGATTTGCTTTAAAGGGGGATTTAGTTGGAGGATAAAGCTACCAAGGGCTACTAGTCGTAATGGCTATATTATCATGTCTCTGGATACCAGGAGCTGGTAATCAGGAGTACGCAGAGAGCAACTGTGCTCATTTTCAACTTTGGGATACTGAAGGGCATCTGGTTGGCATCTGTAAGAAACAGAATGCTGAACCAGAGAGGCTTTTGATCTGATCTAGCAGGATTCTTCATGTTCATATATAAAAATAATATTAATAATGGAATCAGTGTGGTCTCAAGAAAGGGGAAAAAAAGGGAAAAAGTGCACAGTCAGATGAAAGAAATAGAAGGTAATAGCATTCACATAGCACTTTAGAGCTCAAAAGTCTTCAAAACATTACTTCATAACCTTAATATCAGCCTAGTAAGGCAGACCAGCATAATCACCCCTATATCCCCTGGTTGCGTGGCAGTGGTTTACCTAAGTCTGTGTACAGTGGTACCTCTGTTAAGAACTTAATTTGTTCTCGAGGTCTGTTCTTAACCTGAAACCATTCTTAACCTGAGGTACCACTTTAGCTAATGGGGCCTGCCGTTGCACCACCGCCACACGATTTCTGTTCTCATCCTGAGGTAAAGTTATCAACCCGAGGTACTACTTCCAGGTTAGCATAGTCTGTAACCTGAAGTGTCTGTAACCCGAGCTGTCTGTAACCTGATGTACCACTGTAGTGAGTTTGTGACAGAGATGAAATGCAAACTGGGAGTTGCTTTATCCATATCCCAATATCTTATGGCCCATCTATGCATGGCATTGCAGACCAGTGAATGGATTCAAATTTACTTGGAAATAGCTGTGGGGGCTTAAAAGGGCAGAGGTGAGATACAAACGCTGTAGCACAGCAGGGGGTAGTTGTACCCATCCCTTCAGGGTCATTTCTCCAGTTTAAATCACTATTAGCCTCACTGAGGGAGAGGGAATGAAAGCTACAAATTAATATGAGCACCTGTCTTCACTGTGGCTAAAAGCAGTTGCCAATTTAAATCAGGACAATAGCATGTTTCAACTAACCATAAGACAAACTGCAATTTGCCTGGATTCAGAAATAGCACATAGGTGCAGCTTGTCTAAAGTAGAAGTGTAAGCTTCTAAATCTGCCCCCTCTGGCTGCACTAGAGGAAGAGAGGAGCTTATTTTTTAGTAAATGCATATCAGATTGTACTTTTTAAAGAGCTGATATCGAATATATATCAAATACATTCACTGATATTTGACATATATTTCATTTAGCTTGAAAATAAAATACTGTTCTGTGACCAGTCAGTATCAAAACAGCAAATGGATAGACCAAAGTGATAAATAATCAAGTCTCTGAAAAACCAAATCATTCCTTATGCTAATTTCCTAGTGGATCTTATTTTTACATGGATAATGGGAGTTTATTTTTGAAGTGTAGCATTCAGCTCAAAGTGTGACTTCTGGTAACCATGGTTAATTCCAGGTGTTATAAATTTTATATTCCTTCTCTTGTTAATATGGGAGGCTAATATGCACTATATCACCGTAAATGTCCTTAATTATAGTCTTTCTGTAATACCAGACTCCCTGCATACCACCTAAGGTAAGTTGTAAATCCTTCCCAAAAGTCGTTTTTATAAAGGAAACATTGACCAAATTTGTGCAGCCCGAATGAATGATGTTATGCCAGATGTCAGGATATGTCTCCCTCTGCCCCGCCTCCAGAATTGGTTGTACATCATGGTGCAAAGTCATTTACAAGCCTTTTGTTTAGGGCTATGCAGCAACCAGCAGTTGAGCAATGTTAAGTAGGAAGATGCCTTATGATGCCTTAAATTGGAATGGTCAAAGGAGTTCCGTTCAGTATGACTGGGAGGCATATGGAAGGACTCAGGCAGATCTAGGTTCTCTCAACACTTCTGTCTCCCACTCTTTGGTTTATGATCAGAGGGAAATGGAAGAAAACTGATCCTTCTGACTTTCCAAACTCAGATCTCTCTCACTTGTAGCTTTGCAGCTAAGCTCAACGGCATCACCTTATCAAAAACTCCTATATCAACCCTTTCCAGCCTAGTACCCATCAGACATTAGGGACTACAACTCCCATCATCCCTGCCCAGTGGCCACGCTGGTTGGGGCTGATGGGTGTTGGAGCCCAAAACATATAGAAGGCACCAGATGAGTGAAGCCTTACTTATGGTCTTCCTCAACCATAGCATGGGGTCTTTAGTGATCACATTAAGGATAAGCAGGTTAGTTGTCCTCTGAATGCATGACTCCATAGCCCACGCTGCATAAAAGTCAATAAAGCCACAGTGCTCATCAGTGTGTATGGGCCCACGTACACAAGTCTTAGAAGATTATGCCCTTATTTTTGCTTTCCAATACTCACTTCATCGAGCTAGCAAGTTTGGACAGGTGGGGTTTAAATGGACTTGGGTTGTCTCCTGTGCTTTTTTTCTTTTTTAAAAAAAGTTTAGGGGTACTCTCATTTTCCTACTCATATTGAAATATTTCTCCTCAATGAGGCCAAACTTAGATTCACAAAATGTTTAGGGGTATGTGTACCCCCAGAAAAAAGCACTAGTTGTCTCCACCTTCTGTACCCCCTCCACATTATGAAGCTTAAATCAAAGCTGATCAGTAGGACTAACCTTCTTTGTTATGTGGTGGCATAAATGCCACTGAAATCCATATGTTTTTCATAACCAATCATATTTCACAGCATTTCTGTGCCTCTTAGGCACATTTTCAGTCCACACCTAGAAGGGAAGTGAGAACAAAGTATATAAATGAGATAACTGAGAAATAAAAAAACCCTTATGGATTTAGGTTTTGCAAAGGTTGGATTGGATCATTGACATTTTGCAGTATAATGCAGACTTCCTTCTCCATATGATTTGGGAGGTGTTCAATAACACTATCTAAAGTTTGTTCAAACGGGAGCTTTGATTTCACAGGAACATGCAGCCACAGAACTGTATAGACAGCTAATTATAAGGATTATGCATAAGGAACACCATGAATTCAGATAAACATGGTTTTGAACAGTAGACGTTCTGCGGTATTTAAATAAAGCAATAGTTTGAATCTATTAGATTTGCATCTGAGCAAAATCTGACGGTGTGGAGAAGCCCACTTGTGAGGGTCCTCCATGAGTGGTGGGCATCTACTTCCCATGGAATTTGTTTCCATCTGCTCTTTTACACACACACACACACACACACACACACACACACACAATCTTATGGAGTAACTCAATTTGGCTAATCTGTTAGATTTTGCATTTTCTTTCTTCTTTTTTCAAATAAATCTAAGTGGGAGAAATTGTTTGAGCTAGACTTTACCTACCCTCTTATTTTGTCCCTGCAGATGCTTTGTACCCCATTGCTAAGGGAACAACTTAGGGGTGGGTAGAAAGAATGGAAGAAAGCAGGAGATAGCGTTTCCAAGCCTTCAGAATGGTTCAAGGATAAAAGATCCTGGGCTCTTCCAATATGTCTGGAAAAGAACTTGGGTAATGTTGAAAAGCAGCGAGCTTCAGAAAAGGGCTGTGACTCAATAGTAGACATGTTTTGCTTATGAATAGATCCTAGGTTCAATTTCGTGATGTGTCTGTATAGGGTTGGGAAAGTCTGTTACCTGAAAGCTTCTTCCCATGGAGATCTTGGGTGGTCACTGTAAGAACAGAGTGCTGGACTAAATGGGTCTTTGAACTGATGCAGCAGGTTCTTGTTATGTTCCTGCGGTCTTATTTATTTATTTTATTTCTTACCATCCTTAACCATAAGATCCCAGAGCAGGTTACAAAAATAAAATATATCATTATAAAAGAAATAATGAAGTAAAACTGTTACAAAACAAGAAAAGTATAGAAACAATTAAAAACAGTTCCATACAAAAGTAAATAAATAAATAATCTATATGTAAGAATAATAATAAATAATAAGCAAGCAAACAAACAAACAAAATAATCCATATGTATAAACAAGCAAAAATGCAGCTGTAAAGATTACTTTATAAATGCAGCTGTAAAGATTACTTTATAAAACTTCATTAGGTGCCCAGAGAATTTATGCTGGAGATGTAATGCTAGAGCTGTGTATGAAACTCAGAATTTTCTCGATAGAAGTAGTTCATGAAACAGAAGCAATTACTCGTTATCTCGTGCGAATGAACTTTCTAGCTGGCCAAATGAGAAGTTGAGGATTTAGTTTTACCAGAAGACAGAGAACTAAATTCATTCATGATATGAAACAGAGAACTAACAGTTGATCTGAACACTGTGAAAATGCTTTTTTTAAAAACGTTTTGAAAAAATACATTGAATTTTCCATAGCTCACTTTCGCCATCTAGTGTCACATTTGTACACTGCACTTTACAACACATCTAAGACGTTGTATTTGCTGCTGTGTAGCTGAGTCCTGGGTCTGAGGCACTTGCCCAGAGGCACCAATGAAAGCCTTCATGGGTGTGGTTCCTGTGTTAAACAATCTCTCATACATAAAAGCTAGCTGAAGACACAGCAGCCACATGCAGACTTTACCATGTAGACACTCCCTTTTGTTCAACAAGGCACTTTCATTACACCTGATGAAATTCTTTGTGCTACGCAACTATGAAAGGCACAGGAGCCTTGTCTTGCTTTCCACCAGCAGTTTACAAGCTGTCTTAAAGGGCAGGCCCACAGAGAGCACATTACAGTACAGTAGTTCTAACTGGGTGTTGAAGCCAGTTGCACAATATTTAAACATGTTATGCCCGGCCGCTAAGAGTCCTTGCAAGGAAAAGACCTGCAAAGACTTGGCTATCCAATTAACACTTGTGTGGTTTTCTTTTTCTAGTTATGTTTACGGCACTGCCAAAATACAGGCATTTTGTGCAGCTTGAGCAGAGCAAAAGGAAAGAAATGTCACATATCAACAAGATTATGTTCTCTAGCCAGTCTAAGGAGCAAAACATGGGTGCTAATTGCCATGATCTTGTAACCTCCTTCTTGAACTAACTTCATTTATCGGAGTTTTCAGTGTGCTCCTGCTAGCCAAGTGACCTCAGCTGCCACAACAGCTCTTCTGCATTTTGTAATTCCTATTTTAGACAGAAAAAAAGAAATCTGTGGCCATCTCAAAGGTTCGTTTTATTTTTGTTACACAAACCTATTGGTCCAAGAGATGATAGCATCTTAATCTATTCCAGGCCTAAAAAGGAAAGTCTATGAACCTTACCCCCCTTTGCACATTTACGCAGCATAGGTTTCAAGGCTAGCATTCAAGGAGATGCAGGAAAAAATGAAATCGCTCTTTAGAGAGGTGCAGAACAACCCTAACCCCTGATCTGTGCGGCTGCTTGGAGTTAGTTGAGGGCACCTTCACAGCATTCTGCTGATGTAGAGATGGGAGCTGCTGCACTCACTGAAAGTGCATTGGAGATCATGCAATCTCTGGTCTTTCCCATAAGACGTCATAAGCCTGCTGGATCAGGCATAGGTTGGCATGGCATTGAGGCCAGGATTGGTTCTTCATTCCACAAACCCCACATTGATGGGTCCGCTAGGCTTGCACTGCACCAAACCTGTTCCATTGGAGTTGGCCAGTGCTGAACCTTGCCAAAGGTAAAGGTAAAGGGACCCCTGACCATTAGGTCCAGTTGTGACCGACTCTGGGGTTGTGTTGCTCATCTCGCTTTATTGGCCGAGGGAGCCGGCGTACAGCTTCTGGGTCATGTGGCCAGCATGACTAAGCCGCTTCTGGTGAACCAGAGCAGCGCACGGAAACTCCATTTACCTTTCCGCCGGAGCGGTACCTATTTATCTACTTGCACTTTGACATGCTTTTGAACTGCTAGGTGGGCAGGAGCAGGAACCAAGCAATGGGAGCTCCCCCCTTTGCGGGGATTCGAACCGCCAACCTTCTGATCAGCAAGTCCTAGGCTCTGTGGTTTAACCCACAGCTCCACCCACGTTCCTGTGCAGTTGGCCAGTGCAGAACCTTGTTCTGGGAAGGCTCTGGCCCAAGGGGAGGTGGGTGGGAAGCTCTCAAGGCAACATGGCCCTGAGCACCAGAGGAAGCAGCCTTATATAGTCTTTCCCTTCCTTTTGCAAGGGCTCATGGGACAGCTATTTTCCCCATGAACCCATTGCACGGGCAAGATACTTGCAAATAAGGCAGCTTGGCAAGATCTATGCTCAGATTCCTCAGGATATGAACCACTATATCCTATATGAACTGTCCAGTCAATATTGTAGGCACACATTTGCTTTGAAGCACAGCATGGACAAAATAGTAAATAGCGAACCAAATCGTCTGTGCAGGTATGTCCCTTTCAGGAGCATGCCAATATATACATGTTTACAGGAGTCATATTCTGGAACAGATAACGCCTGGGTCATCTGCTCTTAAACCTGGCCCAAGCATTCATAATTTACCCCAAATTAACAAGTCTGTTGCAGCTCATTCCAAGAAAAGCTATGTCAATCAGGCAAAATGTGATCTGTTAAATTATCTATTGCATGGAGACTGGCTTGGGAATAATAAGCATAGCATATATATTTTTCTACCTCTTTCCATCAATGTGCATCATCAATGTGCATCATCAGTCATGCAGACATTTCTTGATTTAATCAGTGGAGGAAGATTTTGGCCCTACACATTGCCCAGACATACGTTGCAAGTGTCCACAGTCTTCCTGCAAACCTACTCAAAATGTACTGAGATCCAATTCTGAAAGGAGCAGTTCAGGGGCAGCAATCTGTTATGACATCACACCTAAAGAAATGACTAATAATACGTGTGACTGATTTAAAGAGTTGCATTTAACCCTATTTAAATGTCAAAGGCAACCTGAACTAAAAGGCTTGTTTCTCTTCAGCTACCTTTCTACTCTGCGTACAGAAATAGCACTGATTTCAGCCAAGTGTTTTATCAGGACATCGTGGCTATTTTAAGACCCTAATAGCTTTTCACATGGCTGAAAACAGCCCAGAATTGGCTCAACTCTGGACCACCTCAGGCCAATTGCATGCCATGTATATTCAATATTCCTGCACCAAATGTAGCAACATAGAAATCATATACACTATTCAATCTCCAAGGTGTTTTTGCCCCTCATGGCTCTTCAAATAACATCCCAAAGAAAGAAGTCAGACATGGTAGCGTTCATTTAGCAATGATTAACAGAAATATTAAATGAAAGCATTAAAAAACCCAGTTCATTTGGACAGCACAATAATATATGATCATTTATTATTTAAGTATTCCAAATTCACAGTGCTCTGCTCACAGCCAAGTCTCTTCTTTTGTCAGGCCTGTGCAATTTCTAACCTATCAACCTGACCACAGCCTTCCAGCTATGTATGACAGCCTGAGGGGAGCTGGATAAATGTTCAGATTTTGCAGACTGCAAAGCAAGCATGTAGGCAAGGACACCACAAAATACGACTGGTTGGGGTTATGGTCTCCACATCTTTAACCCTAAACCTCATTCAGTACTTTGCGTTAAGGCCAAGATTCATGTGACGTTAAATGTGTCTAAGTTTTTAAAGTGCATGTTTTTATTCTTTAAATAGCAGTCATGAGATGAGGGGAGGAGAACCACAGTATGTAGGCCAGATCGATTTATCCCTTTCCCTCGATGCAAAGGTACCATCATTGCATATCCTCCAACATTCCTCGGATGGAAATAGGGACATTTCTCCCTCATTCCTGCAACTGACCCTCCTCAACCCCCCATTTTTTTCTCTCCCCCGCCTTACAGAGCATTTCTACCACTACCACACCAAAGGGAAACAACACACCATCCTGAGAAAACCCTTAATCCCAATTTTTATTTTATCCTATGGTAGATTTACAAAAGGAAAAACACATACCAATAAATACATTTTAGAAAGGGGAAAGTTTACAAAGGATTTTTAAAAAAACAAATAGATGAATAAATAAAGACTCCTTGTGCTACACTCCCCTTTCTTCCTGCCCAGGGCAAGCCTGCTCTCTGCCTGCACCTCAGAGCCGGCCAGCGCCAGAGCAAGCCGATCGGGCGCCTGGGGTGGCATGCATGCCCTGCGCCCAGGGGCGGGGCCAGCCGGGCAGGACACCCTGCAGGGCCTCCGAGGAGTCTGCCTGCCTCCTCCCAGCTACCCTACAGCTGAGGGGGAGTCAGCGGGGGACCGTTTGGGGCAGCACGGAGCCTGCTGGTGCCCAAGCCACCGCACCACTCCCAGGAGAGACGCATGGCTTGGATGCGCTGCAGGACCCGTGGTGAGTGCTGCCGGTCATTTTGTCACCCCCCTCAGTGGTGACACCTGGGGTGACCCGCCCCCACCACACCCCATTCCTTCGGTCCTATGAGCTGTCTAAGAGAGAAGGTGGGCAGCTTGTAGCTGCCACTTCTGCTGCTACTGGCTCGTCCTCTTCCTTGAGCTTGGAGGTGGCACTGGCAGGGGGAACAGGGACATTCCATGGTCAAATCAGAAGCCAGGATGCCTTTCACGATTCCGGGATTGTCCCTGGAAAATAAGGACACTTGGAGGGTATGCCAATTCCCCCTCATACCAATTAAAGAAGGAAGCATCTCTTGTCACCAGTACCGAATTTAGATACATTTTCTGCTGGATTAACCTAAGTTAATTTTGAAAGTCCACTATGCAATGCCCAGTGCCAAACTTCTTGTGGCATCCTTCTATCTGGATCTTGAGCTCCCCGGCTGAAATTCTTTGAGTTACATCAGATTCAGATTTCAAAACTCTTTCACCTATGTTGTTAATTGAATTACAACTATAAGAATGTATTAATAATGTTCCAAAATATGATCTTTTCGTTAGTATGTCAAATGTTCGGTTTACTTACTAGAAGCCTGCTTATTGAAAAGGTATAGTTTGAAAGCATTGCTTTATATTAAGAGATGAATATGTTACTGCTCAAAAGATTCTCCTATCTGAGTTAGGTGAAAATTTTCCCCAAACTACGGAAATCTACAGAAGGGCTTGTATCAATGCATTTTCTATGTCCCAGCTGAGTGTCACATTTTAAAAGAGCATTGAATTCCTCTAATCTAAAGCAAATAATCATTTCACTACAAATCCATGAGGCTACTTGTCATAGTAGTTGGCAACGTTAGGCCCCAATCCACCACAAAGGCGGATTGCCCAGGCAGGCACAATCTGTGGCCCAGTGAAATAACTAAGGTGGGATACAGGGCTGGGTAAAAATCAGGCCAAATCTTTATGACTATGGTGGAGAGTTGGCATGGCAGTAGGGCGAGGATCCTGTTCCTCATTCCACCAGCCATTGCTAATGGAATGACACGCTGTCAGGGAGGTACCCAGCCCCCCTCCATGTGAATAACCCAGCACTGAGCCCTGGCGTGGTGCAAGGCAAGGATCCAGGGTGGGGCATGCTATAGCTATTCCTCCCCTTGGGCTGCTTATGGAGGAGCCCTCTACTATGCTTCCAGCATGTCTTCTACACACACCTGCACACCCCAACCTTTCCCCCATGCAGGCCAGCAAGAGGCATTATCAGAGTTCAAGGACACATTCCAGAAAGGCAAACACATTTGGGGCACCAAGCAGGGCCAATGAATGGTGTGGCTTGGGAAGAATTACAAGGATGAGACAGAGAAGTCTGGAGGGTTATAGTCAGCTTTCAGGCTTGGTTTTCCCCACCCCTGACTCAGCAAGGCCATGTGAGTACGTGGGCTCCCGAAAAGGAGCTCACAGCTACTTTGTTCCCCCTCAGCCCCTTTTACTGTGTCAGCGCTCGTTGTTTTTGTGCATCTTCAGGCAAACGCCTGAGCGTGGCTTCTAAGTCAAGGTGATGAAATGCCATTTGAAATGATAATTTGCTTTCATGTTTTTATGTCAAAAAACAGTGTAAGAGAGCGATGCCTAGAAGAACAGAAGAGGCGGAGACAACGAGCAACCAAAAAGATCAGTACATTTATTGGCACTTTTATACTCTGTTTTGCACCATATGTAATCACAAGGTAGGTTTAAGCTCGTCTTTTCTCATTTTCATCCGCAGCGCACTCCTGTTATTTGTATCAGCAGACGATTAAACTTCTGCTTGTCAAAATTATGCTAAGCATTTTCCACTGTGCTGAGAAGTGTTGCCATCTTAGGCGCCCACATTTTATGGTCTCCACTGTGGCCAAAGATTTGTTAGTGGAAGGGATCAAATCCAGCATCCCAATGGGAAAGTCTTTGATATGGATTAAGGAGAATACAGTTAGACTCACATCAAAGAAGATCACATAGAATTCAGAATGTTGTCCGCACATTTCAGTGGGTATGTTGTGTTGTGCGATGCAGAGCAGATGTTCTGGGACACATGGTGGCTACTTTAAATTAATGCACACAGATGTTCCAAGTTTACAGCGAACATTTGAATGGACTGCCAGCATTTTCTGAGTCCTGGTCCTTATTATCAAAATGGCATCCTCCATGCATAAGGGGGAGATATCATCAGTTTAAAGAAACTCCAAGTTTTGCCAAAGTACAAAAACAGCCCCAAATGCCCTTAGTAGTGACAGAATCCACAGTGTATGATGGATGGATAGAAAGCTTAATAGGAGTGCTAGTGCAAGAGAATATACTGAATAGGAGAAGAGCTTACTGCATGGGTTTTCATTCAGAACCCACGGTATCTGATTACTATGAGGTAGAAAAATGTAATCCCAACACGTTTTTCTTAAAAAACAACACCCATGCACAGAAAAGACTGTTTGGGCAATTTAATTCCGATAATATCCAAGAGCGCTTTGAATTTTGTCATTTACTGTATCTACCCTCTTCCACAATGTTTCTTGGCCCCTTCAGCTATAACTGGTGAGACCCCTTTTTTGCACACCACCCCAACATTTAGAAGCCTTTGTGGAATAACATTTGAGGTTGCCTCTCCATATTCTTAAGATGCATCAGTCTTATGAGAAAGGTTTATCACAAACAGGTCATATCACAGTTTTTCAGACCTGGAGCTACAAACCAGTATTGCTGTTCAAAGCTTATTCCTGATTAATAAGTGCTAGAAGATGCACAACAATGTTAATTTTGAATGGCAATTGTAAAATAAATAAATAATAGATATTATGACATTCCTTATTGACTTATGAACATTTTTGAATCCAGTATCAGAGAGGTTCACAGAAACCCCTGCTTTGTTGCTATGTTGCAGGCAAGAAGCAAAAAGGGGGGGGGAACAACCTCTGCATTTATAAACCTCACTCAAAACTGGCCTGGTGGAAATGAATTATTGAAATGTGGATTACTGTGCTTCAGAAGCAACATAAGAGGGAATGAGCTAAAAGGCTGTGTTAGCTTCTCTGAACATTTGGAATGTGTTGATTTATTTTTGACCAAGCGCTTCATGGAAAAAATGATAATATCTTGGCACCCATTAAACTTGGAGTGGGATTAACAGCAATGTTCAGTGCCCTGATAAAAGTCAAGACTGTAGGAAGCTTGTCGCTCACCTTTCTTCCACTTCCATATTTTTTTAATATAGTGGATGGATACTCAGAAGTGCTTATTAAATAAAAATCAAATACTTGGAGGGGGGATGCAGTTCAGCAATACAGCATGTGCTTGTCTGGTTGAAAGCGCTTTGGGTTGCCTTGGGCAAGATAAAGCAGCTAACACTTTTAATAAACAATTTAATAAATAATCATGCTTTGTACCCAAGAGGACCTAGATTCAATCCTTGGTATCTTCAGGTTGGGCTAAGAAAGACCCCTATTTGAGACCCTAAACAGCCACTGACAGTTAGTGTAGGCAGTATAGACAATGCTGAGTTAGATGAACTCACAGTCTGACTCAATATATGCTTAATATGTCCACATTCAAGGTCCATTGATTGTAGCGTGAAAGACTTCCCGCCCCCCCTGTGCAATCCATTGTTAAATGTCAGTGTTATAAGTGCTTATTAAATAAGTGTTTATTAAATGTCAGCCACCTTTAAGTTTACATGAAGTTGCTACTGATTTTACAAACTAGGTAGTGTTACTGGTAGTGAAATCCAATACATATATGCAGTGCCATTTTTCTAGAAAAAGAGGTGCCGAAACTCACCATCAATGCCTCCCTTGTTCTCTTATAATGGAAATGGCGGTCACCTGAGAGGTGCCAGAACTGAGGACTCAGCTATACAGCTGCAAATAAACGTTTTAAGTGTGTTGTAAACTGCAGCATACAAATGTGACACTAGATGGCGATGGTGAGTTATGGCGATTTCAATGTATTTTTCAAAATGTTTTTTTAAAAAGCATTTTTTAAAAGCCCTACCTGGAGATGCCAGGGACTAAACTTTAAACCTTCTGAATGCTAGGCAGATTCTCTGCCACTGAGCAATGAACCTTCCCCAAAACTACTATACAAAACTACTACTGAAAAACTGCTTTAAAAACTGTTTGTATGGATGTATGGGGAAAATAGGGATATTTCACAATTCAACTGGAGTCATTCAGCTGGAGTCATACAGGATCAATTGCATCAGAATATGGATGGAAATGTGCATTTTGATATGCATCTGAACATACACCTGACTGAAAACAATGTAGGGTGAATAAAGCCTGCTTACCAGTTCCAACAAGTGTGTGTGTGTGTGTGTGTGTGTGTGTGTGTGTGAGTTGTGGCCCAGTGTGGCCGCAGGTATGTCAAGCGGCATCTGCTTGCCCTCACAAGAGTTTACAGCCCATGAAACTCCTCCATTGGCCACATGGGAGGGCAGGCCCCACCGTGAAACTTTAAAATTTTAATTGCCCAACTGCAGGCAAGTTTAGGGGTGGGATGGTCAGAGCAGACCTGGGAGAAGCCTCCCCAAACCTGGCTTCATTCAGCTCCATTTCATTAACCCCTGTTTCATCGGTCAAAGTTTCAGAATACCCGGTTAAAAGAGTCCAGGGGGATGGATTCTGTCCAAATCCCCAGACAAGGGCTAATGAGCCATAGAACTCCCCAAATTTGCGTTCCAGAGAGATTACCCAGAATTGATTAGCACCATAGGGATTGGCCCTGAAGGGAAATCACCCAACAGGTGGGTTAGCTGGTTCAGGATATACACAAATGCTTATGCCAAAACCTACTGATATCTGTAATCAACAATGTTGGGGCCATTTTGATCCCATGCTTGTGATCCCTTGTCATTATTTCTCCTTATTTCTCATTCCCTCTCCCCATCCTCATGGCCTGGGCACACTGTGCCTGGTTCCGGAAATGACACCTGCATTTGGATAAGCATCTAATTTAAGTCCATGAGCATATGCTTGGGCACGTACAGCTAATTATCTCAATTAGAGTGCAAATATATAAATTATATCCAGTGGGATATAAGACACAGACACAATTTAAAAATAAAAACATTATCAGTTGTATTTCCAAGTGTTGTATGGTATGAAAATTTGAGGGGAAAGGAAGGGCACTCAAGGAAATGTAGTAATAAGTGTCTAAACTCCCCCTCCCCTTTGAAGGCCATTTCTTCTCGATGTTCTTTTATAAAAGGTTAGTTGGAATTCATAACATTGATTGATAGCAAGTAAGATATAAACCACTTTGCATCTTAGTGTTTCAGGGTATTCACAGAGCTTTCATCAACTTCCATCAGAATATCAATAACTCTACCTTTCGAGCGGGGCAAGTATTCAGATAGCAATGAGAGTATGAATTATGCTTTTTCCTACATTGTGACTTCCTTAACCTATTCAGTGAAAGCCTTTCTAGAAAAAAAACCACAGAATGGCCTGCATAAATTGAAATGTTTCTTAATGGAGATCTTACACACAAGAGTGGCACTCATAGCATATGACAGAAAAATCCCATCTGGAACCTGACAGAAAGTAATTATAAGAAAGTGGAACTAATTGTTCACTTTAAAATCAATAGTATACCATTACCTTCAAATGTTCCCCTTGGGTAACAGTGCCTATAAATAAGCTCAGCTCCTGCGTCCATTCTGATTTACCTCTTCACTAGCAGTAATGGTGTGCGAGGGGACTAGTGTTCACCTAGGGCATGACTCTTCCCTTCACAGGTGCAACATCTATGGGGGGGAAGGATCCACAAGGGTTCAAAAGTGTCCTGTTTTCATCTCTCCTCCCCACTCTCAGTTTATATTAAGATGACAAGATAAGGGGGAAAGCATCATGCTCCCACCCCTTAAATGCTTGTGAAGAGGAAGGAATTTAACAGGCGGACCTTGCCATACAAACTATTAAAACAGCAGAACCCTGTCCTTGTTTGTATCTGGCCACTGTAGTTTATGTAGGCAAGTGCACACTCCAGCAATCCACTAGGTCAGCCCAGGATAGAGAACATTGTCCAGTTCATAGGGTCCTCAGAATTATTCCTTGAGTGACATATATATGTTCACAGAGACAACATTGCTATGGGGATTTTTCAGGAAGTATTAGGAGGTGGGGTGTTTCAAATACCTGCTTCCCCACAGGTCCTGAATCCAATCCTGAAAATTGCATATGGATTACCAGTTTCAAAATGCCATTTCTGAAATTCACTGCTCTTCGTGCTAGCTTGCCTTTTCAGAGACAAGCAAAAACTCCCCCCCCCATCTCCAACCGAAATTGTTTTGTTTTAGTCTCATTTTTATTATATGTTTTTTGTATCTTGTTTTAATTAACTGAAGCTGTCTTGGTTTTACAAAGATAAGCAGCATATTTTAAATGAATAATAAATGTGCTCCTTCACATGGGAATTATTTCAAATGCAATTGAGTTAGCTATACCCATTTCTCTGGATAATCGTTTTCTTGAAATAAGGAAAGGTACATTTATAGAGATGGCTGCAACTATCTCCCTTAAAATGGCCAGCCCCCAGTATGGTTTTCCTCTGCAATTGTGTACTTGAGTAGATACAGAGACAATAAGCACAATTTGTTTGTATGTGCTAACTATATCATGTTGGTTATATAGGTATTCAGATATAAAAGTATGGGTCGATTTTTTTGTATCTGTACATATACAGTCAAGTTAAATAAGTGGGAACCTCTACGTCACAACCTCATGTCCTCCAGTTGTTGAGTCCCATCAAAACCCAGACAGTATGGCAAATAGTCAGGGATTAAGGGAATTGTAGTCCAAAGCATCCAGAGGGCACCACTTTGGGGGTGTCTCCTGTATTTTCAGAAGCAATTTAGCTAGACTGGTGACTGGGAGCGGCCGCTGAGACCATATAAAGACCTACATTGGCTCCCAGTATGTTTCCAAGCACAATTCAAAGTGTTGGTGCTGACCCTTAAACCCCAAAATAGCCTTGGCCCAGTATACCTGAAGGAGCATCTCCACCCCCATCATTCAGGTCCAGCTCCGAGGGCCTTCTGGTGGTTCCCTCCCTGAGAGAAGTGATGTTACAGGGAACCAGGCAAAGAGCTTTCTCGGTATCAGCACCCTCCCTGTGGAACGCCCTGCCATCAGATGTCAAGGAAATAAACAACTATCTGACTTATAGAAGACATCTGAAGGCAGCCTTGTTTAGGGAAATTTTTGATGTTTGATCTTTTATTGTGATTTTCATATTGTCTTGGAAGCCGCCCAGAGTGGCTGGAGAGGCCCAACCAGATGGGCGGGGTATAAGTAGTATATTATTATTATTATTATTATTATTATTATTATTATTATTATTATTATTATTATTAACCAGATGCTGTGGACAAGCAATAACTATGGACAATTGTAGTATTCTCAGAGGCTTTAATGCTGGTGGGAATAGAATGTTTGAATTTTGGTCTAATTAGGAGGTTCTAGTCCTTGATATGTTTATCTGACAATCATATTTACTCTTTTCTTGACAGACTGGTAGAATTATCATCCATAGTCCCCATCAACGCACACTGGGGAGTTATTTCCAAGTGTCTGGCTTATAGCAAAGCTGTTTCAGATCCCTTTGTGTACTCTTTGTTACGACACCAGTACAAGAAGACATGGAAGGACATAATAAACAAGATGCTGAAAAGGAGCTCAATAAATTCATCAGCCCTCACAAGTGAATCACAGAGTCGAAACATTTTGCAAGCAACTGATTGAAGAGCTGAGGTTAAACTATTTATTCAATGTAGCCTAATACTGGAACAGTCGAGGAACAATAGCTGGTGCCATTAGGATGATCAGCTGACAATATTTTGGAAAGCCTGCCTTTTAAGTCTTCAGCAACTTAGGTAACGAATTTCATAGCAAAGTTGGCTGCCTTTTAGTACTGATATCTTTAGTACTGATAGTATGTTGTTTGCAAAGATCCCCACCAATTTCACAAAATGTGTGGAAAAAGCAACATTCTAACCTCAAGGGGGTTTAGATATGGATAATGATAAGAGATTGTGTTTACATATTTCCCCACCACCACCCAAACAAACAAAAAACTGGACAATATTTGTGCCAGTTTTGATGTGTTGCAGCAAATTGACATCTGTGACCATACCAACTATGTGATCAGGTGAAGACAATCACTCCTAGTTTTTCCTGAGATTGCCCCTACTTAGTCACACATACCTAATTACACATAAACCTGTTAAGATAAAACCCTTAGGCTGCAATCCTATACACACTTACCTGGGAGTAAGTCCCACTGAACATAATAGGATTTATTTCTGAGTAGTGATGCATAGGATTGCACTGTTGGTGTTTCATCCACACCCTCTAGGTTTGCACTGGTTTTCTATGTGCAGAAGGAAGCTGCTATTGAGCCATGGCTGTGTTTACATTTGTCAAATGACGCTCTTGCCTGTGGTTGGCTGCAGAACAATTGCTTTCATACATCAAAAGAGACACACCTGGGGGACTCTTAATTTCAGCTACTGATTGCACTGCTTCCAGTCTGCAGACCTATGGGTCTTGGTGACCCACAATTCAAATGGTTGACCTCCAATAGATTAGATGATATAATCCATAGTCTGCATCTGTTTGGGGGGAAATGGGATATACTTTCAGAAGGAGTGCAAGTCTTTTCACAAGACACTTCTGATCCTCCTCAGTTGTGTGTTAACAAAACTATAACAAAACAGTAGGAAGCTGTGTCTCATGTTGCCCAAAATGTTTCCATGTTGTAATGGTTTTCTGACTGTGAAAATACCTAAAGTGTTGTTGCATTTAAAGTGTCAGTGTCTAATGTCCGCAGTGCTCTGGCTTGCGTAGGCTGCTGGCAGTCTAGAATGTAATGCTCTTCACAATGCAATAGCTAACTTTGTTTTCTGTCCGATCGTGACGCCCTGGTTGGTTGCTTCAAGAACGTGTACAGAAATGTTGCATAGGTTTCCTTAATCAATGCTCAGAACTAGATATAAGTGTTTGCACAGATGCCATAAGGATAGGATTAGCTAAATCTATTTTTTTTAAAGGAAGAAAGACTTACATAAGAAGTTTATTAGTTTGTTTTTTTAAAAAAATGCTTGTTATAAAAATAATAAGTATGACACTTATAGCCAAATTTATTTATTTTTGAAAAATCTCTGGAAATATTTTGTTTCCAGTGAACGCAGTACTCCAAAACTAAAGAATGCTGGGAAATACTTTTCTAAAAGTTAGTTTCTAAAACAGAAACTCAGTTTCGAGAAATGCAGAAGGAAATGGGATAATTCAGGCATCAGCCCCATCTTCTCTTTCTTCTTGTGCATAGTTTGCTTTTAGTGTGAGAATCCCCTTAATTACTGATCCCACTCCTGTACACATATTGCTGTGTGTACCAAGTGGTGTGTATAAAGAAGGGGCTGGGTCAGGCCTCAGATGAAATAAAAACACTACACCTAAAAAAAAGCCTCTGTTTACCTTCTATGCCTTCTGTAACCATGATGGACAATTTAATTTAAAGCAAGCAAGTAACACCCACCCTACAAAAATGCTATAGGATTTGTAAGAGAGTTTCCCTTCCATTTTCTAGTTCTGCTGTTTTTGTTTAGTACCCATATTTCCTATTGATGACTCCTCTGTCAAAGGCTATTTGCCTTTATGCTTTGTGTTGAGTTGGAAGGAAGAACATTGTTTTCTCTTAGAATTAGACAAACAGCAATTGTGTGGGCTATTTTTCCTTATCCATAATTGATTTCAAAGGAGATGCTAAGTATATTCTTCAGTGGCATTGTGGGTGCACATGCACACACACACACACACACACAAACTGTACATATGAATGTCCTGATCTGAACTGATGCACCTAAATAATTTCCATGAACGTTTATGAATTTCTTTTCTCCAAAATGCATCGTTCAACTGCTGAAGACTGATCTGAAAAATGTTGCCTCAATCCACAACTCCTACAAACTGCAGTGCTCAAAGAAACGTTTGCAAACATGAATTGCCCCGTTTAATGGCATAATGATCTTCTTCTTCCTTTGAAATGAATTGTGAGCACAATGGCAGTTCTTTGGATGGAAGTGTTTTCTTGTGGTCACTTTCAAAGCTGTTCAATTAATTACCGACTGTACACTGAATTCATATCTCTGAGCCTGTCATGGGGATATCTCCAGCTTCAATGAAAGTAAGTAAGAGGATGGTTGTAACTGAATAATTGATTTCATTGGTGTTATAAGTTGCTAAACTGCTAAAGTTACTAGTAACAAGATTTCTTAAATGTTCTCTTGCAACCAACTTAGTATTTAATCAAAACAAGTACTGCCTACTGTTCATTTGATATTCCACCATGTAAATCCCGTTTTTCTTTCAGTATTTGTTTGGCATACTTACCACTTCATAATTAAATGGTTTTATATATTTGACCTACAAGGCCATCTTCCAGTGATTCATACAAAAGTAGCTTCACTGATTATTTTGACGCTGTAGCTTATTAATAGCACTCAGTACAAGCCAGAAAGTCATATAGAAGTAGGGGGAAGCCCAAGGATAGCACTTTTGAGCAAATCATTTTTGCTGTGGTCAGTTCCAGATAATAATTGAAGAATCCAGTCCTGTATTTACCTCTCTGTAGACATACATAGGATTACATTACAAAACCTGTTTGGTTTCAACAATCTGCCACAGTACAATTTCTTGAGAGACATATTTCCTCCTCCTCTTCCTCCTTCTTCGTCTCCTCCTTCTCGAATTTACCCTTTGTGCCACTCACCCAAATTGTCTGCTACCAAGATCAAAGGATAATAGCATTAAATAAGCCAATCATTTCCCCAGGCTTTGCCTGTTATAACATTAGGATGTGGCTTACAAATCTTCAAATCTGGCATAGTGAAAAACTTAAAAGTGAATAAAGATATGAGAGTCAAGAAATAATATTGGGAATTTTTGATCCAGCTAAAGTGAAGCCGTTTCAGGGCCCATTTAATGATATCCCAGTGAAATCAAAATGACATTAGAAGTGTATCACTTAGGCTGGATCCTGGTTTCTATACTTTCTGTGTTTCAGAAAACTAACATTTTGCTTTGGTTTTAGTATGTTTGATGAATTGCATGTATACCTAAGAAAAGATAGCATGTGGAAAACAAAACACTGCTGAAACACTTCCCCTAAACTATTTTTCAAGCTCACAACACTGAAAATGTTTATTCTGGTTGGGGTCCACAGATAAATATAAAGGAAGAATAGGGTTTTGTCAGCCAGACCCTCAGCACTGAAACAACGAGACCTACACTGGGAGGAGATGTATGACTGATACTATGTTTTGTTAAGCTTATTGGGATAGAATTGTTGCTTATTAATGCCTCAGTTCAGAATCCTGTATGTATACCACTGTACATATAAAGCTGTTAAATGTGCCCCTTTAATTTCATGGGGTGGGGACCTAATTCATAGGTTCAAAGAAGGGCCTATTCAGAGCAGTTTCTTCTACTGAAACAGAAAGGCAGCTTTTGGAGTAAAACAAAAAGCATCTTAGCACATAAGAAAACACTTTATTTTAGCACATGGTTTTGGTCCATGTGTAAAGCTTGGTAGCAGCACCTAGAAGGAGTAGCTTTTATGTTTACTCATGAACAAATCCCAATGAGTTAAAATAGCTTATGGAGGGAAAGTGGCATTCACAGCTAAGTACAGGATCTCAAGCCAAGCCAAAACTACCTTTAGCTGAACTGTAAGACGTTGATTTAGAAATCAAGAGGACTAGACAGTCCTTAAACCCTGATTTTGAACTAAGTGGTATAAAAATGCTTCCTAAATTGTGCTACTGCTAACACTGACCTCAGAGAAACCGGATCCAAAAATTGATCACAGTTAATTTAATCAATGATTTTGGAATCATGTCCAGAATATATATATATATGCTGGGTTTCATTTTTGTTAAAGTCCTGGTGGCAAAAGAAAACAGGTGGTAGAATCACAAAAACTGGGCCTTCATGGATGATGGCATGCCGATGGAACTCCTGGTTCATGTACAGCATTATAGCCATGTCAGGGAGTGGTGAACTTCATCCTCTGCTATGTGATGACATCACCCTCTTCAACTGCATTGCCCAGGATCTGTCATTTGGAGTTCTGTATTCTGATGAACCATCATGCTCCGATTCTTTACTGGAGGACCTTCTATCTGAGGTGAGATGATTTACAAATAATTGAAAGACTTATCAGAGAACGGAAAAGAACCTATGGGTGTGTTTACACTCAGACTTAATAACATGATGTCATACCCTCCATAATGATAATTTTACTATTTATACCCCACACACCTTACTGGGTTGACTCAGCCACTCTGGGCAACTTCCAACAAACACCGGCTCCCTCGGCCTGAAAGCGAGATGAGTGCTGCAAGCCCATAGTTACCTTTGACTGGACTTAACTGTCTAGCAGCGGTGTAGCGTGGGTTGTCAGCACCCGGGGCAAGGCAAGTAATTTGCGCCCCCTAACCCAGGGCAAGGCAAGTAATTTGTGCCCCCTAACCCCTAACCTGCCGCCGCTGCCAGCTTCTTGCTGCTGCCTGGTCTGGTCTGGTGTGGTTCTCTCCCATGCTCAGCACTGCGCTGGGCGGCCGCTGCACTGTCCCTCCCCCAGATAGTCCCTTGCTCTCTCTCCGCACTGCACGCCTGGCACCCACCCTCTCCACAGTGGGCAGCGACCCAGCGGCTCGGATCGGATTCGCACAGCCAGCACTGCAGTGAGAGAGAGTGAGTGAGCCAGGTAGGGGCAGAGAGCTGCAAGTGCGAGCGCGCACCCCCAGATGTTGCGCCCGGTGCGGCCGGCCCCCCTTCACCCCCCACGCTATGCCACTGCTGTCTAGAGGTCCTTTACCTTTACCTTACCTTAGACTTCCCTGCACCATGTGAACTAAATGCCAGGACCTGTAAGTTCATGAACTGATACATAAAGATATGTGCACATTTTATGACAATTTTGTACATAGTATGTAAATTAATTTATTGTTATATTAATGCCAGTTACATCCATTAGTTAGACTGAACTATTTTAATAATGCACAACACATGACACAAAGTAGATAACAGCCTGTAAGATGTAATTTTGTTATCTGTTAACACATTGTGCAGTTAACACATTTTGGGCATCCATTGCTGCATCTTGCATGCAATGTGTAAATAGATCTGGATATTAGCTCCTAGCAACCTTGCAGCTTTAAGAAAAACACACTGATGAGATATTTGAATATTCATGTCTTAATTCTATAGTCAAACTCAATTAGGTGTGTACTTTCCTAGTTGTGTTTTTCAAATTAAGCTGTGGGTGAATATTGTGCATTAATATGTTAAAAAACAGAATCAGATATAGCTTCTAATTCCAGTAGATTTCTAGTTGAGCTATGTAAGCAGGAGAATCACATTGTGCAGCTCTTCTGCGACTACACCATTTCAGCCTGGGGTAGGTGGTTAAGTATTTGAATGCTCCCCTTTTAAAACAACAGCACCCATTTCCTGTGAATGGATAGGAATTTTCTTTAAGAGTTTGCACATGCGAGTAGGTGCTTGCAACCAAGGTTTTGACTCATAACACCTTTGTACACAACATTTCCCAAATTCATCCGCAACTCATGGGAGAATAGCCTTCCTCTATCTGCTGGTCTCATTTTTAAGAATTCACTTTCCTCCAGTACTGACTCCCCAATCAACACCCTTCACATTTCCCTTCAACCCTAGAGCTCACTTTCCACCCAAAGATTTTAATCACAAATCCCACTCTTTTATTTCCTCTTCTATCCCAGCTCTCTCCATCTCTTCCATCTTACTTTTCCACATGGTATCTGTCTGTCTGTCTGTTTGTTTCTCCCTCCTTCCCTCTATGTCCTTTCTGATGTGTACACCACTGATGGCAAAGCTTTTCAGGAGCAATGTGTTATAAGATGTCTCTGTCCACATTTCTTGTAGCTTGGCTCATTGGCTTATTGACACAAGTTAAAGTTACTTAAGAAAATATATGGTTTTATTATTTGTACATATATCCAGAGCTGGACTCATATAAGTTTGTGGTGTGTTGTCTTGGCTTTTCCATTCAAGTGGTCACTGGGTAAATTCTAGTGAGCACATCATGAGCTCTGTGAGTACATTGGAATTTCCAACCAACACAAAATCCCTGGATACAGTAATCATGCTGCTGTTCCATGCCTACAATGTTTTGTAGGGTCTAAACATTCTTCTAGTGATACAGGATCAAGGCGTTTTTGCTTTTGCTTCCTGGATGGTGCAGATCACAAATGGTGGGTGATTAAGCATTTGGTGGGTGATTAAGCAGTCCTTAAGCATTTAAGTTTTCATTTTTTGAAAATTCTTTGGCTTTCCCTGATAGTTACTAGAAAAATAGGAGGACAATAACCTTGGCCAAATATTCAGAAACCAATGGTATTTTAGACAACTTTGCTTATGCAATATTTAGTATTGTATTGACAGTCAAACAGAAGACATAGAAGATGAAATTTTAAAAATCTCTTTTCAATGCTGTAAGTCAGTGACACTGATTCTGTGATCAATTGTAGCTGAGCTTTAATAAGATTACCTATAATATTTAGAGTACTTGGAAGCAATGTGTTTGGAGGATCAGGAGATAATTCCTTTGGGATAACTGAATATTTAAGCCCATATGAGTGGGTTAAACAGAATAATAATTCAGCCTTAACTGTCCCCTGTTCAATATATGATTAATATAATTTGTGTTAGTCTCAATATTTTTTATGTTATATGTTCATTGATGGACAGGTGTGTGGAAGGAAAGAGCAGGGTGAAGCTTTTTTTAGCAGCTTTAGACTTTTTAAAAGATATATATAAATGTGATTTTCTGTTCACCATAATAATTGCTGAGTACATGTAAATTCTTGTTTATGGATTTTGTATGTTATAAAATTATTTTTAAAAAGAGAGAGAGGAATAATATTGAGCTAATGAGCTATAATATTTAAGACCATTTGTCATGAGTATGTCTATATTTATGCAGCAGGTTGTCATCCTAATGGGCCATGGTTGTATTGTATTGAAAAGCAGATACACAGGTGATATTATAACATGAGTCTGATGCCATGCATGCCAGTGCAAGTAACTCTGTGTAGTAAAACAGACATGTTATTGCACATAGCTACTGTATACCCAAAGGCTCTAGTCAATATGTTGACATATGTACTGACAAAAAAATTATGTGAAAAAGTTTGTTTTGTCAATGTTCTCGTTGGGGTGCTAGAAAAATATTGTCTTTCTTCATAGAGTTTAAAGCTATCTGTGTTTGAAGGGAAGGGGATTCATCCCCCAAATGTGCAAACATTAAAAGCATAAAAACCTTTCTGGTTTCACTGGAACGTTTCAATAATGAAAAAAACTAACAAAAGAGAAGGACCAATTAAGTGGAATTACTATATTCACTTTGCTAAATGTACTAGGATCTATTATATTTTCTGCCGTTGATGGATTTATTGATTCTGGTTCACAGCTTCCTGAAATCAGCAGATAGCCTCCTGTTAATATGTTTGCCAAGCACATCTATTTGGAGCATTTGCAGCCAAAATCTTGGCATTGTACCTTGATAAATATAAATGCTAGGACCTAGTTTTGGAGAAAACATAGAAAGGCAACAGCAATTTCTTAGTGCAGGCATGGGGCCCTCCAGATGTTGCTGGACTCCCTGTCCCATCATCCCTGACCATTAGACATGCTGGCCGGGGCTGATGAGAGTTGGAGTCCAATAGCACCTGTAGGGCCACAGGCTTCCTATCCTTGTACTAGAGCTTCAGTCATGCCAGGGAGGCAGTATTCCTCCATGTAGTGCCCTCTAAATGTTTTGGACTCTCTCATTGGCACCAGCTAGCAGGGCGAATGGTTAGGAATGATATGAGTCATGGTCGAAAACATCTGGAGGGTACCAGGTTAAGGAAGAGCTGTGTGAGCCATTTCTGGGGCAGTAGTGGACCTCTCAATTCCCAGACCACACTCCCTGCTCCATAAGCTGTTGGATGCTCCAGTTTGGGAATGACAGGTAAAAATGAAAGTAGCAAGCCCTCATCAGACAACTGCCTGCCTCACATGTCCAGTGAGCACACCTGCTGATCCCACAGGGCTTCTACTTGCATAGAAGAGCCCTTCTCAAAGACTCTTTGCACCTAGATCCCCCTTTCACACTCCCGTCAGACACACAGCTCCTGGGGGCATGGATAGTGCACAGGAGTAGCAGGCACAAACCCAGCTAAGGAAGGGTGATAGCTCTGTGAAGAGCATCTACTTTGCATGCAGCAGGGAATGTCTCTGGTCTGAAACCCCGGAGAGCCACTGCCAGTCAGCATTGTTGTTGTTGTTTAGTCGTTTAGTCGTGTCCGACTCTTCGTGACCCCATGGACCAGAGCACGCCAGGCACTCCTGTCTTCCACTGCCTCACGCAGTTTGGTCAGACTCATGTTTGTAGCTTCGAGAACACTGTCCAACCATCTCGTCCTCTGTCGTCCCCTTCTTCTTGTGCCCTCAACCTTTCCCAACATCAGGGGTCTTTCCCAGGGAGTCTTCTCTTCTCATGAGGTGGCCAAAGTATTGGAGCCTCAGCTTCACGATCTGTCCTTCCAGTGAGCACTCAGGGCTTATTTCCTTAAGAATGGATACGTTTGATCTTCTTGCAGTCCATGGGACTCTCAAGAGTCTCCTCCAGCACCATAATTCAGAAGCATCAATTCTTCGGCGATCAGCCTTCTTTATGGTCCAGCTCTCACTTCTATACATCACTACTGGGAAAACCATAGCTTTTACTATACGGACCTTTGTTGGCAAGGTGATGGCTCTACTTTTTAAGATGCTGTCTAGGTTTGTCATTGCTTTCCTCCCAAGAAGCAGGCGTCTCTTAATTTCATGGAGTGATCATGGAGCCCAAGAAAGTAAAATCTCTCACTGCCTCCATTTCTTCCCCTTTTATTTGCCAGGAGGTGATGGGACCAGTGGCCATGATCTTCGTTTTTTTGATGTTGAGCTTCAGACCATATTTTGCGCTCTCCTCTTTCACCCTCAATAAAAGGTTCTTTAATTCCTCCTCACTTTCTGCCATCAAGGTTGTGTCATCTGCATATCTGAGGTTGTTGATATTTTTTCCGGCAATCTTAATTCCGGCTTGGGATTCATCCAGCCCAGCCTTTCACATGATGAATTCTGCATATAAGTTAAATAAGCAGGGAGACAAAATACAACCTTGTTGTACTCCTTTCCCACTTTTGAACCAATCAGTTGTTCCATATCCAATTCTAACTGTAGCTTCTTGTCCCACATAGAGATTTCTCAGGAGACAGATGAGGTGATCAGGCACTCCCATTTCTTTAAGAACTTGCCATAATTTGCTGTGGTTGACACGGTCAAAGGCTTTTGCATAGTCAATGAAGCAGAAGTAGATGTCTTTCTGGAACTCTCTAGCTTTCTCCATAATCCAGCGCATGTTTGCAATTTGGTCTCTGGTTCCTCTGCCTCTTCTAAATCCAGCTTGCACTTCTGGGAGTTCTCAGTCCACATACTGCTTGAGCCTTCCTTGTAGAATTTTAAGCATAACCTTGCTAGCGTGTGAAATGAGTGCAATTGTGCGGTAGTTGGAGCATTCTTTAGCACTGCCCTTCTTTGGGATTGGGATGTAGACTGATCTTCTCCAATCCTCTGGCCACTGCTGAGTTTTCCAAACTTGCTGGCATATTGAGTGTAGCACCTTAACAGCATCATCTTTTAAAATTTTAAATAGTTCAGCTGGAATACCATCACTTCCACTGGCCTTGTTATTTGCGGTGCTTTCTAAGGCCCATTTGACTTCACTTTCCAGGATGTCTGGCTCAAGGTCAGCAACCACACTACCTGGGGTGTACGAGACATCCATATCTTTCTGGTATAATTCCTCTGTGTATTCTTGCCACCTCTTCTTGATGTCTTCTGCTTCTGTTAGGTCCTTACCACTTTTGTCCTTTATTATGGTAATCTTTCAATTTTCTTGAACAGATCTCTGGTTCTTCCCATTCTGTTGTTTTCCTCTATTTCTCTGCATTGCTCGTTTAAGAAGGCCTTCTTGTCTCTCCTTGTTATTTTTTTGAAATCTGCATTCAATTTCCTGTATCTTTCTCTATCTCCCTCGCATTTTGCTTGCCTTCTCTCCCCCGCTATTTGTAAGGCCTCATTGGACAGCCACTTTGCTTTCTTGCATTTCCTTTTCATTGGGATGGTTTTCGTTGCTGCCAGTCAGCATACCTAACACTAATCTAGTTGAACTAACAGGCTGGCTGAGTATAAGGCTGTTTCCTATGTTCCATTCCCCTGTCTTGTGTTAAGTGAACGCATGGAAGAGATTTTCTGGAAAGGGCTATAGTGAATTGGCTCTTGTGGTTCTGGCATATGCTACACATCATCATGATAGCATAATGTCATGTAGATGGCATGACTGTGGACTCAAAAAATTGAATAAAACCCAAGCCTATCCCTTTTTAAGTGGACTTCATTGTGTAAGCTCTGGGGTACAAATATTGCAAGGATTGGAATTTGGATTCCAACACGTCCAACCCCAGCATGGCCAATGGGTACTGAAAGGGAGATGGAATCCAATAACATCTATAGGGCCTGCTCTATAAGCTTCAATGGCTAGGAAAGACTATAGGAATGGATTCTGTTTAGGACATAACTGGCTTCAGAATGGCACATTTTTCTGTATCAAGTCAGTGGTAGACATAAAGAGATCCTAAGTGGTCAGACCTTAATGAAATCATTGTACTGTTATGAAGTTGTCCTTCATAATAACCACAAAGTAAATTGGTGCACAACTGCTAGAGCAGAACAAAGTGAGCTTCCCTGTAGGAAAACGTTAATAGATCACAAATTGCCTTGAAAGTTAAGGGGGTGGGGATAATGGATCGGTGCCTTGATTTGCAAACTGTATTTATAAACCTTAGGCATTTTCTTCTATGGCTATTTTTGTAAAGACCATTTCAGGGTGAAATACTCATATCCTTGTGAGTTACGTATCACTCTTAGAATTCTCAAAGGAATGTAACATTTAATATTTATTCTAGTGATATTTGATATATATTGTCCCAGACAAATACAATTCTATTTCACTGAAGGCTTTCATGCCTAGGATTTAAGATCCCACTTTATGTGTTACTAATACCCTGGTATTCATTCATTCATTCAGCTTTTATTGGCATAATTAATACTCTAGTACAGGCATGGCCAAACTTGGCCCTCCAGCTGTTTTGGGACTACAATTCCCATCATCCCTGACCACTGGTCCTGTTAGCTAGGGATGAAGGGAGTTGTGGTCCCAAAACAGCTGGAGGGCCAAGTTTGGCCACGCCTGCTCTAGTATTTTCCTCTTTTTCTGCAAGTCTGAGTGTCAATGGTATAAATGGTATAATGAATCTTGAAGCTAATTTACATGCCATTTTCATGGGGTGAGGTGTTGGCTCCTAGGCAAGTGGTGAGCAGCAGCATATCCTCCGGAAAGTTGTTGCAGAGCAAAAGGCAGGACAAGGCTCTGATAGAAGTGTCCAAACATTAGAGATCCATCAGTGGAATGTGGCCTTTATTTGGACTTCCTCTGTCAATCACTCAACTAGACCAATAATGCCTTTTATGACAACCTAGCATTTGTCACAGCTTGTCAATAATGAAATTAAGTGATCAATTTCACAGTGGTTTGGAAATGAAAATGAGTTCAGAAACTATCGGGAACCAAACATGGCAAATTCCAAGGATGTACAGAAACAGAAGGTGGTTGAAGGGGAGGGTGCAACTTTGAGGTCCGCTCCCCCCCACACACTTCACTGCTGTATCTTTCGAATCCCATGAGATTACATTTCTCAGTTCCATTCTTACATTTAAACCTATAAAGTTTGAGAAACCATAACTATTTGGCATAGTTCTGCATATCAAGGGAACAGCATTTATGGGAGCTTACCTCACATGATAAGAAAATTCTGGTTGCAGAACTAAAGTTATGGGTTGGAATCAGACTTTGCCTTCTTCAGGCAGAAAGATTCCTTCCATCAATGAAACAGTTTATGAGCCAGCAGGACCAATGGTCTGGAGCTGTGCGGGAGGTAGCGGTGTGGACTGTAGTAGAGTTTCTCTCACCACCCTGCACCAGTTGAAGAGTCTGTCTGAGTTGAATTCTGCTCTGGGGATGCTGCTCTTGGAGGAAGAAAAGACTAGATGCAACTTATTTTCAGGTATTGGCCAAACAGCTTATGCCAACATTATTTCTCCTATTCTTCTGTATTTCAGATATATAGAATCTTCTGCATAAATAGATTTTCATTATCATCCTTATTTTGATTTCCAGTCATTCTTGGATTCCACAACGATAAGAAGTGATTGTTTTGTACATTTACCTGATTATGTATTTTTAAAAAAATAAATCAATAAGGGGCCTGTGTTGCCTGTTCTGTTTACAATGGCTTGTGTTGTGTGAAGGCATATCAACTGTTGTATGATATTTTTCTTATGTAAAATTCACGCTGAAAAGACCATATAAATGTGTGTGTGTGTATGTGTGTGTATTAGGATTTTGTTATATTCTACTGGTATAAAAATGTGGTTCTAACTACATGAACTTCTGTGATAAATTTTTATCATAAAAGTTTACATTAAAAACCAACAACAATGCTGGCTCAGTTTATATCATTATTAATTAACCATTAGAACACAATTGCAAATATGAAATGATTGATAGATCAGACCTGTGTGGGGACTGGCAATCATCACCGATGTCATATTAAGGGCCAGACTCAATGTGAGATCAAGCACATAATTAGCCCTTGGCATTTGTTTTTTAAGCAGCCACTGTGCTTAAAACTGGCCTCTTTTGATTTGAATAAATAAATACAGACTCGGGGGGGTCAATGTGGCACTGTTTACTACAGACAAAATCTTCATGAGCAAAGAACAGCTCAGCAGGGGGGTGGGTTGATTCTGGGCTGGAAACTAGTGGTAGACCAAAATCCCACCTTCATTTTTATGTGATCATTTGCTCTCCTGTAATCCCACTATCTAAGGTGCCTTCAGTGGTTTTCAAAGTGGTGGTGGAATACATTTATAAGAATTTTTCATGGGTGATAAGCCTGCAAGGGGCACTTGTAGCAATTTTTCTGGGGGTGGGTGGAATAAAATACTGAAAAGGGGGGGGGTAGTGTTAGCATCGCCCTTGAGCCAGTGCCACGAGCTGGACTCATCCACTTCAGCCCCGACTGGGCTAGGCGAGCTGGGTAGCACTTCTAGAGACCAACTTCTGCATAGGAACAGGTCAAAGTGCTGTGGACTCACAGCTTAGAGTTGTGAGCACCGGATTCACTCCAACAAGAAGACAGTCGTCGCACAGCAGAGTATAGCAGAGCAAAAACGACTCAGAGAGCAGCTCTGTAGAATATCTTCTTTTATTCTATCTACAACTATAATACACAACTATGTACAGAGCTAAATGAGGTCTAAACGAAAAATGCTGAACTGCACTGAGTGTCTGCAGCTGCTCTTGGCAGCAACCTTATCTATACACACGATCTCTCTCTAACACTCAGCCTCTCTCTCTCTCTCTTTGATGTGAGGCTGGAGCGGAACAAGTAGAGAGCAGAAACTGCCCCCTCCTCTCTGGAGAATCAGCAGAGAACATCAGCAGATTCTTGGATATGGGAGGGGTGAAATCTCCTCAGTTAGTTTCTCACTCAAAACGAGAGGAATAGTGCCTGTTCATTTTAGCTCTTATCTCAGGTTCTACTAACACCACTTGTGTTGAAACTGTGAACTATGATTTATTTCTCCACCCTATAGAGAACCACATCCTCCTGAGTATCTCTTGCTGTGTGAGATCTGGCACAGGAAATGGAACTCTTTTTTATTTTTTTATTTTTTTATTTTTTTACTCTCCCTTTGGTATAAAAAAATGCAATACTAAACTGGGGGAACCTAATTCAAATTGGGATGACAGCAGAAGGGAGGGCATGGTTAATATTTTCATCTCCAGCTACTATTTGAGGTAGATGAAATGACTAATTGCAAAATGACTAATTGGTAGCTGGCACCTTGGGAACCATCAGCATCTATGGGAGAAGATCATTAACAAGCATCTTTCCACACTTTGTTTATTTTCTCATTTCACTGTAGTAAGCAAACAAAACAGCTTCCAATTACTGTGGGCAGAACACTAAACAGCTGGCTTTCACCAAATATCTCCCAAATGTCACAACTCTAAAAGCAAAGTGGCTGGCATATGAAGCTCTCTGATACTGTGTAAACTGAAGAAGGTTTTCCCCCCACCAGAGTTCATTACCAGCAACTGGGAGAGAGTGGTTGCATTCACATCAGATTGCTCACCATGGGGACCAGTGTCTCCTTCTCCTGCTTCTGCTTGCCATGTCATTTAGATAAGGGATGGTGTCAGAGGTTGGCATCACTGGGCACCTCTTAAGTCCCACCTCTCTGCATGGGGCCCACAACAGACCACCACCCCACACACACCTAGGCCCCTAATGCTCCTCCTGTTTGCTCTTGCTATCTGTTTATATGTCTACATCTCTTGCCAAAGCTTTCAATTTATGCATCCAGTATGTCTATCAAGGAATCCATTCATCATAATGTTTCTCCCATCCCTATCTAGGTAGCCCAGGCAGCTGCTCATTCTTGAAAGCAGCCAACTTTCCTCCAATTTTTGCTTAGCAGCATCTAAACCACTGTTCTCCAAACTTGGGTCTCCAGATGTTATTGGACTATAAATCTCATAAACTCTAGCCATTTTAGCCAGTGCTTGGGGGTGATGGGAGTTACAGTCCAACAACATATTGAGCAAGCAAGGTTGAAGAACACTGATTTAGCTGTCCAATGAATATTCCAGAGTCTTTAAAAATCCAAAGCTCGCAATGTAAAGAATAGTGCAATAAGTTAAGAAAGAAACTTAGGCACAACAATCAGATTTATGCGCAACTTGACTGGAAATCAGACTGAAGGGAAGGATGGATTAACCGCCACCCCAAACACACACTCTCACACACAGTTCTGCATCCCCCCACCCCAGTTCAAAACCATTTGTATTTCTTTTCATTTATTCAGATTTTCTTGGCAGCCAAGCTGTAACGACAGAGAACATTAAAGAAAGGAAATCAAAATTAATTATGTGGCAGTAAACAAAAGCTTATTCATGTTTAGCACTTTGTCAGCAGACAGAAATGATGCTTGAGAGGAAAACAGGATTAAAATATATTAACCATTCTGCTTGTCACAAAATATAAGTGCCTTTGACAAGTGAGAGACATTCAGGAGGTGTTTCCTAACAAAATATGATAAAAGAATGGCCACACTGGAAGACAGAGGAGGCCTTTGAAGAGGCAAATAAATCCTCACATGGCCCACAACCATGCTGATTCAGTGTTAATAGGTGAAGGGAGCTATCCTATGCTCATTGGAAGGGTGGTTGCCAAAATATGCATTTTTTGTTTATTTCATAAAAAAATTATATACCCCTTGATTGTGAGAAAACCTCAAAGCAGTTTACAAAAGGTAAAACAATAAAAAATTCAATAAGAAAAATTAACACCAATAAGACTTCAAAAAGTTAAAATAATGATAAATTCAATATAGATTGAAACTTTTCTAAACTTTCTAAATATCTGGATAGGCTTGTCTGGACAAAGGCAGCCCTGTTCATGGAAGTTTTTAATGTATGACATATTAGTGTATTTTTGGTCTTTGTGGAAGCCGCTCAGAGTGGCTGGGGAAACCCAGCCAGATGGGCGGGGTACAAATATTATTATTATTATTATTATTATTATTATTATTATTATTATTATTTCTAGCAGGTGCCCAAAAGAGTACAGTGAATGTGCCAGCCCAATATCAATGGGCAAGGATTTCCATTGTTTTTGTTCTTGAACTACCACTCTCATCATCCCTGATGGGAGATGTGGTCCAACAACATCTGGGGACCCAGCATTGAAAAACTGTGTTCTAGAGTGGCTGTTACTGGAGTGCTGGTTCTGGATGTGAGGAGGAAAGGTCCAAATTCCACCTTTGTTATGAAGTCTGACATCCGATTTGACCAATCTTGAACAATTTAATTGGAAGACTTCCAAACTGTTCATTTTCAATATATTTTACCTAATTGAATCTTCTTTAATTCTCAGTCTGTCACTTGATAGAGATAACATCTCCCCTTTTCATTTCATTTTGCCTTTTGTATCTTCCTGGTAAAACATTACTGTCACTGAACCTGCCATCGCTTATGTAAATTTCAATACTGACAAAGGATTTCCTGGTGAATATTCATATAGATGCCATCATTAAAGCGTACTTAAGCTTTTGCAAATTAATTCTGCAGAGGGTTTTGGTTTTTCCCCCATTTGCATTTGCATGTAATGCATTTAGTTATGATGGATCCCATTCCTTCCTAATTAAAGCTGCTATTCCAAAGTATTCTTCAGTTTCTGCCTTAGGGTGATATTTTTCTTTTCTGTATTATATCTAATTTCTATTCAGTGCTAAAGATTACATCTTCTGGCTTTCATAGCAGATCACACTATCATCTGGCTGTAATCCAATCTCTAATGAAAGCAATGGCAAATCTGCAGGGACTTTAGCTAAGCTTTGATTTTACTCTACAGAGAGCCATGTTTAATAAGGCTCTTTAAATTTTTCTCTTTGCCAGTGAGAGCTAGATCTTTTAAACTTTTCACTTTTCCCAAACTGGAAAGGAAAGGAGATGTAGCCAATCAAGTTAGGTAAACAGGCTCACAGCCATGAACTTTTGCAATCATTAACAGTGTGAACATTTTCAGTGCCATGCTTGGGGATGTGTATGGCTTTGAATAAAACCAACTTTGAATGGAAGCAAGCCACTTCATGTATGGCCATGATCATGATCAAACGGCAAAGCCTTGAGATTTCAGATGGTGCGACTTTCAAGGGACCTAAAGAATGTACTCTCAAAACTGCAGGCCTTTTATTTAAACATTATGTTGAACCCTAGTATGGTGGGGCACAAGATCTTATCCACATGTGACCACCTCCATCCTCTTTGCGCAGTCATCAGGATGCTTGGAATACTATGCAGATGTAAAGACAGTGCCTAGACTCCTGAAGCTCTGCTTGGCAGATGACTGTGCTGAGCAAGGGCTTATGTGAGCATGGCAGAGGAAGTGAACAGCATCATAACTTGAACAACAACAAATATGACATCTTTGGCATCAAACAGATAAGAAAGACGGTGTGAGGACAATAATATCTGAAGCATCATGGCAGAGCAAGACCTGTCTCTAGGTACCACCCATCTCTCACATAGGCAGTTGGAGGGAGAAGGCTTTCACTCTATCTTAATTTTCAATATTCATTAATAACATTTGTAGGTTGTCCTGGACTTCCATTAAAAGAGCAGCATCCAAATGTGAATGATAAATTGTGAGAATTATGATAACCTGATATCTAAGCAAGGAAAAATACATTTATCCAAGCTCTTTGGTTGCCCATTTCCTTCTGAAATTTTGTGAATGTACACTGTTAATAGAAGTTTTTCTGTGGTTAACCTGGAAATTATGCCACATGCTGCACATGCATTCAGCAGGCACTCTGAACAGTCCTTGTGTGTATTTCTGGGACATTATATTGCTTTGTTTTATTTTTAAAAGGTGCAATTATGCTCTTTAGGGCATCATTTGTCATTTTGATATGGCTACTGGTGAGTCACTTTCTCTTTAGACACCTGCCTCCTAGGTGTGTGATTATAATAATCCGAAGCTCGAAAACTTGTTGAGAATAATCACTTTGTTAGGTACTATTCAGTCAAAATCACAGTCTTGCTTTTGTGTCATGTAGCTTTTGCATAACCATTTTCTGCCACTGAAAATGTTAACACCAATCACAACCTGGACTTCCAGACAAACACAATCTTTGCCTTCTTGTTTTTACTGTTCCTTTCAAAAATAATGGGGTGCACCTTACTGAGGCAGGCAGGTTGTGCATGGAAATATCCTCTAAGACTCAATAGAGCCTTGTATCTTTTTCTTCCTAACTCAGCATACGCACATGAGTACTTCAAATCATCCTGGTACATTTCTGATCTCATCAGTGGTCCGTGATAAGACCTGGCTTTCTTTCAGGTGACGGTAATGTTACACAGTTGCAATGCATTGTTGGTTTTGTAATGTTGGGGCTACAAAAATCACAAGCTGTTAATATTTCTCATCTATGTATCCTTATAGGAAGTGGTCTCTTTGGGATATTTAGTTTTAAATATTTTTATTGGGTTTTCACATTTTATATAGACAAAAGCAAAACACAGAACACCAAAACAAACATAAAAGACGACAAACATGTACAATTTCTTAACATCTTATTTTCTAACCCTGGTCCTTGACTTCCCCCCACCCCCACCCTTGCCTCCCTATTCCCAAATTTTTGTCAGCAAGTTGGCATTTCCTTTTCCATCTTAATATTAATCCTTTTATAAAGAAAAACAAAAATAAATTTTCCCTAAGTTGGACCCCAATTCTCTTCCCTCGATTTCTCATTTTTTCTTGAATAATTTTCTTATTAACTAAACCCCCTGGTCTTGAGTGTTGTTTAAATTTAAATGCTTCCCTCCCTCCCATCCCCGGTTTGCGTCCTTTCCCAAGACATGTCCAAAATAACAGTCTTTAGCCTGGGTTCCGCACGTCCGAGGCTCTCAAATCTCTTTCAGTCCCTCTCCGCCGGTTTTGTTGGTAGTCCTTTTTGTCGGACATCGAGTCACGAAAGAGTTCCTTCACAATCAATCCAATCAGTCCATAGTCTCTTTCCATATTTAAAAACATCTGCTGAAGGATTTCCACGAGGCCTGAGTCTTAATGAAAATCAAAATCAAAGTCTATGTGGAGGCCCCAATTGTACTTCTTTATTTCAAGTTCCTGAATTCCATAAACTCCCGGGGCCTCCACTTTCGTCTTCTGTATCTTTCGTAGGCTTAAAATGGGTTTAATCCAATAGTCTCCTTGCTTGTATTCTCCAGATGTCGGCTTCTGGTTAGTATTTTCCCACTTAACTTGTTCTCTTTCTTGTTTTGTCTTCTCCTCTTCTTTGTTTATTATTTCGAATTCAGCTGTGGGTTCTTTCGCACTCAAGTCCTCATTACATTCAGCAGAGCTACTTGTTTCAGAATTCAAGGTCATCAGTTGTTTACTCATAGCTGTAGTCTGCTCCTGTAAAGTTCCCACCAGTGAAAACATCCTTTCGATTTCTCTCAGTATCTTTCCACCCACAGCCATTGTAATTCCACAGAATTCCCCCTAGAGGGAATCTGGTTACTTAATGTTCTTTTCTCCAACAATCCTGTCCTGTTATTGTTTCTTTGTTTCCAACAATTTTGATTCAATTGTAACTCCTTTTAATCCGGAGAGATCTTAGATAACAATTTTTCCACTGTTAACAGACCATTTGACAGCTTTGACAGCTGTCAAATTCTGCTCCTCTATACAGGCTCCAAAGCAGGTCGCTCCCGGGCCCGGGAGGGAGGGTTGTTTACAACAAAACAAAGTCTCTTCCAACACTCCACTCTCCTGCTCAAATTTGCCTTTCCAAATCTTGGAAGTTACTGTCTTTTTGAAACTCACCCTTTACAGGGTAGGCACTCCAGCTTAGCTCTTATATCGTTGCTCTGGATCGTCTGCAAGGGGGGGGGTGGGGACTTCCTTTTAGCACCCCCCCGGTCGTCTCAAATTCAGAAGGTAAAATTTTTAAAGTTCAGTTCCAGATTACTCACGGGTTCTTTTTTTCAGTCCAAATTTCAAGGAAGGAAGTCAGCGCTCTCCAGTTATGGCTCGCGGCTTCGCTCAGCGGCGGTAGCGATCGACTCTCAGTGCCGCGCCGTCCCCCGTATCCCCTCCGTAGCCTTTAAAAAGGCTCTTCGCGAATCAGGGGGGGCGCTTAAGGCACCCGCCGAGTCTTCAGTCCGCAGGCTTCCGCGCCTGCGGTTTTTAAGGGTCCCCGTGTCGCCGGCACGGCAAAGACCCATCCACCGCTGAGCCGATTCCCTCCGGAGCTCGGAGGGAATCCGCCATTTCCAGATCGCGCCAACCCGGAAGTCCTCCTCTTTGGGATATTTAGGGGTTGACATATCAGGAGAATAATGGTATCACAGGAATGAGTTGGTACCAATAACAGAATACTGCTGAAAATGCAGCACACAGGCCAAAATAACACCGGTTTGGGTAAGACAACCTGTGGTAAGTCATTTTTCTGTTTTGTTGTACCCTAAATTTTGAACTACACACTGTTTTGGATAGAATACACTAGCAGGAACCTCAAGTTGTTTATTCTGCAGTTTTCGCATCTTTGTAAAACAGTGAATTCCACCCACCACAGATAAAAGCCTTGTTCACATTTACATGATTACTTACTTCAGTAAAGCTAAGTCAAGAGCTCTTGATCTGCCAGCAGTTGTTGATGGTCTTTCAACATATTTAATTTCAACCTCTGATTCACCTCTTGAAAGTTTAAACAAATCAGAGGGTAATTGAAAGTGTAGCCCTCAGCATCCCAAGTGTTTAAAAAAGTTTCACAATTGGGGGGGGACGGGGTTTGCTGTCAACATGGCTCAGCATGCAATGTTTCTTTAAAAAAAAAAATCTCAGGCAAGGTCACAATCAAAATATCCATCTAAATATGCATATACTCTTTAGAGATAAGGCTTCCATTAGGGCTGAGCAGACTGAAGACAGGATGCTTTCTGAAAACATTTACACCGCCTTTGAAAGCCACCCCTTTCTGCAATTCATTTGGGAGGCCTTTTTCTACTAGGGTTAGGAAAGCAGAGCCCTGACTGACTCCAGCTGCAAAAGCTGAGGCTTTGGGGCTAGGGTTTTGTTTAGAGGGTTTTCTATGTGGGGGGTGGGCTGTTGTTATAATTTTTAATATCTTTATTTTAGAGTTTATAATGATATATGTGTGGAAATTGTTTGATTTGGTTGTGTACTTTTTGATGTTTTATTGTTTATTACTATTGGTTATGCTGTAAATATGTATTTTGTCATATTGTAAGCCGCCTTGAGCAAGGCTATATAACGATGGAAAGGCAGTGTACAGATAAAATGATGTAGGTACGTTAAAAGGAAAGGTAAAAGTCTTCGTAACATGGTTCCCTTCAAATAGCTTCTGAGAGTGAGAAGAACAACACCTTCTATTTCTGAACTGGCTTTGTGATTTAATGTAGCCAAAAATGACTGCCAATATAGTGTTACCAGAAAGCCAGTTCAGAATGAGAGCTGGAAGCCTTGCTCCCACTTTGAACTGACTTTGTGTTTTCGTCATATACCCATATCTGATTGGCTTCTTGATGTTAGTGATATCATCCCCTGTCATGGTGTGTGTGGTGAGGTGGAGTCTCCATTCCAGCAGAGGTGTCACTGTTGCTCACCTGGATGGGCCAAGGCTAGGCAGTGATAAGGTTGGGGCAGCACAGCTGCACTCTTGGCACCAATCCAGCACTCACTCCAACTGTGCAGCTGCAACCTGTCATCACCCCACTGCATCCAGGTAGGAAGTATACTGTGAGTTTCCTGTATGACTATTGTGCATGGCTCTGACACTATAATTTGTCATGAAAGTGCAAAAGAATAGGCCAGGCATAGGGTAGAGGCAGCTTATAAAGTTGACGGTGTGCCCCGATGCCAATGTAGGCCTCTTGTGAAAGAGCAAAGGGGGTTGCAATGTTCATCCATGAAGGCTTATACAGAAGAACCATCCCTGCCAAAATGCTGCACCAAAATTGCCACCAAGAGAGATGGAGAGCTTCATAAACAATGGCAAGCAAGATAAAGAGAAGGGAGTCTGGAATGCACATTTCAGTTCCTTCAAACCCACCTTTCATGCCACAGATATTGGATGCTTAAACGTTTGTCATGGCCCCAACTTTTGCTTTTTCAATGGACTGAAAATCTGTGTCCTGAGCAGCTGCGTAATAGACAAAAAATCACAATTGAAGCTTTTCGTAACTTACATATATAAAGACTGCCCGTTGCTTTATGCTGGTGTCAAAAGCTGCCAAACTCTTAACATTATATGGTGTGGTGCAAGTGGTCCTAATTGGCAAAGGCAGTTTTAGAAATATATTCCAAAGGGATTCCCAGAAATAAATGCACTTTTCAGATTTCCAGGTCATCCTACAATACCATATTATAGAAAGCAGAAAAGTCACTGGATTTCACTGCACAATCTGCAGAAAGCTGCCCCCCCTTGCTTGTGACCTTCTAAAAATAGAGCTGTATGTTTCAATTAGAAGCTAGTGATAAAACACGACAGCATTCTGCACCTCATCGTGTGATGTGAGCTTGCTTTGAATGTAGGGCAGGGAAGCAGAAAACCAACACTGAAATCACCTGTAATCACCACTTGAAAATCGACACAGGATCTTTAACAATTAAAGTTTGAAAGCGACAAATAAAAATAGCCTGTTTAAACCCCTTGAAAGGAGCAGACTGCATAATAATTGATTGCATGTTCATTTTTAGAAGATTGACCTTTCCTTCCAGTTGTGTGATGTGGAGATTTGCTTTCAGTACTTTAGCTATCATTTGCCTTTGTTTATTCCATTAAAGAAAAAAAGGGGGGAAAGGGCGGAGGGGGGGAGCCTCTTCTCTGCCCAGCATGGAATATCACTGCTGATCTCATTTGGTGTCTTCTAATAATTGCAGGTTTTAAGCAAGCTGGAGACATCAACTTTCGCAAGAATTAAGCATGCAGTGAAAAGGAACAAGGGGGGAAATGAGTGGGAGTATGGTAATTGCATCCCTCTAAAGGCAGGCAAAGTGAAACAGAGCAGCAGATGGTGTCGACATCTAAAGGAAAATACGACGTGGACAAATGCAGACAATAGAAAAGGAAATTATGAGATTTAAAAAAAACAAAAAAAATCCATAAACCATGGTTCTACAGGGCAACAAAGGCTTTCTAAAGGGCACTAAGAGGTGGAAATGATTACATACACAAGATCATTGCACTGGCATCGCTGTAGAAGTTAGGGTAGTGAATGGAGGGGAGGAGTCTGCTCTGATTCCACAAACATTTTTGCAGGTTTGTAAGAAGCACCCCTGCAAACTCCGGGAGGCAGTGGAAGAGAAGAGTTCCTGGCGTGCTCTGCTCCATGGGGTCACAAAGAGTCGGACACGACTAAATGACTAAACAACAACAAGAAGCACTGTGACAGAGGATTTTTTTAAAAAAATCCAGTAAATTCCCTTTGCTCTGTCTTCTCTATGTAATAGGCTACAAACCTGCTCTTGCTTCCAGTCCTATTCAGCAGAGGATAAACGTCTGAACCTGAACTACGCAGACAGTGGATAATTGGGTAAATTGTGTACCTGGACTTTGCCACTTCATCCTGCAAGAGTATCATCTGAATAGTTTCCCGTATAGCTAGCTAGGTAGATGCTATATCTATATAAAGCCTCTGCTGCAGAAAGAGAGTGTAGGAAATGGCAGTGGTCTGGGGAGTGTCCAGAGAGGGGCAGAGAGAGCTCTATGGAAGCCACATTCAGTTGGCAGAGATTCTCCTCCCACCTCCCCAGAATTAGCAGATTCAAGGAGCGGGACCTTCTGATTTCCAATGCTACAGTTAAGGAATTCCCTGCTTTTGGTCAGGTTTTGAAACTTTTATTGCCATAGGTATTTGGTGTTGGAGATTTCTCTTGTGGTTAAAATAGTTTGACACTAGTTTTAATGCCTCTCTCTGGGCTTATACATACTTTCTTTTGTTTCATGTTTCTATATTGCACCTTAAAGTAACTGGAGGCATAAAAACTGACTCCTTCTGGAATAAAGCATCGTCCAGACCCATAGATTGTTATTCAAAACTTTACTTGCAGAACTTCCTTCAAAACAGAACAAAAACATCAAAGATACATCCAAATAATTCCATACAATATATTGTGCATGTCCAGCACAGGCTCAGCATCTTATAAGAAACAGACCTTTGAACAGACCTAGAAGCAAAGGTCTGTCTCTCCTTACAGCCTCCATTTTGCCTGGAGCTGTATTCACTCTCTGGAGAGGGTCTTTTACACATTCTTACTCTCACAGTGTAAAGACAGCTCCCTTTCGAAGTGGAGATTTGCAACCAAATACCCACATCATATATTCAAAGGTAAACATTCAGTTTTAGAGTAGATAACATTTACAGTTCATTATCAACCAATTAAAGCTCAGAGCCCTTTAGTATGCTGCCATGGAAACCCCCCAATGTTAGCAGTACACATTTAGCCATTCTCCATTTCGGTGTCAATTAAACAATTATACTTTATATTCTAGGCACAGGTCAGCACTTTAAAGCTTTTTTTGGTGCTTTCCCTATGAAACCTGCTATCACAGAATTGGAGTAAACGGCAAACCACATAAAACTTGAATTGCTCTTTGTTCCGATTCAGTGTTAAAGAGTGGGTTTTCGTGGGGGAAAGTGGTGTGGCCAAAAGAGGGGGGGGGGCTCAGACACAGAGCTGACCTGTACCTACAAAGCATAGGCAAAGAGAAAGTATGAATGAGCCCCCTCCCGCTATATATATTTCTAGTTTGATTTGTACTGTTCTTGTATATTAATATATTATTGTTGTTTATATTGCATTCTGGTTTAGTTAGATTTGTAGAAAATGGGGTAGAAATTAATGAATAAATAAAGTTCCTTAATGGGGCAATTCTATAACATTCCACTGAAGATGGTTTATCCCTGATACTGGTGCACATCTCTGAGGTTTTTTTCTTCACTGCTCTGCTTACGCACCCCAGCACAACATACCCCAGCTTCTCTGTAAAGGAATGGCTTTCAAGGGAGCCGATCAAATTTACAGCCCAGATTTAAAATATTTCATGTTAGACTTCGTCTAGAACATAGCATAGGGCACCACTGTATTTTCAATGAACTTTTCAGGTATCGTTAATAATAAAGACTAAGTTTCTTCAGGCTGAAAGTGTACTTCTAAATACAACATTAAATATGAAGAAACAGATGCTGTACTTGAGATTTGCCAACAGTTACACCACACATTTCATGTTGCTGTTGCTGCTGCTGCTGTTGTCATCATTATTAATTTCATGTATGAATTACCGTACTTCCCATGAAGTATCCCAAACAATATACAAAGGGCTGTTATTTACCAATGACAATCATTTCACAATGCTGTATTGATTAGTTGCGTTCTGATCATCCTGGCCAATGCAATTTCATTTAAGCCCAATATAGGCTTGAGTTTATTTTCAGTAATCATGATTTAGAGACAGCTATGCAAACAGGTCATTCCAGGGTGTTTTGGTTATAACCTCTTAGCAGTTATTTCTGATTATCTGCTGTGTTTCTCAATGAACAATAGTCCTAAAATCAGAGATACCAACGCTGCTGTCAAAGCCATACTTTTCACCTCCCAATGATGGCAGAGGTGAGGGAAGAGCCAAGTCGCTAATATCCATAACATCTTCTGTTTCCCCTCTTTGAATGGAGAGTTGTTATCTGCGAATAACTAGCAGAGTACATTAGTCTTGCATGTTGCTTCACTGTGCACAGTGCGCATGGAGGGGAAGGAAGACTGCACCTTCTGGCCACACCTCCAACTTTGCCTACCAGCTTCACCCACATCTGAAAAGGAGAGACTATGCATGGGCACATATTATTATTACACTAGAGGCTGCTGCCCCTGTTCACTCACCAACCCCATCTACCCACCAACCCCTTGCCTACCTGTCTCCCTTTATGCCTGGCCAAACCTCCCTCCCTTGATACCTCACTCAAAAGAACCTGTCTTATCACCTCACCCAAACCATTTAGCACCTTGCTGAAAATCCTCTCTTCTTCCTTTGCACCTCACTCCCCAAAAGCACAGCCCATCACATGATCTCATCCCTGCCCCATTTTCTTAGCTGAAGCTGATTCCCCAGCCTTGCAGTAAAGTGAGGTCGCCATGATGAAATCCAAGAAGTGATACATCAAGGTTTATTGAGAAAATAATGTTTAAAGTTATATTTCACCATACAGTATATATATATACAGCCCTGACATTTGTTTGCAACATCATTATTCCACATGCCCCTGAAAAAAATAAATCCTTGATATTTTTCTTGTTTAATATACGGAATAAGCAATATCTACTCTAGTTGTGCAGTCATTTTGTCTTCCCAGATAATAGCTCTTTTCATACAATCAACAGTTTTGTCCCTGATTACATTTTTATTCTGTGGAAAAGTAAGTGTTGGGAGTTTATATTTAGGCATGGATGAAGAAGGATTTTTTTCATAATCTATTTCACATTTCACACAGCGCATTAATTATTTTAGCTACTGACTTAATTAACAGTGGCAATTTCCACCCGTATCTCATAGTTGGATAGTTTCTTTACCACATCTAACAGGAAGTTTCAGATAACCAGGTGTCAAGTAAGATGTAAGTCACCATCAGACTGCCTAGATGTTCTGCAACATTCAGCATAAGTAATAACTGAGAGAGAAAAATACCCATTACCTGTTGTTATTGCAGAGTCCTTTGCGCAACGGAATGATGAACAGTACGTGCCACATGCTTAAAGTTGCTTTATTTTCAGTTCAAAGTGGAGAAATTACAAACATGCATCTTGCCTCTGTGGGAGCAGAGAAGCAACCGTCCTCCTCCTCGGAAAATAAGAACACCGAGAGAACAGTGAAAAACAGGAAACCAGTGTACGTCACATCCAGCTTCCCATTCCCGTGGGAAAACCCAACAGTACTCTGACTGTGGAATGTAAACTTTGTCTCGTGACAAGCACTTCGCTGCACAGTGAAGAGAGCTGAAACTAACATCCTCCCCCTTTCTGTGAACATCACTGGGCAGCGTGTTCGTACAATATCAGTACAAACCCAACTTCTGTACATAGGTACAGTGTTGATCCCTTGATACAATCTTGGACAATACATCAGCAGGAATTTCATTACCTGGCATATAGGACACCGTTACGAGTCCCTTCTGAATATGTTCCCTAGCATGTTGCAACTTCAATTGCAAGTGCTTCGTGCTTTGCTTACAACCTTCTGAATTCAGCAAAGCCAAACATGCTTTGTTGTCCTGATAAACCTGGATTGGACATTTGACAGGAATTTTCATGTCTTTGCACAATTGTAACAACCATTCACAATCCTTAAGTGAATAAGACAGTGCATTCAGTTCAGCTTCACAAGTACTTAAGCTAATTGTTGTTTGCTTCTTGCATGACCAATCAAATAGACCCTGATTGTACATGTAGCAAACTCCAGACGTACTTTTCCTGTCTGTAGTGTCACTTCCAAAACTTGCATCTGCAAAAATTTCAAGACCACCAGACTTCTGATTGTTAAATCTCAGTCTGTAATGCATAGTGCCTTTCAAATAGCGTGCTATGCGTTTCAGAGCTTTCCAATCCTTAACAGTAGGATTGTTAACTTGTCTGCTTAGCAAATTACAGCTAACAGCAATGTCAGGTCTTGAACATCTGGCAATGAAGTTTAGCTTGCCTAGCACACTTCTGTACAGTGTAGTGTCAGAAAATGCTTCTTCAGTGTCTTCTACCTGATAACCTGTTGTCATGGGTGTGTCTACAGGGTTAGCATCCATCAGGTTTAGTTTGCTTAACACATCAGCAATTTTCCTTGACTGGTGTACTAGAATGTTACCACTTTGATCTCTCTCTATTTCCAGAGATAGGTAATTGTTTACCTCACCAAGATCTTTCATGTCAAAGTGCTCTTTCAGTTGAGCTAGGGCGTTATTGTACATTGTGACATCTTTCCAAAAGAATAAAATATCATCAACATAAAACAAACAATACAGCTTCTTTTGCCCTTCCTCTTTGACAAATACACATGGATCAGCTTTCCCTTGCTGAAAACCTAGAGAAAACAATGCTTCAGTGAGTTTTGTGTGCCAGCACCGTGCACTTTGTTTGAGACCATAAAGGGACTTTTTCAGAGCACAAACAAATCCCTGTTTTACCTGTACGCCATCAGGTGGAAGCATATAAAGTGATTCACCCAGAGATCCGTACAAAAACGCTGTATTTACATCGTGGTGACTAATGTGTAGATTCTCCTCTGCAGCTAGCTTGAGCATAAGCCTAATGCTCTCATATCTCACAGTGGGTGAGTAGGTCTCGTGATAGTCTTCACCTGGTACCTGTGCAAAACCTCTGGCTACCAATCTGGCTTTGTGTCTGACTATCTTGCCATTTTGATCAGTCTTCGCTTTGAAGACCCATTTACTTCCAAGCAGTTTCATTCCTGGAACTACTGGAACTAGCTCCCAAGTTTTGTTCCTTTCTAAGGAATCAAGCTCAGCCTTCATAGCATTTAACCATGGCTCAGCTTCCTTTGAATCCAAATCCTGGATTTCTTGGAAACTTGAAGGTTCAAATACTTTCTTGGAGCTTTTAACAGCTGCTACTGCTGTCTTAGCAAATTCATCAGCAAATCTCTTTGGAGGTCTGCCTTTTGTGGCTCTTTGTGACCTGCGAATTAGCCTTTGGTCTTCAACACTCTCCTCTTCCTTCTTAGGAGAAAAGTGACCTATTGTGAACAATGGTTCTTCCAATTCCTGATCAGAGCTTTCAGAGGGTCGCATAGAGGCTTTCGCACTCTTGAAATCCTCTGAATTATCCGATTCAGTTTCAGACTCAGAATCAGAACCTTCATCAGTGGGTGTGGGTTGCTGTTTCTTATCCTCAGTCTCATCACTGTCATCAGGATAACATTGGAAAATTCCCACATTCTCCCCCCACTTGGCATTGTACTCAACACTTCTTGTGAGCTTAATTGTCTTAGAGTCAGTCATCATTATTCTGTAAGAACCTTTCTGATAACCTAGAAAGATACCATGCAAACCACGTTTGCCTAACTTAGAGCTTTGTGGTGAGTGAATCCACATGTCAGAACCAAAAATTTTCATGTGTTTGATGTATGGTTTCTTGCCAAACATCTTCTCATACGGGGTACAACCAATCGCTGAAGATAACCTGCGATTGTAACTGTAAACAAAACATGAGAGAGATTCGGCCCAATAACTCTCTGGAAGATTGGCATCATGCAGCAAGGTTTTTAACCCTTGAAGCAATGTTTGATTTGCCCTTTCGCAAAGCCCATTCTGCCATGGCGAGCGAGGACTGGACAAATCGTGTTGAATTCCTTTCTCAATCAGAAAAGCTTCAAACTGCTGAGAAGTGAATTCTCCCCCGCGATCTGTGAAAAGAATTTTTATCTTCTTACCATGCACATTTTCCAACCAAGCACAGAATTCCTTGAACCTTGGAAAAGCCTCTGATTTCTGCTTGAGATTATACACATAAATATACCTGGAAAATGCATCAATGAGAACCATGAAGAACCTATTGCCACCCAAAGAGGGCGATAGTGGACCAACTAAATCAGCATGAACAATCTGGTATGGTTCTGTAGCTTGCCTACTAGACACCTTACCTTTCGCAGCCATTTTCACCTTGTTTGCTGCACATGCCTTGCACTTCATGTGGTACCTGCAGGGTTTAATAGTCATACCTTCAACCAAGGTAGGCATTTTAGATACTGCCTCAAAATGCAAATGACCAAATTTCCTGTGAAAATCATGAATGCATTCTGCATGCAAACTTTTGTTAGAACCTGCAATGCAACAAGTATCATTCTGCACAACATCATCATAATACAAAACAAACAAACGATCAACACATTCAGCATGCAATACATAATCGTCTTTCTTTGTGATGGTGCATTTCTTGTTCTTGAAGGAAACGTCAATGTTCCGTTCATTCAGCTGCATCACACTTAGAAGATTGTGTGTGGCATCTGGAACATAAAGTACATCCTGTATCGATAAGTCCAAACTGTGAAGAACAACAGTTCCGTAGCCTTGACTGGGGATCATGTGGTCATCCGCCTGGTGAATCGCACCTTCCTGCGGTGTAAAAGACACGAACAGTCTCTTGTCGTTGCACATGTGGTGGGTAGCTGCTGAATCAACAACGAAGAAAGATCTAGACGTCTTCTGGACTTTTGCAACCTTTGGAGTGAAGCGTGAGACCATTGCCTTGTGCTGCGTTGTCCTGGACACCAGACCTTTGCCTTTGCTTTGGCCTTTTCCACGCGATGAACTTCCGCTGCGCTGCTCTGTCTTGGCCCTGGGATATTTGCATTCCCTCTTCATATGGCCTAGACGTCCACACGAGTAGCATTTCACTGCCTTCAAAGCTTTGGCGCCCTCTGGTGGTTCCACTGCATTCTGGGATGACGTCTGTGAAGACTCCCCCTTACCCATGCAGCTAGCACCCCGGCGATCTGCTTCATTCTGGATCACGGCAGTAACATAGGCTACTGTGAGCTGAGCAGTTGGTTGAACAGCAATCTGAGTGGCAACGGACTCCCAACTTGGTCCCAAAGAATGTAGTATCATGAAGGAATACACAGCCTCTGGAAAGTTGAGTCCTCTCTGTTGCAACTCATGTCTCAGATTCTGCATCTCCATCAGATGTGTACGCACATCTCCACCTTCAGCAAGAGCCATACCATGCAGCTTGGCATAGTAGTACATTGAGGAACCAGCTTCTGTCCTCAAGTGAGCCTCTCTTAAAGTGTTCCAAATTTCTTTGGCTGTGGTCTTTCCACGCAACAGACAGAGCTCTTCTGGGGATACTATCAACGTAAGCGTTCCCCGTGCTTTTGAATCCTTAGCTGCCCATTGAGCTGTAATTGGAGCTGGGGGGTTGTCTGTAATAACACTAAACAGACCTTCTTTCCGCAGAATTGCCTCTGCATACTGCACCCAGTCCGTATAATTTCTCTTATTGAGCTTAGGAATCCCAAAAGCTTCAGCCAGCTTTGCTTCAGCCATCTCTGCTTCTTTAATCAAGCTGCGTCACAGTACAGCAGCTTCCAAAAGCACTTGTGAGAAGTACTTTCGCTTTCACAGCCATCCAAGCCTGTTAGCTTGTGCCTCATAGCCTTTGCCAGTATCGCGGCAAAACGGCTTTAAAAGTACAAAGTCCAGCCATAAAGCCATAAATTAGAAGCTGGCAGGCTGCCCGGAGCATGAGCACATACCTTCATCAATCAAACTTGACGCGCAGAGCAGATAACGCGATCCGTTCCTCTGTACCTCTGCCGGCATTCCTCAGTTTGATTTACGTCTTTCTGGGCCCATAACCAAAATGTTGTTATTGCAGAGTCCTTTGCGCAACAGAATGATGAACAGTACGTGCCACATGCTTAAAGTTGCTTTATTTTCAGTTCAAAGTGGAGAAATTACAAACATGCATCTTGCCTCTGTGGGAGCAGAGAAGCAACCGTCCTCCTCCTCGGAAAATAAGAACACCGAGAGAACAGTGAAAAACAGGAAACCAGTGTACGTCACATCCAGTTTCCCATTCCCGTGGGAAAACCCAACAGTACTCTGACTGTGGAATGTAAACATTGTCTCGTGACAAGCACTTCGCTGCACAGTGAAGAGAGCTGAAACTAACATTACCCACTTGTCATTTTTGAGAAACAAAGATTCAGATTATTATCATCCCATTGTCCTTTACATCACTGAACATGAAATATGACTGTTGCTTTATGAATATACTGCTTGTCGACCAAACCACAAACACCATTTGCTTTTAATTAAGTTTCATCTGCTTGTGATAATTTAATGGGCCCAAGAGCACTGCCCCTATTCGACTCACCCTGCACTCGGCTCCCACCTGTGGCTCCTAGAAGCTGTTACCATGCAACAGCGGCCACACCCAGGACCTGCTTCGACTGAACGACTAAACCAGGTGAGGAGAGCCGATGGGTGTCAAGCCCTCGTTGAGTTAAGGACTTCCCCTGCATGCAAAGATATGCTCTGGCAGGTTGAGCAGACGAAACCAATAGTAGGTCCAATGGTCAAGAAGGCGGTTTCTGCATGTGCTGTAGAGGTAAGTGAGTGGCAGATGGGACTTATCAACCAGGGAAGGTAGCCCATCTAGACCATGCCTCTAAACTTCATGGTCCTACTCTGAGTAAGGCCAGCATTGGCCACAAGTCAATGTATCTCACCGTGAACAGAGGGTGAGGGGTCATGAAAGCCAGCCCTGCCCCAAATATCCCCACTGCCTGTTCCACCCCCCAACTAGGAAGATCTGAAGGGGTGCATTTGAGTGAATGTACTTTCAGGACTCCCACAAGTAAGCCTGATAATGCAGGATTTCCAATTGTGGGGAGGCTTCTATGTGTGTTCCCACAAACTGTTAGAATCTTCCTTCATATCTTTCCACACAATATGAAATCACAGAATTGTAGAGTTGGAAGGGACCTCAAGGGCTACCTCAACTGCCTGCAATGCAGGAATCACAGCTAAGGGGGAGGTTGGATAAAGATAAGGAAATGGGGGGTGGGGCCAGAGCTTAAATCTTCTGTTCCATGAACACCTGGTATGCTCTCTTCAGGATCAGTCCTTCCCAGTGCAAAACATGTTTACTAGGAAGTAAGTGTCACTGTTTCCAAATGCCTAGGGTTCAGGTGGGTTCAAATATGCAAATTTCTCCACAAAAGACTTACTGTGCTTCTCATTAAATCTGAGTTGATTAGTTCTGATCCTGATGCAATTAAATAAAAAATGTTTTCCCAAGACTGTATTAGAAGTACAAATATTGTTTATTCTCAGCAAAAAAATTCAATTAAGAGAAGAACACAGCACATTCCAATTATATAATACCTCAGGCTTCCTATGACTCACTCAAACCTATGGGCTCCAAGTATACTGATGGGTTTAATGAAGCATAACAACGTAAGCAAGAGTAGACGAGATGCCACAGCGGTCACATCTAAATGTTTTGTGGATTCCCTATAGTCTTTACACTGGCAGTTCACGTTAATTGATTCTCAAACCGTAGTCTAGAATCTAGATTACCTGCAAATATGGAAGATCTGTTTTGAATCAGAGCTTAATGTATGCAGTCAAAGTGCAGGAATAAAATGCAGGCAATTCATCCACAGAAAAAGATTCTGGAAATTACTGGCAATTTGAAAGGAATATTCCACTTTAAAAATCGGAATGTTAAGTACTTTACAGATAATTTGACTTTAATGCCTGGGGTTTAAGCATATTCACAAACTGAACTTCTTGACTTACATCAAACCATTGGTCCTGGCTTTTCAGGGGTTCCTTATTGTGTTCACCATGGGAGGCAGTTGAGGAAGAGCGAGGAGATAATCCTGTCCCTGGCGCTGCTGGTGATGAACTAGGGTATCTGTTGCCAAGTCATACCTCTCCTCCAGAGCAAATTGGCTGTGCCGGAAGGCCTCTAGGGGTGAGACATTGGAGTGGATGCAACTTCTTTCTTAAGATTCACTCCCAGGCTATCATTGCGGGCCTTACCTAGTAGCAGATGGTGTGATGGGGCTGCCCTCACCCGACCTCCTGGGCACAGAATTGCTGCCGCTTACTGAGAAGAAGCAGAGGACCAAGTTGGTAGGGAGGTCAGTGCAGTGCGCACACACACGTGGAGCCCAACCAGTGTTTCTGCTGCTGTGTTTGCACTGTGCTAACCTCACCAATGCCCATCCCCTCCCCTCTCTTTCCTCATAAGCAGCAGAAATTCAGCCACCTGGAGGTCAGGTAAGTCCCACCGCCCCACCATGCCGTCCACTGCTGGTCTTATCTAGAACTCCAGTACTGGAGTAATTGACTTCTCCGCACAACCATGTTTGTCATTTCTATGGACAAAGGTTAGCACCACTGGTTGGTGGGACTTTGGTTGCCATCCATCAGTTTTGGGAGGCAATGGCAAAGTGCTACTTCAGGGCTGAAGTCAAACTGTTGGAGAGCTATAGTACCTGCTGTGGCTGTAGAGAGACATGTTTTGCTGCAGTTGTGGCAGATGAAGGCATCCAGTTGTGCTCTCTGCACCCCTCCCAAGACTCAGTGATCTTCTAGATCCTGCTGTGGCTGCACAACTTGGCTGATGGGGCTAGGAAAAATTTTTATGTGCACACATGAGCCAGCTTCTAAAGATTTTTTTACCATAGAGCACTTGAAAATTGTTGTAGAAATTGTTGTGCATTGGGCTGGATGCTGGATGGTTTTTATTGTATTTGCATTGCTTCTTATAATAGAATCATAGAATTGTATGGTTGGAAAGGGACCAAAGGGTCATCTAGTCCAACCCCCTGCAATCCAGGAATCACAGCTAAATAATCCCTGACAGGTGGTCATTCAACCTCTGTTTAAAAAGCTCCAGTGAATGAAAGTCCACTACCTGTTCCACTGTCAAACAACTCTTACCATCAGAAAGTTGTTCCTAAAGTACTCCACAAAGTGGCACTAGGCAGAGAGAGCAAATATAGACTTATTTTGTACGTAGGAGTAAGGAAAGGATGAAAAGGCCCCTTTTGTGAGGTGAAAAATTGAAAGAGCCTCTGAGGTTTGGCCCACGTAGCAAAAGGGATGCCACTTTCAGTAAAAATAATAATTGAAAGTTCAACCATTAGTGTAAATAGGGTGTCATCCTCTAGAGTCCCAGTTTTCAATTACCCCTGCTTATCTTGAGTCAGCGGATGAGGTAAAACTGAAAGCAGTCTTAGGTTTAAAGAATGCAAACATACCTTTCCTTCAGCAAGATCTGTCAACAGATTCACAGTAGATCTAGCCATTCTAGCAGATCAGAGCAACAAGCAGAAGTGGATTAAGCAGCCACTTGTAGATAAATCAAAATTCGCACACCACACTCTTCTATAAATATCTAATTCAAAACCTAGAGTGACGTCAAGCAATCATACATCCTGACAAATGCTAGTCAATTCAGGTGACGAAGTATATGCCTGAATGAGAGCAAGTCTTTGGACATTTTGAATTTTTGACTCATAGCTGAACCGCCACAAGATTGCATTAAACATGATGGATTCACTGCCTCTGGGCACAGTTTTATTGCTCAGAAACTCTCTTGCTGAGTCAAAGCAAAGTGGAACAATCCTATTCCAGATTCCAGCCTTTTCATGAAATATCAATACAATAATTTACATTATGTTCAGAACAAGACTGTGCCTTAAGTCCCTAATCCTGAGAACTGAGATCCATTTAACAAAAGCATTGTCTTATTCTGCCAGGGCTTCAGAATGATTCATATATGACAAAAACTACACAAAAAGCACCTACCCACATGGGTACTTCATGAGACAGTATTGTACTTTAAGGATTTAAACTCCATGCTTTGGTCTACATTAGGGTTGCCATATCTCAAGAAACGAAAAACCAGACAAAGAGGTTGTTGAGCTTTCTTGGCAAAATCACAAAAATTATGTTTTTCAGCTATTGGGGGTGGGGAGGGCCAAAGTGACATTACCGACATGGGTTGCCATATATCTGGATTTTCCAAAACATTTTGCCGATTTCCAACAGGACACTGCTTCCAACTGCAGTATTCTGGGTATGTCTGGGAAATTCTGGGAATTCTGGCACCTTCATTACATATCTTAGGTGTCAGGAGAAAATGTTTCTCTATAACCAGGCCTTTGGCTGATTAACATTCTATGTCCTTGTAAATGTGCTTGTGGGAATGGGTTTATCGGTTTGTTTTTATTTTATTGTGTATTTTGTATTCCCATTTTGCTTGTTTTTTCAGTTGTGAACTGCGTTGTGATCTTCGGATGAAGGGCGATATACAAATTTAATAAATAATAATGGCGATGCAGGAGAGATCCAAGACCCAAACAAATTTGAGGGATTTGCACAGTCATGCAGTCAAATTGGGTGGCGGGGGTGGGGTGGGGGAACTTCCCACTTCTGACCACATGTTTAATTACCACAGCAACCATTCCAGTCTTCTGCAATTCATTGGTCAGTGCCCAGCAGTTCCTCTATCTGCTCCTCCTGTGCCAAATCTCTTCTGGTTCACAGGACATGCCACTTGCTACTTGGTTGTTAGAGGAGAGATTAAAATTAAGCCATCATGAACAGTCTTCTGGGAGAGCGTGCTGGCTGTTCCTTAGCAACCCACCATTTTTTCTGTCCTGCTGCCTCATTAGAAGGTGGCAGTTCTGCTCTGTGTCAGTCATGTGAGCATGCTTTCTCAGACAAGCAGAGGGCTTAGGGAGAGAGATATGGGGCGATGGGAACATTTTCACTATATGCACTACTGGAAGTTAGGATTGACAACTGACCAAGGGATAGGAACAGTGCTTAATAGTACCCTGATATGGCCAGGGGATTGTGTTACACTCTTATTAAAGGCACAGCTATTGATGCCAGTTGAAAAGCTGGCAACCCCAATGAGAAGTCAGTGGGACTAGGGGAGGTTTCATGCATATAATGAGTTGCTATTGAGAAGGCTGGGGGAGAAGGAGATCTCCCCAGGTGGACCTGATGTGATCCAAGGCTGTCTCAACCTGATCCAGCCAAACCATGGGTTGACCCAAATCTGCCTGATTTCATTTGGGATCTGGGATCCAGTTGGCTCCCATGCACAGCCCTAATAGATGCCATCTATTATGGAGAGCACAGTTATTTTGTATGGCATCGTCACTCAAAGGTCCAGCACATACACAAGGTCCCAGCAGGGGTGTAGTTTGGTAACCTTTGGTAATATGGTGCCCTGAGCAAGGCTAAAATTTGGCAACCCAAATGGATTTTCTCCATTATGGATCTTCTCAATTTTGTACCCCCTTCCCCGCACAACCCAATATCCAGCACTAGTCCCAGATTCAATCCATGGTATCTTCAGTTAAAAGGGATAGGTATCTGGTGGTGTGAAGTCCTGCAAAGCCAGGTCAGCAGTAGACAACATTGGTGTTGATTGACAAAACTAGACAACTAGTCAGCAGTAGACAACATTGGTGTTGATTGACAAAAATACTCACCTGGTATAAGGTATGTCCACCATGCAGTAATTTATGAAAGGGAAGACAATCCTTTTTTAAGCTTCCCATTTCCTTGTAATCTAAAGGGAAAGAAATGGAATTTGTATATATGTGCCCTTCATAATCAATGCTTTGTGTTGGTGTCATGATGCACGCACGCACGCGCGCGCGCGCACACACACACACACACACACACACACACAGCAGAGGTTGGATGCTCATCTGTCATAGATGCTGTCATTGAGATTCCTGCACAGCGAGGGGTTGGAATAGATGCTCCTTAGGATCCCTTCCACCTCTACAATTTTGAGATTATATGACATACATGCACACATTCTTCAGCCTCATTACCTGTAAACAAGCACTATCATCAGATGGATGCAGCGTGAAGATTTGCAGTGGTTGGAATGTACGTGCTGCTTGCTTTTAATGAGACTTAGTCACTCTGCACATTTTGTGGCTTCTGTTCATCACAGAGGATATGTTGGTTAGTGTTAATAAATTGAATATAACAAGTATGTTGCACATCCACTGTCAATTTCCTACTTGCAGCAGTTTTATTTTCTTTAGTTCTGAATGTGACTGAGACAATCATTATTTGTTTTTTACACGTCTCACAAGTATATACTGAGTAAGACAACCACTGCAATTAATCATAACGGTTAACGGTTAACGGTTAACAAACAGTGTACAGTAGTACCTCGGGTTACAGACGCTTCAGGTTACAGACGCTTCAGGTTACAGACTCCGCTAACCCAGAAATAGTACCTCGGGTTAAGAACTTTGCTTCAGGATGAGAACAGAAATCACACGGAGGCGGCGCAGCAGCAGCGGGAGGCCCCATTAGCTAAAGTGGTACCTCAGGTTAAGAACAGTTTCAGGTTAAGAACGGACCTCCAGAATGAATTAAGTTCTTAACCCGAGGTACCACTGTACTTAGGAGGGCTCAGTAAAGTCTTGTTGTCATGCATGATTCTATATGTGACACAATTGGCTTATTTTCAGACATAAGAGAAGAGTTGAGATTCTGCCATTGAATGGCATAATAATGTTCAAACCCTATATAACTGATATGAGCTTACATCATGTTACACAAGTTGAAGAAAATGTCCGGTATTGACTGGTTGGTTGTTTTACAAGCTGATCTCATTCATTTATAAAGACAGTAGCAACACACTGTTTATATATCACATCTGTAGCTTTCACATACATTATCCTTATATCTCTGCAAGGCAGGTAAATACTGTTATTTCTGTGTTGCAGGTGTGACACAGAGCTGAAAGAGAATCAATTTTCTAAGCTCACCTGTTGAGTTCATGGCAGCAATGTCTTGATTCAGGGCCCAGTTGCTGTGCTCCAAACCTCCTCATCTTTCTGGCCCATCACAATCTAACTATAAAGAAGCCTGCTTTTCAATAATTTTAACTAGTTTATGTCCTGCAAATCACTAGGAGGATACTCAAGCTACTATTAATATTAGAGAATGGAAGTTTCCCTGGTATTCTATCCAGGGGTTTCTCCCTGTCACTTGTCCAGTGAACCTGGAAGTAGCAAGAATATGGAACACTAGTTTAAAGATGATGTTAACTTTATAGTGAGACCAAATATTGAGGTCACTTTTAACACATTTGCAAGGGTGGTGCATTTGTTGAACATTCAGCAACAATATGGTGACTGGTGATGGGTAAGAGGTGAAGCTCAGTGGTCACTTTTGCAGAGCTATTTGCCCACCAAGCTGTTGCCTTGATGACATCATGCTGAAATCTGTTCCAGCGTGGCCCCAAGTTGGACTGATCTGGCACCACAAAGGTGGTATCTGAAATAACTCTTGAAAGAACCTCTCGATCTAATATTTCATTCCTCCATGAAAAATGGGCACCATTTTAATTGCTTTTGCTTATACATCTTTGTTCACTTTTGCATTTTGTTTGTTGGATTAATGACAGAACAGGTGCCACAGATAGTATCTTGGACAGAATCTGAATTCTGTCTCCCAACTCAAAAGTATTTCAGTGCTGAATCTTGAAATCTCATTTCCAACCCCCAAACCCAATGCTTGTATTTGCAGAATCTTTAGTTCAATGGTTTCAAGGAAGTACATGGTCTGTGGCTGTATATGTGTGGAATTTCTTCTGGTTATAAAGCCTCTCCTCTGGGCCAGAGAATACCAGTGCCACATGCAATTGTTACGCATCAGATCTTTTTAGAAGACAATATTTTATTCCACATTTTTCAGATGAGCATATAAATCTAACATTAAGTAGTGGAATCCCAAGATATTCTATAATAAAAGATCCCTAATTAGAATACTGTCAGACAGGGTTGATATATATATATATATATATATATATATATATATATATATATATATATTCATTCTACTACGGGAGTAGGTCTCAGTTTAGATGCAGAGCATGATAACATAATTTGTTACACTGTAGAAAGTTGTCTATACTGCTGGCGCCTCTGCCTTGCTCGCTGTCTGTTCCGCCGAAGTGACAGACTAATGGGCTGTTTCCCAAATTTCTCCATGATCTCTTTGATTCGGGCCAAGTTGGTTTTGCTGATGGTGAAGTCACACCGGGTCGCACCCATGTCATAACCCACAGCACAGTTTTTGGTGGCAGCAGTATAGCCCTCTGCTTTTGCAGTGACGACATATTCTCCAGGGTTTAGAAGGCGCCAGTAATCTCCATCGCTTGCTGTTGAAGGAGGAAATAACAAATATTGTGATACATTTTTGTTTAGCCTTAACTTCCATCTTTCTATTTAGTATCAAGGAGCTTATCCATCCTTGCATGTGAAATTATTGCTCAAGGATGGGGATTTGGGGATTGGTATAGGAAAAAACTTAATTATCTCCAAGACTAGTCGCTTGTAACCTTGGGGATTTAGCTACCATTTTCATGTTCTAGTTATATAGGCTTGAGTTATTCAATTTATTGTTTCAAATTTGTAATGCTGGGGAGTCCAGTCTATATTTTGTACTAGTCCACCTAGGTTTGCAACAGCTCCAGTCAAAGTTTCACCCAATAGCTTTAGAACCAAGACTGGGGCAGCTGGGGACATGGATCTCTGGTGTGGTTTTCCTCATGTTTGTTTGAGTTTGTTCTAAATAAATAATTTTGGTCACCGTCCTTTGTGCCAAGACTACATCTTCCAATAGTTTTCCTTCCCCAAGGAAGTTCTAACTAGCCTTTAGGAGCCATTTTCATCTGATGGAAAGAACACTGGAGACTTATGGCATCTTTGTAATAACCTGAAAATATACAGGTTGAAGAATAACTTAAGGCTTGCAGATACTAACACACAGGTAGTGTGAAGAAAACAGCAACATCATTCCCTCAAAATCAACCTCCACAATGCAACAGAAAGGATGAAGAGGAGTATACAAGTTATAATAATAATAATAATAATAATAATAATAATAATAATAATAATAACAACAACAAATCATTTCCTACTCCACTGTTAGCAATGGAGGAATAGGTAGATAGAACTGGATGTCACTGATCAGTAGTTCTGGAGATTCGTTCCAAAAGTCAAGAAAAAAATGGGTTCTGTTTGAAGAATCCGAAGAAACAAAGGAAAGATTCAATGCTCTGCGCTGCATTTCATCTGATAATAGATTCTAGCATCCTTCAATAGGGAAATGTAGAAGAAGACTCTGTATGATTAGTAAAAATGTGAATTGCCATCATGTAACACTGGGTGCGTTCACATTACCACTTATTCCGCATCCAGTGCACTCCCACTGCTAGTTTTTAAAGCTGCATTCACACAACTTTAGCCACAATCATATGGACCCTGTAGTTTATCAACAACTACTGCTGTCTGATGCACTTTTTCTCTCAAACCAGATTCAATCTGACTAGAAAACCTAAGCTGCATTCGCTTTATATTGACAGCTGCCACACATGCGTAAACAGCAGCATCACGAATAGGAGTTCCAGGGGGGTTGCAGGGGCAGGGAAGCCAAAAAGGTCAGGGGCATCAGGAGAAGACATCCCTGCCCCCTCTTTGATGTAAGCAACACCATGCAAATGCAGCTTGAAATTCAGCGGGGGGGGGGGGGCTTTGCTGTGTTTTAAGCCACTGATGTGAACATAGCCACCATTACAGTGTTTATGTCTCATTCTATCCTTCCACAATAGTGATTCTTCTGCCTGGGAAATGAAAGCTTATGATTAAACTTTGTTTCAAACCCATTGATTCCAATGAGACTCAATTGGCTGAAATCTAAATATTGTGAACTGGGCTGCTAATTAGCAGGCTGGGAACCTGTTGTGGATCACAGCAACACACATACACACATGGGGGTTCTTTTGGGGTGGAGTTAGTACAGTATATGCGTGATTTAACTACCATGAGCTTTGCTCATTTAAGAGAATGTTAACTGTTAGAAAATAAGATAAATTATTGCGTATGAGGACCTTATCTGTGCTTCCTGCAGAGTCTCCTTTATTTTTCTGAGTGCATAATAGGAACACAGGAAGCTACCTTATACTGGGTCTGACCGTGGGTTCAGATATCTCAGTATTGTCTACAGTCTGGCAGTGGCTTTCCATGGTTTTAGGCCACAACTTTTTCTCCAGTCCCTATCTGAAGACGCCAGGGATCAAACCTTTGACATTCTGCATAAAAGTCAAGTTCACTACTACTGAGCTGCCTTTTCTCCCAACACTTAATACAAGCTGCACTTCTTCTGGAGGGGTTGCCATCAAAATACTAGCTTACAAGTGAAAGAGGTAGGCAAATATTTGAACATATTTTCAAGTTTCCTATAAACAATTCCTATAAAGAATGTAGAAAGTCTCTTGCAGTTGACATTTCTTGCACGATGCAGGGCATTTCGAAAGGTAAATTGCCTGCACTTTGTTTTGAAGTACTGTCAACATGCTGAATCTGGGTTATTCCCTGTGAAGCCAGTGACTTCTCCTGCAGATTACCTGTAGCCCGCTGAGAGTCTTTCTCCATGTTTCTGAGCATGTAATGCTACATAAAAACATAAATACACAAAACAGCTCCCTGTTTTCACACTAATGCAAAATGACACGGTTACTATTATTTGTCTTGCTCGTGGGTGACTTACAATGCCCTGAAATACTATACTAAAAAGACAAGTTACATTAATGGAATGCATGTTGATCATCGTTGGGCTGGTTCTGCTCATATTTAAGAGGATATGAATTGTGCCCCAGAAGATAAGTGGGTCATGAGTAGCACACACACACACACACACACACACAAAAAGCTTAAGCCTAACCTAACCAGCAAATGGGGACGCGGGTGGCGCTGTGGGTAAAACCTCAGTGCCTAGGACTTGCCGATCCTACCGTTGGCGGTTCGAATCCCCGCAGCGGGCTGAGCTCCCATCTTTCGGTCCCAGCTCCTGCCCACCTAGCAGTTTGAAAGCACCCCTAAGTGCAAGTAGATAAATAGGTACCGCTTTATAGCGGGAAGGTAAACGGTGTTTCCATGTGCTGCGCTGGTGCCAGCTCGCCAGAGCAGCTTCGTCACGCTGGCCACGTGACCTGGAAGTGTCTCTGGACAGCGCTGGCCCCCGGCCTCTTAAATGAGATGGGCGCACAACCCTAGAGTCGGACACGACTGGCCCGAAAAACGGGCAGGGGTACCTTTAACCAGCAAATATCCAGGGTAACTTCTCCACCATTTCCTGTGAGCTGCTGAGAGTTGAGACTAAACCATCTATACTATAGCAGTGAACCTGAAACACCTTGGCAAATTATACTAAATTGTTGAAATGCGATAGAACACACAGAGCACCTCACTTTTCATACTGACCCTCAAAACCTATTTGCTTAAGAATGGCATACAGCAAGCAGGTAAACATTCCAAACAAAGCTTGCCCAAATATTTGATACCTGAAGAACAGGGGTTTTGTTTCCAGATTAAAACTGGAGGCACATGTCAGTCTTCCACTTGGAAAATAATCTAGGTATTTTTTTGATCTGCAGCAACTGGCAAACGTTTTGCCTCCACCCCCAATTTCTCTCAGTAGGTTAGTTATCCTGCCCTCTTTTATTTTTCTAGTCTGGGCTTCAGGAAGAGACTTTGCTTTCTGGGCAACAGTGATGCTTCTGAGATAGTGATATACATAGCAACTGTAAATATAGGCTGCCTCAGGGAATGCTCGACTTCCTCCCTTGCTATGGTGTCACAAACTATACACTGTCCAAAGGAGGGTGTCAAGAAAGCCTGGTTTTGCTGTTCACTGAATTCAATGGGTTCTACTTCTGAGTAGACATGCATAGGATTGAACTGTAAAGATATGCTTCATTTTTAAAATCAACAGCAACAAAGCAAAACCTGATTTTTCCAGACAGTAGATAACTGACATGCATATTTAGACAAGTTATTTTATGCCATATGGCACAAAATATGGCTCCATCATGCAGCAGCCTTGGCCCTGTATACTTGAAGGAGTGTCTCCACCCACATCATTCTGCCCATACATTGAGGTTCAGCTCCAAGGGTCTTCAGGTGGTTCCCTCACTGCAAGAAGTGAAGTTACAGGGACCCAGGCAGAGAGCCTTCTCAGCACTGGCACCCACCAGCTTCCCAATCAGATGTAAAGGAGATTAACAACTACATCACTTTCTGAACACATCTGCAGGAATCCCTGTTCTTTGATGATTGATGTTTTGCTGTGCTTTTATTATGTTGGAAGCTGCCCAGAGTGGTTGGGGCAACCCAGTCAGATGGGCAAGGTCATAACAATAACAACAACAACAACAACAATTGTATACCACCCTTCATCCATAGTTCTCAGGGTGGTTCCCAACATAAAAATACAAGATAAAAACCAAACAAAATCCATAACAAAAATAGGAAATAGAATAAACCAATACCTCCCCCCATTGCGATGTTAGGTGGGCAGCTCCACAAACATGACAAATTTAGACCACAATAATGCTGTGCAGATGTTGCACCAAAGCCCATGCTCAACTCAACAAAGTGCCTCATTAATAAAGTTGCCAGCTAATTAACTTGGCATTGTGTGTTCCTGTCCTCCTTTCACCCTTCTCTTGTGACACAGAGGCATGCAATTACCTGTGCGAATGTCGTGGTTAACGCCTTCTACAGAAATAATAGCATTTGGAATCCCCTTGCCATGTAGATCCCTCACCATGCCTTTAATGCCTCGGTGCACCTGTCAGTAGAAGTACATGGAAGTGAAAAATTAGGCATTGACAGTAAAAGAGAAGACATGCCAGTCATGATGAACCAAATTATGTCAACTAAATCATAGAGAATGGTATTTTTGCATGATATATATGCTGTTCCAAAACTATGTAATTCACATCAGGCCAAAAGCTTGAAAAGAAACATATGCTCTTAGAAAAGTGATGAATGTCGTCGATCATGTCTTAGTTTTATACCACCTTGCCCGGAAATATTCCGCCCCAAATAGAGGCCAACTTTGTGCGGCCTTTATTGCTTTAAAGGCCGCTTTTGACAGCATCCCCAGAGGACTACTTTGGGGAAAATTAGCACGATGGGGAATAGACAAAAGACTTCTGTGGCTAATAACTAAACTGCATGACGGATCGGCCGCTAGGGTAAGAATCACTCCAGCAGGCGACCTCTCAAATCCAGTAACCATCAATAGAGGTGTTCGTCAAGGATGTATCCTTGCTCCGACCCTTTTTAATCTATTTATAAGCGATATGAGGGCGCCTCTTATAGATTCTCAAGAGACGATCCACGCCCCCCGTCTTGCCCAATATCGTTGCCCCCTTCTACTCTACGCAGACGACGCAGTGATCCTATCTTTTTCAAGAGTTGGCCTTAGGAGGGCCTTAAAATTTTTTGATGGTTACTGCAAATCAAATTTTCTTACAATCAATCATGCAAAGTCCAAAGTCCTAATTTTCACCAAGAGTCGAAAAACCTATAATTGGAGAATAGACGGGAAAGCCATAGACCAAGTTTTTAAATTTCAATACTTGGGAGTCCTTCTCCAACACAACATGGGCTGGAAGGTCCATCTTGCATATGTATTAAATAGAGCTAAAGCCCTTTCATTTGGGCTGCTGCGTTTTTTCTTTTCAGATGGGGCTTTCCATATTCCATCAGTGTTAAAAGTTTTCAAGGCAAAGGTGATTGCAACAATAGCATATGCAATCCCAATATGGGGGTCCTTTGTTAATCTAACCCAATTGGAGGTAATCCAAAACCAACTGCTAAGAAGGTTGCTAAAACTACCCAGGTGTGTAGGCAATACAGCTATACGACTCGAACTAAATGTGACATCTCTAGAAACCACACTATGGAAATGCATCCTCTGTTACTGGTTGGCATTATGGCATAAACTCCCAAATCTCCACCTGATACAGTGTCTCTGGAGAGATGACTTCCCCAGCCCTTGGGCAAAAATAATACATGGGAAACTTGTGTCCTTAGGACTATCCCCATCTGAACTACTAAAATTGGATTTAATTTCTGCCAAGAGAATTATAACTCACAGATTAGAGGAGATCGATTTACAATTTAATATTGCGACAGGTGGTGGCACCTGTTCGCCGATAAACCTTGGCTTAACACCACCAACAAAACTCCCATCTTATTTAACTACCTTATCTGTGGTGATGCACAGGTATGCCTTTATAAAGGCTAGATTCAATGTTTTCCCATCAAATGTGTTGGGTAACAGACTCTCCAACGGACAGATCTCACTCCTCTGTGACTGTAAAAGTGGATCTATAGAATCGTTATATCATATAATCTTCTGTTGTCCATTACATTTGGCTTCACGGTCTAAGTTTCTGGCCCCATATTTATCAAGTATTGCTGACAGACCTCAGGAAGCCCAAATAATATACTTATTAAACGACGAAGACTCAAGTAGATCCCTTGCAGTCGCTAGATACCTGATTAATGTCTTATTTCATAAGAGGAGAAATGGATCACTGTATGACTCTGACAGCTTAGCCAAACTTAAGAACCATCAATAAGTGCCAGAACTAAGACGCATATCCCCGAGGGATTTGAATTACGGTTGACATAGAGGGAGCTTATTGTATATAGTGTTTACTTAATTGAAGTAAAATTGGTTTTATATGGGTGTTTTAACTTGGAACTGTTTAAATTGTTTGTTTATGGATAAATCTTGATGTATTGTTTTATATATGGGCCAATGGCCGTAATAAATCAAATCAAATCAAGTGATGAATGTCAGAGGTGCCCATGAATGATATTTTACTGGACGTTTATGAATGAGATCATTTTCTACCAGTATTGGGTGGTGCCATATTTCCAGCATCAAACATGGCATGGATCTTGTGGGGTAGATTCAGTTGGTATTTATTGACTGCGTGTGTTTATGCTTTTTTCTCCTTCAAAATATGACACACAACAAATGTTATTAAAATGATATCTACTAAAGCACATAAAAATCATTCCCAAAAGTGTATTTAGCACAAGCACACACAAACTTGGAAAAAGACCATAGCTCAGAAACAGAGCAATTGCTTTGCATGCAGAAGCTCTCAGATACAATCCATGGCATCTCCCAGTAGGGCTGGGAAGGCCCATCCCCAACCAAAATCCCAAAGAGCTGCTGCCAATGGACTTACTTGATGTAAGCCAACTTCCTATGTTCCTAAACTCCTCCCATAGCAAGGAATTACATCACCTTGAATGCCCATTAAAGCTTTGTTTTAAAACCTTCAGCGAAGGGTTCAGATGGAACGGGATAGGCATGTTGCTCCACAGCCTTGGTACCATGACCCAAAAGACAGTGCTTCCTTCTTTCACACAGTCCTCCTCCCCTGGAGATCTCACAAGGCACGACATGACCACTCTTTATGACAGGCAAGATGCCGCAAAGCATTTAGACCTGCACACAGCGACTTGGTTTGCATGATATGCATATCGTTCAAGAACCTTCCCATGGCCTCTTGAGCATGCTGTCGGATGGATAGGAGATGGCTCTAGCAAGATTGCATTAAATAATTCAAGCACCCAACATGACCTGTGCACCTGGTGGCCATCGGTATTTATATAATTTATATAAGAAGGGTGAGGGTTATATGTAGATGGGCAGCAAAGATAAAAGCAGTGCAGGTACGTCAAGTGGGGGAAAGAGTTGCTGATGTGTAGAAAAAGAGGAAGGCAAAGTTAATGTTGAGGACACATGCATAGGTAGGTAGAGTCTCACAGAATTTTCAGCAGTCATTGCTTATCCAAATGTACTTTGCATCTCATCCAAATCCACCTTTAATAGCATAAGGAGAAAATCAAAGATCCTGTATTTTGTTTACATTTAGAAACATGTTCTGGTGGCATGAGATTCATGGAGATGGCAACATGTACGTATGTCTATTTCTGACATGTATGTATGTCTATGTCTACTTCTCTCAGAAAGAGACACATACATTACCAATACTATATTGCAGTTATTTCTGTTCTAAGATAGGGAAATGGTGACCCATGTTTTTCAAAAGCAACGTTGAAAGCTCTAAGTCTTGGATCCAGTGCTGCCATCTTGCTCACGTATCAGATTTCTGCTTGTGCAATGTAACTTCCTCTTCACCCCTGCAGCCTCTGAACACCTTCTAAATATGCTCCGAAGCTGATTCTGGGGACACGCCGGGGGTGGAGAGGAAGTGGAATTCCCATTGCATGAGTGGAGCTCCATTTGCACATCACTGGACACAACCTCAAGTTTCACGGGGCAGGCCCCAGGGAAGTGATTTGTTTTGACTTTTCGGAACATGATGTGCCAGATGTATACCTTTCTGTTAGTGGAGCCTGACCCAGATTTTGACTCAACTGCCTGTGTCTTTGGAAAGACTTTGCATTCTGCTCTCCCCTTGATAATCTTATAGGCAAGTAATAGAAAACAGTGAGCTGTGGTAACCAGATGTAAAACACCCCAATTAAAGAAAAGGAATTCACTTGGAACAGATCTAGATTTGAATCAGCCCAAGTGTTCTTATTTCATACCTGCTCCATGAAAACAATAAGGGACTCCCTGTTATTTTCCCACTCTTCAGGTAATTCACTTTCGTGGGGATATTTATCACAGCCAACATATATGGATAGTTCAAAACAATTTGTATGTAGGTAGCTGAAGTCATTTATACCTGTCAATGCAATGAAAAGAACAAATAAAAATAATGTAATAAAAAATAAAATACAGCTTTTATTTAATCTAGGAACCAGACACAATCATTTTAAATAATTAAATTTCCCTAATAGTTGTGTTAAAATAGATTCGATAAAAAAGCTTTTATGGAAATGCATGCATTTTGTAATGATATCAATAATTTAATTAAAATGAACTCATAAAACATTCTGGCAGTAAAACATGAAGATTTATATTCATTTTTAAAAATATAACAGACATCTTGAAATTTAGCCTGGCCTTGTATTCTGTTGGGGCTTCAGAATCTGGATGGACTTCCAGGAACTTTTTAGAAAGTCATGAATTTTAAGATGGCAATGTTACAAAAGTCTTCAGTTTCAAAAGTCTTGACATGCATGTGATTAAATTGTAAATATTATTACTTTCTCATCCAAAGAGGATAATGTCAGGCCACCACAACTTAGTCTGCAGGTCATCAGGATATTAAATGGTTGGTTAAAAAAAAAGTACATTGTTGCAGAACACTTGTTACTGTCAAACTGAAATTAATTTATAAATATTATTCACAAAAATGCAACTAAATTGTTGATGACAAAGGTATGTGTACTATTCTTTAAACAGTTGTTACTATATCTGGGAAATTCATTTATTATGATGATTTTGCATGCATATGTGTGTGTGTGTGTGTGTGTGTGTGTGTGTGTGTGGTTTTGTCTCTATTTTTCTTACCAGGAATAGGAATACTTTGTTCGTGAGCAAACTGAATTTCAAATTATATGGCAAGTTTTAAGCTTATAGATGAATTTTAATTGTTTTAATTCATTTACTTTATAATGACCAAATATAGAGGAACATGGATGGAACTAAGTAAAGAGAAGGTGGGGGGCAGGAAAATATTACTATACAGCTGCTACCGAGCACTTAATGAGCCTGAAAACACCTTCTGGTTTCTCTGTAGGAGGATTATGTAATGCAGATGTTAAGCTTGTCGATAGGGAAAGATTAAAATATCACAGTGTCGGGTTCTGCTGCTATGCTAAAGCTTTTCTCCTTCCCAATTAAGAGTAAGAAACATTTTTACTCAGTCTGAATTAATATTTTTCCAAAGATGCTTTATCTACAAAGTTTCATTCAGTTTTTTAGACTGTCCTAACCCGGAGATAGGGATGCGGGTGGCGCTGTGGGTTAAATCACAGAGCCTAGGACTTGCCGATCAAAAGGTTGGCAGTTTGAATCCCTGCAACGGGGTAAGCTCCCATTGCTCGCTCCCTGCTCCTGCCAACCTAGCAGTTCGAAAGCATGTCAAAGTGCAAGTAGATAAATAGGTACCGATCCGGCGGGAAGGTAAACAGTGTTTCCGTGCACTGCTCTGGTTTGCCAGAAGCGGCTTAGTCATGCTGGCCACATGACCCGGAAGCTGTACACCAGCTCCCTCAGCCACTAAAGCGAGATGAACGCTGCAACCCCAGAGTCGGTCATGGCTGCACCTAATGGTCAGGGGTCCCTTTACCTTTCTTTAACCCAGAGATGGGGCACCTCTGACCCTCCCAGTGTTGTTAGACTACATCCCCTATCATCCCTGACCATCCTGGATCAACCTGATGGGAGTTGAAGTCTACCAACATCTAGAGCAGGGTTCCCCAAACCTCAGTTTCCAGCTGTTTTGGACTACAACTCCCATCATCCCTACCTAGCAGGACCAGTGGTCAGGGATGATGGGTACTGTAGTCCAAAACAGAGGGAGACCCAAGTTTGGGAAACCTGATCCAGTGTCAGAGCAAGCTGCATGGGCAGCTTGGATAAACGTTACTGCTAAGAAGATCATAAGTAAAATGTAGCAGGAATTCTGCGAAGTACTGTAATAGAGTCAGATATTTATTGAACACATGCTGTGTAAAAGCTGCTCTCATTCAATTAACACCTTTTAGCTAATTCCACTTTATGTTCATTAATCTGAGACAATTCCTCTTGTATGTCAAGAGTAAGTAGATGGAATTTTAAGTCAATATTTGAGAATCATCATCACACAATGATCCAAAACTTATCATTGCATTAGGATGAGTATTATTATTATTATTATTAAAAAAAAACCTCAGAGTATAATACAGCTGTAAAAAATGAATTTGATGAACTAAATCCAAAGCAATAATTGCTGCTAAGAAACCAGGTAGTACTTATTTTTGTGGTTAAAGCCCTAGCATACTGGATCAATTCATTATCAAGTTTGCACAGCACTTAAAAAAATGAAAGTCATAAATTAATGAAGCAGTCAATTCTGAATTTAAAATGGATATTGTATGGGAGGGGGGGAATAGGACATGTATTGGGCCAACTTATTCAAAAAAAAATTATGCTGTACCACAAACATATGAAACTATCTCCATTTCCTGAGTTCAAAGAGTTTTTGCAGACAGCAAAAGAAATATTCTGCATGCTGGCATGTGAATCGTTATGTCCAGGCCAAGATTAACTTCATGTGGTCCAATGCAAATATTATAAAATTAGCTTCCAAGTTGTACACTGTTTGTTCAGTGAAAGCGCAGCTTGTAGCAACAAAACAGGCCAACAAAAGGACTGCAGGAACTGTTATCCTTATTACTGCTAAAGGTACAATGCTATGGAGCCAGTCATTACTCTGTGCCCAACACACACAATTCGCTTGAGGTGTTTTTAGCTTGTTTTTACCAAGGTTCATCTTGATGAAATTCATGCCAAGCAAATGTTCAAGCAGGAGCTCTGAAAGCAACTGAGATCTTGCCCACCCCGAATCCTCTACTTTGCACACAATATCCATGGAAGCCAGTTAGTAGTCCCATGTGCTTCTAATTGGGTACCCAACTGATCTGTAGGCAAAGGCATAACAGAATGTCTCTTCTCTCTTTCGCTGTTAGGCGGAAACAAGAAAGTTGGATGTGACTGATCATTTCTGGTCTCTGAGTACATCACAAGGACACTCTAGGAGAGCACAAGGGATGGAGAGGCCTTTATACCCAACACAGAAGCATTCTTCTCCCGCTCATATCCCAAAATATATTAAATGCCTTCCAGAATGATGATGCAGTTAGAATTCATCAATATATTATTCTTTTCTTAATATAAGATAACTGAATATTTATTTACTGATAGCAAAAGCAGGTGCATATGTGCAGCTAGTTGTTGGGTGCCTGATTTTCAATGTATTGTCAGATTTCAAGAAGAAAGTTTTCTTCCCAGACTTGTATGTGTTAGTTATATCATTTAATGCTTTAAACACCAAATTCCTCCACTGCAAGGCAAGATTATAATGGGCAAAAGATTCCTGTATTGCAGGGTTTAGATTGGTGACCCTCGGGGTCCCTTCCAACTCTACAAGTTCTATGATTCTATAATACACTTGTACCTTGGATCCCAAACACCCTGGAACTCGGATGTTTTGGCTCCCGAATGGCCCAAACCCAGAAGTGATTGTTCTAGTTTGTGAATGTTCTTTTGAAACCCGAACATCCGATGGGGCTTCCATGGCTTCTGATTGGCTGCAGGAACTTCCTGCAGCCAATCAGAAGCCACAATTTGGTTTCTAAACATTTTGGAAGTCGAAACAGACTTCCAGAACGGATTCTGTTCAACTTCCAAGGTACGACTGTAATTAGAGAAGAAATAAACTGCAGTAGTGTACACCTAAGGCAAATAGCTTCTGATCCCTGAATATACGGCTTATCAACTAGGTACTTTAGGGCTTAGCTATATATTACATTAATTGCAAGGTTTGCGGCCATATGTGGAAACCTTTTTAAAAATCATCATCATCATCCTAGGTGCATCCTCCTCCTTGATTTCTATCAGGACAGGAGCAAGTAATGATGGGAGATTTGACTCTTCCATCTCCCACAATGATTCAGTTGGAAATTAGTCCCACACCATAAGTAGTGGTTGAAAAACATCAACAACTTGCCATTGTCGCAAATGGGACCTTTTTTTATAGAGAATTGCAGCATTTGCCACTGCAAATGGGGGAAAGATTCCATTGGGATTGTGGTTAAGGAGAAAAGGATTAAACATCACCCTCTCTACATGGCAGTTGTGATGGAAAATGAGCCCCCGCACCTTGAATGAACCTTGCGACTGGCTTGCAAGTCACACGGTTAACATGTAGCCAAGCCCTTAGTTTCATATCAATTGCCGGTTGCTTAAACAGATGCGTAGTCCCTACTCTATTAAATCGCTTTGACAGGTACCATTTAAATTCATTGCACTATAAAGGCAGAGTAGTATGCACAGAAACCAAAACCTCCTTGGTGAAAATCTGACAGCTCTGCATCAATCCAGGATGCATTGTAAAACACAAAGAGGAAAAGTATTGTTTCTGCGCTGCGTAGGTGGATGACAGCCATTCAATTTAAGTTAAGGTAGTAGAACAAATAGTGCAGGCGGCCTTCTTTATTTTTGAAAGTTTAGGGGTGTTCTGCTTTACAGATACTTACTTCCTGCAACAGTATGCCATGAAGCTCCATTTACGGTCCCGTCTTCCTTCTGGAAGTCCTCCGTATGGCACACTCTACGGCGAGCGTCTGTCATCAGCCGATGGGTGGAGGCATAAGAATATGCCAGCCACCTAAAAACATGGTCATCTGGGGTAGGCGTGTGCTCCTGGGTTTTCCACGTCGACCGGACCATATCATAGGGGTAGGCCACAACAAGTTCTCCACCTTGTAAGTTGCCACCAAGCACAAAAGGGTTTTTCTCCATCCAGGCAATCACCGCTCGTGTTTCAACTGCTACCTGGGAAGTGAAGGAAGAAAAATAAAATCAGTTCAAGAGGTATGAGAAACTCATCTTGGAACAATTGCCACATTTATTTATTTTTTAAACCAAAGGCATTTTTAAACAAATGGCAGCCATTTCTAGCACATCTACAGAAGAAGAAAGTAGTCCCAGTTTAAACACTGTAGTTTCTTGGCCCATTGAGGGGTGTAAATGGGAGAGCAATGGATGGGAGAGAGTCCCAAGGGCCAGATAGGGAAACATGGATGGCCGCATTTGACCTGCTTTAAGCCATTTCAAACACAGAAGGTGAGTTTCCTTCCCAGTAGCACTGATCCTACTCACTGTAGCGTTTTCAGACAGGTACCATTCTGGTATTGGTATGTGATGATTTGGGACCTTTCTCATAACCCTTTTACGATCTTCAGATTCCCAAAGCAGAGTATTTAAGTCAGGGAAGTTATTGTTGATGTCAATGCCATCTTGAGTCCATCTTCCTAAAGACCAGCCTCCTAATTCTGAACCCTGTAACAAATTAGATTAGGTTGTGTTATAGTGACAAACTCTGTGTGCCTTTCTTATAGTAATAAAACAAGTCTCCTGAATGCCTACGATTATGGCAGAGGTGCAGCATTTTCAGGACCTTGGTGATGAAGTTGTATTCCCCTTTTCTAGAAAGCTCACATTCCTTCTAAAACAATTTTTATGGCACTCCTGATTCCTTTGTAAAATGTATCTCATTGCATGGCTTATGGCCAAAGATTGTGGTTTGCTGAGTGGAGATTTATAAAAGCTGAAACTGAATAATATTCAGAGAAAACGCTAATTAATTTGTAGAAAGAATCAGTGCTGAGCCATAATTTTTTTAAAAATTACTCTGGTGCAATAAAGCATTGTTTATATACAGCTTCAGTTATTAACTTAATTACAAGCAGGAGAAGAAATAAATTCAATATCACTTAACTGCAAAAATCTATCTAAAGACTCTTTATTGCTTCTCCTGACCACTCTTTTAAATTGCACAATATGCCACCAAGGCACTTTTAGGTCTTAAGAAATGTTGGTGCTTTGATCAAGATGTCACATTAAGTGAATTACTGGAAGAAAGGCAAGTCGAGGAGGTAATATCAAATCAGAGCCGAAACAAAGTCTCTCAAAGTTTCAGGGTGTTCGTATTTTGAAAACTGAATTTTGGTGTGGACATTCTACCTTAAAATATGACGCTGGAAATTCGGGTTCTAAATTTGGCACCAGAAATCACACATTCTGCTTATTTAAATAAAGTCATAATATAACATTAACCAAATTCTGTTGCATGCCACCTATCAAATATTGTAAGGTGCTGATGCCAGTATTTTTCCCTGCATTGCACTCCCTTAAAACATTATCAGAATGGCATTGTATTTGACTGCCCATGAACAGGATGAAGAAAGGTAGGGTGGGGAACATTTCAACTCAACCCTGTTTATGACCACTATCGTGTATTCTTGTAGTATCTATAATTTCATACTTCTTGAAACTGTGTCAACATTTTTCGCTCTATAAGATGCACTTTTCCCCTCCTAAAAAGTAAGGGGAAATGTGTGTGCTTCTTATGGAGCGAATGCAGACGGGAGGCTCTGTCAGCGCTCCCTTTAAAGAGCTGCGTGGAGCTGCCCTTCTCCCTCCTCGGGGAAAAGCCCCCAAGAGCCGCACACATGCTCTGCATGCTCTTTAAAGGGATGAAGGCTCCCCTTGCCTGGGAGAGGCTGCGCGCGGCTAAAGAGGAAGCCAGGACAGCGAGCAGGATCCATCCCGCTGGCTGTCTTGGCTTATGCCATAGTGCATGGCTCTGTCCCTTCCCCCACCTCCCAGAAAAGCCCCCAAGAGCTGCGCTCCCTTTAAAGAGTGTGCGGCTCTTGCGGGAGGAAAGCAAGTAGGCTTGCTTTCGCTGAAGCCAGGAGGGCAAGAGGGATTGGTGTGCACCGATCCCGCTTGCTCTCCTGGCTTCAGGGGTAGCCCTGCAAAGCCTCCTGAGCGAAGATAGAGGAGTGCTCCCTCTTAGCTCAGGATGCTTTGCGTTCCTTTCTTATTTCTTGTTTTCCTGCCCTAAAAAGTAGGTGCGTCCAATCGTCCAGTGCGTCTAATAGAGTGAAAAATACAGTATGTATTATTCTAATATCTTCTATTTAATTTTTTTCATGTAATCCTACCAAACAGCAGGAAACAATCTTCTGACTCAAAACTCCAACTGAAAGTTCTACGATGCCCATGTTTCTATGCCTCAAAAGGCAGCATGTGTCTTTTCTATTAATCGATCAGCTGCATCCCAGCGCAGTTCTTCCTTACCACTTCGTAGGCCTTTTCATATCCATCTGGGTTGATTGAAGGAAGAAGGTGGATTCTGGTATCCTTAATGAGGCGTACAATACGTGGGTTCCCAGCCAGATATTCCTGGCACATAAACTGCATTAACAAAAGCAGTAACTCGCGTCCCAGCACCTCATTCCCATGAGCCCCTGCCATGTACCGAAATTCTGGCTCACCTGTTCAAAAAACAAAGGAAGATGTGAGCACACCAAAAACAGAATCCAACTAAGGTAATGGGATTTGGAGGGTTTGGCACAGAAGGAAGACACGACAAAACTTGGTATATTCCAGCATATCATTCATGCCTCTTCAATACCATATGATAGGGGCAGGAAACTTCATGGCCAAGAAACAAATCCAGTCCCTAATAGTTTTATAACCAGCAAAGCTATGTTTCCAAGGAAACATCATCTCCCAAGCGTATCTCGGTGACTTTTCTCTAAATGTGCAATGGAGGCAAAGGGGTCTCTTTAATTCCCTCTCCTGCGCTTTGGACAGCAGGAGATAAGCTTTAGCAGAGTCATCCCTTATTACATATATCAGCTGCTATTTCCAATGCACAAGGAGAGATCTGTCAATTTTGATTTCCCTCAGCTTCACATTTTCTCAATCTTAAACTCAGTTCTCCATATTTCCCTATCAGTTTGCGATTATTATTGCAAATTTCAGCGCAAATTAGCACGAATTTCTTCTAATGGAATTGTCGCTGTATACATTTGTCCCCAATATGCAATTTTTTGCAAAACATTTTCTCCCAATATGATGCTTTTTGTGTGTGTTATTTTCCTAAATATATGCATTTTTATGCACACTTTTGGTCTGTGCACTTTTGTACACATTACTTGGCTAGAGGACTGCACTGCAAAATTCAGAGAATTGCAAATTTCAAAGGCTGGCTGTGTTTTGGTTGGCATATTGTTTCACAAAGGGCAAATTAGGTGGGTTCAGCTTTAAATGCAAGCAGAATCAGGTTTCTCACCCACCTCTATGCACAAAACAGGGAAATTTCTGTGTGGTAAAAATTGAGCCCACTAAAGCCTCCACTGCTCTTCACATGGAGGAACAGGCTAAAGGCTGTTTGTTGGTAAGTCAATTGGCAGACAGTGTTGCTGCCTTGCACAGTCAAAATTGTTGCTGACTAGGACCACAAACTCTTTCTCTCCACATTTATGTATTCCCCCTACATGATTATGCAATTTGAACCACCACAAAGTACACAAATACTGGGGCAAATGTTTTCTTCTTACATCACTTAACAATTTGGTAACTAATAACTACCTCATTATCATTAATACCTGGCGTACAATATGACCAGCAAACATTCATAATCTAGATTTTATTTATTAGTCTACAAAACTGCCAAGTTACCTTATACAGCGTGTGTGTGTATGTCTGCATATATGCACAGAAAATTCATTAAAATATGTGATTATCTCGAACCATGAAGTCAACCATATTCATGAATATATGTATGTGCATATATAATAGAATTTCTCAGTTCAGAGCGCTAAACTTGAAAAAATCACATTAAGCAATCATCTCTCTCTTTTCTCTCTCTCTCTCTGATGATACAAGTTCTCTATGAAAAATATTGGGAGGGGCAAGGAAAGGCTAGGATCAGTTGGTGTAGCCATATTTGAAATATCAATCCTGTCAATGGTAATTCTGTTTTGGCTAGGCTGGGAGAGAGAACACAGGTAAATGCTTTTGCTTCCAAGAGTGGAACCACAAGTCATTTCCTTGTTACAGGACTGACCTACATTTGTTGTCTACACAGGAGACAAATACACCAACATTACTACTTTTCACATATTTGATATACCTTTGTTCAAAGGCAGAACGAAACATGATGTTATTCAAAAAAATAGCCCTTCTATGCTGATCTGTTTTCAATCAAAAGCAGAAATTGGGGTGGGGTGGCTCAGAACCATAACCTGGTAGGGTGGTGTTTAACACCATGGTTCTGATCAAAATCTGGTAGCCCCATATTTGCTATATGCAATTAGAGGGAAGCTCGCAGTTGGGACAACGCAGCATAAAAGTGTAACATTAAGAAGGCCCTCGGATATACAGAAATCGTTAACCAGATTGTCTTCTAGCTCTTGCTGTCTATTCTGACAATGACTGTCAGTGCATACTTTTCATCATTAAAGTTGGCTCCATTTTTTTATCATTGCAAAAGAAGAATATATGATTAGCATAAAGGAGTTTGATCCCACTCTTTGGATGGCTTCTATTTATACTCCTCTTCTTCTCTAATTAGAAGAAGTATAATCAAAATTCCTCCCACATGTACTCAACACCATGACTGCTTGTAGGCACATGCCTCCACTGCGAAGTGCTGCAAACATGTGGAATGTTAAAAATTTAAACATTCTAAACCACTTCATCCACCAGTCCGCCAGCCGGGATTTTATCTGGTCAGAATATATCGTCCTAACCAACTTCGTGTTCTCCTGGGTTGTCTGAGATTTCAACAGCATACAGCTTTAGCCCTTGGTGGCTTTTCCCAATATTGTAAATTCTTGTGATATTTGGACACATCTCATTCACCACTTTCATCAGCTGTAAAATAATCAAAGAAAGAAAGACATTTGTACAAATTAACGAGAGGTGTGATATAGATAAAAGCGTGTACCTCACCCCATGATTGTTTCCATGTTGTAAGACGTGGGGACAATGAGTATCACAGATAGCACTCGACAGGGGTGGGAAACTAGTAGCCCTACAGATGCTGAGAGACTCTGTTGCCCAACATCCTTGGCTATATCCTGTATACCTGAAGGAGCGTCTCCACCCCCATTGTTCAGCCCGGACACTGAGATCCAGCGCCGAGGGCCTTCTGGTGGTTCCCTCATTGCGAGAAGCAAAGCTACAGGGAACCAGACAGAGGGCCTCCTCGGTAGTGGTGCCCGCCCTGTGGAATGCTCTCCCATCAGATGTCAAAGAGATAAACAACTACCTGACATTCAGAAGACATCGTAAGGCAGCCCTGTTCAGGGAAGTTTTTAATATATAACGCTGTATTGTTTTTAACACTTGATTGGGAGCCGCCCAGAGTGACTGGGGAAACTCAGCCAGATGGGCAGGGCATAAATAAATTATTATTATTATTATTATTATTATTATTATTATTATTAGCCATGTTGGCTGAGGCTGATGGGAGCTGGAATTCAACTTAATCTGAGAGGGGTGTGGGTTCCCCAGAGCTTGAGGCAGTATGCAATTTAAAAAATCGCCCTCTGGTGTAGGATTATGTTTAATGTCTATGAAAATGAATAATTATATAAAAGGGAGGAATAGTCCAATAAGAAGTGTCAGGGAACTGACCTCAGAGGGAAAGGAGGTGATAGGGCTCCCAGAGACTGGGAGAGACTCAACAGCCAAAGCAGGGACCAGCAGGGGGAGCGCGGGGTCTCTGGAGGAGGATCCCAGGGATACTGAGAGAGATGCAGCAGCGCAGGCAGGAAGCAGGGGGGAGAAAGGGGTGAGAGACACGTCCAGTGAAAATAGTGGGGAGGTGTCAGAAGCAATTGCAGGGAGACCCATGCTTCGTCGGAAGCTGTCACGTCGTGAGTCCAGGAGACGTGTTTCCGTTAAGGAACTTCTTTGTTGGAGGCGTTTCCGCAAACAGCCACTGTCGGACACTAACAGTGACTAGAGCAGACATGTCTGAGGAGCTCTGTCACACACAGAGGTTTGTGGGGCCGCACAAACTCTGAAGGGGCACCATTTTAAGCACAAGCAGCTAATCATCCCCTAATAGCAGTCCGACAGTCTCTGTACGCTGCCTGTGCAGGAGAAAGCATCATGAGCGACCCAGCCGGAGCAGGGGGAGGAGCTGATCCAAGCTTGGAAGAAAGATGCCGAGCATTGGAGGTCCAACTGGCGCTGCAGACGGCGAGGCTCGAGGAGAGGAGGGCTCAAGATGCAGACAAGAAGGGGAGAACCACTCAGTTCCCCAGAAAGGTACCAGGATTGGTGCAGAAGTTTGGGGGGGACCCCAAGGATTACCATGCCTTTAGGACTGAAATGCAATATGCCCTGAATGTCCAGTTTGATGAGTTCCCTGATGAGGAATCTCGAGTTGCTTTTGTAATTGGGCATCTTGAGAAGGGCGCGCGAGACTGGGTTCGACCCCTGATGGCAACGCACAACGATATCCTAAAGGACACTATGAAATTTTTTCGTGCAATGGATATCATGTTTTCCAGCGACGTTGAGGAAGGGGCGGTGCGCAGACAGTTAATGGCTTGCAAGCAGGGAAGCAGATCTGTCCGTGAGTACTGGACTGAATTTACCATGCTGATTCACAGATTGGGGTGGGATTTATCGGCAGCACCCATTCAGATGCTATTTGAAGAAGGTCTTTCTTCAGCTGTGAAAGACGAGCTGGCCAGGAGCCCCAGGGCGGTGTCTATGGATCAGCTGACCAAATCTGCGCTGACCATTGGAGCGCGCCAGGAGGCAAGAGCCTTGGAGAGGCGGGAAGGGAGAGGGGAACGTTGGAAGGAGTTACGCATTCCAGACATTCCTGAGCCAGCTTTCCCGCCGGCAGAGCCGATGGAAATCGGAACAGCCCGCGCGCGCGCAGTTTCAAAGCCCAGTGAGGGGGCGAAGAAGGAGGGAAAGGGAGCCCGGAAATGCTATCTCTGCCAACAGCCAGGCCACTTTGCCAGAGTCTGCCCCCAGAGGAAGGAATGGCAAGGGATGGTGGGAACTGTTGAGGGGGAAGAGCAGGGAGAAACGGAGCAGGTAAAAGCCAACGCCTGGTTGCCATCAGGGCACTGCAGCCAGGCCAAAGAGCAGTGAAAGTGCCCCTTCCCCAAGTGCCAGTGCCAGAAGCTCCTCGACCGGCTCTAGTGATTGAAGTGTCGCTAGAGCTGCAAAATGGACACCCCCTAAAAATAAAGGCACTGTTGGACTCAGGCAGCTCCTGCAATTTTATGAGCAAGGAGTTTGCTGCTGAACACCAGATACAGACTATCCCTTTAAGCAACCCCCTGCAGGTGACCACGATCGATGGCAGGGAACTGTTGGGAGGAGGAGTCAGCTTGCAGACCATCCCAATGATAATGAGGGTGGCAAGGCACACAGAACTGATAGCGTTTAATGTGGCCACCTTGGGAGGTGCTCCCATTATTTTGGGAATGAGCTGGCTAGCCCTACATGATCCGCTGGTGGGCTGGCATCAAAGAGTGGTTTCCTTCGGTTCCGCACATTGCTTAGAACACTGCAGGGGGGAAAAGGGGTCAGCAGGGGCCCAAGCCACCCTGGCAGGGACTGAAGTAGTGGAGAAGGGGAAGGTGCCACCACAGTATGCTGATCTCAGCGACGTGTTCAGCGAGAAGGAAGCTGACCAACTACCTCCGCATAGACCCTTTGATTGCCAGATCAATTTACTCCCTGGAGCACAGCTTCCTGTAGGCAAGTTGTATGCCATGTCAGACAGGGAAATGCAGGAGTTGCGAGCGTTCATTGACAAGAACCTGAAGAGGGGCTTCATCAGAGAGTCCAAGGCAGCGGGGGGTAGCCCAGTGTTTTTTGTGGACAAAAAAAACACGGACAAGCCGAGGCTGGTATGTGACTTTCGGGCCTTAAATGCAGTGACAGAGCCGGCGGCTTTTCCTATGCCCAGGATTGATGATATTTTGACCAGGGTGCGGAAGGGAAAGATTTTTACAAAGCTGGACCTAAGGGGGGCGTACAACCTGATACGTATAAGGAAAGGGGATGAATGGAAGACCACCATGTTCACCCCTTTGGGGGCATTTGAATACTTAGTTATGCCTTTTGGATTACAAACAGGCTCCGCGTGTTTTCAAGCTTTCATGAACCACGTACTGGGGCCTTTGCTCTACAAGAATTGCGTGGCCTTCTTAGATGACGTGTTGGTGTATTCGGAGAATGAGGAGCAACATGTGAGAGACGTCAGAGAAGTGTTGAGCAGGCTGCAAGCCAACCGACTGTGGGTGAAACTGGAGAAGTGTCAGTTTCATACCAAGGAGGTGGAATTCCTGGGGTACCGCTTGTCAGACAAAGGGTTGGCCATGGACCCCGGCAAGGTTCAAGCGGTGCTGGAATGGAAAACACCCAAGACCAAGAAGGATGTGCAGAGGTTCCTAGGGTTTGGAAACTTTTATCGTAAGTTCATCCGCAACTTCGCCCACCTGACGGCGCCCATCACGGACTGTCTCAGCAGCAAAAAGAAGTTTGTTTGGACGGGGGAGGCGGAGCGAGCGTTTGAGGAACTGAAAAGGGCCTTCGCCTCTGGCGAACAACTTCTACATGTGGATTTACAAAAAAAGCTGAGGGTCGAAACAGACGCGTCGGACCGAGCCATAGGGGCGGTGCTTCTTCTGCAGCCGGGGAAGGAGGGGTCGGAGTGGCGACCGTGTGCCTTCTTTTCGCGGAAGCTGAACAAGTCTGAGAGGAACTACACGGTGTACGACCGGGAACTTCTTGCAATTTATGAGGCCTTCCGGAGATGGAGGCACCTACTAATTGGTGCACAACAGAAGGTGCAAGTGTGCACGGACCATAAGAATCTAGAGTATTGGAGAACTGCGCGAGTGCTCAACCAACGGCAGTTGAGATGGGCCCAGGAGTTCTCCAAATTTAACTTTGAGATTTGTTACGTACCAGGCCCGGAGAACGTTAGGGCGGACGCTCTCTCACGCAAACCTGAATATTTGGAGGGAGAGGGTGTACCCGAAGAGACCCATGTCATTCCCGAGGACCGCTGGGTGTGTGGGGCGGCATTGGTGGGGCAAAGGGAACTGGTAGAGGGAACGGGGCAGGATGTATACGCCCAGGACAAACTCAGGAGTCTTAGGAGGGAGGGAGACAAACCCGGGGGTTTTGAGGAGAGAAATGGGGCGTTGTACTACAAGGGAGCGTTATACATACCTGAAGGGGAATTGAGGGAAAAGGTACTCAAGCAACTGCACGATAACCCCACAGCAGGGCATTTTGGGCAACACAAAACCATGTGGCTGGTTACCAGGGAATTCTGGTGGCCCAAGGTCAGGGAAGATGTGCGTGAATATGTGAGAGGGTGTGACCGTTGCCAACGAGCCAAGGGGGAGAGGCGGGCACCGGCAGGTTTATTAGAACCACTACCCACGCCGGAAAGACCGTGGGAGGCAGTGGCAATAGATTTTATGACTGATTTGCCCAGGTCCAAAGGGAAAACAGCCATTATGGTGGTGGTAGATCTGTTAACCAAGATGGCACACTTTATAGCCTGCTCACATGCGGTCACAGCAGAAGAAACCGCCAAATTGTTTGTGGAAAATGTGTTTAGGTTGCATGGCGCCCCCTTGAGGGTGGTTTCGGACCGAGGGAAACAATTTACTTCCAGGTTCTGGAGGAAGCTCATGAGCTTACTGCATGTAGAGGTTAATTTCTCTACTGCCCGTCATCCAGAAACCAACGGGCAGGCGGAAAGAGCTAATGGTGTCCTCCAGCAATATTTGAGGTGTTATGTTAATGACAGAGAGAATGATTGGGTGGAGAAGCTGGCGTTGGCAGAATTTGCTTACAACAATGCAGAGAACGTGTCCACGGGAATGAGCCCTTTTTTGGCCAATCACGGGTGTCATCCCCGAGCCTTCCCAGGGGGGGAGGGGGAGAACTGGAGCGTTCCAGCAGCAGAACAGTTCGTTGAAGAAATGGAAGCGATCCATCGCCAACTCCAACTTAATTTAAACCGGGCGAAGGAGGAATATAAGAGGCAGGCAGACAAAACCAGAAGGGAAGGGGAAAGCCTTAGGGTGGGAGACCAGGTGTGGCTGTCCACCCAAGGGTTACCATTTAAAGGAGGTTGTAAGAAGTTAAGACCCAAAAGACTGGGCCCATTTGAAGTCACGCAACAGGTCAACCCAGTGGCTTTCAGACTCCGGTTACCGAACCACATGAAGTTGCACCCAGTGTTCCACAGATCGTTGCTGTCACCGTATATAGGGGACAGAGAGGGGAGGGTCAATAGGGGACCAGTGATGGAGGAAAAAGAACACAGCTACCATGCAGCGGAGATCCTAGATTCCAGGTGGAAAGGAGAGCAAGTAGAGTATTTGGTAATGTGGGAAGGGGAACCGGAGTCGGAAAACACCTGGGTCAGAGCAGAGGATGTAGATGACGAGGTTCTAATTGAAACTTTTCATCAGAGATTCCCTCGAAAACCCCAGCCAGTGGCGAGGTTCCGGAGGGAATACTTCGCCACCACAGACGAAGAAGAGGAGTTGGAGGGGTTCTCTGATTCCGAGGTGGAGGAGGATTCAGCGAGTCGGAACAAAGACCGATGGAGGGAGATGTTCGAGACGTCGGAAGATGAAGAGGATTCGTTTCGGGGTTTCAGCTCCTCACCGCCCAGAGGAGAGGGAGGGGGCGGGGGGGAAGGGGGCCCTGGAGGGGAGGTGGATGTCAGGGAACTGACCTCAGAGGGAAAGGAGGTGATAGGGCTCCCAGAGACTGGGAGAGACTCAACAGCCAAAGCAGGGACCAGCAGGGGGAGCGCGGGGTCTCTGGAGGAGGATCTCAGGGATACTGAGAGAGATGCAGCAGCGCAGGCAGGAAGCAGGGGGGAGAAAGGGGTGAGAGACACGTCCAGTGAAAATAGTGGGGAGGTGTCAGAAGCAATTGCAGGGAGACCCATGCTTCGTCGGAAGCTGTCACGTCGTGAGTCCAGGAGACGTGTTTCCGTTAAGGAACTTCTTTGTTGGAGGCGTTTCCGCAAACAGCCACTGTCGGACACTAACAGTGACTAGAGCAGACATGTCTGAGGAGCTCTGTCACACACAGAGGTTTGTGGGGCCGCACAAACTCTGAAGGGGCACCATTTTAAGCACAAGCAGCTAATCATCCCCTAATAAGAAGGATGCAGGGTTTTTAACATTATTCAAGAAACTTTGTGCTTCGTTGATTAATCATACAGGTGCTGATTTGGGGCTTCCCACAAGCATCTCGTTGGCCACTGTGATAACAGAATTCTGGACTAGATGGGCTATTGGCCTGATCCGGCCAGCTCTTCTCATGTTCTCTTACCACTTTTTCTGGGTTGATTCTTAGCTAACAGACTAAATATGTGGTTGGTTGGGCTGTGTGTATAGTATATACAACAGTTTCCACCATGTGGGTACTCCACAGAACAATTTCTCCAGTTTGAAAATGTACCCACAGGGCCAAAAGGTGGGTGATATTTTGACACGGGTGATATATATATGATGTTTAAATTAAATGACAATAGAAATTCTTTGGTCTTATGGTAAAACGACTTTCCCTTTTCTCCCAGAAATGCAGTAAATAAGAGAAAGCATTTTTTTGCCCTATTTCCCTCTCGTTTCCAAAGCTGTGTAGCACAAATTGCATATTTGGCAATGTGATATGTTAATGCCTGCCTGCCCCCTCCACCTTTTGCTTGTGTTTGCAGAAACAGAGAAGCCTCTGATAATATGCCGTCAAAGCTATTAACAACCAGAAGACTATAAATCATGCCCAGAGTAAATTTGCTAATAGACAATTATTATGAGTTGTATGCAGCAATTATTTCTTCTATTAACTTTCTGGCAAAAAAGCTGCATAAATTCCCTCAGAGAACCCATTAGTTTCAATCTCAGCTCATGCGGTGCCCAAGGCTGCAGAAGGATTTTGAGAGCAAATCTAAGCCAGTTGTCGCAACCTTTGAGGAGAATGTAGTGCTGTGGGGCCAATTTATGACGAATTCTCTTTCAGGTTGTTGACTAGGTCCTTAGCCAGACTCATTCCATATATTTATCTCTTTCATTCTCTTCTTCTCTTTCAAGAAGCCCAACATTATCTGTTACAAACCATATGAGACTAATGCAGAGATCATTTCACTATCTCTTCCCTGCAACATGCAGCACATGCTGACATTCAATTGTGGTCACAAAACACAGCACGGCTTCTCTTGGCTCAGGTTTTTTTTCCTCATTTTTGTTATGACAATATATTTAGATATAGTTAGATATACAGTGGGAAACTGTTTGGTGTGTCCTCCCCCCCCCCCCATTGCATTGCTTCCTGGAACCTGCACACAGACTATAACAAGTCTACGAAACAGACCAACTAAACCTATATTCACAATTGCCTGGAAGTAAGTACCATTGAACTCAATAGAGCTTGCTTCTGAGCACACATTTGAAGAAATCTCTGGCCCTCCAAATGTTGTTGAACTCCCACATCCATCAACCACAGCCAGCATGGTCAGGGATGATGGCAGCTGTAGTACGACAACATCTGGACAGCCACAGGTTCTCTATCCCTGATGGATAGGATTGCACTGTAAGGTAGTTTTTGAAGGCTGGTTGAGACATTTTGATAATAACTAATCTAATAAGTAAAATAAAATATCACATAGCCAAAAGTGATTATGTAACATTAATCTCACATCGTATTGAGTATGTGATCCTAGAATGGCTGGTATCACCCATGTGATCAAAGAAGGAAGAAAAGGACCCAATTATTTTCTTTCTTTTTTGAGAGGTGGCGGTGGGAATGGCACCTAGACATCAGCAAAAGGAAAATCAATGCTAGGTAAAGGTACCCCTGCCCGTACGGGCCAGTCGTGACCGACTCTGGGGTTGCGTGCTCATCTCGCTTAAGAGGCCGGTAGCCAGTGCTGTCTGAAGACACTTCCGGGTCACGTGGCCAGCGTGACGAAGCTGCTCTGGCGAGCCAGCGCAGCGCACGGAAACGCCGTTACCTTCCCGCTATAAAGCGGTACCTGTTTATCTACTTGCACTTAGGGGTGCTTTCGAACTGCTAGGTGGGCAGGAGCTGGGACCGAACGACGGGAGCTCACCCCGCCGCGGGGATTCGAACCGCTGACCATACGATCGGCAAGTCCTAGGCACTGAGGTTTTACCCACAGCGCCACCTGCGTCCCATACAAAGGTGAACATTAAGTCATTGGGGGACATATTTTAGCCCCTTTGAGATATCTAGTTCTGCCCTAAAAATCAAAACAAGCAAATATTACCTCTAAACACACACATTTCTTAGAATTAGCGAATCACTTTTTGATTACACCATAGCTAATATTTGGATTGTGCAGAATCAATATCAGTGAAAAGAGACAACTAAATGCCGCTTAATGGCCCAATTATAATAATACTCTCCAAAGGCTCAGTGATCAGAGAAGCAGAGAATGTGGAAGGATCTGATGAAGGATTTTGCTCTCCACTGACCAGTTAAGCTGCTGCTACCATTTAATCACATATCTTTTTGCTCATTATATAAGACCAGAGGAAATAATTTTCTCCTGCTTTAAGCTATTAGTTTTCCCCAAATATATTTCAAACCTGACCAACCTGTCTTTGCACAATTAGGATCTAAAATGCATTTAACTTTATTGTTCTTGACACTAATTATGCCAATTGCATTTCTACTCATCTAATCTGTCTGCTGAAAATATAGGCCATGAAATCTCTTGTGAGCGCAGTATGTGACTCAGTACACAATTGCTCAATAAAAAATGAATGATGACTCATTCAGTATAAATACGCTGAAGATTCAGCACACTAAAAATGATTCACATACTTCTTGTCCAAACATATTACCTTTATATATTTGAAGAAAAAGATAGGAAGAAATATCTTTAACACATTCTACACCTACATCTGTGGTGATATAAATTTGTCCACAGTGCCATGTGCTTGAAGCTAAAGGAGCATAATTATAGCTGGTAGGTCTAAACTTAGACTGGCAGGGATTAATGCCTATGTGAATCTTGGTCATTTGTGTGGCACAAGCCTTCTGTTGCCAGTCACAGTGCCTGTCAACTCTGGATGAAATACTGTTCACGTCTACAGTGGGATAAAATTATAGCTATAGAACTGTAAGGCTGGGACCTTCCTGAAGTACATTTGCCTAAGATGCTCTACACATTAACCCAAATCCATGCCACAAATTCACAGAAATGGTCAACATTGTGTTGTATTACAAGGAGAGAAGGGATGGATGAATCAGTCCTTTTCTGATCCATTTCATGTGTTCATCCAAAGTATGTTCCATCACATTTCTGCATTAATTTGCTACTTAAAAGAGCTACATGAAAATACAGCTGTTAATGTATATATTTCTCTCTTACGTTGATTTAAAAAATAAATAAAATTGAGCCAATAACTACATCAGAACATTTGGGTAGTGTGAAGTACAATGGGTAGCTATGTTCTTGGGGTGTGGGACATACAGGAAGTCCCATACACTCCAAAATGATACTTCTGATTGTAGACCCTTCTCTTCTTTAATACTCATCAGTGGAGCAAATGTTCTTAATGGACTTGCGTGGAGCACAAGGGTCTACATCTAAGTGGTTTTGGTGCCAGCAGACTTTCCTTTCATCTCATACAAGTGGGATGAATATCCCCCATTCACATGTGAAAAACCAACCTGACGAAAGTCTTTCAGATAGAACAGTTTCAAAAATTTTGTGGAGTGAGGAGAGTTCTCCACTTGTGGAGGTGAGGACTTGTGTTCTTGTCTTCAACCACTTACACAAGGTGCCTCGGCCCAGTTCAATCTCTGTCTTTCTCTCTCATTCACATACACTAAGACATATGGCATCCTGGAGGGTCCTTTAACCCACATTCTGCTCATGGAAGTCTAGATCCATGCATAGGTATCCAACCCAAAGTTCACAACTGAGGAATCTGCAAGCAAGCATAGCTTTTTTCTTCTTAAACAAGTAATTACCTCACACTCCAGCCATAATGCAAAAAATTAAATTTGGACAGACTCAGTATGAATCTTTATATGAATATAAGTAAATTTCAGTGGGATAAGATCCAGCAGAAATAGTTTTTATGTAGCGTGCTCTGAAACCCACATATTGTTTCAGAACATGCTGAATTTGAAAAGTGATTCAGGTGGCCTATTATTGCAGTGCTAATGATCCAGTCTTTTAAGCACAAAGACATTTGCACCAGAACCTCTATTTGTTGTGTCCTACCTGCCTCATTTCTTTGTAGTTGTGGTGCTTAAAATCAAGGTTGTCTGTTGTTGTCATTTCATTTCTTCTGTGGTAATAATTATTTGGGTCTATGATAAAAAAAAAACCCCAGGAAGATACAATGAAGAACCACAAAACAATTTAAAAGTAAAATACTTTTAATCTAAAATTGGGGTCCCCGACGCGACTCTCAGACACCCACATTGCCACCCCCTCTAAAACTGAACTCTACCATGGTACCCTTGAAACCCACTAAAACCCCCTCCCTTTCCATTTCTTTGTGTTTTTTTTAAATATCCAGACATTTTAGCTTGAGGAGATGTTAGTTGATGGCAGATACCAATGGGGATATCAGAGAAGGGTTGCCTACTTTATTGTCTGTGGTATACTTATTTTGATGGGGATATAAGTGTTTTGCCTGCTTTTGGGAGGGGGGAAGGGTATATGAGCATCATCAGTTTCTCTTCTGTGAAATGGGTACCTGAACCCAAATGTATACCAGCCCAAAAAGGTTGATGTTTTTTAAAACAACAAACAACAACAAAAATCTATCAAGATAGAGAACCTGTAGCCCATAGGCCCCTTGGAGAATGCAATTTGACCTGCAGGGCCTTTTCCTCCAGAATAAGCTCACCTGCTAATCAGCTGGTATTACTTATGATAACTGCTGATTTGGGGGCAGGGGAGAGGTTGAATTCTGCATTGACTTTCCAAGAGTGAATAGGCACCTTCAGCCAATGCAGCAGTCAAGACATGTACTGGAGAATTCCCCAAGTACCATTTCAGAAGAAGTGCCAGCTTGGCTCTGCAACTGTGAGTGCCCGACCCCTTCATGGGGAATTTTGTGGGTGCTTGGGCACCCAGGGCCCCAGGGAGTTGGCACTTATGCACTTCAATATGGTTACGGAGGAGGAAGGAACAGATGCTAGTAGTCATCTTCTGATCTTCTGATTCAGACAAGTAGCAGGCTGTGTGACTATATTGTTATGGAGACCACAGCTTGCCCAAGACCACCCAGTGAGTCCTGAGCTAAAGTACGATCTGGATCTACACTGCTATCTGCTACATTACCAAGTGCCTACAGGTGCATAATGATTCTCATTCTGCAAAAAATGTCATCCTGCCTTGAAGCTACCAATTCTATGACATACTCATAAATAAATAAATGTGTCTGCTCAAAGACATTTCCTTCTCTGCTTATATCAAGATACTTTCTTTTTTGAAAGTAATTTCCGGGTGGTTCCCTCCCCCCTCTTTTTTTCCTTTGTGTTCAATTTGTGAGAGAACTAGAAATAAAAGTACATTGATCCCTTTCAGGCAATTGCAAATCTCTGTATGTCATTCTGTATCCATCTGCACAGCAATATTCTGGAAACCAGAGAAGAATCTGAAGAGCTTTAGCTTCCTCCTCTGAGCCTTCATTACCTTCCTCTTCAGTCTGTGCCTGTCATATTTCCTCTTTCCTTTTTGAAGACCGTTTTGCTGATTCTCCACTGCTGGGACTATGAACTGGTTGAAGCACACCCCGCCCCCCCAAGAAACCTCAAACATTAATTGCCTGCTTTTAACTAGCTCGGTGATTCGCTAAGGAATTCCAGAAAACTTTCTGGGGATTCTGGGGCTATTCAGTAAGGATGTTTCATTAACTTTATCCCAGAGTAATACAGAAGAATTATTCTGTGCTCTGAAAAAACATATCCAGCACATCCCCTGAACCAAGGGAGACAGGCAGGATGCTTGCCATCAGGCACAGTTGTTTTAATAAATAATTCAGACAATTCCCACTGGAACTGGTCCAGGAACTTTGCTATTATGCCAAGCCTGGTCTTAAGCTTGTCACTTACCTGGGAGAGGGCAGCCTAGGATTTCCAGCCTCATGCATATGCTTCCATCTTCATACCACGTCCTGGGGTTTATCCGAATGTAACGTGCAACAAGAGGTACTGGCAACTCATTGAGGACTGGGATCTCCTTTTCACTGTTGCCTTCAAAAATCTATTTCAGCATACAAGTGAGCATCGTTAGTCACAACGCCTGGAATAAATCAAAACATTTTCTCCCTCTTTCATAACACTGGGACTCGTGGACACCCAATGAAGCTGTGTGTTGGAATTTTCAGGACGGATAAAAGGAAGTATTTCTTCACACAACACATAGTTAAACTATAGAAGTGTCTCCCATGGCAGGCAGTGATGACCATCAATTTGGATGGCTTTAAAGTAAGATAAAGATAAAGGAACCCCTGACCATTAGGTCCAGTTGTGGCCGACTGTGGGGTTGTGGCTTTATTGCCCAAGGTGCCGGCATACAGCATCCGGGTCATGTGGCCAGCATGACTAAGTTGCTTCTGGCGAACCAGAGCAGTGCACGGAAACGCCGTTTACCTTCCCGCCAGAGCAGTACCTATTTATCTACTTGCACTCTGATGTGCTTTCGAACTGCTAGGTTGGCAGGAGCTGGGACCGAGCAACGGGAGCTCACCCCGTCACGGGGATTTGAACCACCGACCTCCTGATTGCCAAGCCCGAGGCTCTGTGGTTTAACCCACAGCACCACCCAAGAAGGCAGCTATTGATGGCTACTAACCACAATGGCTATGTTCTGCTTCCACAGATGGAGGCAGTAATGCTTCTCAATGTCACCTGCTGGAAATCACAGAAGGAGAGAGTGTTCTTGTTCTCAAATCCTGCTTGCTGGTTTCCAATGGGCCACTGTTAGAACAGGATGCTGGACTTAGATGGGCCATTGGCGTGATCCAGCAGACTCATCTGACGTTCTTATCATTAAATCTGGCCAAACAGAATGAAGAAACCAGAAGCACAGGATATGTAACTGGAATCCAGTATCAACGATCAGATATGCCTTTTGCCAATTTCAGTTATTCTGCTCATGAGAACTTGAGAAGAAAAGCGTCCACTGAAACTGAGGGAGTGAGTGTTACCCTTGAGACATTTTATCAAAATGGAGCTGTGATAAACAAGTGTGATGGAAAAAAAATATTATGTTTTGCGATACTAACCATGTCTCCAGAACCATTTTTGACAGTGATCCATGCATGGCTGTCATTGCTCACCATGACTTTGTAAGACGTTACCCAGTCACTCCTAGAAAGAATCAAAAGGTTTTCTTTGTTAAAAAATGAATATTGATTTACTGACTCACACAATATTCTAGTAAAATAAATCCAAACAAGGGAAGTTATAGAAATGGAAATTTAGCAGACAATGCAAGAAAACCTAAGCTTACGAGAAGCATGGAGTAAGAAAAGTAAATGTGAACAAATCCCTCAAGGAAATTCTCATGCTGAAGCACCTTCAACATAAATGGGAGCTGTACAAGAGTGCTTTCAGAGTTTAAATTCATTTCAGTGGGAGAACTCCCTGGAGAAATTTTTGCCCATTCTTGTTTCTCATCTTTTCCTTTATCTTTACTGCAACAAAAACTATGCATGTCAACATAAAGTATATAACTCTGCTTACTTATATACTAATGGCTTGCAGATGAAGTGTTGATGTGTTCAATGAGTTGTTCACCAGAACATGGTCTTGCTGGCACACTATTTGAATTTAATGGTGCTAAACTCTAAATGAACTACATTTAAAGATCCACAGGATCAAAATTGCTTTTCCAAATCAGATCAAAATGCATCATGTCCATCATTCTGTTTTCGAACGACACCCTGCTCCCAATCAAATGGAATGGGAAAGGTCCATGATTAGGTCTTCCAAAATCTTTTTCTTTAGATAAAAGCAACAGGGGTGGGGTGGGGTTTGAACTGAATCAGCGCTCTTTCCTTCATCCACCATTTCCCTTATTTTAAAGCTCTATTCAGGCATTATGACAACAAATAAGTAGATTCTCCACATGGTGTAAAACACACTTTAACTCATAGAGGGCAGCCAACAATGCAATCATCCCCATGTACACATTTCCCCATACCCAGTAAAGGCTCATAGGCATATTTATATCCCGTCATTCCTTCCCAAGGAGCCCTGGGTAGCAAACAGATATGTCATTTACTTATATGTGCATCTGTCATCTACACTGCAAAAGTGAGATGGTCCTGGGCTACTATGGTTTGGCTGCTTTTTAAAAATTGGATAGCACATAGCCATATCACCCCTTGTAGTTCTACAGGAAAGGAATCACTAACCCAAAAAAAATTCGTACACTTGGAAATTAATGTGAACCTTTTTGCAATGCAATTTGCAGGCAGTAGAGCCCCTGATGCAAATTGGAACCATAGTAGGATGCAATGAGTTAAAGTCTCCTACCTATCAATTGTGTACCCGTCACCCACCCACACTGACAGTCTGTGGAAACAAAAGCAAAAAATCTTGTTCACTCAAGGACAGAACTATGCCATCTAATTTGTGTCTCAGTATAACATGACCCTTAGGTTCTTGAGGGGCAGGTAGTAAGGATAAATGATATAAAATTAATGTAAGTTTTGAACATAGATAAGTTCTCTGTTTTCTATTGTGTGACCGAGTTTGGTCTCTTTCTTGACAGATCACATTGGACTAACGTAGCAAGATTGTTCCCACTTAAATGAATAGGTAATTTCACCATTATTTCAACAATCTGGTATTTAAAAAAGAAATCTGCTGAAGATACTCGGGGGGGGGCAGATTTGTGGATTATGTTTGTATTTAAAAGCTGGAATCCGAGGGCTTTTTATACACTGGTTTAATGCTTGTCACACAATCTTTTGACATCAATAGCCCCAAAGCCCTTTAAACAGTTTCCTAATCTTCTATCTGTTTAGAAATCTCTAAGGGCTGAATTTTGATAGGGTATTAGCTCGGGGGGGGGATGGACAGAGTGGCGTCTCAAGTCTTTCTAGATGTAAAGTGATACAAAACAATGCAAGTACGAGCAATTTCAAAGCTTCATACTAGCTCAGTAACTAATCTCACTTTGTTTCTCCTTCCCTGCTCCCCAACCACATTAATGAAAATTATTGTCCTACCTGATCCTACTGCAAAGGTGAATATTGCTTTGGAGGCAATATTCCATCTAGCAGTGTTAGAGAAGAGGAACCCAAGCCAAATGCCAATTAAAGAGAAAACCAGAAGAAGAGTGCAAAAGAGAAAAGAAAAAGCAGACAAATCCCTTATCCTAAACATTCAAAATATCACCACTAATGCAGCACTACTGAATTTGTTAATGAATGAAACTGCCTAATTAGTTAAAAGCAGGGCAACTGGAATTTTTAAAACTCTATAAGCAGTGGCCAGTCCAGATTTTTAGGCTACCTTATATAAGCATTCATCACAATGGTATCAGTTCAATGCAACTTAGAACTACAAGGAACATGTAAAAAGCATCTGGCCATGTTGCTCATCAGTCTTAGGTATGTCTATTTTGGAGTCAGGCATCCTCGGAATAATAGTTCTGAAGGAAGTCCTGCTGAGTTTGATGGGACCTACTCCTAAATGGGACGCGGGTGACGCTGTGGGTTAAACCACAGAGCCTAGGACTTGCCGATCAGGTCGGCGGTTTGAATCCCCGCAACAGGGTGAGCTCCCGCTGCTTGGTCCCTGCTCCTGCCAACCTAGCAGTTCGAAAGCATGTCAAAGTGCAAGTAGATAAATAGGTACCACTCCGGCGGGAAGGTAAACAGCGTTTCCGTGCGCTGCTCTGGTTCGCCAGAAGCGGCTTAGTCATGCTGGCCACATGACCCAGAAGCTGTATGCCGGCTCCCTTGGCCAATAAAGCGAGATGAGCACCGCAACCCCAGAGTCGGCCAGGACTGGGACCTAATGGTCAGGGGTCCCTTTACCTTAATCCTAAATAGATGTACGTATCAGAGTGCAGGTCTGAATATCCCATCAGGAATAAAGCATGAGATTGATAGTATATTTCATGGTGAAGAATTTGGGAATGAAAAGCAAGCACTATTTTGTCTTCTCATTTATTTCTCCCTTCTTCCTATAAATCTGTGGTTAGATTTACCTATTAGAAAACAGATACATCTCCATGTTCCAAACACACACAGGGTATGGCCAAACATACTTTTGGGAAAGCACATAGAAAATGTAAAATGTGTCACGTACGCAGCAGGCAAAAAAATCCTAACTATAGGAAGCCAGCAGAAGTTTCATTGTCTTAAGCTAAGCTGGAAAAAGTTGCCCCAGATCCAAACTCCCAGCAGGAGTGGGGCTACTGCCGGTTGATCAGGCCTGCGCCAGGCAGAGGGAAAACAAGTCTTTATTTTGACTTTCACCACCATTTTCATATGTTCTGCTGGGTTGCTAGATCATGTAACTGAGCTGAAAGGTGGTTGGACTGGGTGTAAATCTGCCCTTGTCCTGTTTCCAGCAATGAGAGCTTCCCCCATGGCCCCAGAACACCCATTTCAGGAATTACACCAGCCTCAGTTCAGTCAGCTTCTGCCAAGTCCAGAGTGTTGGCTGAGCTTGGGTGGAAGATTTACCATGGCACAAATCCAGGTGAACTAGGATGAGGGACTTTAGCTGGTATAGCCTCAGCCGAGTCAAGCTTCGTCCAGCTCAGCCAGAGATCTGCTTATTCCAAACTTGCCCATCCTGGTGGCTCTTGGGTTTGCTTATGGTTAAAAATGTAGTTTGTGAAGTACAATACATATACATATACACACAGTGAAGTACATCAAACAGTGTACTGATCTCCTTCCTTTTTTGGGGCAGAGAGATTGTGAGGACCATTTCACTGATTTTTCTCAGGGGGGGAGATAGTTTCTCCAACAATTAATCAGGGGACAGCTTTTTCCTCCTCCTTGGTTTTTCATTTTCTGTTTATTTGTGTTGCATCTTCTGACAGTGGTAGCAAGAAGTACTGTGTTGGCATTCTCCATAATAAGCAACGTCTTGGATCTTCCACAATGCTCTAGGACCTAATGTCATCCATAGGCATTTGGGAGACGTTGCACAGAAACATGGTGGAGAATATTCAGAGAAAAATTTCTTTCTTTATTGAGGGGGAGGGAGAAAAAGATAAATCATTCAAATGTTTTAAGGGGGGTGGGATGTATTTTGAGAGGTTTTGACCCAGCTCTGATTGCAATTGTCTTCTATATCAAAAATAGCTCACCCATGTTTATGTAAATAAGCTGCAATAAATAAAATCTGAAAGAGATTTTTCATGTAATTTTCAAAAATAAAAGATTTTTTTAATCACAGAAAACATGCTGAGGGGCTGAACTAAATTAGTTCAAAACTACTATATGCCTGTAGCATGCAAAATTAGGGATATGCATCCCATTTATGGCTATATAAAAATATAGGAGGGAAAATCAACCATCTGCATAAGAATAATGAATTCATTATCAAGGCTATTTTTGAGCATAGAACAGACAATTGAAATCTGAATTTTTAAAAGCTTAAAAACAATGTTGACACAAATATATTTTGTGCAAGCATGAACTTTCATAATTCTGCACAAAAGCTGAATCTAAAAAGAAAAAAATATTTAAATATTTAGCTATTTGACCAATTGGGGTCTTTTGGAATCCTGTTTGATTCAGATACTTGGTACGAATAATGTTCTATTTTCCATTTGAGTCCCTTTTCTGACAATTGCTTAGCTTCAGTACATAGGAACAAAAGGAGCTGCCTGACACTGTGTCATACCAATGGTCTATCTACCTGAGTAATATCCACACAGACTGGCAGTGAGTTTCCACCCTACCAGGTGATCCCATGGATTGAACCTGTGCTGTTGACATGATCATTCCCAAGGGTCCTCTCTGGTGTCGCAGAACCCACACTTCAGACAATGAAGCAAACTGGGAGACAACTGGAACTCAGGTGGTGGAAAATTCACACCATAGCTGGCTAAACACTTGTTAGGCTACATAATTCTGCCTACCAAATGACAGGGAAGATGGCAAAGGAGAACTACTTTGCTATTGTGTTGCAGCCTCAAAGAGTTGTTTTGGGCGGTCACAGTGGTAGATGGGCCTCTGGTGTACTCACAGGCATGCTGTGATCAGTTTGCATGGCACTTTGACAATAAAGCCATTAAATTCCATGTTGCCTCAAGTGTTGTGGCTGTCAAATGCAGCAACTTCTTATACCTTCTGAAAAACAGCTCTGGTGGAGAGGGTTGTCAGAATCAAGGATATGCACAAGAGGAGGACTAATACCCTTCCCTGCATACTGCAGTTCCCATCCCAGTTGCCCCCTTTCCCCACAGCTGCTATTTTTAAAATAAGAAACAAACACATTAAATGCTGTCATGCACTTGATAAGGACTCTCCTCCCTGCAAGAGAGGGGAGTGGTTGTGGGCGGGAGCCCGGACTCTGCCCTGGCAGAGGCCTTAGCCCCTGCCCCTCCTTACCTGGCCGGCCGGCGCCCACGCCCACCGGGGGCAGCCAACCAGGTGCCTCCGGGGGGCATGTTTTGCAGCTTAATGCTGCGGCGCCGGCTTCTCCTCCCCCTCAGTCCTCGTCGTCCCGCAGCAAGTCACCCACCCTCCACTCCCATCTAGCTCAGGGTGTAGGTTTTTGGCCTTGCTATGGACCTTAGGTTGGTCGCTCTGTTTGTATGGGGGGGGCTGGTAGGAATTTTTCCATTTGGCATTAGGCTTTTTGTTTTTTTCGCCTACCTCGTAGCAATCGTCACAACTTTTGTGGTATTGGTGGGTAGGTTAGGCATTGGATTCATGTGTTGTGATGTGTCAAGGGCTAGGTGTGGCCATCGCCTATGCTATCTACCGTGGGTTATTCCATTAAAGGAATCTGGCGGTCGTGTATTCCGTCTGATGCCTGCTTGGCGGGAGGCCATGGCACGACCCTCGGTGACATCAGGAGGTGAGCCTATAGTTGGATGAGCATCAACAGGCTCCACCTACTGTTGAATAAACCCACCACCTATAGTCATCCAATGCCTAAGCCAATACCTTTTCACTGCTGTAATCAATAAAGTTGTGGCCTTTTCTTGCCCATTAACCTTATACCACGTGTCCATGTGTATTTATTTCACATAGCGGGTTCGGGGCCCTCGATCCACAACAATATTCCGAACACAATCACATCCACTACTGGCCTACCCCCTAGAAAAGGCCTGTATAGTTTTTATGCCTATAGACCTTATGATGAGCATGCATGGGGTCATGATCCTGCTTCTTGTTCCTCTGTGTGTGCTCACAATAACTTCTCAACAGGGCCTTCATTTGAAAACATGGGAAGTTTCAATGTTGGAATTTCCAGAGATGAATACCCAAGCAAAGCTTCTGTCTTCATGAGTTTGTCAGACTAGCTCTAATCCCCAAAGTACTTAAAGGATTTGTCCCTATCACCACATAACCTCATACTTCAATGCAATTCAACATGATTGGCAGTTTCTCTTCAACAGAGGGTCAAGTCTCGAATAGCAATATTGGAGATTATTCATTGGGGAAGTTCAGGGAAACGCTCTTCGCAATATATGCGGCACCTGCAGATAGAATTTGCCTTTCATTGCCACAGAAACCCAATTTAACTACATTACACAAAGCCATAAAGAATGAATGGAAATTCTAAATAGTCAAAAGAACAGGTTTTCACCTTAATCATAACCTTCCTAACATTTATAACTAGAACGCTTTGAAGCAAATCACACTCAAAGACCAGGTTGAGATTTTCTCTCTCTAATACTTTAATTTGGTAGTTGTTTCCTATGCACAGCCAAATGACAAGAAAAAAGTATAACGCTAAAGGTACCCCTGACCATTAGGTCCAGTCACGGACGACTCTGGGGTTGCACTCTCATCTCGCTCTATAGGCCGAGAGACTTAAATAAATTTGTGCCTGAAATGAAGTTGGTCCTCTTGGGCAATTGTGTTTTGCTTTGTATTTTTTTTTTTAAAGCAAAGGGGACACTCAACTTATTTTTCTAGTTGCACATAAAATTAAGAAAAAGGGCACATATGGGTAGGGTGCCAAGAAGGGAGCCTCAGGGCACTATGGTGCCCAAGGGCACCATGTTAGAGACCTGAGACTTTGTAAATCTTCAAGGCAGGATTGGTAATCCCTTCCAAGTTTAAAATGCATTCATTTCTGGAAGCCAGGTTGCATGTCTGGTTCTCATTGGTGCCTTCTTTTTATTTTTCTAGCCTCAGGTTTAACCTCCTGCTGGAAAGGCTTTTTGGCACGTGGCCAGTATTGATGTCTGTCAGCAGCTTCGTGGAGCCACCAGCAAGCATTGAGTATCTGACTGGGAAATGAATGCCTCTTATAAAAGAATGTAGCTATCCCTTGGCAAAGTGCCATTGCTGGAAAAACAATAGAAACTCTCTGTGTGTGTGTGCACGCGCACACACACAAACACACATACACATAGAATTTCTTAAATGCACTTTCTTAAGTTTTCAAGTAAATGCATTTATTTGAAGAAAGAAATAAAAGAAAGAAGGGAAGGGAAGGGAAGGGAAGGAATTTCTTAAATGCACTTTCTTAAGTTTTCAAGTAAATGCATTTATTTGAAGAAAGAAATAAAAGAAAGAAGGGAAGGGAAGGGAAGGAAGGAAGGGAGGGAGGGAGGGAGGGAGGGAGGGAGGAAAGAAAGAAAGAAAGAAAGAAAGAAAGAAAGAAAGAAAGAAAGAAAGAAAGAAAGAAAGAAATTGCTGCAAAATGCACAATATTTGGATGGCATCCAGTTTTCTTTCCAATATTTCAGTATTGAATAACCTACAGAACAACCTCATCCCAAAGCCAACCAGGTAGTCAGTATTTAAACAATAAGTGTCCAATTATCTCTGAGGCTCAGGAGCAGCTGGCAATGGGAAGGGAGGGAAGGGTTGCACAAATGTCCTTCTGACAGCAGGATGCTTACCTGGACAGGGCAGAACCAAGGGAGGGTCAAGGTTGGAGCTGTGCAGGCACATTGCCAGAGCCAGTCCAGTACTACTGCACAGTCCCATGCCATGCAATATGCCTGTGATTGTTTATAGGTAGTCTGTTCTTGCAACACAGGGAGTTTCCTTTGTTCCATCCCCATAAGCAGCAGTGATGTAGCTGCTGGAAAGGCAGCTACCCTCTGCCAGCTCTAGCATGACACTTCCAGACAGATTTTTAAAAAAGTAAAGAAAAAAAATAGAACAGCCTGTGTGCAATATATGAGCACTGAATTAAATCCACCACTGAATTATGGTGAAAATAAAGGCCTCAGCATTCAAGTTGAATGAAGTAATACTTTGGCTGTTGCAATGCTTTATGTTTTGCTGTTTAGTCATGTCCGACTCTTTGTTGTTTTTTAATAAAAAACATTATTGGTTTTCCACAATTTATATAGACACAAACAATACACATTACAAACAGACAAACACAGGATGTGAGGGCGATCTGGCTGCAACATCTGTCACCCCATTGATTGCCAGGGTTGATTCGGCTGATCTGGCTGTCTAGGCGGGTGTCCCCTTCCTCCCTCACCGCTCCATGTGCGTCCCTCCTGAAGCTGCGCGCTCGGTGGAAGAGGACAACCATCCCAGATAGGAGTGTACCGTTCTTCGGTCAAGGGTATACGATAGCTGCGCTCCCCTGCTAGAACCTCCAAACAAGCTCAAGGTCCATGTCCGACGCTTCGTGACCCCATGAACCAGAGCACGCCAGGCACTTCTGTCTTCCACTGCCTCCCGCAGTTTGGTCAGACTCATGCTGGTAGCTTCAAGAACACTGTCCAACCATCTCATCCTCTGTCGTCCCCTTCTCCTTGTGCCCTCCATCTTTCCCAACATCAGGGTCTTTTCCAGGGAGTCTTCTCTTCTCATGAGGTGGCCAAAGTATTGGAGCCTCAGCTTCACGATCTGTCCTTCCAGTGAGCACTCAGGGCTGATTTCCTTCAGAATGGATAGATTTGATCTTCTTGCAGTCCATTGGACTCTTAAGTCTCCCCCAGCACTATAATTCAAAACCATCATTTCTTCAGCCATCAGCCTTCTTTATGGTTCAGCTCTCACTTCCATACATCCCTACTGGGAAAACTATAGCTTTAGCTATACGGACCTTTGTTGGCAAGGTGATGTCTCTGCTTTTTAAGATGCTGTCTAGGTTTGTCATCGCTTTTCACCCAAGAAGCAGGCGTCTTTTAATTCCGTGACTGCTGTCACCATCTGCAGTGATCATGGAACCCAAGAAAGCAAAATCTCTCACTGCCTCCATTTCTTCCCCTTCTATTTGCCAGGAGGTGATGGGACCAGTGGCCATGATCTTAGTTTTTTTTTGATGTTGAGCTTCAGACCATATTTTGCACTCTCCTCTTTATGTCTACTGTTGCACAAATACATCCCTAAAGGGGAAAAGCAGAAGCACCACACAGACAAGACCAGTAAAAGCTCTTCTTACCTAGGTAATAACCCCAGCATAATTAAAACTTTCAGCTGGTATTTGTGTTACGTCAACACACACACACTTTCTCATAAACTGGTATTCAGAAGAATACTGCTTCTGACCATGGAGGCAGCACATAGCCTCTTAAATGGCTAATAGCTCCTTTAACAACTGGATGCCCGGCATGGTGTTTTAACAGGATATTTAACTACAACTCAGGGAAAATGTCTCCTGACATGTGGCCGTTGAAGGCAAACCAGCACACAACTCCAGGTCTAATCAGGAAGATTTCCCATTATTGTTCATTAGTCTGAATAAAAAAAGCTTCATTTTAATCAGCACTCTATAGACCATAAGTGTTTTTGTTTAAGCATCTTAAATTAGTATTTTGATTGAGGCTAAATGCTAAACATACTTACTTGGAATAAAACTGAAATCAGCAACTTGCATCTGAGAAAATATGTTTTGGGTGAGTGCAATAATAGGAAAGAAAGCTCTAATCTATGCTTGGAAAGTTATAATATGTGAAACAAAGCTTCTTTCCCCAGCCAAATATATAGTTTTGCTCCTTCCAGCCCAACACACACATTAGAGTGAAGACATGAGGCAGAGTTATGATTATAAAGTGTCTTGACTGTGTGGTGGGCTGGATGAGGGTCTATGAACTGAAACCAAATCCTGTCAAGAAAGAGGCCCTGTAGGTGAGTCGTTCCACAGTCTAGTATATAAGCCGATTACCCATTCTGGAGGGGGCTACACTTCCTCTAAAGGGATAAGTACATAGTTTGGGAGTAATCCACAACCCATTGTTTTCCTTGGGTGCTCAAGTGGCCTCAGGGGCTAGAGCTGCTTTTTACCAGCTTTAGCTGATATACAAGCAATGACCATTCCTGGAAAGAGATAGCTTGTCTACAGTGGTCCATGTACAGGCAGCCTTGACAATGGATTATTTCTATGTACTCTATGTTGGGCTTGAAAAGAATTGATGATTTTGAATTATGGTGCTGGAGGAGACTCTTGAGAGTCCCATGGACTGCAAGAAGATCAAACCTCTCCTTTCTGAAGGAAATCAGCCCTGAGTGCTCACTGGAAGGACAGATAGTGAAGCTGAGGCTCCAATACTTTGGCCACCTCATGAGAAGAGAAGACTCCCTGGAAAAGACCCTGATGTTGGGAAAGATGGAGGGCACAAGGAGAAGGGGACGACAGAGGATGAGATGGTTGGATGGTGTTCTCGAAGCTACCAGCAGGAGTTTGACCAAACTGCGGGAGGCAGTGGAGGACAGAAGTGCCTGGCCTGCTCTGGTCCATGAGGTCACGAAGAGTCGGCCATGACTAAACGACTAAACAACAACAATGTTGGGCTACCTTTATGTCCAGAAGCTGCAGCTAGTGCAGAACTGGGCAATGCCACTTGTGGCTGGCACTGTCTTCTGTCAGCACACGACACTGGCGCTGAGGAAACTGCAATGGCTGCTATGATAGCTCTAAATATTTCCTGGTTTGTACATATTCCAAATAAATCTAAAGGGGCCATGCACACTAACTTGGTGATCTGCACCAAACATTGACAAATGTAACTATCCTGAAAAAAGACATAGGAACAGCCTCCCTGCTTTCTGCCTGAAGTATACTGCCCTGGCTCAGAAGAGCCAGATAGAAGAGCACCAATCCATGCCTTTCATCACTTACTCACCAAAAGGAGTCCCCCACTGGTTTAGTTGATCTTTATTTAGCGGCACAAGGGCTCCAGCACCCAAAGGGCACACTCTTCATACATCCTCTTGCACCAGCTGGCAATGAGAAGTAGGTTAGGTGACTGCCCTTCACCTTCCAGGTGCTTCAGGACAGCCATAGTCAATGCCAGGAATGATGGGAGTTGTGGTCTATCCCTGGACTAGAGAAACATTCATTCCCCACCTCTGCACAAGATGAATGTCTCTTTTAAAATGCCATTGGGGGCGGAGGAAAAAATATAACCAATTCCCAGGAATGTCTGTGTTACCAAACCCTAACAAATTCTTGTGGAAGGATAACACAAACAACTTCTGAGCACTTAATATCATGGATGTCTTCGCTTTTTTGGTACTCATGCTCCAGAGCAGGAGTCATAATAAATAACCACTTGCACTGACATGACAGATCTTAACAGCTCTGCTTGACAGTAAGCAACAACATCTGCTCTGGGGAAACGGTTAAAATATATCATCCAGACCTTTCTCTTGACTTTGTTTTAGTTTCACTGGAGCAGGCTCACAAGATAAGGGTATAGTGCATGACTCTTCAACTCAACAGCAAATGCAACTAGCTTTGAAAGGGCATTGACAGCATTAATAGTAATAACATTAGATGAAAATGGTAATCTGATTCTTGGCCTAGCAGAAAGACAGGAAGATCTGTGTGATGCTTGCTAGCAAATACTAACTAGATAGTGCTATAAGCACTTGAGGGCTTATCCTAAAGCCACAAGATTGTACACAAACACCACACTATGAAAATGTTTCTCAAAAAGCGGAATGTATCCCAATTGCTACAAGTAGTGCAAAAAGGCCCTGTCTTCTAAAACAGGAAAGCAAGCTGTGATCATGCCTAGAGCAGGCTGGTAGAAGCAGTTTGGCTACAGACTCAGGATCTTTTGTTTACTGGGAGTCCAGGCTTGTTCCATAAATACATGGGAGGTAGGAACTTCATTGTGTGGCCTGAATTATCCACATCAGAAAAGCAGTGAGGTAAAAGTTTGCAGAAGAATAAGAGTTAAACATGAATTGAAATCCCTTTTTCTGTGTATACAAACTCGATTAACTAAGGGTGAAGTCAGCTGTATCATAAAAGGTAGGCTCAGTGAACTGTAAGCACAGTTCACCACTGAACAGATGGACAGACTCACCAGCCAATAGAACAGTGGTTCAGAGAAAGATCTTGCCCTTCCCTGCCCATCTTTCCACTTACTCTTTTGCTTACGAACGCTCCTGCTGCCTCCTCCTTCTCTTTCTACAGCAACAGGGAAAGGTTCAGCACCCTGAAGTCAGATGCCTACAATGGAGCCAACACTGCCTTCCTCCCATTTGAAGCACCTGGCAGTGGTGTGCTTCACTACAGGGGTCACCAATGTGAGGCCCATGGTTGCACATGCAGCCACAGACACCTTTCCTCTGCCCTTCGCCAACTGAAATAAGACCTGGAAGAGGCATTCTGTTGTAGCCAGTAGCAAAAGAGGTGTGTGTGATTGATTGATTGATTGATTGATTGAGTGAGTGAGTGAGTGAGTGAAGGTGCTGTGTTTGTGTGGTGCCCATGAAAGTTTACTTACTGCAAATGCAGCCTAAAATCATGGTGACAACCACATTGCCAGAATATTAATTAATATCAATTAAATGTACTTTCCCAAAGAGACAGAGCAGTGGTGGGCAATCTCCAGCCAACAGGCTAAATTAGCCCTGTCTGTCCTTCCTATTTCTCTCCAGTCAACATGAGTGAAAGAGAATAATCAGTCCCAACTTAAGCAACCTGCCAAGAGCATTTGCTAACAAATCCCAGAAGCCAGAGTTGGGGAACTTCTGTACACGATGGGAAGTAGTGTTGGTTGTTTTAAAATATTGTCTTTCCCTTGCACATTACGAACAAGGCTTATTTCTCTTGTGTTTAATTATGTTGGTATCATTATTATGCACGCTATTGACTTTTTATTAGGTTTGCGAATCTGTCAATTTCAGTTTCTCTCAGTTTATTGCTGCATCAGCTTCTGATTCCCACTCCCACCCCCATTTAAAAAGTCCTTGGGAATATTTACCAGCATTTTCATTTCTCCTAATATCCACATTTTTGTTTGCAATTTTGCCTAATACACACATTTTTGCAAAGCCATTCTTTCTAAAGCAATGCATTTTCTGTGTTATTTTCACTTTATGCATTTTAATGCAAACCTTACCTTAGTACAGTATAAGGATTTTTGTACACATTACTTGGTGAGAGAACTGCATTGCAACATTCAGAGAAGTGTGAATTTCCAATGATGGCAGTATTTCAATTTGCATCTTGCTCCAGAAAGTATGAATGTGGTAGATTTGCCTTTATAGGTTCTGAATCTAATTTCTCCTCCAGCCCTGTTTTTATATAGCACAAAACTATCACCCAAATTTCTGGGTTTTCCGTAGAAAGTCAGAAAGAATCCATGCACTTACAGCCAGAGAGAATTCCTTCCTTGCGTGATAACTCCTGTGAACTTTGTTAGCCTCCGAGCATCGACTTCAATCCACTGGTATGGATCATTTCGTCCTGCACACCAAGCACCATCATAAAAATCATTTTCATTAACACCTGCCTGAAAAGAAGGCAAAGCTGTCTTTATAAATATGAATAGATACATTTCGAATTGTTGTTTTTTTAAAAAAAATACACAAACAATGAGAACATGAAAATATTGTTTACTCTCACTTCATTTTTTGTCAAGACTGATAACATGGAGCCATGTTTAAGATAGTTGTCAAGACTGGAGAGTTAGAACTGCCTTTTTCTCACATTTTTCAAAGTTAAATTCAGTTTTCTGTATTTTCTCAGCAACTCGCTTTTTTAAAAAAGGGGGGGGGAGAAAAAATCCTGATTAAAATCTGCCAGTATTTTAGTGCTAATTTATCCCAATAAACACATTTTTGTACACATTATACCCATTTTTGCAAGAATTCTCCTTTCCCTAGACACACATTTCTGCCTATCTTTTCCGGCTAATGAGTTAGCAGTAAAAGCCCCATGCTATACCCTTAGACTTAAAAGAACCAGAACAACAATAATAAATTTGTGGGATGCAAAACAGAAATGAGAACAGAATTATGTAAGCCGGTCAATACATTCTTCAGATGGCTTGGACTACAATTCCATCATCCCTGACCAGTGGCCATACTGGCTGGGGCTGATGGAAGATATAGTTCAACAACACATAGTAAAGGGCACCAGGGTGAAGAAGGCTGAGGCACAGGCAGCTATCATGCACTATGGATGGTGCATCTCTGTTTACCTGGCGCTCTTTTAATCTAATGCTGTATTGGACAATTATGCAAAAAACTAGGCATCTTTGGAGTGCTTAGAGGATCCCTGCAAATCTAAAGCATGCAGAGCTGTTGCTACCATGCATTGTGCAATATCCTGAGCTTTCTTAACAATAAACTAGAGTCTGCCCCCCCCCAAAAAAAAATACCTCTTCATTGACCCACAATCCCAGTCTAGCCGTAGCTAGACTGGTGACTGGGAGAGGCAGCAGAGACCACATAACATCGGTCTTGAAAGACCTACATTGGCTTCCAGTACATTTTTGTGCACAATTCAAAGTGTTGGTGCTCACTTTTAATGTCCTAAACAGCCTCGGTCCAGTATACCTGAAGGAGCATCTTCACCCCCATCGTTCGGCCCGGACACTGAGGTCCAGCGCCGAGGGCCTTCTGGCAGTACCCTCATTCCGCGAAGCCAAGTTACAGGGAACCAGGCAGAGGTCCTTCTCGGTAGTGGCACCCGCCCTGTGGAACACCCTCCCACCAGATGTCAAAGAGAAAAACAACTACCAGACTTTTAGAAGACATCTGAAGGCAGCGCTGTTTAGGGAAGCTTTTAATGTTTAATAGACTATTGTATTTTAATATTCTGTTGGAAGCCGCCCAGAGTGGCTGGGGAAACCCAGCCAGATGGGCGGGGTATAAATAATAAATTATCATCATCATCATCATCATCATCATCATCATCTCTGCATGGCTCAAGGTGTCATCAAAACCACAATGCTCCTCTGATAGGCAGGACAGTTCTAAAGGAAGCTTAAAGCGAGAAGTTTAAAGCATTGCACAATCTCTGATGGCATGGAATTGTGATGATTGAAACAATCCCAATTAGCTCCTCAGATGATTTGATGCAGGGGTTTTCAGGTGCTACCAAGCTTCTAATCAAGCCAAATGTCTTTGCTCCACAAACACTCAGCAAAATTACACGTTTCTTGCTGTCATCGTCAATATAATTAGCAAAGAAGAACTAAGGATGCCTCTCAGCATAGTGCAACTGGTCCTCCTAATCAGCCAACTCAGTGGCTCACTCTCCCTTCTTCGTACGTATATTGGGTATCTGGCATCGGGGGACAACACTCCATACATCTGACTAAGTGGGCTCTGGGAGCACATGACAGCTGGTGTCACAATACATTTGCTGGCCTTTAATGTGCTACCAGGCTCTTTGTTCTTTTTACAAATGCTGTGTATTTGATTTTAAATTTTGCTGACAATCATAGAGTGAAAGACTTAAAGATGGTTTCCTTTATGTACACAAGTTTCCTGTACATTGTAATCATGTTTATGCGATGAGTTTGAGTGATTTCTTCTTTGGGCAATATTCTTACACTTTTCCTAAGCTTCTAAAATAGCAGCTATCATAAAGTGGCAAAACTGGCAAGGACAAACGTAAGGGAATGGAAAATCTAGAAATGTCCCCCCAACCCCCCATTTTGCAGTGACTTGGAAATGATTGATTTGAGACCAGAATGATCTTAAATGGAAAGGATAAAGAAAAGAGTAGCAAAAAACCTCCCATTGACACAAACTGTCAGTCATGGTGCACCACATGAATTATGAGATCAGAATTATGAGATTAGCACCTGGTTATCTGGCTGCCATATAGCAGGAAAAGTGGGACTCTAGCATTACTGGGCATGTCCATTGCAGATAAAGTTATATCACAGAAAATAGGCAATGTCTGAACAGGAAAAGCCAAACAGATAAACTCAAATGATTAAACACTGCCATGGATTAAACACTGCTCCTGAGTGATGGGATTTAATATATATATATATAGAGAGAGAGAGAGAGAGAGAGAGACCGATAAAACTAGAAGTCAGAAGCAACAGAGACTGCTGAACAGAGACTGGATGAAATCTCTATCCTATGGGAAATGATAGTGTTGTGGCTAATGGCTTTCAAAAAGACACATGAATTTTGACCACACACAGGTCAAGTCTAGGATGTGAATGTTTCAGTAGGCTTTGATTTGAGGATCCTCATTCTAAAAAGTGACTTAAAGCTGAGACGTCCACATGACGGTGGAGTTAACCCACCTGTAGCTTATTACAGCATATGTGGGCTACATAGAGTCTCGAAGTTTTTATCAGTAGCTATATTGGTATTGCCATTATTATGGGAGTACACTTTGGAACCAGAAAACCTGTATAACTTTAAATCTCATGCCAAGAGCAATTTAAAAAAAAAATCCCCAATATCATTCTAATAATAGCCTCATTATAACAGTACCATTTTTATCCAATTAGTATAATTATTAATGTCAATTATTCAAATGTCAAATTATACAATTTAATTAAGCTGACCCCCTCACATACTAGAGTTGATGAGTTCATTCTTCTACATTTTTTCTGCATTCCAAAATTTTAATAATTCCATTCCATTCCATTCAGATGGGAACAGCTACAATCTTGTGATTTCAATTCATGTTGGTATAATAGGTAATTTATGAAGTGTCAAGTGAGGAACTTTAGCTGTAATCCTTATTCTTTCCTGTGTGTGACAAATTTTTTCATGATGTTTTCCCATCCATATATAATGTTGTATCCTTTACTCTCACAGCTGGTAGACTCCTTTCCTCCCTGCCGCTCATTTATGGCCATTTATCTCAAACACATTCCTTTGTGGATAATGGAGGTTCGGGATTTTGCTCTATATTTTCAAAGAATAGCATTTCTTCCCCCCTTCCCTCTCAGTTCCTTTCTCTCTCACACACGGTTCCAGTTTTGTTAAAATCCATACAATATTCCAATTTTCTCCATCCTCACTTGTGCAGATATTATTTAATAAAACTTGCATTCTGGGGGGCATTCTGTCATATCATAAGTGTCAAGAAAAACCTTAAGTAAGCAAACCATGGGCTCCCCTCCCCACATTGTCTCTTTCACCAAATGAAATCCGCTCTCAATCCAAACCTTTCATATCCTTGTAGCTGGGTTGTTTTTGCAGTTTCTTATCTCATTGTCTCTGGCACATGCCTGTAGTTTACTCCAATTAAAGTCCAATTAACAGGATGACCTGTGCTTCCAAGAACGGGAGCAGGCTGGGGGTGAGGGTCGTGGCAGCCAGAGTGCTCCTTGCACCCAGTGCCTTTGCCTGCCCTCACATTCCATGGGGAATTGAGTGCCAGACCACTAGGCAAACTGTGGGTGAGAGACTGGTTCCTCTTCCTACCCTATCATTATCTGACTATCTCCATCTGTCTCTCTCCCATGTTAGTAGGAGAAACTCTGTTCTTAGCACACCGGAAACAGGAAGCCAAGAGCAACTTGCTTAACTTTTGTAAACCTCCCTGCTGATAGTTCCCAAAGTCATTTTTTATCATCTGTGTTAAATTTTCTTTTGGACATTAATGCCAGAACATTCAGAGTAAAGAAACAAAATTAACTAGCATATATTCTTTAAAACAAACAAAACATGTTAGCCAGCAGTATGGTCAAAATCTGTAAGTGTCCTTTGGGGGAAATTGCAGAGTAATCCCATCCTCTTGACCCGTTGGAAAGGTGAACTTACCTGAATATTTAGCCGTGCTCTGTGGGCCCCAAGGCCATATCGCTTTACAGTAGAAGCATGGAGCTGGAAGTCAGTAATTTTTAATGTTTCAAGACCAAGTGGAGGGCAACCTGGAAAGCAAGGATTTATATCTTAAGTTGAGAAAACAGTGTATGAACCACTATATTTGATTGTGTATATGCACAGGTTATATGTGTATAAATATAAACACATTTTCTGACAAATGCATCTCGGAGATAGATTAATTAGTTCTACAACTTCATATTGTTTTTTGATTTCAATTTAGCAAGCTGCCATACATCCCAGGTTACTGTTTTTAATTAAAACCAATTATCAAGTCCTTCATCCTTCTTTCCCTTTTCCTTTGAAACGAACTTAGTCATATCTATCCAGATTTAGACTGAAAAATGTTTTCCACAGCCCAAACATTTCAAGTTCTTCCACTCACAATCTCCCTTCCTGGGGCTTTTGGGCCAACTGAGGAAGTGAAAAGCAAGACTGCAAATCATAGTTCTTTAATCTTTGTTTCTAGTTCATCCACTTCCAACTATTAAGTTAGCATTTAGTCAACATACCAGTAGAATAATATCTGTGTTCAAAGTAACCACGGCATCCTGATTCCTCTAAGGTCAATCGCCAGGAGTTAGTAATGATTTAGAACTGTGTTGTCTTCAGTCTAAAAAGCTATTTAAAATCCATAGCAATGTCTTTATTAGTTCCATATGAGGACACGACCTCTCAGCAGTCCACTTGAAAAGCACAAAGTTTTCCAAAGAAAGGGTTGAGCCCTTGAGTAGATATAAACATGCTGGAGATACGAAGGACACAGTTTGAAACAGTTTTCAACAAAGTTGGTGTGATGATAACAGAGGTTTTCTCCCATTTTATTATCCGTAATTTATTCACAATTGTCTCATGGCACTACTGCAGCCACATTATTGCACCCTTCTGCAAATGAAACCACTTGCAGAATGATCTGTATTAATTTGGCTGGATTTAGAAAACAACTTTCATCTGACCCATACACATGGAGGAGACAGAGGAGGCAGTGCCTTGCTTGCTCACCTGTCACACCTGTCCTAACTTCAGTGTTCTAGGATGTCCACACAGGGCACTAATGTCTGAATAGCTCTGGTGTGAGTAAAATCCAATATACAATGGATTGTGTGGTGGATCACCAGTTTTTTTCTGAAATAACTGAACATGCGAAACCGAATGGAGGATTTTATGGTCCTTCATGCAGAGACGTCCTGGATGTTGTCACTGCTGTCTCTACAGATTCAGGACAGGTGTCAACCAGCCCAGCATCATAGAGGTTGCTACATAAAGCATCCTGGGTGAAACAGTGGAAGGATGATCAAGAAGTAACAAATGACTGGAGATGTTTTCTTGAATAGGCCATTTATCTGTATGGTAGTGTCTACTCTGTAAGCGGTGATGCGAGAGAAGAAAGAAAGCAGTTGGAACACTGACCCTAGTGCTGACCTCTGGACTCCTCACTGTTCAAAGAAGTGGGGAGCACTCAACTGTTATGTTGCTGAAGTAGAGTCAGCGATGTTTCTCAGTGGTATGATCCTCCCATGTTATTTTGGTAGCATATGCATTGATGTTGGGCTATAACATGGCTCTTTCATATGTCAGCGTTGTCTGTAAGAAGAAAGCACATGGCTTCTGATTCTGAATGTTACCAGAGTGGTGTTGGACTGGACCTCCAAATGTACATAAGAGCATAAGGCCAAGGGACTATCCAATCCAGTACAGCATCTTGCTCCCCTCCTGGCCAACCAGATGCCTATGGGAAGCCCACAAGCAAGACCTGAGCACAAGAGCATCTTCCCCATTTGCAATTCCCATGTCTCCAACAGTGGAGGGGGATTGTAGCCAGCACTGCAACTCTGGCAACATGCTGATGGGGCTTCATATTCCTAAAGCTACATTTCCAAAAATCTACTAAAATAGTTCACACTGACCCTCTCTTCTTTGAGGAAAAACTTGTTAACATAATCTCGTTAAAAACAAACTGCAGTATAAACCCAGGGTTATGATTATTTAAAGATTTCTACCCCTATCAAAGCAATATGATGGGGCTGAAGTGCCCCTCTCTGGGACAGCTCTGTAGGAATAAATCTGTTGCCAATGATGTTCCCACATGAGGTAATGGCCAAAACAAGGCATTCCATGGCCATGCTGTTACCAGCCCTGGATCAAAAGTCCCCTGTGCTCACAGATTGGACCCTCAGTAACCTGCTGCTGGCAATACTTAGCTTCTCTCCCACTGGTGTCAATCGGATGGGAAATTATTGGGTTAAAAAAAATACCAGCTGAGATAAATAAGCAGTAAAATCACCACCTCAACTCCTGCCCTGACCAGATTTAGATAGCACAACAGGGAATTTGTTTGTTTGTTTACTAGTCCTCCCTTCCTGCCCAAACAAAGACAAACAAAATTTAAAAAAAAAAGTTAACTTATAATTGCTCTGTAAGCTGTTCAGATAAGAAAAACAGCATTGATTCGACCTGCTCAGTAAAAATATGCAATGCCACACAAGGGATAGAGGCTGGATGGTGCCAGAAAAATGATGAGTATCTTTTTCTTTCTTTTTTTGCAGACTTCTGCTATTCAGTGTCTTTCACATGCATAAAGTGATAGAAATTCAAAAGTCACTGTGAGGGGATGATTAGCTGCTTGTGCTTAAAATTGTGCCCCCTCAGAGTTTGTGCGGCTCCACAAACCTCTGTGTGTGACAGAGCTCCTCAGACATGTCTGCTCTAGTCACTAGTAGAGTCTGACAGTGGCTGCCTGCGGAAGCGTTTCCAGCAAAGAAGCTCCTTAACGGAAACGCGTCTCCTGGACTCACGACGTGGCAGCTTCCGGCGAAGTATGGGTCTCCCTACGGTTGCTTCTGACACCTCCCCGCTGTTTTCGCTGGACGTGTCTCTCACCCCTTTCTCTCCCCTGCTGGTTCCTGCCTTGGCTGCTGCGTCTCTCTCAGCATTACTGAGATCCTCCTCCAGAGACCCCTCGCTCCCCCTGCTGGTCCCTGCTTTAGCTGCTGACTCCCTCCCAGCCTCTGGGAGCCCTACCACCTCCCTTTCCTCTGATGTCAGTTCCCTGACATCCACCTCCCCTCCAGGGCCCCCTTCCCCCCCGCCCCTACTCTCTCCTCTGGGCGGTGAGGAGCTAAAACCCCGAAAAGAATCCTCTTCATCTTCAGACGTCTCGAACATTTCCCTCCATCGGTCTTCGTTCCGGCTCGCTGAATCCTCCTCCGCCTCGGAATCATAGAACCCCTCCAACTCTTCTTCTTCGTCGGTGGTGGCGAAGTATTCCCTCCGGAACCTCGCCACTGGCTGAGGTTTACGAGGGAATCTCTGATGAAAAGTTTCTATCAAAACCTCGTCATCTACATCCTCTGCCATGACCCAGGTGTTTTCCGACTCCGGCTCCCCTTCCCACATTACCAAATACTCTACTTGATCTCCCTTCCACCTGGAATCGAGAATCTCCGCTACATGGTAGCTGTGTTCTTTTTCCTCCATAGCTGGTCCCCTATTGACCCTCCCTTCTCTGTCCCCTTTATACGGTGACAGCAACGACCTGTGGAACACTGGGTGCAGCTTCATGTGGTTCGGTAACCGGAGTCTGAAAGCCACTGGGTTGACCTGCTGCGTGACTTCAAATGGGCCCAGCCTTTTGGGTCTTAACTTCTTACAACCCCCTTTGAATGGTAACCCTTGGGTGGACAGCCACACCTGGTCCCCCACCCTAATGCTTTCCCCTTCCCTTCTGGTTTTGTCTGCCTGCCTCTTATATTCCTCCTTAGCCCTGTTTAAGTTAAGTTGGAGCTGGCGATGGATCGCTTCCATTTCTTCAACAAACTGTTCTGCAGCTGGAACGCTCCAGTTCTCCCCTTCCCCCCCTGCGAAGGCTCGGGGATGACACCCGTCATTAGCCAAAAAGGGGCTCATCCCCGTGGACACGTTCTCTGCATTGTTGTAGGCAAATTCTGCCAACGCCAGCTTCTCCACCCAATCATTCTCTCTGTCATTCACATAACACCTCAAATATTGCTGGAGGACACCATTGGCTCTTTCCGCCTGCCCGTTGGTTTCTGGATGACGGGCAGTTGAGAAATTCACCTCTACATGCAATAAGCTCATGAGCTTCCTCCAGAACCTGGAAGTAAATTGTTTCCCTCGGTCAGAAACCACCCTCAAGGGGGCGCCATGCAGCCTAAACACATTTTCCACAAACAATTTAGCGGTTTCTTCCGCTGTGACCGCATGTGAGCAGGCTATAAAGTGGGCCATCTTGGTTAACAGGTCTACCACAACCATGATGGCTGTTTTCCCTCTGGACCTTGGCAGATCAGTCATGAAATCTATTGCCACTGCCTCCCATGGTCTTTCCGGCGTGGGTAGTGGTTCTAATAAACCTGCCGGTGCCCGCCTCTCCCCCTTGGCTCGTTGGCATTGGTCACACCCTCTCACATACTCCCGCACATCTTCCCTGACCTTGGGCCACCAGAATTCCCTGGTAACCAGCCACATGGTTTTTTGTTGCCCAAAATGCCCTGCTGTGGGGCTATCGTGCAGTTGCTTGAGTACCTTTTCCCTCAATTCCCCTTCAGGTATATATAATGCTCCCTTGTAGTACAACGCCCCGTTTCTCTCCTCAAAACCCCCGGGTTTGTCTCCCTCCCTCCTGAGACCCCTGAGTTTGTCCTGGGCGTATTCATCCTGCACCGTTCCCTCTACCAGTTCCCTTTGCCCCACCAATGCCGCCCCACACACCCAGCGGTCCTCTGGAATGACATGGGTCTCTTCGGGTGCTCCCTCCCCCTCCAAATATTCAGGTTTGCGTGAGAGAGCGTCCGCCCTAACGTTCTCTGGGCCTGGCACGTAACAAATCTCAAAGTTAAATTTGGAGAACTCCTGGGCCCATCTCAACTGCCGTTGGTTGAGCACTCGCGCAGTTCTCCAATACTCTAGATTCTTATGGTCCGTGCACACTTGCACCTTATGTTGTGCACCAATTAGCAGGTGCCTCCATCTCCGGAAAGCCTCATGAATCGCAAGAAGTTCCCGGTCGTACACCGTGTAGTTCCTCTCGGATTTGTTCAGCTTTCGCGAAAAGAAGGCACACGGTCGCCACTCTGACTCCTCCTTCCCCGGCTGCAGAAGAAGCACCGCCCCTATGGCTCTGTCAGATGCGTCTGTTTCGACCCTCAGCTTTTTTTGTAAATCCACATGCAGAAGTTGTTCATCAGAGGCGAAGGCCCTTTTCAGTTCCTCAAACGCTCGCTCCGCCTCCGCCGTCCAAACAAACTTCTTTTTACTGCTGAGACAGTCCGTGATGGGCGCCGTCAGGTGGGCGAAGTTTCGGATGAACTTACGATAAAAGTTTCCAAACCCTAGGAACCTCTGCACATCCTTCTTGGTTTTGGGTGTTTTCCATTCCAGCACTGCTTGAACCTTGCCGGGGTCCATGGCCAACCCCTTGTCTGACAAGCGGTACCCCAGGAATTCCACCTCCTTGGTATGAAACTGACACTTCTCCATTTTCACCCACAGCCTGTTGGCTTGCAGCCTGCTCAACACTTCTCTGACGTCTCTCACATGTTGCTCCTCATTCTCCGAATACACCAACACATCATCTAGGAAGGCCACGCAATTCTTGTAGAGCAAAGGCCCCAGTACGTGGTTCATGAATGATTGAAAACACGCGGAGCCTGTTTGTAATCCAAAAGGCATCACGAGGTATTCAAATGCCCCCAAAGGGGTGAACATGGTGGTTTTCCATTCATCCCCTTTCCTTATACGTATCAGGTTGTACGCCCCCCTTAGGTCCAGCTTTGTAAAAATCTTTCCCTTCCGCACCCTGGTCAAAATATCATCAATCCTGGGCATAGGAAAAGCCGCCGGCTCTGTCACTGCATTTAACCGCCTGAAATCACATACAAGTCTCGGCTTGTCCGTGTGCTTTTTATCCACAAAAAACACTGGGCTACCCCCCGCTGCCTTGGACTCTCTGATGAAGCCTCTCTTCAGGTTCTTGTCAATGAACTCTCGCAACTCCTGCATTTCCCTGTCTGACATGGCATACAACTTGCCTACAGGAAGCTGTGCTCCAGGGAGTAAATTGATCTGGCAATCAAAGGGCCTATGCGGGGGTAGTTGGTCAGCTTCCTTCTCGCTGAACACGTCGCTGAGATCAGCATACTGTGGTGGCACCTTCCCCTTCTCCATTACTTCAGTCCTTGCCAGGGTGGCTTGGGCCCCTGCTGAACCCTTTTCCCCCCTGCAGTGTTCTAAGCAATGTGTTGAACCGAAGGAAACCACTCTTTGATGCCAGCCCACCAGCGGATCATGTAGGGCTAGCCAGCTCATTCCCAAAATAATAGGAGCGCCTCCCAAGGTGGCCACATTAAACGCTATCAGTTCTGTGTGCCTTGCCACCCTCATTATCATTGGGACGGTCTGCAAGCTGACTCCTCCTCCCAACAGTTCCCTGCCATCGATCGTGGTCACCTGAAGGGGGTTGCTTAAAGGGATCGTCTGTATCTGGTGTTCAGCAGCAAACTCCTTGCTCATAAAATTGCAGGAGCTGCCTGAGTCCAACAGCGCCTTTATTTTTAGGGGGTGTCCATTTTGCAGCTCTAGCGACACTTCAATCACTAGAGCAGGTCGAGGAGCTTCTGGCACGGGCACTTTCACTGCTCTTTGGCCTGGCTGCAGTGCCCTGACTGTGGCAACCAGGCGTTGGCTTTTACCTGCTCCGTTTCTCCCTGCTCTCCCCCCTCAACAGCTCCCACCATCCCTTGCCATTCCTTCCTCTGGGGGCAGACTCTGGCAAAGTGGCCTGGCTGTTGGCAGAGATAGCATTTCCGGGCTCCTTTTCCCTCCTTCTTAGCCCCCTCACTGGGCTTTGAAACTGCGCGCGCGCGCGCTGTTCCGATTTCCATCGGCTCTGCCGGCGGGAAAGCTGGCTCAGGAATGTCTGGAATGCGGAACTCCTTCCAACGTTCCCCTCTCCCTTCCCGCCTCTCCAAGGCTCTTGCCTCCTGGCGCGCTCCAATGGTCAGCGCAGATTTGGTCAGCTGATCCATAGACACCGCCCTGGGGCTCCGGGACAGCTCGTCTTTCACAGCCGAAGAAAGACCTTCTTCAAATAGCATCTGAATGGGTGCCGCCGATAAATCCCACCCCAATCTGTGAATCAGCATGGTAAATTCAGTCCAGTACTCACGGACAGATCGGCTTCCCTGCTTGCAAGCCATTAGCTGTCTGCGCACCACCCCTTCCTCAATATCGCTGGAAAACATGATATCCATTGCACGAAAGAACTTCATAGTGTCCTTTAGGATATCATTGTGCGTTGCCATCAGGGGTCGAACCCAGTCTCGCGCCCCCTTCTCAAGATGCCCAATTACGAAAGCAACTCGCGATTCCTCATCAGGGAACTCATCAAACTGCACATTAAGGGCATATTGCATCTCTGTCCTAAAGGCATGGTAATCCTTGGGGTCCCCCCCAAACTTCTGCACCAATCCTGGTACCTTTCTGGGGAACTGAGTGGTTCTCCCCTTCTTGTCTGCATCCTGAGCCCTTCTCTCCTCGAGCCTCGCCGTCTGCAGCGCAAGTTGGACCTCCAAAGCTTGATACCTTTCTTCCAAGCTTGGACCAGCTCCAACCCCTGCCTCTCCGGTTCCGGCTGGGTTGCTCATGATGCTTTCTCCTGCACAGGCAGCGTACAAAGACTGTCAGACTGCTGTGAGGGGATGATTAGCTGCTTGTGCTTAAAATTGTGCCCCCTCAGAGTTTGTGCGGCTCCACAAACCTCTGTGTGTGACAGAGCTCCTCAGACATGTCTGCTCTAGTCACTAGTAGAGTCTGACAGTGGCTGCCTGCGGAAGCGTTTCCAGCAAAGAAGCTCCTTAACGGAAACGCGTCTCCTGGACTCACGACGTGGCAGCTTCCGGCGAAGTATGGGTCTCCCTACGGTTGCTTCTGACACCTCCCCGCTGTTTTCGCTGGACGTGTCTCTCACCCCTTTCTCTCCCCTGCTGGTTCCTGCCTTGGCTGCTGCGTCTCTCTCAGCATTACTGAGATCCTCCTCCAGAGACCCCTCGCTCCCCCTGCTGGTCCCTGCTTTAGCTGCTGACTCTCTCCCAGCCTCTGGGAGCCCTACCACCTCCCTTTCCTCTGATGTCAGTTCCCTGACAGTCACCTTTGCATTTCAGTGACATTTTTTACTCTCTGCAAGAACTCCATTATGAATATCTGACTAGGTCTGCCAATATTAAATCCAATATTAGTAAAGCTTTTACGCTGATGTAATTAACTACTTGATCTTTGATATTGGACAGAAGAAAATGCAATTGACATTAACAGCAACGAGTAAAGATGTGAACAAGTTACAGAGAGTGAGGAAAATCTAATATTGGCCATCTCTGCTAAGTACAGATGTGAAGTTTTAATAGTATGCATTGTTTTTGACAGGAGAGGTCTGAATGTGGTATCATATCTAGAAAAAAATACAACACAGTGTTCAGTCTTCTGTTCTCAAGCATGAAGCCAAACTTTGGATTTGTAGATGTGCAGAAATGTGCCATATTCATTGATCTAAATTTGATTGTTACCAAATTTACAAATTAAAAAAAAGAGGGGGGGACTGGATTTAGATTTGGAGGCATGGCTCTGATTCAGAGCAGAAAATATATAAACATACGAATACTGCAGATAGAGCTGAATAAGATCTGAGTTTTTAGGCTTTTCTTCCAGCCTTATGCTAAAACATGGTCCAAATTTAGTTTTTGCAGGCATGGCTAAGCTGACATATTTTCATAGATATCAGGAAGGAAAACATAGACAAGAATTCTTGATAAAGTTAACAGAACATTATTGACTATACTAAAAGATAGGGTTCATTACCAGAATTGAGTTATGGATTTACACTTTTGATGATCAATCAATAATTAGTAAATAGCTTGAGATATAAGTATAATGATGATCATCATTGTTGTTTTTCTTCTTGTTATCCTTGTCTTGTAACCAACAACCTTTGAACTGGGCTACATATGAAAGATTAAAATACATGGGACTTACTGAGAATTTTTCTTCTTCTTTGTTGATTTATTTAATAGAGCTATGGGTGTCTGGCTTGCGGGTGGCGCTGTGGTCTAAACCACTGAGCCTAGAGCTTGCCGATCAGAAGGTCGCGGTTTGAATCCCCGTGATGGGGTGAGCTCCCATTGCTCGGTCCCAGCTCCTGCTAACCTAGCAGTTCGAAAGCACGTCAAAGTGCAAGTAGATAAATAGGTACCGCTCCAGTGGGAAGGTAAATGGCGTTTCTGTGCGCTGCTTTGGTTTTACCAGAAGCGCCTTAGTCATGCTGGCCACATGACCAGGAAAAACTGTCTGTGGACAAACGTCAGCTCCCTCGGCCAGTAAAGCGAGATGAGCGCTGCAACCCTAGAGTCGTTCACGACTGGACTTAACTGTCAGGGGTCCTTTACCTTTACCTTTTTTATGGGTGTCTAGCTGGCTTGCTTTCTTTCTTAGTCTTAATTATCAAATTGTTCATAATCATGCTGTTATGGAATCTTGCAAAATTTAATAGTAATAATGATTTTTTAAATAAATTACCGGTAATTTGGTCTTCTGAAAACCCGGTTTTGGTAAATTAAGCACTGTTACTGATGACCAGCCCATTAGCACATCTTAAGAATAGTTGATGGTCAACCTTCCACAGGGGTCAACCTTCCACAGTATATGCAGGAAGTCACCCTCTCTGTTTGTTCCACACTTTTGAGTGCCCTTCAAGACCCCTGCTTCAATTTGTTGTGTGTGGTAGGCAGGATTCTCCAGGTATAAATCAACCTAGGAGAAGGATCCACAGTCATGAGCTGGCATTGTCTTGGATAAAATATCAAGGGCTTCATTTCATGTGGATTACTTTGCCAGAGAATTTCTTTGTGGGACCCTCAAATGTTTCCATCTCTTCCCCTTAGTTAGGTTTGGCTCCCCTCCTGCCCTGCCCTGCCCTGCCCTACCCTTCTCCTTGTATTCCAGGTATGGAGGACCTGTGGTCCTCCATATGTTGTTATACTACATTCCTCTCATTCCTGGCCATTAGCCATGCTGTCTGGGACTCATGGGAGTTGGACTACAACAACATCCGGAAGACCAGAGGTTCCCCATCCCTGCTGTATTACTTTCTTTTCTGTTTTAGTTGTTTTGAACTTGACTCAGGGCCCCAAGAGAATATATTGCCATGCACATTGCCTCTTAGCCCTATTCAAGGAAGAACCACAACCAAACAGGCTTAAGGAACCTGCAGGCCTGCTAGCCTTAACTCTCCACTAATACAACCCCCAGGAACCCCAGATGGTTCAATGTCAATAAAAGTCTATAGACTTAGTCCTCATCTCCTTTCCTCAGGCATCAGGGAGGTAATATTGGTAAAAGTGATGGACTCTAAAGGTTGACTTGCAATGCATCTGAATCTTGCCATGTGACCCACAGGATTTTCTCGGTATAGAAAACAATAGATGCACCGTTTTCTGCCACGAAGCTTTTTTGAGTTGAAAATATGGTTTGATCACTTGGTGTTGTTAAACATTGCCGTGGACAGGCTTTGTGGAGGTTGGATGAGACTGAACAACATACTTCATACAATTGAAATAAATCTGTTTTATTTATAGCTGCAGACAATTGATAGGGGGCGGAGGATAAATTGCAGCTGTATTCTGCCACCTTGAGGATAGATCCACTCATATGATATTTCCACATTTGTCCCTAATTTATATCAGATGCTTGGTATATTAGAGTTCTGAGGGCTTAAATTCCGAATATGGAAGTTTGGGCATCTTGAATACCCCTTACAAGTCATCAGCAAAGAATCAAGTTCTAACATTTTCACACTTAGCCATTGTTGACTTTTGGAATGATGTTTTGTGTATTATGGGCCAGAGTTAAACACTTAATGTGTTTCTTATATTTTTAAAGCAACAGCCAAATATCAGCATTGGAAAGAAAGAGAAATTGATCTCTGTGTGCAGTTTTATCTTTCTTAAGCCACAAGGAGACCCTGTTTAACATGTCCTCATTAGAACACCTTCAATTTGGCCTAATCCTAACTTTGCCTTTAAGTAAGGTGAGCGGACATGGCACACCACGAAAAAATAACCTCCTTCCCTACAGACCCTTCTTGGGTGAAGATTAGGTGAGCAGGCCCTCCTTCACCATCAGAAGTTTGGGAGAGGGCATTCTCTGTGAAAGCCCCTAAATTGTTGTAATCTGCCCTGGGACCTTATGGTGAAGAAATTTAAAACAACCACAAAAGTGTGAAAAGTACTTGAGAAAATTGAAACCTCTGAGACTCTTGAGGTATGCAGGGCTGGCCTAAGACATTTGCTACCTGAGGCAGAACAACAAATGACAGTCTTGCTGCCCACCACCACACGCAGGTCAAGGTTCATAATACCCAAGGCCAGCCAAATTATTTTGGTATCTAAGACAAGTGCCTCTCCCTGGGAGTAAAAAAAACTTTTTTTCTTTTTCCTGGAAGAAAAATGCAACAACAACAACAACAACAAACCATTTGCTAGCCTTAATGACATCCAGAATGAGCTGCCTGCAGTTTCTTTCTAAGAGTTGAATGAATACATTCATACATACATACATACATACATACATACATAAGTGTATGCCACCTTTCCATAGTTCAAACCATGCTCAAGGAAGGTTACAACATGAAAATAATACATAAATCGGCAACATAACAAAAGTAGCCGTAAACAATCATTAGAAAATACACAACCAAACTGAACTATTTCCACATAAATCACAGCAAGATTTAAAATAAAAATACAAAGATGCCAAAAGAAAAAAACCAACAGCAACAACCCCCTCCCAACAAAAAACAGCAACAACGCCAAACAATACCCCAGCCCAAGAGTGTGTTCAGCAGCAGCTTTTGTAGCTGTAGTCAGTCAGGGCCCTGCCCTCCTAAACCTGCAAGGTTTTCCAGGACTCATAGCCTTAAGTACTGGCTGATACCTTTTCTCCCTGCCTGATCACTGAGGGCCTTGGGAAGTCATTATTCGTGGATTCCTTTGGCTCAGGTTTATGGTAGGGCTGCCATACGTCCAGATTTTCCCAGACATTGCTGGGATTTCAAAGGCGGAATTGAGGTATGGGGAGAATTTTTTTGGGGGGGGGAGAAAAGCTCAACAACTTTGGTGGTGGCTTCATAAGAAAAAGCTCAACAGCTTTCAGTTTACGGCTCACGTCAACCAGCAGCCATGTGTTTCATGTTGTAGGCTAACTTCTTTGGAACTCCCAGCTGAGATCAGCTGTTGAACTTCAGGTGCTTGGTGAAGACCTTTTTATTATCGCAGACATTTTTGCTAAATTTTCCTGATTTTATGGTTAGTTTAAACCAGGGGTCAGCAAACTTTCAGCAGGGGGCTGGTCCACTGTCCCTCAGACCTTGTGGGGGGGGGGGGGGCTGGACTATATTTTGGAAAAAAATAATGAACAAATTCCTATGCCCCACAAATAACCCAGAGATGCATTTTAAATAAAAGCACGCATTCTACTCCTGTAAAAACACGCTGATTCCTGGACCGTCTGCGGGCCAGATTTAGAAGGCGATCGGGCAGGATCCTTACTTTGCCCTAGTTCCTTAGTGGGCCTTAGTTTGCCCACCTATGGTTTAAATTGATTTTTTCCTTTGTGTCTCTTTAGTGACCTCAGTGTACACTGCTTTGAAACAATGGTGTAAGTCGCATGTATAAATTGCTGAAATAAATAAAATTAAATAAAAATATTTCTGAAATAGCCACACTCTGGAAGCCTTTCCCTAGAAAAGCACAAATGTGGATTTTCAAAAGCAGGATGGGGCCCCCTCAGCTCTCCATTGTCTTTAGAATTTCATAGGTCTTCACTTATGCCTTTTAAGAGCTTAATGATATCGTTCCCTTTTCTGAAACCAGCTGCATCATGTTGCGTTCACAGAGACACATCAGAATGCTTCAGCTTGTTGGAAATATTTTTGGAGTTCAGTATCAGTATTGGGGGTAATGCCCTCTCCTCCCACTGAACATTTCGTCATTCTTTGCATGATAGCAAAAGAACAGGGAGATAATTATCACTGTGGTCCCTCTACTCCAAACATGGAATTGTTGAACCAAACATTTTGGATATTTAGAAAGGCTGAATTGTTTATTCATCAGTCTCCAAAGGAGTGCTCCTTTGCACTTGTGGGTTCCAGCTGGCTGTGTGGCTGCCAACTTTTTTTGTTTTTAAAAAGCACATTTAACGTCGAGCTTCTGTTATTTTGGCAGGCTTGAAAGTGGGAATTTCCAGTAAATCTGTTCTCATGAGATTTCCTCTCCAAGTTTTCAGACTGAAGAGGTTCAGTTAAGCTTTAGATAACATACAACAGTATATCTTTGAAATGGGTATGTTTGAAACTACTGCTGCTGCCTTATCTTGTCTTAAGCAATATAATTTTATGATGCTCATAAAATGAACGCTGTTTATATATCAAAGACCCTGTGGACATCCTGTTTTCAAACTGTTCTAATGATTAAAAACATAGCTTGAAAAGAGGTTGCTTTCCTGTTTGCACGCACGGTAACCCAATACCAAAATGCAGGTAAATTATTATCATGTTCCTCCAAGTATATTGCTGTGATGTGTATCTCTAAAGCAGTAATGTAATGGAGCATCAATATATTTATTAAAAAACCAAGAATCAGAAGGGATTCTCTGAGCAGAGAAATTGCAGGTGGTAAGAAATACACTGAGGGTAGATGCTATGTGTGGCTGAGTAGTTACAGTGCTAGACTAGGATCTGGGTGTCCAGGGTTCAAATGCCCATCAACCATTAAATTCACTGGGAGACCTTGGGCCAGTCATGATCTCACACTAACCTCCTCACAGGATTGTTGTAAAGATAAAATGGGGGAAAGAACCACCAGGTACACCACTCTGAGCTCCTTGGAGGAGCAGAACACCTTCAGTGGTGGCCAAACTCGGCCCTCCAGCTGTGTTGGGACTACATTTCCCATCACGCCTGACCACTGGTCCTGCTAGCTAGGGATGATGGGAGTTGTAGTCCCAAAACAGCTGGGGGGCTGTTTGGCCACCACTGACTAAATGATAAATATGGAGTAGAGAAATGTTAGGAAAGGATGGGGTAATACGCAGCCCCTTCCCTAATAACTTTTCTTGTTTAAAAAGAAGCCCCCTCTTGAAACTGTTTTGCTTTCAAAATAAAGTACAAGGACTCCACTACAAACTTTTCATGTACTTTCATTTAGTTTACAAAGAATAATTTTCTGAAATATCTGTGCTTGAAGGAATTCTATCACTGAAGCCAGAATTCTGATATAAGAGCCGCTATGTCCTCCTCACTAGGATGCCATTTGCTCTTAAGTCAACAGTAGGAAGTAAGTCTGGTTTTGTTGTGGCTTACTCCCTAGTGCATGTGTTTCAGGATTATAGCCTAAGCCTTGGAACAAACTGACAGCAATAGCTATGCCACTAACAAGGCCCTAGTTATAATAATGCAAGTGGAGCTCTTGAGACCTTCCTGGGTTGGGACCTCACAGCTGACCTAAATTTCCAGCTTCCAGTTTTTGAAAAAAAATCCCAGTCTCTAGCCCTTGTAGAACCAGAGATGGGAAATGCTTTCAATCAGTGTGAACTTGACAACATTTCCAGCACAATCATTCTGCGTTTCCATACTGGAATGCAACACAAAAGGACTACAGTGCAATCTGATCCTGTGGAGCAGAGGGAGAGAGGACATCCCTAGGAACACCCTCATACAAAGAGAGTTCATATATGCAGCCTAACCTTAGGAGAATCCCTGGACATCCCAGAGATACAACTGGAAAAGAAAGCATTTAGCACTAGTGACCAAGGACAGGTTAGAAGGCTAAGAGCAATTCCACAATTAACAAACAAACAAAAATCCATAGGTGCTTGTAGTGTGGTTCATCACCTTAGAAATTATTTCTTGCCCACAGCTCAAATGATAAAGATTTTTTTTAAAAATCCACTGGATGCGTCCAACCATGCCTAAACCAGAACTTTGGATCCTTGCCAAGGAAAGACAAATATCAGATCAATCGTGGGTTAAGCCAGGGTTAACCAAAATGGTGCCCTCCAGACATTGCTGGACTACAATTCCCACAATCCCTTTCCATTGGCCATGCTGGCTGCTGCTGATTGGCACTGTAGTCCTGGTAACCACTAGCTGTGAGAGTGTATGACTTTGTTTTTAAACATTTTCAATATGTTATTTTATTTTAAAATGCATTGTTTTAACACGGATGTGTTTGCCACCATGGGTTCCCTTGGTATCAAAGATAGATTATACATTTAATAAATAAATAACATTAGAGGACACCACATGGGTTATTCCAGGGACATAGGCACTGACTCCTAGGGGCTGAGGCAGTTTTGTCTACCCCCAAAAAAAAATTATAAGGGGGCCAGGCCCCCTCAATATTCAGGGGAAGTCACATGACATTGTGCAACCTCATTCCCGCCCCCTCCGCCTATCCTCTGGAGAAGCTGGCACCTCTGTCCGGGGGTAATAAGCTCTGCAACTACTAGTATTAGGTAGGTACCATCATTGTATTGCTTTCACAATACAGATCTACTCAGGCATGCTATTTTTATTAGATGCATATGTTTTTGCTTTTGTATTATTAAAAAATCTTCCAAAGTTATCTCTATTTTGATAATTTTATCATGTCAACTTTTTTTAAAAAAAAGTTATGTTTTTATTGCTTTTTAAATGTGTCACCATTCATGTAAACTAGTTAATGATTTATTTAGCGGTATATACATATTGCTAAATATATGGTTTTCTTTTCCTGCCAAGACACCCTGACTATAATAATCTTCATACAACAATCCACCAAATATTCATTTTTCATAATGGAATCAATGATGGAATGGTTCACAAGTCAAGATCCTCTTGAAAAGAAATAAATATCAGTACACGAAAGGAATCACACACATATAGGGAGAGCAAAATAAGCAGATTTTTACACAGTCTGGTCTGCATGAGGAGGCAGAGCAAGAAAAAGATGGAAAGGAAAATTGCTTTTTTAAAGTAGGTAACCAATATACCAATCAGTTGAAAAACTGGATCGTTTCTCCTCTTCCAAAATATTTCCATTTGCTTTCTGCCAACAAATGCTTTCTTTTTTAGGTTGCTTTAACAAATCTTCAATTCTGCCAGGCACAACAAGAAAAAAACCATTCTTGTTTCCCTACAGAACCCTCATGAATGATAGTGTCTCTCCTCCACATGAGTATAGGAAAAGAGACTTATGTAAGTAAGTTTTATAAAAACGCATAAGCCCATATCTATGCCAGCTCTAAGATTTTGGCTCATGTCTTCCCATGTATAGCATGGTCAGAATGGAGTCTATTATTTTCCAACACAGTTATTATAGCTAATTAAATATGATTTACATTCAGTAATCAAGTTCAATTAGAAAGCAATATGCAATTTGTATCTTAAGAATTAATTGTAAGTTCCTCTTCAAAGAAATGAGGGAAACTAATAATGTCAGTTTGTCAAAGCCTGAACTTTAAGACAGGGGCAGTGCATCCTGTTTTGCCACCCGAGGCAAAGTGGGACTGTGCCGCCGCCCCACCCCCGCCAAAGCCTCCTTTACTTGGGTTGTGTGGCAACAACGGTGGGTTCTTGAAGAAACCCCACAAGTTCTTGTGGAGCTCTTGTGAGATCTCAAAGAGTGCACAAGATCTCATGAGATTTTGGCAAGATCTCATTGCCACTTTTCCACCAATGATGGGGGTTGCAGGGGCGACGCCTCTTGGGCTTCTGCAAGTTGGCTCTGCTTTAAGATGAGCCTGGTGGATCGGGCCCATGGCCCATCTAGTCCGGCCCCCTGCTCTCATGGTGGCCAACCAGAGGCCAGTGGAAAACCAGTGAGCAGGATATGAGTGCATAAGCACTCTTCTCACCCATGATTCCTAGCTACTAGTATACTTGCATCTCAGGATCTCATGAACTGGCAGGATGGCAGGGGAAAGGATCCCAGTGAGGGGGGCAGCCGACACTGGGACATTCCAGGGCAAACAGGGGGTGGAGAAGGAAGTGCTCACAGCATGATGGAGGATGGCAAGGGGGTGAGGATCAATGCACAGAATCCAGAGCAGCAGGACCCATCACCAGAGCCAGAGGGACTCCTGTCCCCACAAACCAGGCAAGCTCTGAAGCACAGGGAACAGCAGTCAGGGTGCTCCAGGAGGCTGAGGCAGGCAAGGGCCCACAGCCCAGCTCTCTAGCTGGCCAGGTGGGGCTTGTTAACTCTGGGATGAGGTGTGTGATTCCTCAGCTGGAGTAGGCTCAGAACAGGTGAGGGTCATATGCCTCATCAAGCCCAGATGCTGCAATCAGCTTGCAAAGTACAAAAGGGAAGCAGAGCTGAGGTGCTGTGTCTGCACAACTGCTCATGTTGTGGGGCCTTTAGTTGGATGCTCCTGGACCTCTATGCTACTGTGTTTTGGGTTTGACTGTACTGTATCCTGACTGCTAGCCTTCAGACTTGGCTACTTGGATTGACCCTGGACTGCATTTCCTTACCTTTGGATTTTGTGTGGCTTGACTCCTGCACTATGAACTTTGGACTTGGCTTACTGACTTGCTACCAGGTAGGCCAGGGGTTCAGGACACAGGATAAGTGAAGATTTGTGTAAGTGTTCTCTTTGCAATAGAGCTGAGCTTATGTTGTTGGACTCCCAGCCAACACAGCCAATGATAGTGAATTATGTGAGTTGTAGTGCAATAGCATTTGGAGAGCCACAGGTCAGCTAGCTGAGTGAATCTCATGATCTGCACCACACCTCTCACTCTGTGAGAGGTCTGCCACTTCAGTTAGGCAGGAACCTGACAAATTCCCTTGCCTCTGGAACAGTCAATCTCTAGCTTAGCCTTGAAGCTAGGTTATTTTTCTAGTGTTAGTACATGTAAATGAATCAACGTATCCAAAGACAATGGCCTTTTTTCTTTCTAGAGAGCAGATGCTTTGAAATTCCTTTTTATACTGGGTGAGAGATTTCTTTGGCAAAGATTTGTGATTCCCTAGAGGATGAAATTTGGAAAGCCAAAATGCTCCATAACAGTAGTTGTGCCAGTACATGCCTATCAGGCCAAATTCTTTAAAGCTCCAGTCCAAACTATTAGTCATATATGGTTTGGCTTCTTCCATTATAAAACAAATGCTTTCTTTGAAAATACCTCTTCTGATCCTATTTTACATCTCATGGGGCAATGAATAGCCTTAACTCAAAATCTGCCAATGTTATTGAAACGGGAAGCTTAGAAACTTTGTAGAGGTATTAGTCAAACATTATTTCAGATGAAAGCTTTCTTTCTAGTTCACCTGATTCTACTTTATTTCCCTTCTCCATCATAAAGCAATACCCCTGTCTCTTTTAAGGTACATGTCAGAGCCCAGAACAACAAAGTATTCATTTTTCCTTTTCATTGTACTTGTTTAAACATGCTTTTCAACGCTTTTTTCCAGTCAACCATTGATGGTTTATTCCTAATATATAATGTAGCTACTTTACAATGCTTCATTCCAAAAATCAGACTGTTTGATAATGATGTACCTGCTCTCTGTAGTGGCAGATTCCCCCCCCCCATGAGAAAGACACTCAACTTGGTCTCTCCCAGAGGAAGGGGGGTCATGAGTCACAAGATCAGAGTGTCCAATGGAGTGCCAGAGTAGTAGACAAGTCTCTCCTTGCCCTAATTGGAAATGCATGGGATTGAGCCTGGGACCTTTAGGCTGATTGGTTTGACATGGCCAGAACAATGCAGTGAGATGTAAACAAACTGGGATGAGCATGGTATTTTCTAGCGGGTGCTCTTGCTTGGTCTGGAGGGAATGCAACTGAACCCCAAAAAACCCTGATTGTCCTGGCCAATGGTTGGGCCACAGCATGATTCCCTTCTACTTTGTTATCTCAGAGCAATTGACAGTTAGAACCAAATATAATTTCTGACAGGCAGAGGGAAAGGAAATCTGCCATGCCTGTTCCTGCTCTGGATGAGGGATGAGGCCAAGTTGCCTCCCCCCCCCCCTTGTGTGGATATTCTTCCTAGAAGGCAAGAGATACCACTTCTCTGTGGCCCTTGGTCCCCTAGGTGATGGATGGGGGCAGCGTGTCCTTCCCCCCACTCCATAGTCCCGGGAAGTGTGACAAATGGAAGCATGTTTCAGAATTTGACGTCTGACTGTCAAAATATGTTTGGCTATTTTTAAGTCTGTATTATTGATTGATTTATTGGTTTCCATGTGGATGCAATAATTTGAATCTCTTGCCAGATTTTTAAACATAAAGAGTGGTGGTGTTTTGGCTAGAGTGGAACAAATGCAAACCATTCAGATTTGATTTCGCTTTCACTATTGCCAAACAAACGAGCCTTAACATCTGTTTCAAATGATCCTTCAAAATTGTCCTGGATACTAGAAGGAACATAACCAAGCAGCTATTCAAGCTCTAGGGAGCCATGCATCCCAAGTTAACCAAGGAAGCTCCTGAAGAAAGGCGCTAAGAATTTTTGGGTTTGTATGACCTGACCTAAATTGAGGTAAGGATTAAACCAGGGCTGGAAAACATGTGGGCCTCCAGGTGTTGTTGGACTCTATTTCCCATCAGTCTTGGCCAGCATTGCCACTGGTCAGGGATGATGGAGTGGTAACCCAACACCTGTGCATGCCTATTCCCACCATAGGGTCATGCTGTTCAACGTGCTGCCAGAAAACAGGCTTGCACCTCCTTCCCCAAGCCTGGGAAGCATTTGCCCAGTTTTAGGAAGGAGGCACGATGCTCTGACAGGATCCAAGAGCCCTCCCTCCTCCTCCCCCCCAAAAAAAAACGGACAGAAAAAAGTACTGGCTGTTAGCCACAATTACAATATTTATAATAGTGTAAATGTTTAGGTTCAGCCTCCTAGCAATACTTCCAATAATTCCTAATCATTTCCTGATGAGATTCAAAAGCATCAAAATACATAAGTGTAGGTCTAAGTATATTGATACAACTGAGACTGACCTATATTTAAGATAATGGTTGCAATCCCACACACATACATGCAAGTAAGTCCCATGGAGTTCATTAGCCTTATTTCTGAATAAACTTACATAAGATTGCATTGTACTAAGCATGCACTTAAATACTATGGCATATGGGGGGGAGGGGAGTGTTTTTTCATCCTATTTTTACTGCAGATGTACAATTGTGTAAAGATGAACTTTGCACAGCTCCCTAGGGGGAACCAACCAGGAAATGTTCAGAAGCCCACAAGTGTGTAGTGTTTGCTCAGTACGGTGTAAATCTCTGGAGAATAGTTTGAAATTGGTCTGGTGTGGCCTATCATTTCTTCACGGTTCATTTTCCTCTGTTCTATGGCACTTAAATAATATTTTTTCCTAGGGTTATACAACATCCATTGGAATTTACCTTTTGAGATAGTTCAACTCTATATTGTGGGGTGGGCTAGTGGCATTTATTTTGAAGACTCTATAGATTTGATGGAACTGCTTAATGCAAAAGTAAACTTTACTGCTGCAGAAGTGCTTCTGCAAATTTTCTACAGGAGTCTAAGGAGAATGTGAAAAAATACATGTCAAGTGTCATGTAAAGTACAACTTCAGTTACTTTTTTAAGTTTGTCTAGTTTCTGGGGGCCATTCTGCGCATAATGCAGAGTGAGGTGCGAGACTGAGGTAATTTTGATCCTGACTCCTTCCTACAGCAAGAAGGACCATATTTTTGAATGCCCTCCCATGATAAAAAGAACCTCCCTGCTGATAATAAGCGCTTTGGGAAGAAAGTTATTCTCTTTTGTGTGACCGTTCACTACCTGCAGGGTGCTTCTTTTAATCCAGTCAAAAATATGATCTTCCCTTACAATATGATTTCTGTCTCCCTGATATGCTGGATTATTACAAGCAGGTAATTTTTTCATTTAATCATTCAAAAATATTATGCCTTCCCTTTGCTGAATGAAGTGGTTCAGTTCAGAAAGCTACCACCTACATCTGTCCCATGCTGACCAATGGAGACAACATTCAGTCCTACTACTGTTTCAGGAACCCACCAATCAAGTACCTTTACTATATTCGTGGAAAACTAGTTTTGTTGAACAAAATCTCTCATAGGAATGAGGACTGTTGCTAATAACTAGGCAGTTTATTCATCCACCCTTTCCCTTTCTGTGAGTTCAGTGGGGAAAAACTGTGGGCAAACTCGGTCTCAAGGGTTAAATGTGGATCTCCACCCCTCTCTACCTGACCCACAGAACTCTCCCTAGACCACCTTCACCATTTCCCCAGGCCACAACCCTCACTAGCTCTACCCCCCCCTTTTTTTTTTTGCCTGGCTGGAATGTGTCCTTGAATTCTGATAATTCATGTTGCTTGTCTGGATGTGATATGGAGAGGGCTGGGTGAGTGCTCCCCCCCCTCCACCCACTGTAACATCTTGGCTCTCCCCACCACTTCCATGTGGCTCTTGGAAGGTTGCCAGAAGGGAATGTGGCTTTCGGGCTGAAAGAAGTTTCCCATCCCTCCCAAGACTGATCAACATGGCCTGAGGTGTAAATTAAAAGTAAACACAACAGCAAAAGCTGCAGGTTTCGAGCCTGTAGTTTTAGTCAGCAGCTAATAAGAAGGTTCCAGAACACACATCTGGAACTGACGAGTGTTTAGTAATGAGCTAGGGTCTCTTGGGGAGGTACCATTTCACCTTGTTATTTCTCTCACAAAATTGTTCACCAAAGAATGAAAAAGTAAGATGCCATCTGAGAGGATTCAAGCTTACTTTCCCAGCTCTCCTCATAAGTGCTTCGTCTTTCATAGTCTCCATCTGGTGTCCTTTCGTTGCTTTTCTTGTTTTTCTCACCTTTCTTGTTCCCATTTTTAACTGTAAGGAGAAAAGAAAAATATGGTGTATTGTTTTCCCCCAAATATAGACTATTGAAACATAAAAGACAAAATCCACTAAATGAAGGGGGGACTCCCATATTTTAATCCCTTCCTCTTTCTGCCAACAGCAAAAAATTGTTCCGGTGCCTTTTTCAAAGGCCCCCAAAATCAGATGACTTGGGGGGGGGAAGGCCATTGCTCCCTTGCATGTAGGGTTAGATGGGCCTGTCAGTTACAGGCTTCTCATGTTCTCATTTTTCTACTCTTAAATTCAGTTCTCCACACATATTTATTTGGGCGGGAATATCCTCTTGAAAATTCATGCATATTTATTTACTCTTTCATAAAATTCATATACCACTTGGTTGTAAGAGAAACCTTAAACCTGGTGTTCGCAAATTGTGAGCATTGTAGATTTATCCTAACAAACATACTTTTTGTATGCAGATTTGCCTAATATACACATTTCCTGCAAAGTACTTCACCCTCATATAATTCATATCTGTAGGTTGTTTTTGCATTTTCGTACCTGTTTCTTGGCTGTCAAACTGGGCTGCAAAATTCAGAGAAGTCTGAAGGGTGATTTGTATATTATTTTCTGAAAAGTGTGAATTTGGTGAGTTTGCCTTTTGAAGCAATCTTAATAGAATTTCTCCCCCATTCCTATTGGAAACACTAGAGAGCTACTACTGGTCAGTATAAAGTATACTCTGCTAGATGGACCAATGTTCTGACTCAGTTTAAAGCTGAGTTCCTAATATTGGATACACTTCCGAAAAAGTGAGATGTGTCTTATGAATTCCCATGGGGCATGCAGTGCAATGCTGTGTGTGTTTATTTGGAAGTGAATTTCACAGATTGCAATAGGACTTGCTCCCTGGGAAGCATGCACAGTTTCTCCAACCAGTAGTCTAAACATCTACATAGACAGATTAATGGCACAGTGCACAATCTAGCCCAAGTCAAGCATTTTAAGTCTACTGTCAGCTGAAGATTTAAGAAACACACACTTAACTGTTTCTCCCTGAAAATCAAAGTGGTGTGCAATTGCTTAACTTATGTGGCAGAGTTTTACCAACAGATGTCAGGACCCGGTTCCTGTATGAAATCGGGATTCTTAACAGTGACAATCTCAGTTTCCAGACTTCAAGTGTATCTGTATCAGTGAGGATGCAAAGTTGAGAGTCCTACAGACCAATGGGTTGATTGTGACCTACAGTATGTTTTTGTAGGCATTGCCTTATATTTTGGTACTCATGACATGACTCATAGAGAGCAGACAATTTCCTGCAGAAGTTCATGACCCACATTCCCATAAGTATGCTGTAAATCTTAATATGAAGGTACCGACTACTTGAGTCTCGGGGAGTAGCATTAATAAAGGCTGTAAGAGTGGAACAAGCTGTGAGCTGGAAACACTCTTCCATCACTGGCAAGTAAAGGAACATGGCAGGCTTCCTATTTTATCCTCCAGACACAACCAGTGAATTGGTTTAAATTCCATCAGGGGCAGAAAACAAAGAGGCAGTGTCTTTCACATGTTATGCATTATCCATAGACAAATTAAGGTGCAAATTTAGATCCTGGCCTTCACCAAAGTATTGGAGCTTGACTATATTTGGGAGAGTGCAATTGTGCTCATGAGCTGCTTGTGAGTTTCCTATAAGCATTTGTTTGGAGACTGAGAACCAAATGCTAGATGAGATGAGCCCTTGGCCTTATCTAGTTTGGGTCCTTTTTAAGTTCTTACGACCTAATACAGAGTTTCAGAACAGGCATATGATTCACATCTAGTGATCTCAAGGAGGTTTTGGCTTGTAAACACTTACTGTAGCTGGGAGTAAATCCCATTGATCTTGATATTTTGGTTTTTAAATTATGTTCCTTGTAGGGAGGAGGACTCCACCGTACTTGGATTTTCCAGAGCAGACTCATCAGATCCAGTCAAGATAGATCTTGACCCAGATGAGATCAGTGGTCAGCTTCAGAATCCACACTTTGGTGTATTTTTATCAGGTGATCAGAAGATAGCACGCTGCCCCCTGCCATTTACCACCCCCTTTAAAACCTTTGAAATAGGTGCTCATAGAACGTGGTAGCATTCTATTGCTACAAGGGGCAATTGTACAGAAGAAAGCATGGCAGTCCCAGTGCAGAAGTGGCAGTCCCATGTTGGCTTCCCAGCTGCCACTTGCCCCATGCAGACGTCCCTGATGCCTTGTCTCTCTTCCTCCCAGTCCTTTTTTTTTGGGGGGGAGGGTCGCAGGGGTACACACACCCCTAAACATTTTGTGAATCTAAGTTTGGCATCATTGAGGGGCAGTATTTCAATATGAGTAGAAAAATGAGAGTACCCCTAAACATTTTTTTAGGAAAGGAAAGGACTGCTTCCTCCTAATAAGCAACAACAACTCATGTGTTTGATAGCTGGTGTAATGGCTCCACTCCACCGGGCAGGCTATGTCTGCTCCAGAAGCTAGCCATTTTTTCATATAATTCCCCTGGGAAGGGATAGAACATCTCCAAATCCCATCATTCTCATGGGATCTTTCTTCATGTACTTTAAATACATACAGCGGCAAGGAGCGCTAGCCCCACAAGTTTTGGGCAATTGGATACACTATTTCAACTGTTTTAAAGGGGAAGACCTAGAAGTGAACAAAGGCAGCTCACAACCCTTGTACCACCTCTTAAGTACTTTTAAAGGTGTGCTTGTGTTTTAAGTGTGTTTCCGGGTATTTTTAAAAGGCTTTTTCATTAACAATCTGCATCAAAGGAGGTCAGGACAGACTTCGCTCTGTAACCAAGAAATAGGATGGGCCTGATTTTAACTGGTCTATCAATCCCACGTTCTTAGCCATATTAGGCATCCTGATGACAGGTTGGAACGCCAGGATATAAATATTTTAAATGAATAAGAAAGAAACGTGGAGATTGAATCAAGGACCATTTCTCTGGATCCTCGTGACTACCCACTATTCGAATAATTTATACTGATTTCACACATGCTACTAGAATATGCAGCTGATAACAGTGGCAGAAAAGAAGGAAAGACTGCAATATGCCATTTTGCCACTTGTAAGTCCACCTACTCTTAGTCTTATTTTGTGCTTCCTGAAAACACCCCTCTTTTTGTCCCCCTTTCAAATTCTGAGTCAAAAATTTGAGAATGTGAACTTTCATCATGCCTCTCAGCCCAACTTTCAGTAGACTCTTTGAAGTCCCTCACTTTCTGCTGCAGCTTGTGTGTAAAAGACTTAAAAAAATTTATCATGCAGGGAGCTGCATTTGCAATCAGTTTTCAAGTTTCCTGTGGTTTTTGTATCACATGTGAACCAATTGACATTCTTTTTGAAGAACATCGGTCAGCTCCCCTTCCCCCATTTCCCCCCACAGGGCTGGCATGAACTTAAATGAGCATAAATGAGCTTATGTATAGTTTAAGCTCTCTCCTCTGAATGGAGTCCCTCTCTTTAGTCATTTGTACCATATTAGGAAAGTTAGAAAGTCTTATTGCCTCTCTGCTAATACTTTCCACTGCAGCAATCCTAGATTGCCATCATGTAGGTTTGTAGTGCTGAGGTTTATGCTCGAAAGCACTGCTGCTACCAACCGCACACACAACATGCAGCAGGGAGACAGCAAGAGACAAGAAAGGGAAAAGAGATCCCCACTTGCTGTATGGCTGCAGCTGTTCTCACTGAGCAAGCCTGAAAAAGAAGAAAGTGAGACAAGAAAAGATGCAGGAGGAAGCCCTGATTCAGAGCCAGACACTTTAGTTCAAAGCAAGACGGGGAAGAGAGAGGAAGTAAAAGAACAGTGTGTGTGTGCGCGCGCGCGCACGCACACATGCACACACACTCATTCAGCAAAGCAAAAGAGTACCACAGCAGCAGAAAATACTGACAGTGTACACCAACCACAAGATTCAGTTCAGAACCTGACTCAGTGCTTCAGAAAACAGCCAAATTTGATTCAAGACGTTTTAGAGGGTATCGTGCTTGGAGAAACATCCAGTTTTGTCAAAAGAAAAAAGTTATAGCTGTGCGAGCAGTGAGAGGTTAAATTGACAAAAATGCTTGCCTTGTATGCAGTGTTATCAAGGTCAGCCTTACCTTTAGGCATAAGGAGGTAGCTGCCTCAGACAGCAGATTTTGGGTGTCATGAAATCATTGTTATCAATGATACGTTTTTCCTTTGAGGTGGCGGAGTGGGGGGAGGTGCTTGCAGGATTTCCTGCCTGAGGAAATAACATAATTTGACCAGTCTTGGATGCTACCCAACATGACTTGGACCAGGAAGGGGGCACCATTTGCTGCTCCCACTCAGCCAGCAAAATGTCCTGGGATAGCCCTGAAAATAATTGCTTTGCATTGCAAGGCAGAGGATTGATTGAGCAGATAATGTAGCAAGATGGGGTAACTCAATGTATTGTGGGTCTGTTTCAAAGTCTAGTTACAAAGCGTTGCAGACCAGAATCCAAGATGGGTATGAGGTGGAATATCTGCACTAGTTGGAGGGGAGGTGACTGCATAACTTGTGTGTGGTGGTGACAGTGCATTAGGTGCATGGCAGATTCCTATTCCAAGCAATCACTGAAATGCTTAAAAATGTACATTTCATCCTCAGCATTCATCCTCAGAAATGGAGGCACGAGTTGACACTCATGGAAACGAGCACAAAACTAGGTAAGCACTTTCAGAACCATCTTAAAGATGAATACATTCCCAAGGAACTTTTCCTGATGTATATACAAAATGCAGAACAGTCAGGATTTGTTGGTTTGGCACATCAAGATTTCAGAAATTAGAAACATAATGCAGTTTGAAAGGCTTGTGTTTCACAGGAATGCTATGGAGAAGAGACGTTTGGCATGGAGGCATTTCAGAATAAGGAATGTTCCCTTAAATAAATTACATCTGGCAACTCCGGCAAGATATTTTTATCCTAGATTTACTTAGATGGAAAACATAGTTCTCATCCTAAAAGCCTTTCTATGCAATCTTTCCCTGCCAATAAAATCTTTATATTAGGGGTGGAGGGAATACAATTTTGTTGGCTACTTCTCGTCTGGTGCAACAAGGATTTATTTATTTGAAAAATAATGCTTAGCCTTTCTTTAATGTCTTGCATCAGCCTTCACCAAGCTGGTGCCCTCCAGATGTTTTGGACTACAATTCCTAGCAGCCTCAGCTAGCCCAGATGTCCTGACTGCTGATGATGGGAGTTGTAGTCCAAAACTTCTGGGGGCCATCAGGTTGGCAAAGGCTGCTTCACAGTCCTACTTGCAGCTACCTGATTTATACTTGATTTATACAGAAATCAGAAACAGTTGGTGGAGGGGGTCCACCAACTAAATGCTTATCCTGTGCATGTTTGCAAAAAGTGTCATGCACCCACTGAAGCACATACGTCACAAGCTCCTCATATTCAAATCCTATATTGTACTGCCTATAGATTTATGATGCATGCAGCTATGGCAGGCTTCCTCAAACTCGGCCCTCCAGACGTTTTTGGCCTACAACTCTCATAATCCCTAGCTAGCAGGACCAGTGGTGAGGGATGATGGGAGCTCTAGTCTCAAAACATCTGGAGTACCAAGTTTGAGGAAGCCTGAGCTATGGTATATAATGTGCGCACACAGCTACTGTGAACCAGAAAGTCTCCTTTCAGGATGCAGTGAAGAGAGTGGGCTGTGTACACCCTGACTCACCCCAATTCCCATAGGGCTTCTCCCACCACAGTACTTGCCAGTACTGGCCCTATTTCCCCTGTAGGACATAGAATTGTAGATAACCATGAGAATCATCTAGTTCATTCCCCTGCAAAGCAGGAATATGGGGATCAAACCTGCAACCTTGGCATTTTCAGCACTACACTCTAACCAGCTGAGCTAGCATGGATCACCAGTGGTCCTCGAGCTTCACTCAGGTTGTCCACAGCATGTCTGTGAAAAACAGTGGGAGCAGCAGGCATGTCAGCTGCTCCATTAGTCAAAGAACCTACAAAGTGAGCAGGATAGACCACTAATGGGTAGGAGGAGGCCAGAAAGATGGAGCAGGGAGGGGGATAAAAATAAAAAGAAAAAGAACAATTGCAAGTCAGACATTTAGCACAGTTGCTGCAATGAGCAGAAAAATAATTAAGTGCCCTTCCAGGACCCTCAACAATTTTCAGGTGGTCTATGGGGTTGGAGTTTGGGAACCACTGTTGCAGGGCATGTCACCAGAAGTCCTGCAGCCTCTCACAAGACATCCTGGCTTGGGAAGGTGGTTGTGGCAAACCTGTCAAAGCCATAGCAACACAGCATTCGTCATTCTCTCTTTAGTTACTGACCTGCTACCTACCCTTGCTTTGATAGTAGCAACACTGGCTTGCCACTTGGGCACTGGCCTGCGATGTTGTGGTTGAGAAAGATGTTGTCTGCCACTTGGGGACCTTTCTTGCTGCCAGCTGAGTTGTGGTCAGGGCCAGGGTTCCAGGCACCCCCCCCCCCATGGTAGAATTTTCATCTACCCTGAATTTAGTAGGTAACCTCTTTCAACCTCTGCACTACATATGCAATGTGTGGTTAAGAAGACCTGATATATACAGACTACAGGTCTTGCCAATGTGTGTATTCCTTGTCTATCTGATCTCTCTCTCTCTCTCTCTCTCTCTCTCTCTCTCTCTCTCTTTCTCACACACACACACACACACACACACACACACACACACACACACACCTACCCCTACCTCTACCTACCTACACCTATCTGAAGCCATCAATTGCTGGTGCTGTAATAAGATTGCCTGCTTATGGACCAAATGATTCTCCATGCATCCTGTATAAATCATGGAGTGTTGAAGCTGAAAGATACACAATTAGTGAAGAACACCTACTTAGTTCATGGTAGCGAGAATATCTGAGCTGAAACTTCCCAGGTCAATCCATTGGCTGCTATAGTATCTGCATCTGTATAAGTCCCAGAAGTGAATTATAGGGTATAAATATGAGGAAGGCACTATAGGAAGTGTGTGAAGCAGGGGCTGTATGGCATTTATCACTTCAAATATGATGTGATCCACGATGTGTCATTGGTGGGAAGGTGAAGAATAGTTCTGTCAATTCATATTATGCATTGTAGTTAAGTGAAACTTAGAATTGGTCCAATTCAACTGATTTAAAACAATGGAAATTGAAGGCAAGCTATCTAGCACAGTGTTTGAAACAGCTGCATTGGAACTTTCTATCCCCATTAGTTTACATTAAGCAAACGTGTGTATAAGTGTTCGTAGCATTCAGACTGCAATGAATTTTAGCCCTGCTCTGATTCAAAGGAACTACTGATTGGTACCAGCTGCTCAGCCAAAGGGCACATCACATGTTCCTAATTCCTGTCCGTCAGCTTTGCTTCATTCCAGAGCAGACCCAGCTGATTGCTTGCTACAAACACCTAATTAATCCCACATGCCTTTAGTTCTGCCGAACTGAAGACAAAAGGTGGTTTTAACACTAGCCAGTTCAATTTTCATCTTCTGTACACAATCTGTTTTCTCAAATCCCATTTTACATAGGCAGGCTGTTGTTCCTGCAGGCAGATTCACAGCTGTAAATTAAGGTTCCTTTATCTCCTGTTGGTACTGCCCTATGCTGTTTTGCCCTTAGGAAAATAGTGTTGTTTGTCTAGGCACGCTGTGTAATTAATCTGCATTGAAGAATCTCACAAAGGTTCTAAAAGTCCCGTATATCTAAAAGTCCCGTATATCTAAAAGTCCCGTATATCAAAAGACATACAAAAGGCAGTTGTCATGTTGCTACATTTCAGTGAAGTGAGACTGGTGCAAGCAAACACATCTTTAAGGTGCAAGGGTTCCCTAGCAGAGCATGCTGTATCAGCATATTCCTCCCAGAGCACATCCCTCTATCTCATAAAGCCATATCATAACTGCACAGGTCCTTAATATGTTTCCTGTCCAACATTCAAACACTTTATGGTCCTAAAAAGAGGGGGGGAGATACCTGTGCTTATGTCTTGAATGCAAATAAACAAAGGGCACAACTGATACAGTTCCCAAAATCTGGACCTTTAAACCAACAAATCCAGGTGCAAATTCTCTCTCAGCCATGAAATACCTTGAGCAGTTCTGGACAAATATTTGGACCATATTTCAATATTCTGGGCCATATTTCAGCTGCCATAGTTTACTACACTTAAAGTGTTGATGCAGGAATAATAAGCAACTTATGTTACATAATGTGGTATAAAATAATTAAAGTAATAGTAATAATAATATAATCATAGTATTGTTTGCCGAGGTCAGATTTGCAATCATAAGCATGTCTACTTAGAAGTAAGTCCTGTTGAATCCAGCATGGCTTACTCACAGGGAAGTGGAGTTAGGACTGCAGCCAGTGGCCTGACCCCAAGGCCCAGACTTTAATCACTGGGTTATGCTAAATCTTGATTCACAATAAAAATCACAAATTGATTTTAGTTTATATCCACTGAGATCTGACTTTTGCCAGGGAGGGCTTTGTTATGAAATCAGAAGTTCACACTTCCTAGAAGCAAATCCCAGAACCCCTATATGAACCTGGGCAACCTGCGAACAAAATTCCGTCTACCCTTGTTGACATCATGACGATTTTACTAAGCAAAAAAGAAAGATGCACACAGGATGTGTGACTTCAAGAGAACTTTTCCTGAAAACCTTTAGAGCAAGAGAGAAAAGGAAGTGGAAGCAAATTTTAGTCTTCCCAAAAGAGTGAAGGCAGGGGTTAAAATTAGACTTTCAGACCAGCATGATCACTAATTCTGTTAGTATAACAGCTGTGATTAGTACGAGGGTGTTTAACGTCATTAGCAGTGCAGTTACTATTTCTGCTTTTCTGCTTCGGATATTAACTTATGGGGGCGAAATCCTTTGAGACCCATCTGGAATCTCAGAATTTCGGAAGTGAAAGAGGAAAGTTACCTGGCGGGGTCTCGAGAGTAGATCTGTCTTTTTTGTTGGCTTTCTTCATTTTTAACTCCTTCTTGCCCAGCTTGAATCTTTGGGGTTCTTCTGTCTCCAAAGGGGGCTCGGTTTCTTCCTCCCTTGGCTGTTCTGTGAAAGGCGAATACTCCTCTTCAGGATCTGGAAAGGAATAATAATGATCCCTGTTGATGATTTCCTGCAGATAGTAATCCTGCTCTTCCATAGGTAGAGCCCAGGTTATATCCCCAAGCAGTGTCAGATCAAAAGCACACAGCGCGAGGCAGAGCTGAGCAAAAGAAGCTTTCTCGACAAAGGAGGTCATTATTATTATTATTTTTGCTTTTTTTGCAGTAGAAAGCTCCTCTGTGAATATCCAATGTAGGATCAGCAGAGAGGGAAAAACAGATCTTGGCAGTTAGCAAACCCCAGAATCAAGAGCAGAGTCTGGGATAAGCACTTCAGCTTTGGAGTAGTTTGCAAAAGTTGCAAGTAATGAAGTGGGAGTGAGGACTGGAATCAGAGGGAGGGAGGTGGTTGCCTGAGGTCCATGTGATCGTCGGGGCTCACCAGCCAGCCAGACACACATGCAGACATACGGGAGAAGAGAGAGCTGGCATTTGGCAGGTGTTGGACTCTGTGAATCCTTTACAGATCTTTGCTCCTTTCTCTGCTTTCTCTTCCCTCCTGCTCCTCCCTGCTCCCCAGGCAATTAAAAACTTTAATCCAACTCTTGGCACCTAAGATGCTGTGTTTTGAGAACTGATATTAACACAGAGTCTAAATACTGTATATTCAAAGAAATGAAAAACTGGCCATGAGCCTCGCTCTCAAAATCACTGTACAAAAAATGTATCTCTATTCTCTTGCCAGGACTATATGCAGTGGGGTGTGTTTGGATGAAAACTTGGAAGAGGGAAATGTTTTCTCCTGTGGTTTAGAGGTTCCTGCTCCCCCTTACAGAATATTAAGATTGCATTCAGATTCTATGGAACAGAAAGGAAAACATGCTTGTGAAAATTCCTTCTACTCCTCCAGCTCTTGATAAAAAACAGGTGCAGACCATCAACAGCATAGAAAGTTTACATTTTACATTTATAATCCCTTGATAGACTAAAAGGTTAATAATTAGGATTCTTTCTTTTGCAGATTTTCAGCTTTACTTTATTTTATTTCAGGCATTATTATTTTTTGAACCCCACTCAATCAGGTGGCCTTGGATAAGAGATTAGTTACCGAAAGCCTGCATTCTCCTTCAAGTATGTAAAACAGTTCCACTTGAAGGTTTTTCAAAACAGGAATGAGTTAAAAGCATCAGAAAGATACCTCACCTTCCAAAACACATTGCAACAGCAAATATAAAATGTTGGCATTTCTCTTTGCTGGAGTTCTGTATCTGTACCAATATAATAGAAAGGTACTACAAATCCCATGTAACTTTTTGCCATACACAAGTCAGTGTCATTGCTAATCCTGAGCCAAAATGACAAGACCATTTTCACATTCATTTTCATCAGTTGCAAAATAAAAAGAAATCAAGTACTATTCTCAGCTTTCCCCCTGCCTCCCCACCTATGTCCAGATGGAATTTGTATAAATGGTCTTGCAAAGAAATTAAGTGACATCAGCTTTTAATTGCATAATCACAACTTTCAACGACCCAAATTTGCTCTTGCTTCTTACCAGATGTCAGTGATGGGAGTAGGCTGTGCTATGTCACACACAGCATGGGAAAGAGCTTTAATGCAGGGGTGCTCCTGAATTTATCTAGAAATGTAAAAATGGAACCAGTAATTCACCAATCAGCTCTCTTGTAGAACAGAATTTCATGGATATGCATTTTGGTATGATTTCATATGATGCAGATGTTGATGTAGTTAAACCCTTTATTACTCGCTCTCCATTGCAGCAGCAGAATAAACAAACAAACAATAGAGATTATAAATAGTATATCAACCCACTCTGCAACTGGAAAACGAGCACAATGATAAAGCTACTGCTTAAAGGTACTTAAAGGTACAAAGATTCAGCAAACACCTTGCCAAAAGGGTGTGTCAGCAGCTGGAGCCAGAAAACCATAAGAGGCGATAAAGTGCATATTTCTGTACATAGGTTAATTCAATTTCTGGTCCATGCATTCATTGCCTTGATCTGAGTGCATTGTGAATCTAACTTGCTTTCATAACAGAGCTCAGCTGTAGGCACAAAAAAATGTCAGTGGTTGGCTCATCCTGCCTGTATCTGGACACACATACCTTCCTCCAGGCATGTTTAACCTCCACCTTGGACAGCAAATTCTTTACAGCAGTCATTAAAACAACCACCAAATTGAATGTAACAGGGTTGGTCTGTCAGGTTCACGGTCTCTATCAATCTATATCAACAGCAGGTAAATCATACAAGAAGTTGCACAACTGTGAAAGCATACAGATATGAATCTAATGGGACCTAAAATGTTTTTTTGCAGCTGATCTGTGAAAGATTGCATCTTGCAATGTCTTGTTACAAAATGCAACAAGAGAGACATGCATGCACCCATCCCTTATCTCTAACTAGCTATACAGTGGTACCTCGGGTTAAGAACTTAATTCGTTCTGGAGGTCCGATCTTACCCTGAAGCTGTTCTTAACCTGAGGTACCACTTTAGCTAACTGGACCTCCTGCTGCTGCTGCCGCCGCACAATTTCTGTTCTCATCCTGAAGCAAAGTTCTTAATCCGAGGTACTATTTCTGGGTTAGTGCAGTCTGTAACCTGAAGCGTCTGTAACCTGAGGTACCACTCTATTTCTAAATATAGCAGCTCTTCAGCAATCTTCTGGCACTAGAACACTTTATCATGGTACTGGTGCAGTATTTGCTTGCTACTAATAGCACCTTAATTGTCACAAAGACTTTGCGATGCTCTTACAGCTAGTAAGAGAAATGTTTGTCTGATATTATTTTTATTGGAGTGAATTATGTTCTTGGATGATGCCAGAGGGGAGGGTGATAGAGACAGCCCAGATGAAACCATCATGGATGGGGTGGGGGGGGAAAGATGCAACCCCATTATCATAGTCAGATCATTTTCTCATGAGGTTTGGAGTGGTGGTAGCTTTGTTCCCCAATATGATGACCCACCCCCAAAAAACCTATGAAATCTGAAATTCCTGAATGCTATGGTGACTTTCTGTTGGACAAAGGTGGCCATCTTGTTGGGGTGCTGGAGATCTCATTGTGGAACAGTGTGATGAAAAGGGCACCAGCACAGTCACTCCTGAGTGCTCCCTCCCACATTGCCAAGCCCAGAATTGCACCTGGTTTTCTATGGAGCTTTGGACAATAAACAACCTGGATAACGGTCAGATCACAAATGGCAGATAAGTCATCCATCAGATGATTGGACATGGGTTAGAACACTATCACGTGGTGGTGAAGACAGCAAAGAGGTCTTCCTTTTCTGCTTCTACCCCACCCTCAAGTAGCTGTCCCTTAGAACTGGTTCAAGAGGTGAAGGGCTTGTTGCTATCAGCCCCAGCCAATGGGAGGCTGGAACACTTAAACCCCTGCTATGACAAGTTTGCAAGGCACTTAAGTGTCTGTGCAGCTTTTCTTTTGGATTTATTGATAATCTGCATTGAGTATAAATCAGATATACAGAAATTAAAGGTAAAGGGACCCCTGACCATTAGGTCCAGTCATGGCCGACTCTGGGGTTGCAGCGCTCATCTCGCTTTATTGGCCGAGGGAGCCAGCGTACAGCTTCCAGGTCATGTGGCCAGCATGACTAAGCCATTTCTGGCAAACCAGAGCAGCGCACAGAAACACCTTTTACCTTCCCGCCAGAGCGGTACCTACTTGCACTTTGACGTGCTTTCGAACTGCTAGGTTGGCAGGAGCAGGGACTGAGCAACGGGATCTCACCCCGTTGCACGGATTCGTACCGCCGACCTTCTGATCGGCAAGCCCTAGGCTCTGTGGTTTAACAGAAATTACATCCTCCCAAAACCTCTACCAATATAGACGGTTATATGCAGCAGTAGCTCACCCAATGGGGTGGAGCTTCTCAACAGCAGTGTTGCTACTGTGTACCAGGAAGTAGAAGGGGCATGGTAGGAGGAGGCCTGGAGATTGTGGCTGTGTGGGCATGCTGATGGAGCTAATCCAGTGTTCCTGACCCTCCTCCTCTCCAGCAGTGGAGGACCAACACTGCTATGAAGCTAGCACAGTCTCTCCACCCCACTGTTAGAGTGCTATATCATAGGGAGAAAAATTCTGGTACAGTAGCTTTCTACATACATGGAGTTTTCTATACACGTAGGATGAGGATTTCCCTTTCTTCCCCCATGTGCAATCTAAAATCATATTATCCAAGAAGTGCTCCGCATGAACTGCATGCTGTTTGTGTGCATTTAAGTGAGTTCTACCAGATTTTAGCTTTGGATGCTGAAGCCATACCTGGGCTTTGTGTTGATGCCTTGTTTGTTAGTGAGCTATACAAGGATGAAACTCAGATGGTGGGCCACTCAATGAGAGCCAACTATCCACATCTCTCAGCAATGCGTAGCCCATTCATAGCTGAAGGTTGTTCAAACATTCACTCCCTCCTTGCCAAAAATAAATTAATTGTGTCCCCCAAAGCCAGCTTCGGTTCAGAAAATGAATGCCTGAATAAAATTACTGATACAGTTTATGATTAATTTCCTTATAGAATGCCAAGGTATTTAAAATCGCAGTGATTAGCTTAGTTCCGAAAATGTACAGTTGATGAAGTCTGGATTTAGAAAGAGAGAGTGGCTACATTAACTCTTTGAGAGAACACATATGGTTTCTATATGTTTTAGCAATAAAGTATTGCTAAATGTAGCCTATCCCCACCCCACGCCACCCATGAAGAAACAGGGAGCGTTTTGTCTCTCAATACTTAAGATCTGGGATAAATTGTGGACCATAAAATGGAGCAGGAAAATTGAATTACATTTTTTAAAAAAAACACTCCCCTTTTTCCTTCACAATAACCATTTACAGTATACCTGCTGTCTATGGCAACAGAATTTACAACCAACCACAAGGCCAGGAAATCTTGAAGGTGCTTTTGAAAAATACAAAACAATCTGTTTAAACACTGGGACCATACTTTTTAATAAATAAAATCCAAATGACATTAAGTACTTTTTCATTTTGAGCATCTCCTTCATTTTGAGCATCTCAGATCCTGCCTTCAGCTGTTATATTAGTTAAAACTTTAACAAGTTGCTTTCACTCACGTCCTATAGCAGGAGGCTGTCATAATATAATTGAAACAGAATTTTTAATATAAACTGGGTTTAGGGATGCAATTGTCTGAAAAAATCACTGAGTTAATCAGTTTTTACAAACATAATATAAAATCCATGTTAGACAGAGATGGACTTCCGGATATGTTTGGACCAAAGCTCCCATTAACTCTGACTGTTGCCTGTTGGAGTTGGAATTCAACAACATCTGGAATGTCACTGCTCCCTCATCCCTGATGTTAGGGATGCTTCCAAACTTTTTACATTGGATTTTGGAGTTTGCATGATCTGATCTGGTTTCTGAAGTGGAACTGTTTTACCAAAGTGCAGGTTTTACAGCATATGAATGCACTGAAGAGCGTGGGGGGGGGGACATCAGGGGGAAGTAAGTGAATGAGCAAGCCAGTGGAGGAAACAGTTTTTTCAGTATGTGAACAGGCCAATAGAGGTTAGGAATCAAGCAGAGGTGCTTAAGCAGCCAAAGCAGGCCAGCCAATGGGGTATTGTGATGGGGAACGGTATTTTTTGAAAACTCCAGCAGAAGTCGGTGCTTTGGCCACCAACAGAGGTTTGGTAGGAGGGAGGGAAAGTTTTAGCAAGGCCCTGGAGAATGGTGGGGGCTGGATTTGGGAGCCTGCAGAGATAAGGTGCAAAGGTTTGGTGGGGGAGGGGGTGTTGGCAAGCCTGTCCCAGGTGAGCAAGGTCCAGGCAAGCCACAGAAGGTTGGCAGAGGGAGAAGGAGGTTTCAGCAAGGGGTAAAGAGAGAGGAGATTGTGGGCTTGGTGAAGAGGGTTGGGATGGGTGAGTGAAGGGAGCAGGGTTCATATCCTCCAACATTTCTCTGGTGAAAATAGGGACATGCTATTCAATAATAATAATTTTACTTATACCCCATCATCTGACTAGGTTGCCCCAGCCACTCTGGGCAGCTTCCAACATATATAAAACATAATAAAACATTCAACATAAAAAATCCTTATACAGGGCTGACTTCAAATGTCTTCTAAAGGAGCCAAGGTCTCCTTGGCTCAGGGATCACATAACTCCATATCCTCCAACATTCCATGAATCAAGTTTGCTCTTTTTGAATCAAGGAGATGTGAAAAAGTCCTATTTTTAAAATTCTGACTCTTTGAGGGGGGAAATGCAGCATATGTTGCTTTAATTAAGCCTCTAGGTTAATACTGAAGCTTGTTTAAGCTTGTCAAGGAGACACACAACTGCGGATTGGGTAAAAATATAGCATTGTCTTTACCTTTCCCCACAAAATAATTCATTATATTGCCTTTCTCCTTTCATATAATGAAGGAGCACCTATTGCCATGGCAACAAAGAACTTCCTGCTACTTTTATCTCCACCCTAGGCAAGGATGCCATCACCATCTGACTTTTAAACTTTCTTAAAGAGATAGTTTGGGTTGTATAATTTAAACTATTATTTTTCATACACCAGAAGGCTTGATGGAGAGGCCCCTAATAGATGGTGTTGAGTCATTCTCTGCAGCAAGCAGCTGGGGGAGAGCAGGAATGAACATTTCACAGCACAGCCCTACTGTATTTTTATATTTAATTATTCCACACTATTCTAGACAAACTGTGTAGGAAAAACAACCATTTAAGGGAGTGGGAACATTATACCGCTCACTGTGCCTGTGATGACCTCACAAAGGCTGTGAACACAATTAACATTTTTTCTGGCATATTTGAAGGGATCTAGTGTTTCTATTTTAGGATCCTGAGAAAAGCAAATTTCTCCATGGAATGGTATGCTTCACAGATTGAATGCTGCTCAATCAATTGACCTGTCTTAATGAATGCCTGGGAAAACCTCCTTCCACAATGCAAGGCGTGAGGGAGGGAAAACCTCTGGTACAGTAGTGTATACATATGCCTACAGCAAACATACCTTTAGAAGCATTTGGACATTTATTTCATTTTTATCCCACTCCTTTTCAAACAGGAGTGGGGATCCTTAGGCTTGGGGGCCACATCAGCCCTCCAGGCTCACTATCTGGTCACAGACAAGCCATGATCAAGCCGCGTTCATTATCAAGCCCCACTATGCAACCCGTGTCATGGACTGGCTGGATGCAGATGAGTGGTAGAAGGCATCGGCTGGGGAACCCCCAATGGAAGAAGGTTCAGAGCCCAGGGGGTTGGTGGTGGGATGACGATGAGTGGCCAGAGGGAGAAGAGCAGCAAGCCAGGAGGAGGAGTTGTCAGAAGCTGCAGAAGTAACAGGGTTTAGGGAGCAGGAAGAGGCTGGGGAACAAGGAACAGGGCAGTCCAGAGGCAGAAGCAGAGGCTGGAGAGGAGGGGTCTCAAGAGGCAGAGATGAGACAGACTTCTGAATAAGTTCCCCTCCTGCTGCAACCAGCTCTCCTCCCCTCTGGGGTCTCGGAACCCACAGAGGTATGAAGAGGATGGAGCAGAGACAGGCAAGATGACAGAGCCTCAGATTGCTTGTAATGGAACTGGGCTAGGAGGAGACTTAGAGAGCTGTGGGAAGGTGGGGAACTTGAGTCCCCACAACTGCCTCACTGGAGGGCTGATTTGCCCCCCCCCAGGCCTACTGGGAAGAGTAGCTGTGCTCACTAGGCCTGAGCTGTTCGATTTCTTTGAATAAAGAGTTAACTTCACTGACACCTTGCAAGTTGTTGCTGACCAGCTCCCAGCTCCTGCCTTGACAACCTCCTTGAGTGCTTTTGTCTGGCTTATGTGTGTCTGAATTCTGATAAGGCTTCTTGCCTAGATGGAGGATAGAGAGGGATATGTGAGTGTGAAGGAACTAGACTACTGTACTAAAGGTAAAATCTGCATTCATTGCTCTCCCACTTTTGCCTCTGGCTGTGCTGACCACTGGCAAGTGGCCCTTGGGTGGGTGTTTAGAAGGGAATGTGGCCCTTGAGTTGGATAAGGTTGTCTACATCTCAGCACAGCTTTCAAAAAATCATCAGCTGCCTAATGTCTAATATACAGATTTTGCAAGTAACTTTTCTTGATAGAATGCATTTTGTATGCTAGTTTCAATACATGCATTTGACTGCACCCCTAATGTAGACATTTTTGTAACACTTTTTGGGGGGTTGGCAGAACTGCATAGCAAAATTCAGAGAACAAATTTTGAAGGCTAGATGCATTTCCATTTACCGTATGTATTGTTCCAGGGAGTGCAAATTAGGGCAGAAGTTCCCAAACAGTAATTCACAGACCATCAATGGTCCATGAGCTTCATGGAGTCTCTGTGAAGAATACAATAATCTGAATTCTATGGAATTCAAATTGTAATACAATAAAATACTATATAAAAATAAAAGAAGCAATAAAAATACAATTTAAAACTGCCCAACATTGAGCACAGCACATTTCAATTCCTACAACAGGCAGAAAAAATAATTGTTAAGTGTTCCACCAAGACCCTCAGAAATTTTCAAGTGATCTGTGTAGGAGGGAGTTGGGGAATTAGGCTTTTGCATGTCATACAACAAAATAAATTATATGACAATTTAATTTTCCAGCTGTGTAACAAATGTGCTCAGACCTGACTTAAGAATCGTTAAACATGGGCCTGTGCCAGCATGTCAGATGAAGTTGTTTTTAAAAAGGTGAAATTGCAGACATGTATTCAGTCCGTTAAAGACAAAATATTTCCTAATGTATTATTTGATGCTTAATACAGAAGGAATTACACAAAAACATTGCAGGCCCATCTAAGTGACAGATGCAGGCCATTAGTGGACTAAATTTGACAGTTATTCATTATTTACCCACTGGAAGACAGTCAGATTGCTGTTTCTGTGAACATCAAGGAGGTAGCAAGATTCCACAGGAGACATTGGATCACATTTTCCAAAGCTTAAAGAGTTGTAGATAAAAGTCCAGAAATACCATAGTGAGAAAAACCAGAGGAACATGGGAGGAACAAAGCATGACCAAGAAGAAAATGCAGATGTGGTTTAGGTTGGGTTTTTAAAAAATGGTTTCATGTAGAGCTAGAAAACCTTGAACGATTTATTTTTATCTGTCTAGGACCAAGTCACAGAACTTGCTCATGGGCAGATCAATGTGGAGCATAGCTGTCAACGTTTTCCTTTTTTAAAAAGGAAATTCCCTTATTCCGAATAGGATTCCTCACAAGAAAAGGGAAAAGTTGACAGCTATGATGTGGAGTGCATGAACCTGACCACAGCTGAGATCATTGTGTCACTAATTGTGGTGTCACATGAGAGGGTTCACATGACCCCCAGTCATGCATTCACAAATTCATGTCAGGGAAGCAAGGGTTTGGGCTGTCGGCCATGCCCCTTGCACAAGCCCCATCAACCACATGTTCAGGATCAATGTGCGAGCCACATATTTGCACCAGTGTCCATTCTTAGGTGTCTGTGTAGGGCTCCTCCACAAAGGAAGTCCTGGGACAATCAGGATGTTCCATTTTCACCAATGAAAAACATAAGGCCAGCTGGCATTGTGGCAAAAAGGTACAAACCCATGAAAACCCACTTTCCCATCGTACATTTGAACCTCCTGTTTTTTGTGGCTGTGCAGAGGCACAAATGATTGATGGCTCTGCTGTACCTGCTACTAAAATCCAATATCTGAATGTTCCTAATGTTTAACTGGATATCTCTGCAAGTGAGCATGGAGAGTTCAGCTGAATGGGACACAGCTGTAGGCAGCCTGAGGAAGTACCAACCACCTTGAACCTGCCCATAAATAAAAAAACCAATCTAGGGTGAGAGACTAGGCCAGGCACCCCCAAACTTGGCCTGCCAGATGTTTTGGGACTACAATTCCCATCATCCCTGACCACTGGTCCTGTTAGCTAGGGATGATGGGAATTGTAGCCTGAAAACATCTGGAGGGCCGAGTTTGGGGGTGCCTGGACTAGGCTGATGTCTGCTGTTTCCAGAAATTCTTCTCATTGTCGATGAGCTGAGTGTTTGTTTGAAGCCTGGATGAGAACACAGAGAGAGGGTGTGTCAGAAGGAAAGTGAACACACACACCCCAAAAATTATATGTAACTGTGTATTTTTATAATATTAAGTTGTCTGTTTTTGCTTCAGGTTTTTTTGTTTTGTTTTGTTTAGTATTCCACTTAGAGATTTTAATATATTAAGCTGTATAGAAATTAATCAATCAATAAACAAGTCCACAGCCATTGTCTAGAATAGAAATGTATGAGCTTAATACAATTGATTTCAATTTAATGTGCTCTTAGCTTTAATTAATTGTGCTTGTCACTTAATTGTGTTGGATAATGGCCCATGTGGTTTTAATACTCGTGCCATCAGGTTATACAACTGATTTAAGGGTTCTACAATGAACGTAAGGGCCTTTGCTCAACAATAATACTTTCCTTGTGGTTTGTGAGCCACTAGCCTCTGCAGTCCCTGTGCAGTTGTCAAGGACTCTTTCTTTTACGCTTAATTGTTGAGAGGGGAAGGCAGCTACAGATATATTGCTTGATTCAGTAGACTTCCCACCTCCCTGCAAGTTCAATTTAGGTAGCAGAGAAAATCTTTCCACTTTCCCGCACAATGTCTTAATTTCAGATATAAGATGAGGGAGTTGAACTGTGGGAAAGGGGGAAAGCATTCAATAATGCTAGCAGGGGTAGTGCAGCAAATTGCTAGGTCTTCCATTTGTCTCTTTCTGTTTAAACCTTTTCCTTTCTTATTTTATTCCCCAGATCTTCCTCTGGGTCACTGAGTATCAGAATTCATGCTATCCAGAAAGTGAAGACAAATTAAGCCTTCCCTAGATAGGTTTCTTCTTCTTCTTCTTCTTCTTCTTCTTCTTCTTCTTCTTCTTCTTCTTCTTCTTCTTCTTCTTCTTAACAAGCAGTGGGGTGGATTAAACTGCTGCACACTCAATTGTTATTATGCAGAAGCCCTGTAAACTTTCCTGGTTTGGTAGCAACTAAAACGGCTGGTGTCATGACAGTCATCTTGACATATCAGGGGAGGGGTGTCACAAGCTTCAGATGAGCTTCCAGAGCAGCAGCCACAATGGCAAAGGCAACACAAGAATATTGTGGCACCTTAAAGATTTAAGGAGGATTGCAGGCCACTTTTATCAGATTTTGTGTACTCCAGACCACAGTCTTTAAGGTGTCATGAGATTCAGCCAGACATGCCATCCTGTGAACAGAAATTTTTCCATTTGCAGAAGGGACTCTGATCCAGCAAAAAGCTCCCATTGGAGGGAGAAAGTGATTTTTGCTGATTCTCCCCCCCAACTTTCCCCACAGCCCCATCCTACCTCCCCCACGTCTCCAGAGGGTCCCCCAACCCCACAGAGCAGTTTTTGCAGGAGGCGCTAGGGAAGAAAGAATTGGTAGAATGCAATTTGTGGCTATACTGCATTCATGGGAGCTTTAGCAGCCAATGCAATGTCATCCATTGGCACCATCACCTGTAAACATTGAAGTCATGAAATTCTAAACCTTAAATTGCAAGGATTAACTTTCTAACAGTCTAATGAAGCGTCGTTTAGACTACTCTTGTACTCCTCAGTGATCCTATCTATGGGGATCTTGAGAACCTGGAATCACAGCTGCAACACAGAGCATGCCTTAACTGCATATACTCTTTTTCAAAGCTCCATTTGCCAAAATAATGAGCATATCATTAAAAAGCCCAGAAAATACACAACCTGAAACATTCTTCTTAAAGACATGTTTGCCATTGTGGCTTCCAGTGCATTAATTTCTGCTGTATTTGCAAAAGCATGGATCTAATAAGCATAATTCCTCAGATAGTTTACTAAAGGCTGTCAAATCAAAAAGGGATTACATTTCACCACACCAAAATATGCCCTAGCATTCATCTTGGAACGTGGCCATGACAGCTGATACCTGGAGAGGGAACCTCAAGAGAGCCGCTTCTGTCCTTGTGTTCCCCTGCACTGAAGAAGGCAATTGACAGAGAAACTTTAGACCATGCATCCCAGGAGATAGCTCAGTTGCTCCAGCATGGTTGAACACCTGCTGGCACTGAAGAAAGATCACAAAAAAGTATCTGTATGCCATATGAGCATATAGTGACAAAGTTAGTGAAAATGAAGGAAGAATCAGTTTCGAATGGATTTATGCACCAAATGTAGCTGTTCTGACCCAACTGAGCCTTGCCTACATCGGAGCAGCTCTTGCACTGAGCGCCAGCTTCTGTCTAAGCCACTTTCACATTGTTGATTTTCTTTTTTTAAAAAGTCTAAATACAAAATATGTATATTATATGCATAATAAGAATTTTAAAAGTCAAGTCCCATGCAATGCTGTATTTCTGTGGCACAATTTTGTAAGAATTAGCACCTGTGTCTTTTTATACAGTTACAGTGGTACCTCTGGTTGCGCACGGAATCCGTTCCAGAGCTCCAGTCGGATCCCGAGGTGTGTGTATCCGGAGGTGCTGCTTCTGCGCATGCGCGTGGCGCAGTTTAGCGCTTCTGCGTATGTGCGTACGATGAAACCCGGAAAAATACTTTCAGGTTTGCCTCGTATGTATCCCGAAGGATATGTAACCGGGGGTGAACACAGGTAGAGGTACCACTGTATATGCATTGTTGTATGAATCTGTTTATGTTCTGGTAAAGCTGGAGCATATCTGTGTACAATTTCAATATATCCAGTGACAGTTGGTGCCCACTATACCTTGTAGGGCTGCTAGGAGGTCCCAGAGGTGTAGCCAAGTTGTTCTGGCCAGGGGCGTAGCTAGCTGTTCCGGCACCCGGAGCGGCAGGGGTGGGGAGATCCGCCCATGGGGGTCGGGCGATCTGCCCAGGGGGGCGCCGTGGCGATCTGTCCATGGAGTCCACCTGGCAGACACAAGCCCCAAGGTGCCGTTTCGGGCAGCGCGTGGCCCCAAGCCACCGCGTCACTCCCAAGAGAGACGCGTGGTTCGGGCACGCTGCAGACCAGGCCCCATGGTAAGTTCCGGCCCCCATTGTGTGCCATTTTGTCACCCTCTCAGGGATGACACCCGGGGCGGCCCACCACCCTTCCTACGCTCCTAGTTCTGGCTTTCTCTTCATTCTCCTCCCTTGCAAAGATACCGTGGACACTTGAGATTGCAGTTGTACAAATACTTAGCACCGAAACCAATTGAGAAGTATCTTTACATTGGTTCAGATGGGGTCTCTACTGTCACTGCTGCAACTCTGGTGGGAAAAAAGGGGTGGGTGGGTGTCCTCAACCTGTTCTGGTTCTCTTACTGCCCTCCTATTTTGCAAAGAAACAGTGGACACTGAAATGATAAACTTTAATAAAAGTGCAATGTTTAAGTGTCCTATTTTGGTTCAGAACGGGTCCCTGCTGTCATGATTTCTAGTGCGGATTCATTCCAATGTAACCATTTGTTCTTCAGAGGTGACTTCCACTGAATTCCACTAGGATTTTGTCCTGATTATTATGTACAGGATTGCAGCCTAACTGGTTAGTCTTAAAAGTGCCACGCAGGACTGTTAACAAGGGACCCCAACAATTTCCAGACGATGGGAAAAGATTATTCTCTCTTCCCAGCTTATTCACTTCCATGTTGCCTTTTAGTAATGTGGAATAAGTTGGAGGGATATTAAGTGGACTAGGACCAGGGAGTTTAGGGACAAAATCACCACCTAGTCATGAAGCTCACAGTGTCCTTGGGCTAGTCACTGTATCTCAGCCTAGGCTATCTCACAGGGTTCCTATGAGTATAACAAGGCCAATAGCATACAAAATATATAATATGCAATAAAAGATCCTTCTGTAAAACACAATGTGAAAAAGAGCAGCTTTCTGTTGCATTTTTCTGCTTCCTGTTATTTTACTGATGAGAGGGTATCACATATTGGACTAATTAATTTAAAGCAGCATGCTGTCTGGGCTTATGTATCTCAAATGGTGGTTCCCAGCATGAACTATGCGGTATCCTGGGTAACTGAACACACGAACATGCCATGCAGCTGCCTTCATAATAAATTATAATTGCACTTTAGATAAATGTTAATTTATACTTATGTCTGGAGAGATCCCACATTTATTACTGAATGTCAGTAAACACCTTGAGTTCTGTGTGCATTTGAAATAACTGATAAATAATAATTGCCTTTCAAAAGTTATGAACTTCCAAGGTTTGTCCATAGTAATGAGATTAATCTCACTGAGCTGCACATCAGAATTAGGGCCGAGCAGATCTTTGCAGAATTCAAGGGACAGCAGTTGTTTAAGGTTAGAGAGATATTCTGAAGATAGTGTTAGATGAAGCCAGCTCACTGTCACAGTCTGGGAATGGGCACATAAGCCAGGACTAGAGGACTACACCAGTCTAGGTCAAAGCCAGATACATTAATGACCACAGAAATCCTCTTTGGTCACTTCGGACACATCTGGACCACAGGGAATTCTGGGAAATATTGTTTGCTAAGTGTGCTGAGAGTTGTTAGATGTCTGTTCTGCTCAGAAAGCTACAACCTCTAGAGTTTCCCTGAGGAAGAGGGTGGATTGTTTGACCACTTTGGGAAATGCAGCTCTGTGAGGGGAACAGGGTCTTTGAACACTTCTCAGTACAGTGGTACCTCGGGTTACAGACGCTTCAGGTTACAGACTTCGCTAACCCAGAAATAGTACCTCAGGTTAAGAACCTTTGCTTCAGGATGAGAACAGAAATCTCGCCGTCCCCACCACAGAGTGGCAGCGAGAGGCCCCATTAGCTAAAGTGGTGCTTCAGGTTAAGAACAGTTTCAGGTTAAGAACGGACCTCCAGAATGAATTAAGTTCTTAACCCAAGGTACCACTGTACCCTGAACAAAATACTGTTCCTGTTAGTTTAAATATTTTGGTTTGCTTAAAAGAATAAATATTAGATATGGTAAAATAAAAGGAGAATTCCCTTGATGCCTAGATCCAGGTTTGGGGCAAGTACTCTTTGGTGAAAGAGCCACAGAAGAGATTTAAAATCACAAAACATGCAGCAAAGTAAAGCATGGAAATATAGGCTGTTAGACCTTTAAAATATCCCCTAAGTGACTTCTGAATTTCTCCACTTCCCTTAGCATAGAAAGAGACTACACATTTGATAAGTGAAAAATGGTTTACTTACAAACTCTTCAAAGGTCAGATTCATGTGCTTTTCCATACAGCAGCAAGAAAGGACAGGTGGTGCAACTTAGTTTCAAAAATGGTAAGTTTCTAAATTATACAGAGATGGCTTGCTAAAGCCTTGTGGTCTAAGCTTGGAGCATCCAGTTTAGACATCCTTACTGGCAAGGTTCACATAGTACATTGATGGCCAAACTTCATCCTCCAGCTATTTTGGGACTACAGTTCCCATCATCCCTGACCACTGGTCCTGTTAGCTAGGGATGATGGGCGTTGTAGTCACAAAACAGCTGGAGGGTCAAGTTTGGCCATCACTGACATAGCAGAAGCAGAGAGAACAAGTTTAGTAACCCTTCCTCCCAAGGTGAGGGGGTGTGACCAAGTGAAGCCTAGTAGAATGGCTTACTCCAAAGTAAGTCTTAACCCAGTGGTGGCCAAACTTGGCCCTCCTGATGTTTTGGGCCTACAACTCCCATCATTCCTAGCTAACAGAACCAGTAGTCAGGGATGATGGGAATTGTAGTCCCAAAACACTTGGAGGGCCGAGTTTGGCCACCACTGTCTTAACCCCTTCATGCATTAAGTTAAGCATGTTGGTTATAGGAAGCTGATTTATCCCACAGATCCCAGGATTCTTTGAGGGAAGCCCTGACTGTTTAAAGTGACATGATGCTGCTTAAAATGTATAGTGTGGTGTGGATAATGTCTTATACTACTCACATGTAAACATACATGCTACAGTGAGAAAGGGATGCTGGCAAGCCTCTGGCATGTCTACTTTAGCCATTCTTCTGCTCTTCCTGAGTGAGGGGACTATGTAAATAAGGGAGCCTCTACTTACATAACTTCAAATACAATTTAAACTCTTGAATGTGCTCTTTAGAGCACCAAGGATTCTCAGTGGAGGGTTTCTTGCATTCAGTCAAGCACCCTTAAAAGCCTTCTTCAGGCCTTCATGCTAGTCCTGTGAAGGTCTAAAGAGCAGACTGCACGCCCAGGGAAATTGGGGGGGGGGGGCTAGTGTCCCCTAGTTTTATAGCTCCCACATTCAGGCAAATGCTTGAATATTGCTCGATTCAGGGTTATATCCTGTCAGAAGAGGATTTCAGTACAGAACACAAAAGATGACAGCATGCCGACAGTGATAGGACTGAGACGCTTGATTGCTCAGACAATCTTCTCTTGCAGCAGGGGAAAAGGGAGGCTTCTCATATTCACAGAGTGGTTGATATGAGAGGATGTTCAATTGGGGAGGTTATAATTGCCAGTCAACTTTGTCAGGTTCTAGCAGTGACATGGAGGTCAGAACCCAATAGTTGCCAGGTTGATGAGGGAAAGTTCTTGCAGCGGAGTCCTATTTCACTCAGAGTGCCACTTAGCAGGGAAGAGCAGAAGGCCTTGTCATCCTGTCAGGATCTTTTCCACAACAACAAGGCAGTTGTAGAATACATTCCTCCCCAGGGAAGCTTCCATTTTACAATTTAGAAAACTTGTAAAACCTTTTACCCCACGGATTATTATTTATTATTATCCCAATATTTTCACTGTTTAAAGTTTAAGCCCCCATTGTGCCTTACATGGGTGAAGGGGGTCCACAATACAGATGGACAAATCAGACAGTTTCGGTTCTCCCCATTTCTCATTTTTCCAATCTTAAATTCAGATCTCCTCAACTTGTGAATCTTTTTTTAAAAATCTTGATGATAATCTGTCAGCATTTCAGAGCGAATTTCTCCCAATAAACAATTGTTTTGTATGCAGCATTGACAATGATGCATTATTTTGCAAGCAATTCCCCCTAATATAATGTGTTTTTGTTTGTTAGTTTGGGCTATATCTGCATTCTGAGCACTTTTATATGCACTTTTGTAGACATTTTTTGGTCGGAGAACTGCATTCCAAATTTCAGAGGGGTGTGAGTTTTGAAGAGTAGCTGTGTTTCAGCTTGTGCGTTGGTTTGAGAAGTGGGGATTAGGTAGCCCTAGCCCACACATGAAGTAGTAGATGCTGATGGCATGTCTGAACCTCTACCTATGAGCAGCTCAGTGTGTGGGCATCAGGGTGGGTAGAGGATAGGCCACCCATGTGGTTTTGTGGGCAGGGACCATGAACCTTGTTGTGTGCCAAGTCTTTCTTCAAGGATATGATTTCTCTCTCACTCTCTTTGCCAAATGGCCACACTCAGTAATTATTAGTTTTTCAATTATAACCCAACTATACAATGCCAATTAATTCCAAATTAATACATTAAAGTTGTTTCCTGAGCTCTTTGTCCGATGCATTCTTTATGATCTAATATTACTGTGTTTCATATTCCTATGACAAGCATATGATTTCTCAAGGGAGCTGTGGTTGTACACTGCTTTGGGCATCTTCTGGCAGAAAGGTGGCAATGAAATTGTAGGAAAAAATACATTTATTTTCATTCTAGTGCATTTTTCAGCAGCCATTGCATCTGAGGAAAGATGTATTTTCTCAATTAATTTCAGGAAGTTGTCCAAGTCTTGTGGGCTGATCTTCCAGTGAACACAGCTTTGCAAATGGATAACCATGTAAACATACACTTTGTGACAAAATAAGACAATTTTGTAAAAATTAAAAAATAGTTGAACAAACATATTTAAAGTTTCAGCTGTTGCCTGGTGTGCATCTCTTTGCCAAATGTCATTCATACAACATGAGGTAAGTGATCATAAATGTTGTCCAGATGTTTCCCTGTCTCAGCTGAATGGTGATTAATTTTAGACTTATCTGAAAGGTTCTCCATGTGCCAGATGCAGTTTGTGGCCTGGAAGTGCTGAGTATTAATGGCATCTTGGGCTAGCACTGGAGAGAAGCTACTGCTGCAATGGAGGCTGTTCTTCACCCTGTCCCCACCAGCTGTCTTCTTACTTACAACCATTCTAGGGGACAGCAATGCCTGTACCCCTTCTAGAACTCAGCAGAGAGGAAGATGGTTGGGGTGGCAGTGGTGGAACAAAACCAGAATTAATAGGCTCTGTTCTTGGCTCTGTTGGTCTCCCAGAGTCTTCCCTATTGGTCTCAATGGGCACCAGCCCTCATGGACTTTACAGTTGTTAAAGAAATATGTGTATTATTTGTACTGAGGATGAGACAATAATAGATTGTATATTTACAGACCAATCTGACACTGACCTAGGCATACAGAAATTCCGCGATTTCAAGGAGCTTCAGCAATCAGCATATCTTTCTCTTTATAGCAGTGTTTCCCAAACGTTTTTGGGCAACGGCACACCTGTTTACCGAAAAAAAATCTCGCGGCACACCACCATTAAAGCCCCGCCCCGTGATGTCAGCGCGCAGCGTCACGCCGGGAGGGACGCACAAAAGTGAACGTTTTTTCCCTTCCCCTTGCCGGGGTGGGAGGAGGCAGCAGAGCGAGGGACTGAGGGACGGCGGCAGCTGAGGCGGCGGCGGCTGTTGTGGTGGTGGCGGCGATAGCGGGCGGAGGAGGAGCCGTCGCCGGGAGTTGCTGCTGCTGCTGTTGCTGCTGCTGCCCGGACATGCCGGCCTCCTCCTCCTCCGCTGTCTCGCGCTCCTCCCTTTTGCGCGCGCTGCCCCGCCGCTCGGCACCACCACCGCGGAGCCGCCCCCGGCTCGACGCGGATCCTCGCCGCCACCGCCTCTCGCCGCCCGACTCGCCCGCCTCCCTCCCACGGCACACCAGCCGGTGTCTCACGGCACACTAGTGTACCGCGGAACACCGGTTGGGAAACACTGCTTTATAGGACAAGGCCATTTGAAACATAAGGCACTTTATAGGAAATCCCTTAGGCTTTTAAATGTGTGTGATTATGTATTAGCAGCCAGAGGCCATTGAGCCTTTGTTGTGCTTTTAAATGGAATCCAATCAAGTTATTTGACACAAGAAACAATGTGTTATTAATCACATTCAGAAGCCAAGTAGTAGCTTTCCAAGGTAGAACTTTTGGAATTCTTAAAACAAAAACGAATCAGAGTTTAGGGTTATTTAAGATAGCGAAGAAACTACACAAGATCAGGCCACTAAGAATTAAACCCACAGTCCTGTACACATGGTCACTATTCACTTCCCGTTAACATGTGTTAGGAATGAAATCCGAACAAAATAGCAAGCACCTGGGTAGGTGACCTGAAAGAATTCCAGTGGGAAATATTACAAGTCAAACATGGTGTGCCTGCTTTTTATTTAAGCTAAAAGAACAAAGACCAGTTTGTCATTAAATGATTTCATGGCACTTGCTCTTAGGTACCAATCAGGTGGTTCTTTCATCATAGCATTTAATAATGCATTTGACCTCCTATGATCAAATGAAGGGCCTTCATAGCAATTTCCTGGGCTACATTATTCAGTGACAGCTCTTTGATCAACCATCTGTCACATTATTTCTTTCATCAACCCTCCCCCCCCCTCCAAGTTTTAAATAATAATTATCAACTGGCATTTGAGGGTGGAATAGGTACTTTCTGGTCATATTCCTATCGGTTTGGTTCATGATATGGCGCTCCTGGCTTACACAGAAGGGGAGAGAGCTCTTGTACTTGAGGGTCCCGCTTGTGGGGTTTGCTTCCCATAGGCATGTGGTTGGCCATTGTGAGAAGAGGATGATGGACTAGATGGGCCATTGGCCTGATCCTGAAGGGCTCTTTTAATATTTTATCCTTAGCATTTTGGAGGTCTGTGTTTGAAATTTCTATGTTTTGTTGTTGTAAGCTGCTTTGAAGCCTACATGGTGAAAAGTGGTGTGTGTGGATTGATGGATAGATGGTAGATAGATAGATAAAACACATAATACATACAATGCCCTGGGTAAACTCAAGGTGGGCCAGGAATTATGCATGTTTTTATTTTATTTTGTATACTGAGGAGCCATGTGTTTAACATTGCAACCCCAGCAAAGGCTATGTGTTGTCTGCTGTGCTGCTGCTTCATGTGCAAGAATGCCCTCAAGGAAATTATGACACTGCCCCAGGCAGTACTGTAGACTATAGACAGTTGCCATCTGGGTCTCCTCTCAGAGTGTCTTCGGTTAACTTTTCTCCATGTGCATTTTTGAGTTTTCTTTAGTGCCTTTCTGATATCAGCAGCTGAGCACTTCACACAAAACCACACACACATGAGATCCATGTATTGGAATATCATAAAGTGCCCCTTCAGCTGAGGTCATGGGGTCAAACTATATGCAATGTTAATTTAAAAGCAATTAACATGCTTTCTTTTTTAAAAAAAAAAGTAGCTACAGTGGGGAAACCCATTCAGGAACATGGTGTGCAGATTCAGCTCTGTTCCTCCCACCAAGCAGCAGCTAGAAGGAGATGCTGTAGAGCTGCCCTCCTGACTGTGGCTTTGCTGCCTTTTACCTAGCTGATGCAGGGGCAGGGAAGGGCAGAGGCAAGGCCAGGGCTGTGGGGGCTCACTCCCATCTCTGCACCCCTGCAGCTCTGTCCTCGTGCCTGCTCTGACCCGCCCATGTATCATCCAGGGAAGCAGCAGTAATGCTGCAGCTGGGAGAGAAGCTCAATGGAACCACCAAACCACACCAGCTGCTCTTGAGGGCACCAACAGGAGCTTCCCTTGAGGGCTAACAGCAGCTTCAGGTGGGTGATATTTGATGGGAAAGGGCAAGGGTTTTACTCCCTCTTACCCTCGTGGTGCTGTGGTCTAAACCATTGAGCCTCTTGGGCTTGCCAGTCAGAAGGTTGGTGGTTTGAATCCCCGTGATGGGGTGAGCTCCTGTTGCTCTGTCCCAGCTCCTGCCAACCTAGCAGTTTGAAAGCACGTCATAGTGCAAGTAGATAAATAGGCACCGCTGCGGTGGGAAGGTAAACAGTGTTTTTGTGCACTCTGGTTTCTGTCATGGTGTTCCGTGTGCCAGAAATGGTTTAGTCATGCTGGCCACATGACCCAGAAAGCTGTCTGTGGACAGACACCGGCTCTCTTGACCTGAAGTGAGATGAGTGCTGCAACCCCTTTGAATGGACTTAACCATCCAGGGGTCCTTTACCTTTACCTTTTTTTACCACGGTTCTGCCTGTCTTATCCCCCACAGTGTTTAAAAAATGCACAAAAGGAAATGCAATGAAAAGTCTGAAAGTGTAAAAATTAAAAACAGTATGAAAGGTTTTAACTTGGCATCTAATAATAAAAAGAGATGATCCCAGGGAGTCTTTAGGGAGATGATATTCCACAGTGGTGGTACTACTTCCACAGCGTATGTTGTCAATAGTCAATAGTTTCATCACTCAGTGATAATGGAATATTCCACATAGCCACTTTAGAGGATCTCCTTTCCGTGTGATGGTGGGTGCAGGCCATTTAGGCCTGTTGCATTTTTAAAAGTCACCACCAGCCCTATATTGTCCTTTAAAGGTCAAGACAAGTACAGGTGAGCTACAACTGGTATCATGGCTTCTCCCTGAATCCTTCCTCCACCAAAAGGCAGCATTTTACACTGGACATTGTTCCAAACATTGGACATGACAGCACAGAATGAAAAAGAAAGCATCATGGCCTCATCATTTCTGTGCACTCATTCTTAGCATCAGCCCTGGGAATGCCAATCACAGATTTATATTGTCTACCAAACAAGAAAACTCAAAAGCAAAGAGCCATTACTTTATACTAAAGTTAGGTTGTGTGTTATGATGAATTGCATCACAAATGCTACAGCAGAGACACATTCTCTGTTCCTAAGTGGAAGTGAGTTGTTGTAAAACGTTCAGAGGGAATCTAGTTTGGAGGACAGCCAACTTAAAATATCACTACCATTTTTACACAAATGGGGGACACGGACCCCAAAGCACAGTTCTCCCCAGGGCAAAATGTTATGCTGCTGATTTTAAAGGAAACACACCGATAATTCAGGGGCCACTAACTTTATTTCAGTGCATCTATTCTTTCAGACCCTTGAAAATATGTTTGGATAAGCATTTGTGTTGGCAAAAAATATTTCCCCGCTCCCTATATATAGAAGCAGAATTTATTGTTCTAAAACATGTCATAAAACCCCTATTGTATTTCAGTGTCAACACTCTGAAAATACCAATAACCACTTGGAGTTCCAACAGATGTGAATGTGAAAACAATAAACAGATGTTCACTTTTAAATTCTATCTTCTTATAGTAGCTTAAAGATGCAACTATGCACATTTACTTGAAATTAAGGTTTGTAGTCAATTGTCATTTGTTCAGAGTTGAGCCACTGAAATGAATTTGTTGTTGTTGTTTAGTTGTTTAGTCGTGTCCGACTCTTCGTGACCCCATGGACCAGAGCACGCCAGGCACTCCTTTCTTCCACTGCTTCCCGCAGTTTGGTCAAATTCATGCTGGTAGCTTCGAGAACACTGTCCAACCATCTTGTCCTTTGCCGTCCCCTTCTCCTTGTGCCCTCCATCTTTCCCAACATCAGGGTCTTTTCCAGGGAGTCTTCTCTTCTCATGAGGTGGCCAAAGTATTGGAGCCTCAGCTTCATTATCTGTCCTTCCAGTGAGCACTGAGGGCTGATTTCCTTCAGAATAGATAGGTTTCATCTTCTTGCAGTCCATGGGACTCTCAAGAGTCTCCTCCAGCACCATAATTCAAAAGCATCAATTCTTTGGCAATCAGCCTTCTTTATGGTCCAGCTCTCACTTCCATACTTCACTACTGGGGAAACCATAGCTTTTACTAGATGGACCTTTGTTGGCAAGGTGATGTCTCTGCTTTTTAAGATGCTGTCTAGGTTTGTCATCACTTTTCTCCCAAGAAGCAGGGATCTTTTAATTTCATGGCTGCTGTCACCATCTGCAGTGGTCTTTTAATTTCGTGGCTGCTGTCACCATCTGCAGTGATCATGGAGCCCAAGAAAGTAAAATCTCTCACTGCCTCCATTTCTTCCCCTTCTATTAGCCAGGAGGTGATGGGACCAGTGGCCATGATCTTCGTTTTTTGATGTTGAGCTTCAGACCAGATTTTGTGCTCTCCTCTTTCACCCTCATTAAAAGGTTCTTTAATTCCTCCTCACTTTCTGCCATCAAGGTTGTGTCATCTGCATATCTGAGGTTGTTGATATTTCTTCAGTCAATCTTAATTCCTGCTAGGGATTCATCCAGCCCAGCCATTCACATGATGAATTCTGTATATAAGTTAATAAGCAGGGAGACAATATACAGCCTTGTACTCCTTTCCCAATTTTGAACCAATCAGTTGTTCCATATCCAGTTCTAACTGTAGCTTCTTGTCCCACATAGAGATTTCTCAGGAGACAGATGAGGTGATCAGGCACTCCCATTTCTTTAAGAACTTGCCATAGTTTGCTGTGGTTGACACAGTCAAAGTCTTTTGCATAGTCAATGAAGCAGAAGTAGATGTCTTTCTGGAACTCTCTAGCTTTCTCCACAATCCAGCACATGTTTGCAATTTGGTCTCTAGTTTCTCTGCCTCTTCTAAATCCAGCTTGCACTTCTGGGAGTTCTCGGTCCACATACTGCTTGAGCCTTCCTTGTAGAATTTTAAGCATAACCTTGGTAGCGTGTGAATAGCCATGACTAATTTAGATCCATTAATTTCAATGGGTCTACTCTAAGTAAAAATTAGTTGAATACCACCTTAAATCCCTTTGGATTTAGTACAAGTTACTATTCAGTTGGCACGTACGTATAGGATTGCGCTATTAAGTGTTAGAGCAGGATTGGTGGAGGGGGTGTTGAAAAAAGGACAGATTAGAAAAATCAGAGTGTAATTATACTGGGAGAAAATATGTATGTGAAACAATACATTACCTAGGAGACAAATAAAAAATTCATTAACTGCCCAGGGATTAAATTATCTCTCTTTGCAGTGCAGTCAAGCAGTTGAGCACTTGGGGGCAGGCAAAAATAGGAGAAAATGGGGGAGGGAGAGAGAGAGAGATTAGAAAAATCACAAGGAGTGTCAACAGAATGGGGGGATTACTCAAGTGCATTTGGGGGTTCATTGGTAGAAGCAATACTGTCAATATGTTGAAAACAGAGTATAAATTAGAGAAGGAAAAACCTGAGACAATACCCTTACCTAATTTAAGAAAAGAAATGACAGAAAGAAGGCTGATGAAGCTCTTGGGAAGAATCTATGAAGCCAAATCCAAAGAGGTTTGTAGGCTGAGAAGATCAGTAGGTTCAGTTGACGTATTTAGAGTTTCAGGGAGAAGCTAAAGTACATATCTGTAATAATAATAGGGGTTGCTCGTGCGTAAGTTGCCGCCACTCCTGGCTAGATTGCCTGGTTGAACCTTTTCTGTCTGGGCAGCCCTTCACTTCGTGGCTGTTTCAGTTGCTAGCAGAATCTGTCAGTGGGCGTTTCTTAAACCTTTTCCAGCATAAAAGCTGTTTGACGCCAAGTCTCCTCCTACTCTTCCTGCGCGGAAGTCTTCTGCACAGGGAGGGTGTGGGTAGCGGAGGACCCATGCTCTCCCCGCTGGTGTCCGGCGAGGAGTCCTGGAGCCCTCTCGCCAATTCCCCCATCTGCCCCCCTTTATCCCTGGTGTTACGCTGATTTCCTTCCCCCGCTGATGAGCTGCCTCTCTCCCTGCTGGGCCCTTCTCCAGCATCACTTGGGAGCCTTCCCTCCGCCTCTGGCTCCGATGTCAGTTCCCTGACAATATGCAATGGCTCAATCCAGCGCACTGTTAGGAATGTTTGAATCTCACTGAAAAAAAGGGGCTTATGTATGCTTACCTCTGCAGTAAATTGCCCGTGCTATAATGGCATCAGTTTTTTATTTTCTTTTGTCATTTAAAAAAAAATACTCATTCAATTACACTACATTCCTCTACATTTTGAATTTGCATCTCTCTGCGCATTGTCACTCCAACCAAATTCAGCAAGGGAGCCCCTGTTCCTGTGCTACTTAAATCAACGATACTCCTGGCAAAACATCTATGCTGACAATTTACCTTAAGACACCTTTTGTTCCGGTTCCTCTATAACACAAACAGCACAGAACACAGAAAGAAAGGAAATCTCTAGGATCACAGGAGACACCTTTCCTGTTCTATAATAGGATTCCCACTAGGATTCAATACTCTCGAGTGACTATAGTGGTTGCCAAGGCAGAATAAGCTGGTATAAAGAGCTTTTCAGGAGAATGATTGGTGGAACAATTTTACATGGACCTGGAAGTCACATTCTCTTTCCCCTACCTGTAAGATGGGAGTCCCCTGTAGAGGTTTGCTAGTTAGCTGAGGAAAGTGTCAGAGCCATTGAGAGTGCCTGTGAATGAGAGAGAACACCAAGGCATACGACACCCCCCCCCCAAAAAAAAAAAACAACCCCAAACGGGTGTGCATCAAAAGTTTAAATATGCAGCCATCAGGCTAACAGCAGCAGCAGCAGCAGCTCACCTTCAGCTATTAGGCCTCTAGTCTTTACACCATGGTTCAGGTAGGCACCATGACTCCCTCAGAACCTTTGGCACCTGCCAAGGCCCCCTGCCCATCCCATTTTTATTTTTATTTAAATTGAGTTCTGAGGGTGCATGTAATTTGGCTGAGGGATGCATGGTTGGGGTGTAGTTTACATTTTTTAATCAATTTTTAGAGGTGTAAGAACCTTTCCTGGGTTTTTTTTGGGGGGGAGGTTATCAGTATCAACAATTTCTACTTTTGTGAAAAGGGTTTTTTGTGGTGCCCACCTGCAGCTTAGACTTGCGACTCCTCCAGCTCTCTGAACAAGGAAGAAAAAGAAGTAGGAATTCAAATCAAAATTATACTAATAACAACCTGAGCATATGCAATTATGGCTTCTCTCAGTATGTCTTCTTAAGCAGCTCAGACTGAGTGAAGAAACTACATATACTCTTAAGGGACTGGTTGACTGTAAAAAGATTTGACTAGACTCGTTCATGCTGTCTGAGTGATTAAAATTATCCAGATGGATCTGCAAAAGACTAAGGTCATATAATTGCTTCTCCTTTAAGAAATACATTCTTTCTTGAGGGTGTGCGCACATTCATTTTCTCTCTAACTCTCATTCTCTCACACATGCGTGTGTGCGTACACACACACACAAACCCATAAAGAAGCCTAGATCTTTGGATTTCCATCTGGATCCCAAAGCAAAACTGGCTTAAAATACAGCTGTTGCCTTTTTACCAATAACATGTGGTATTACTATATTTCCTGTCATATTTTTACACTTCGTAAAAGCATAAGCCTTTTTATGAGCAACAGGCCCAATAAATTTTGTTTCTAATGCTTTACGTTATGTTTTTTAATCTTCTTTCATCATCTGTGGCTATGTGTTATATTAACCACAGATGCAACCGAAAGAAACAAAAGGGAAGAAATTAATTAGAAGCATTTTCGATATAATTATAGTGCCTTTTCAAATGTAAGATGAAAGAGCTTTTCCATGTAAAAACCGAGTGTTTTGTATAAATAATCTGGTAAATGGCCACTTGTGCTGCTGTTCCAGAAATGCTTGTGCAAGCGCTAGTGGAATTGTCCACTCATGCTTCAGACATGTATAAACTCTTGCTGCAGCAGATCTTGTCTGGGTTTACCTTTCGCATTTTACCTCAGAGATAGGAAACTGGGTGAGATGTAAGCCTTGGGCCTCCACATCTGGATTCCTTGGCCCACTCTTCCCTTGCTGCAATTGGATCTGAACAAAATCCTTCCATTGGAGCCAGTGTAATACTCCCCTCCCCCTTTACAAACCCACACATGCAAGCCTATTTGTGGCTTGGGAACCTTGGCTGGAGAGCCTGTGGCTGGGGACTGAAGGACTGATTTCCCCTTCCCCCACACCCCAATTATCACCACCACCCTATTGCTCTCCAGCACGTAGAGGGTGAAGGTCTGAAGCAAGGAGTGTCTAATTGTGAAGGCTCCACGTGTGATTTTGAATCCCAGTTATGCATCTTTCTAAATCCAAATCCACAAGTTGGAGGGCAATGGGGTTAGTGATGGGTGGCAGAGTTAGCATGCTTATCCCTGATATCTCTTCTCACTTGTGCAAGCAGAAGGCTGATTTAGTCCACAATCCATTCACTCAATAATCTGAAGTCTCCCACTGTTGTGCCTTCTTCTAATAAAATTAGCTCTCTGTCTGCCTCCTTCCTCCAGGTCATTTAAAAAGGGGGGAGGAGGCGGTAAACTAGGTTACTGAAGGAGAGAATCTACAAAGATTGGCTCCTTATCATTTCTGTCTTTTGGCAGTTCCTTGTGAATTTCCACTTCACATACCAAGGAAAACGTCAAAAGCAATTACGGTTTGTTTCTTGTATGGGATTTTGTACGAAAGTGAAGTCTAAACCTCCAGAAATAATGTGATGATATTTTTAGCCTCATCCAGTAGTAATTCTGCTCTTTGGCACCCTCACCCCAAATCATTATAACAAACCTTGATGTTTTGCAGCATTTCCATATTCTTCTGTTTTTCCTTAATTGCACATTTCAACAATTTGTATTTGCATTGATTTTCATCAGGTGTGCAGGTGAATGCACTGGATTGCTGCTTTTAAATGCACAGATTTGTATTAGATTGTACAACTCAGCTAGACTGGTAAAGAAAAAGCGATTTATAGACATTGTATGTGTGGTATAACATTGTACTACCAGATGGCGATGTGGAGTCCCGTTTTTCTCTACCAGTTTTCCCTGTTTAAATTTACATTACTTTAAACTGATAGCTTCTTTGATGTGTCAAGATCCAGCCTGTGTCCATTTCAACACAATCCCTTGTTCTGTTGTGCAAGGCTGATTAGGTGAATTATGGCATTATTTATTCAAATGAATATTTATAAATTGTACTTTTGTTTGAAATGCCACAAGTTGGCATTACAGCCCAACCATTCCCCCGGGAAACTCAATTTTAAAATTTCAAAGGAGTAAAAGCTGGTCCACGAAGAATCTCAGGTGTGAAAGGCCTGTCTGAATGATACAATTTTAGGAGACATCTAAACACAAGAAAGAGTGACTCCTGCAAGGAGTGTCAAAGGTTAAGGCCAGCCACACTAATAGCTCAGTCCCTGGTAAGAGCTGCCCTATCACAAGACGTCAATATTCCTAATGCTAACCATGCCTACCCAAATGTAAGCTCCATTGAGTTCAGTGGGGCTTATTTACAGGTAAGCAGAGACATCACCTTGCCAACAAAGGTCCGTATAATTAAAGCTATGGTTTTCCCAGTAGTGATGTATGGAAGTGAGAGCTGGACCATAAAGAAGGCTGATCGCCGAAGAATTCGTGCTTTTGAATTATGGTGCTGGAGGAGACTCTTGAGAGTCCCATGGACTGCAAGAAGATCAAACCTATCCATTCTGAAGGAAATCAGCCCTGAGTGCTCACTGGAAGGACAGATCCTGAAGCTTAGGCTCCAATACTTTGGCTACATCATGAGAAGAGAAGACTCCCTGGAAAAGACCCTGATGTTGGGAAAGATGGAGGGCACAAGGAGAAGGGGACGACAGAGGACGAGATGGTTGGACAGTGTTCTTGAAGCTACTAACATGAGTTTGACCAAACTGCGGGAGGCAGTGGAAGACAGGAGTGCCTGGCGTGCTCTGGTTCATGGGGTCACGAAGAGTTGGACACTACTAAATGACTAAACAACAACAAGAAGAAAAGTTAGGATTCCAGCCTTAGTTTGCAAACATCTGATTGTTTAAATGATTCATTGCATATTAACAGAAACCTCAGTTTATCTTCAATTTTGTGATAGAAAAGAAACTCTGCAATAACTTGCTATATAACAAATAATAGCAACCCATCTCCTGGGATCAGAATGCTTCAAAATGCAGACTTGATGTTGTATGCTTGAATGGCCACACCAGTTAAAACAACCTCACTGCATATCCACAACAACAGTGTCAGGGCAAAAGCGACACCTAGGAAAAAATCTCCCTATTGTGCTAATTTGGCTCAAGGAAGGTGTTTTTGACATGAAGGAACAAAACATGATTGCATTCTTCTGTACCTCAAAGATCCCAGGAGGGATTGTGCCACATGATGTTTTTGAATGTGTAATTTATTTCTTATAGTTTTATAGTTACTTTGCTTTATAGTTAAAGCTCATCTTAGACAGAAAGTATTTCTACCTGTCCTGTTGTAAAGGGTATAAGGGTATCAAAATATACTGTGCTGCAACATGACATGAAGGATCAAACTTAAGTTTGCTACTTTCCAGCTAGGGTTGCAAGAATCTGTCGATTGCAGTTCCCCCTGGTTCTCATTTTTCCAATCTTAAATTCAGTTCCCCACATTTTGCAGAAATTTGTGATTTTTAAAAAAAACAACACATGAAAATTCATAAGCATTTTAGTGTGAATTTCCCCTAAACACATTTTATATACCATTTTGACTCAAGTACACATTTTTGCAAGCATTTCCCCCTAATTCAATTCATTTTTTGTTTGTTTGTTTCACTAATATCTTTATTCCATGTACTTTTTACCTTAATATCTGCATTTTTGTAAGCATGGTTTGGTTAGAGAACTGCATTGCAAAATTCAGCTAAGGATAACTGTTTTGGTTCACATTTTGTTTTGGAAAATGAAGATGTGATAGTTTCAGCTCTAAGTGCATACTGAATCAAATTTATTCTCCATCCTTTGTTGAAAGAAATCTTGTCTGAAATCCTGGGAGCCACTTTTCTCCACCAGAGGTGGGAAACAGGGCAGGAATCTCGACCCCTAGTTGTTTCACATACATAACCCCATGAGCCAACTTTGACAGGTGGGTGGGGCAATCCATACTGACACCAGGTGATTGGCACATGTGTCAGAAAGGTTAGTGTAACCACCAATCAGCTGAATCTAAAATGCTTCTTCTAAATGGATAAAGTGAGCCAACTCCCCAGTGGGGAGCTCACTCAAAGCTTTTCCTTTTTCCTTTGTGGCTGCATCTTTTATCTGATGTTGCGCTGCCACCCCTGACCTGAAACCTGGGGCCTGCACCTTCTCTTGCCTCTCCTTGATCTGTGCACGAAGTTTAAGAAGAAGCAAAAAAATCACTTTCAGCTGATCATATGCCCCAGGAAAACCTTTTATCCTTTTGAAATGTGCTCCTAAGTTCTTCACAGAAGCTGGAAACTTCCTTCCTTTGTAAGAGTCACTCTCAGAATGAAAACATATTACAGAACCTCTGTGAACTATATTAGCACTATTGTCCAACATGTGGGAGTCAACCTTTTTAAAAAAGAAAAGCATTTTGAATTGTTCTAAACTGTAATCACCTCAACTGTTTGAATTTACATTTCTAAAGCAAATAATGAACGAGCTGGATTTGCTCTTGTCATGTGTGACAGCGTTTAAACTAGAGGTTAATTCTTTGGAATGAATTCCCAGTACTGCCAAACATTTCAAATTAATGGATTTTTAGGGTGGGTGAGATATTCAATGTGTTTTAAATTAGGAGATTCTTCCACCAATTCGTATTAAAATTTCATTATATATAACAATGGGAAATAACCAAGAGAAAATAGTAAACACACATTATTAATAAATGTGATTTGACAGAAAACACCATAAAATTGTTGATTTTTTAAATAAAAATTCTGAGTACATAATTCATCGCCTAATGTTTTCATTGTGTTGTGTACATGCAACCTGTTAGCAATGGCATTCCCTAAGTTTAAAACCACTCATCTACTTATCAGAATCCTGTTGTTATTCAGGAACCACCTTGTTCTAGGTATCCCTGCCCGACAATTGCACTCCTCAGAGCGGGCATTGTTGAGATAATCACAGGCCCCAGAGGTATGCTTTATTATGTGCTATAAATTGGGATTTTAGCGTTGCAGCTCCAGCCCTCTGGAATCACTTATCAACTGACATTTCAGTAACCATTAAAGACATTTATGTTTAAGAAGGTGTTTCCTGAAGTGTGACCCAGTTATCTTATAGAATATTAATTGCACAGCTGTAGAATTTGTTTTATTGTTTTTGATTTATCGAGTAATCTTTTATATTTTATCTTGTTTATACCACTTTGGTGGCTTTTGGTTGTGAAGTGGTTTATAGACATGCAAATAATAAATAAATACATACATAAATACATAAATCCCCTCCCACACACATATATCATGTCCCTGATGTCCTGCCTGGCTGCTTTTCACACACTGGTGCCAAAAGGTCTGGAAACCTGCTCTGCGTACATAGGCTCCGCACACAAATAGTCTGAAGTGACTGAAAAATTAAATAGACATTTGTTTTAATGTAATAGCAACCAATGTGAAAAACAAAGGTGGGCACTTTGGTTTTCATGTTGGTCTTCTTTTGTCACATCCTTTGTATGTCAAGCATGCCTGAAAGTTGCCAGGCATTATCCGCTCAGGGAATAAGATGAAGTGTGCAAATGTCACGCCGTTTGGATGAAAATGCCAGCATTACAGAGAATAGACAACCAGACGAGTCTCCCTCCTGGATGGATTTATAATGGTGCAAATGGTTCAGTTGCACCAGGGCCAATGCCTGCTAAGGGGCCAGACTCTGAGCTTTCATTTTAAGAAAAGGAAGCAGACTTCTTAGGAATTTCTGTCGGTTAAACCAGCCTGGCTATTCTTGAACATTGGTAACAACAACATCCAAGTCCATCCAAGGTCCAGTCCCAGGGAAGCAGTAGTTCCAACAAGGGCTCAGTCTCAGTCAAGAGGCACTCCAGGTCAGAAGAAGTTCCAGCAGAAGTCAGGTTAAGGAGTACGCCAAACTCCAAGTAAACACACACTTGGGTTCAAATGTGACACATTGTTCCAGCTAGTTCCTCAGTCTTGGAATTAGGTTTTTAAGCCAGAGCTGCCAAAACCCCACACTGGCCTCAGTTGCAGCTTCCCAGATATTTCTGCAGAATGTCCTCCTCATTAGGAGGGCCGTACTCCCAAATGGGACGCAGGTGGCGCTGTGGGTTAAACCACAGAGCCTAGGACTTGCTGATCAGAAGGTTGGCAGTTCGAATCCCCACGATGGGGTGAGCTCCCGTTGCTCGGTCCCAGCGCCTGCCAACCTAGCAGTTCGAAAGCACCTCAAAGTGCAAGTAGATAAATAGGTACCGCTCCAGTGGGAAGGTGAACAGCGTTTCCGTGCGCTGCTCTGGTTTACCAGAAGTGGCTTAGTCATGCTGGCCACATGACCCAGAAGCTGTACACCGGCTCCCTCGGCCAATACAGTGGTACCTCAGGTTAAATACTTAATTCGTTCCAGAGGTCCGTACTTAACCTGAAGCACCACTTTAGCTAATGGGGCCTCCTGCTGCTGCCGTGCCGCCGGACCACAGTTTCTGTTCTCATCCTGAAGCAAAGTTCTTAACCTGAAGCAATATTTCTGGGTTAGCGGAGTCTGTAACCTGAAGCGTATGTAACCTGAAGCGTATGTAACCGGACGTACCACTGTAAAGCGAGATGAGCGCCGCAACCCCAGAGTCGGTCACGACTGGACCTAATGGTCAGGGGTCGCCTTTACCTTTACTCCCAAATAATCTTTTATTCATGAAGAGTCCACTTCTGCAACTGAACACTCCTCCTGACTGTGAGAGTCTCGACCTGCCTCTCGAGGTGCTGTTGTTCCCAGAGGCATGTGTTGTTCTACCTCTGCTTCAGAGGCCAAGTTCCCCTTCTGTGGGGAGGGAACCCTGCCAGTCTCCCCCGGCTGATGTTCTGTTTCCAAATTTCTGCTGGAGCCTTATTCTGGTCCACCAGATCCTCTTCAGAAGAGGAGTCACCTGGTGGGGAAAAACAGCAGAGAGTTGATGACTGACCCAAATTTGGAAGTGAGCAAAATCAATTAGAAGTTAGTTTAAAATAGGAAACTGCACATGCTTAAATCATTTTCTTTTTTGTTTTCTTAAGGTTGCCAACATGTTTCTGGTTTGTAATTTGGTTAAGAGTTGTACAACTGCACATGCTCAGAATATTCAGTGTTTTGTTTTTTAGCTTATGAAATAATAAATATGTTCATTTGTAAGATATCACAAGTTATATTTACTGGTATCTTATTTTCTGCATACCCTTTTTTTGAGGGGGGGTCCTATTTTGTGAATTGTACTGGAGACCCCGGTCTCCTTAATCTGACACTGGTCTCCCTTGAAATCGAAGTGGAAATGAAGGCCTGCCAAAAAAACATATTGGTAACATGTTTCATTGTTCTGTATGGGACAATGACAATAAAGATTATCGTATCGTAAATAGAATGATAGAATAAAACAAATGCACTGAACACTTATAATCCCTATTGCACAACCTTATGACTATCCATGCTACCTTAAAGCCTTTTAACTGCAGGTACCTTGAAATGAATCTGAGACTTTCTACCTGTTGGACTTTCTCTGACAGCTTTGAAACCCTAAAATGAAATTGTAAACTGATTGGTGGTTTTTAAGCATTAGAGAAAGGCAGTGTCCTTCTGAGTACCAGTTAGTGGAAACCACAAGAGCAGAGAGTGCTCTAATAAAGACTCCTGTCAGTAAACACTGCTTAGACTCTTGGGCTTTGGGTCTGGCTCAGACAAAATTCTTCAAGAGCACTGCACATGCTGCTCCTTGACACTACCTGGGGCATTGTCTAGTCTTTCCTTTTGCAGGGGTCTGAAATATCTTAGATGGGGGTGAAAGTTGTTTTAATTGGGAGAGAGAGAACAAACCTGGAATTTTTTTTAAAAAAGCTAACTTCAACACATTTGTAATAAATTTTTCTTCCATAAAGCTGTTTAATGGAGCATATCATTTGTTTTTTAACCAGCGGGTCTCTCTCTCCCTCCCGCCCCCCCCCCTTGTTTAGTTTGGTTTCTTCAAAATACAGTGTGTCCTCCAGGGGCTGCTGACAATCTCCCATTTCTCCCAACACCAGAGAAAGCTAAAGGCACTGAGCAGCCGAGAGAGCCCCACAAACTGGTTTCATTGCTTTCTCTCCTGCAGGCAGATTCTGTCAGTCTCCCTGTCTGTCTATCTGCCAGTCCATCCATATGGGAATAATCTCCAGTCATTAATAATCTAAGTATCAGGACTTCATCAGATATAATAGTACCAGAAAGCCCTGGGAAAACTTTTGTGGAGTGAGCCAGCATGACCAAACAGCAGTATGTTGCAGGCTTTATATAGCCTGTTGTGAAATGTTTGCAAGAAACTTTGAGGATAAAGTCCCTCACATACATCCTGGCTTGGACTCTCTGTTCAATGCAATGTCATTGTCAGAGGTGTCCAGAGCAATATCTGGTCCAGCTATGTTGGAACATTTCCAGCTATTGATGTCTGAAGATTGGATTTGATCAAGCTCCTTGTTCCCATCAACTATTCTTATGCTCAACCCTTGGCCCCATGGCTTATTAAACTGTACAGGGAAAAGATAGCTGATTGGGTCCAAGAGGCTGTAAATACCCTGTTGATAGATGCAGCAATCCCAGCTTCTGGGGGGGGGGAGTATTCATTTCACTGGTCTTGGAGAAACTTGTTTTGGACCTGAGAGACGTCAATAATTTCAGGTTGGTGGTCAACACCTGCTTTTGAGCAAGGTGCTCAAGAGAATACTAGCTGGCCAACTCCAGCTGCTCCTAGATGAACTTCCTTTTTAGATTCAGTTCAGTTGGGCTTCAGACCTTGTTCTGTAGCAGATATCACCGTGGCCTCTCTGTGAGATAACTACTGCTGAAAGAGATGAGGGGAGTATGACGCTGTTGATTATCTGAGCTGATGGCAGTTTTCAATACCATTGACCATGGTGTTCTCCTGGAGGTTATCTAAGCTAGGTGTTGTAGGCAGTGACACTACTTGGAGATGGCTCCACTCCTCCTTGGATGACTGATTCCAAAGGATCACTTCTCAAACCCTTCATAACTGTGCTTTAGGGTCCCAAATGATTCTGTTCTTTACTCCATACTGTTAAGATTCTTTTTTATGGCATTTCACAAATTCACATCTACTCATTAGTAAAATGCTACACATACAAAATTTGTATGCCATGATGCGCGTGATCACATGTACCAAGATTGCTTCCCCCTCCTGCCCTGGCAACATTTTAGCAAGGCATGCTAAAATATATGCCTTTTGGTACTCTAAAGGTACAGAAAAGATTCAAATTAGCCCAAAGAACTGAAAGCTGTAGGAAGCTGCATATACTCCAGTTCCAGAACTATTGAGACATGGTCCAAAATCCAAGACAAGTAAAAACACAGGGCATAACAAATGCGCAAGAAGATAAAGTAACAGAACCATGGCAGTTCACTCATCCCTAGTTGGAAGTCATCAAGGATAGACAAAAGAAACCCGCTGCCACAGGCTCAGACTTGTACAAATAGGTGTTATTTGTACAGAACGCTTTTAGCGTCATCTGACAGCTCCTTACAGAGTACCCAGTGAGAGGGAAGAATATATCTATATCCCCCAAAGTCCTTTTATAGTTATGCATGCATTTGGCAGAGAGAACAGTTTGACTGAAGCTATAAAATCTAGCATTTGAGCTTATATTTCTCCCACTGACTGCCAAACATTCTTCATTCCTTTCAGTTCACTCTAACAAACTAAACAAGAAACCAAAGGAGAGCCACAAGTTTGTCTTTGGCTAGAAGGGAGACTGAAGGAGTACAATTGCCGGCCGGGGGGGGGACACCCCCGGTTGAGTTACTGTGAGCTAAAAGAACTTCCTTCACAAAAAGAAACAAGATGTCCTAGCAAGTATAACTCTAATCCAGTAGCAGGAATATATCATAAGCAGGTTGCCTCCCGTTTCTATCTACTGGCTGCCACTGCTAAGGCCATCAGAGGGAGGAGCATCAGCACTCCTGCACCATGCCTGGGTACAGCTGCAGTGGAAAGTTCCTGTTCTCCATATGACATTAGTAGGGGCCGACACCCCTGCTTGCTTTGGTCACCACCCTGACCCCTACCTACCCCTCCAAATAATTAGTTTGTTCTGTTTTAATGGTTTTTTACATCTGATTGCATATATGTTGTTGTATACTTCCCCGAGAGGTCAGTGTATGTTAGGCAGCAGAGGAGCCAACCCCCACAACAGCTTGCCAGGAATGGACAAGACAAGGAAAAGGCCTTACCATCTGCTTTGTATTCAATAGTCACACAGAGAGGCTTGGGAATGCAGCCTCTTGGAATGATTGTGTTGTCCTGAGTGACTCTCCACCCACTCTGTCTCTTCCTCATGCATCATCACTATGGGTGCTGAGAAGGGCCCTCTACCTTTGAGCTCTTTGCTCTCCTACTTTTAAGGCTCGCTGGATTCTGGGAGGGGGAGTCTGGAATGCTTTCTAAAGACACTGTGTCCACCAGCTGTTGCCCCCCTAGTGCTTCTTCCTCCTCTCCCATTATCTCCCAGCTTTCCCCCTCATCTTCCTCTGAGCTGTGATCTCCCTCAAACCCCTGTTGTAATTCTGAACTGTCTTCTTCTTCTCTGGAAGGGTCAGGCTGGGGAGGCGTTCTCCACCATTCCTCCTCTGCCCAGTCCCTGACAGTATATAAATAAACAGCCATTGGGGGAAGAAAAACAACAACAGCAACCCTTGAGGACCCCTAGTGAGAAACAACCCAAAGCATATTAAATCTCAGAGTCTTTAGTGTCTCTGTTTCAAAAAGAATGATTTGCCCATTTGTCTTTGAGGGCCAGAAGGATCCATCTCAACAAAAAACATCTTGTTCTTCCCTCAAGTGACCTGAATATTTCCTGAGTAAAACAAAACAAAACAAAACAAAACAAAATGTTCAGTGGCTGCAGCAAATTGAAACCACAGTCATCCAATTTTCATAAAACCATCTGAACCTCTTAATTAAGGAATGCATGTTCTCAAGCTTTGTCTTGCCGATACCGGCTTGCAGAAAGGAGCGGACTCCCAGTTCCCCACATTCCTTTACTGCCTAATACAGCAGCTAAACAAACAGTGTGTGTCACATTACTGTAACATTAACTTTATTCTAGGGCTGAGCTGAAATTGTTCAGTAAATAATCTTCTGATCATTTAAAAAATATTTTAAAGGTCTAAACTAGCTAAACTTCTGGAGAATCTCAGTTCTCCCTTGGAGAATATTCAGTGAAATGGCACCCTCAGTTTCACCACCCATGAATTTTGGGCAAAAGCTGATCATTGTGGGTCAACGTTTAACACTGTCTAATATTATTTATTATCATTGCAAGAAAACCATGGGCTCTTCGTCTTGCAATCCTCCTCTTTTAGCCCATTGCTTTTTTAAGCCACCAAATATTAACTAAGAAGAGAGCTTTATTCAGCATCGAGTGAGCCAATCATTTCTCATAAGGATACTTTCTGGAGGAAATGTTTGAAAGAATTTCACCTCCCACTGCTGAAAATATTTAGCATGATGCCCCCGCCCTGCTGCTTCCAATTTTGCCACCACCCACAGATTGTGTGGAGAATTTTAGAAGGCTATTTTCACTCAGCCCTGTTTTATTTTTTTCCTTTCTGTCTCCTACACCAAATCTTCAGCTAACTGAAGGCAGCTATGTGCAGATGGGAGGAATGGTAGCAATATTGGCTGGATGTGTGGGAAGTGGAAAGAGAATAACTGAATTCTGCAAATATTCTTGCTTCTTTTGGAGAATGATGTAGGTGAAGGAAGGGCTTAGATATATGTACTCCATCATTAAGAGGAGTGTGTGTGTGTGTGTGTGTGTGTGTGTGAATGTTTGTAGCAGAGCCATTCCTTGATCCAAAATGTTTGAGTTATGTCAGTCTGTTCCAAAACTTACATTAGAATGAGAACATTCTAGGAGGAACAAAGTATATGCAGAGTTAGAACCTGAATGTTAAATTAGACATCTACTAAGCCTATTCCAGCTGATCATTACAAGAACTCTGTAGCAAAGAACTAATGAATGCCTTTGCATGTTTGGTTTGTTTGTTTTGTCCTCCCTCCCAAACCCTTCTCCTTTTGTGCAAGCTTCAGGACAGAGATGGCCTTATTACCGACTTTTGCAAGACACTCTGGGAGCAGTGGTGGAGCTTCAAGCTCAGGCAGGGCGGAGAGTAGGCGGGGGCATGGGGCGCCGCCCACAGGGGCATGACACGCGTCCCGGGGGCATGGTGCGCTGCCTATGGGAGTGTGGCACCCAGCACGGGGGGGGCAGCCGCAATGGCACCCCACCGGGATCGTGCCACTGGGGGGGTGCTTCCCCCGCACCCCTGTTCCTCCGCCAGTGTCTGGGAGACCCTTTCCCCCCCTTTGGCTGAAGAGTGGGGTAAAAAGGTAAAGGTACCCCTGCCCGAACGGGCCAGTCTTGACAGACTCTGGGGTTTGTGCGCCCATCTCACATTTATTGGCCGGGGGCCAGCGCTGTCCGGGGACACTTCCGGGTCACGTGGCCAGCGTGACAACGCTGCTCTGGCGAGCCAGAGCCGCACACGGAACGCCGTTTACCTTCCCGCTGGTAAGCGGTACCTATTTATCTACTTGCCCCCGGGGGTGCTTTCGAACTGCTAGGTGGGCAGGCGCTGGGACCGAGCAGCGGGAGCGCACCCCGCCACGGGGATTCGAACCGCCGACCTTTCGATCGGCAAGCCCTAGGCGTTGAGGCTTTAGCCCACAGCGCCACCCGCGTCCCGCGGTAAATAACTATTAAATGGTAAATAACTATTCTTCATCCAGATTCCTGTTCCTAAGAGTTCCAGGCATAAGTTTGTTTCAAGCATTTTTTTCTTTGTTCCTTTTTGCTGATACTAAACAGAATTGAACTTTAGTGATCTGCATCAGAACACTTTTATAGATCCATGCATTGGGCAACCGGATAAACAACAGCAGTAATAGAACCAAACATTTGCTTTGAAATTTGGTCTAATAAATCACTAGATGTGAAATACTTTAAACACTTGAAATGTGCTACATAAATCTAAAGTTTAAACTTACTGGCAGTCAGCACATGTTGTGCAATCTAGAAGGGAAGATTAAAGGTGCAATCCTATAACCACTTGTCTGGGAGTAAGTCCTGTTAAACAAAGTGCTGCTTCCTTTTGAGTACAGACATATAGCCTTGCAGTATAAGGCATAATATTCTATCCAATGCAGGAAAATAGTATGCTTTCACATCAGAAAAATGCATATATACCTGGACTCATTGATACTAGGTTGGATGACTTCATCAAGAAAACAATTTTCTGAGATGTGTGAGTGGTAAATTGACTATATGTGGATCAAATAAAGGGCACAATCCAGTAAAAGTTAAGCACTATGTTTCATTGATTTCAATTGAGGAAGAGTTAACTAGGAGCCCAGAATCTATATTCCCAAGATCTAATGGAATTATTTTCTTTTTACATTATACAGTGTGAACAGGCTGTGGAATTTTATAGCTGTTTCAGTGTCAAGAACATGAGATTTATCTTACTTAAAAAGTAATTACCACATCAGTAACATGGTAATTATTAGAACAAGCAAGGGTAATGATAATGCCTACAGTTTCAATTCTCAGCCCTCTGCAGTAATATTTTTATAACCTGGGTCTATAGGGCTATTTATTGTACTGGTAACAAATACTGTAATAAAAAGTGAAAGCTTGAATACAAGTAGAAGTATATATGTTCTCTGTCTTAATTGTGTTGACATGAAGTTGAGATTATTTTCTGTGGTAAATTGTTTGGAGTAGATTCTAGCCATATGAGAGAATCTGGTCAAGACATTTTACCCTCTTTATTTACACAATGGGATTTAGGGGACCTTGACTGTTTTTATGTCCCCTTGGAATCTATGGGTCTACAGTGCACAACTTTGCCTAATTACCGGTAATTTCAGTGGGCCCTTTTCAGCCATTGTGATATTAAAATATTTAAAGGGGGGAAATGACTTTGGGAAGATCCACACCACAGGCATTAACTAATACAGGGGAGATTCCCTTTCTGCAGAGAATACTACGAGCTGCAATTCAGGGAGCGGGGGACTATAAATCTCTAACAGTGTCTTACTAAACTACATGATTTGGCAGTAAATATGACAGTTATAGTGGTGGAAAAGGAGAGATGGGCTAAGGAGCTCATTCTTTCCCATTTTAGTCTCACTGGCCTTTAATCATCAATCCATTGGGTGCTGTTCTGTCCCGTTTTGTCCCATTCTATGTTTGTTTGTGGGCATCCCTGTGCCTTGGTGTCTGGTTCATGCCCCCTCAAAATTGTGTATCCAGGGCTATGCCCCCACACGCTATGCCCCTGGGGATGTGGCTTTCTGGCAAGTAGGGTGCAGCTAGAGAGGTTTACCCTACCTGCAAGTCATAGGAACATAGGAAGCTGCTTTCTACCAAGTTAGATCCTTGGTCCATCTAGCTCAGTATTGTCTACACCAGGCATAGGCAAACTCCACCCTCCAGATGTTTTTGGGACTACAACTCCCATCATCCCTGACCACTGGTCCTCTTAGCTAGGGATGATGGGAGTTGTAGTCCCAAAACATCTGCAGGGCTGAGTTTGCCTATGCCTGGTCTACACTGGTTGGTAGTGACTTTTCAGTGTTTCAGACAGGCATCTCTCATACTTGAACCTGGGACCTGCTAGTTGGAACCACTAAGCTACAGCCCTTCTCCAGTCAGTGTCTCATGCCAGTGTTAGTGCCACTGCAACTAAAGCCTTCCGGAAGAGAATCATATAAGCTTGTAGCTGGGCTCTGAAGATCTATCTCAATTCACTTTTCAACTGTTGCCAGAGCCTTTAGTAATGGCTGTCATCTTTCCTCAAACTGTCCCTCACTGAGCAGCTGGGAAGAGACATAACGCCATTTGGAAAGAGATAAAAGAGGAACAAAAACACAGCTGCAAGCTCCGGTTCTCTCACATGGTGCCACAAAGACTCAGAACTGCAGTAAAGTTTAAAGCATTTCCTGACTGTGCAGCTTCCAAAGCATGATGCATTGCACAAAGTGTGAACCCAAGAAGCAAAACTTACTGTGTAAGGCCCATCTGAATTGGTCAAAAGGGTTTTCAGATGAATGTCATCGCAGACTAACGCTTTGCAGTTCAAGAAAGACTATGCATGAATTATCTTGAGAGCACATCATTGTATGCAACGCAATGTGCTCTCCTCAGGCCTCTGACAGCTCTCTCTTATAGCTATCCATCAGCCTGATTCTTTCCAAGCCCCTGGTGTGCAGCATATGTGCAATTCTCTGAGGTGCAACCTCTGCACCTGGGGGCAGGGGAACAGCAGGGTGTTTGGTGCAGGAGAGGCCCAAACAAGAATAGCCGAGTACATCGCCTTGTACTTCACTGAGCCCTGAGAGATCTCTGTAAACTCTATAGAGAATTCCCTCCATGTAAACAAAACTGCAAACTTGCATACCCTCCAACATTTCTATGAACAACAACAACAACAACCCATCTGATGGGTTGCCCCAACCACTCTGGGTGGCTTCCAACATATACAAAACATAGTAAGACATTAATCATATAAAAACTTCCCTATACAGGTCTGCCTTCAAAGGTCTTCTAAAGGTTGTGTCTTGTCTTATCTGCTTGGCTCAGAGGTCACATAACTTCATACCTTCATACCTTCCAAAAATTTCCCAGGACGTCCTACCATACCCTCCAACATTTATCCAATGAGGGATGTCCTAAAGAAAACCTAGCTGTCTGGTACTGCCACAAAATGCTCATTCTGCAATTCTGGACCATGCAGATATATCTACTATAACAAAATATAAATGTGGTAAATATATTAAAATATGCCAGAATACTATCTTTTGAGGCTCATTTATTTGATATATGTTGATTAACTGTGTTTTTTGAGCCTTCATTGTTCAAGCTAGCAGAATATGTATATTTTGAATTGCAAATGAGACCATCATAAGTCATAATCAAGAGTGGACCATTAAGTCCATTGATTTCAATGAATCTGCTCCGGCTATGGCTTAATCAGATGCAGCCCACTGTGAGGGAACTGTAGATATAAGCAAATGGCAAAGAAATTAGTTTCTCAGAAAAAGAAAAAGAAATACTGTATAGAATGCAAGATTTAGTATGACCCATTTTGCAGAAACAAACACATAAAACACCAGAATCACTAGCCAGCTTCTAACAACAGCACAAAACTAAAAATGTAAACAATATATGCAGTATATACAAATTATTTCCAAATTAAGTTGCTGGCATAGAAATAAGATATTTATTTATTTATTTATTTATTTATAAAACTTGAGTTAATTTGTTCAGTTTTATTGATATTTCTCAACATGAGGTTAGGATTTATTTATTTATTTATTTGCAATTTTTCCATGGTTACAATATGGAACAATATGGAACACTGTACAATACACATAAGCTGAACTTAACCTTCTCTAAGCTAACTGGCAACGTTGCTCTTCAGGCTCTATTCATCTTAAATATACAGCAACATTTATCAGTATGGGGGGGGGTCCGTGTGCAAAGGGGACTGCAGAATAGGAGAGAGAAGGATGCATGGAAATGGGGGTGATCTGAGTGCAAGGGAGAGTTGAAAAAAGGAGAGAGGGTGAAGGGGGTAACTGTGATAACTGTGTGCAAAGGGGGCTGCAGTGCACAATAGGAGAGAGGATAAGGCATTGAACAAGGGTGATCTTTTGTGCAAGAAAGAGCCGAGGAAAAAAAATGCCTCAACTGTTTAAAATTCTAGTTCCATTTTCTATCATCTGGGGGTGATAAAGTTGGAGGCTGGATCTTCAGTCAGCCTCTCAGCATGATGTTGCAGTATGCAAAGTATAACCCTAGGAGGAAAACGACCATATACGCTATAAGCAGCAACAGACACTTTCGCTGAAGCAAAAGTGGAAAATGCAGCTTCTTCCTAGCAAAGAAAAGATGATGTTTTGTGGATGATAAAAAAAATACCCCAACTAAATAAACGACTTGAAATTATAAATACGTCTAGAACTCTAGATAATAACATTACTGTTATTTGGTGGAAGACAATTATCCTTTAATAGGTCATATGTTGGGCTGCATTTGAAGGCTGTTTGGAAACTGCAGCTGGTGCAGAATTTGGCAGTCAGATTGTTGATCGGGGTCAGATGATCAGAACCTATAACGCCAATTGTGGCATGACTGCACTGGATACCAATTAGTCTCCAGGCTCAGGTCAAAGAGTTGAATTGGGCCTATAAAGCCTTAAGCTGCTCAGGAACCCTGTACCTCAAGGACCACCTCTCTCCACATGAACCAGCCTGGATCCTGTGTTCTTCATCTGAGGCCCTTCTTCATCCACCCACTCCATGAGAGGTTTGGAGGGTGACAGATGAGAAGAGGCCTTTTCATTGGTGCTCCCTAGCACAGCTTGTAGAATGCTCTCACCAGGGATGCATGCACAGAACCATTTTTATCCTTTGGTTATGGGTACCAGACAAAAACTTTAGTTTCCTCCCAGGATTTTGGCCTTCTTCTGAAAGATATTGTGGCCTATTTTAAAGGAGTGGGATTTATAGTCCTGCTTTTTGATTAGCTGTGTGTATCCTATTTGAATTGTTGTGTTTTTAGGTTTTTATTTTATTTATTTACACGAAAACCCTTTTGGCATCACAGTGCAGAATGGCATCATAGGAATGCGTAAAGGAACGAAAAGCTAAAAGCAATAATACACTGTCATTTTTAATGATAAATTGCAAAGTCTTTGGGGAGAGGATTTTCTTGGGAGGTGAAATATTAAAGACAGAGCTATATAGCTACCATAACATGTAGTGTGGCCATGATTTTCTAGGCTCATCTAGATTTTTCTAGTTCATCTGTCTCTAAACTTTTTATAGCAATGTAAAGTTAGTCAGCAGGGTCTGGAAAACATACTGCGTGTTATGGAGCTTTAACCATTCTAAAATTAAAATGTGATTTTCAGGAAACTGTTTCTCAGAAAGAGCAATAATTTATAACAGAGGTGACTAATTTGGGACCCATGGGCTATATATGGCTGCCAGAAGGTTTTTTGTGATCCTTAAAAAAAATCAAATCAAAAAATGTGTGTTTTTTTAAAAAAAATACTCATATACCATGACACATGTATCTTGAAAAACTAGCTTGTTTTCAATAGACAAGTGAGATGTTCACACATTTCCACATTGTCATCAGTGGTGGACGTTGACGTCTCAAATTTCAGTGGTGCCCTGTGTGATGCTCAAAACCAGCACCCCATGCCTCAGCTCTCACCTACCATTTGATGTCACAATTGTGACGCCCCCCTGCGGCATTCCAGAAGCTCTGCACCCACCTCACCAATCATGCTCCCCTTGATCTGCCTTATCTGTTATGTCTGCTTTGGCCTCTACTGTTTTTGGAAAGAGAACATTAGTATGTTTTACACAAAATGTAAAAGATCACATTTCATATATTGTTCTTTTAGAACATATTACTTAGCATCTGGAACTGCATATCTCTAAGAATGTGTCTCTAACTCCTAGTCTAGACAAAATCCTAGAAATCTTTTCATAGGCCAAAAGCTTTGGATCAAAATCCAAAGGATGTCAAATGTTTTTTTTTTCTTTTTCCCTCCCTCTGTCCTTTTTCTGGTTTAATATTCTTTTCTGGTTTAATATCTGACAGGCCTTTTTGAAAGAGATCTATTTTCTATAGCTCACTTAGGAGATACCGTGGCCAAAACAAGTTTTCTGCTTCCAGGAACTGTTAATAGTACTGAATATATTGTTTATTGCAGGGAATCAAAGTGTACTGAAACCCACTGATTGCTACATATAGAAATTTGGAACAAAAAATATGGCATGCTCATTTGAGAAAACTTGGCAAGTTTTTGTATACTTCTTTTCTTCTGATTTGTGTAAATTGACTTGGGGAAATTCTGATTTGATTACTAGACCATCCTTATGATAATGTGCCTTAGGTGGGCCTGTGTTGCTGGAAGCTGGCACGGCCTATCCTTGAAAAGCACAGCAAGAAGGAACTTAATGAAAAGCATCGAAGAAGGCTGCCAATTGTGATGCATTCATCCGGCAGGACAGTCAGAGATCTCTAAATCGGTCTGCTTCTACTGTTCATCCGAGGGGGAGCCACATCAATAATCAACATGCAAAACAAATCAAGGATAACAAGTGAAGCTGAGGCAGGGCTGCAACAGCATATGCCTCTAAAAGAGTAACACTAATCATGGGCTTAAAGATATGCAACTCAAGGTGGCCAGAGCTGCCTCTACTGTAACAGCAACATGATTTCCCATCACCTGAGATGCCACCATGGCTAGAGCTTCACATTGAGTAGGGTTCACTTTTTCTGGCATAATGCCACTTCGTTTCATTTTCAGGCAATATTAGATGCCCTAGACCAGACCATGGTCCAGAACCCAGAAAACGGATGTCTTTAGCTATCTTCATCAGCCTGCAAGTCACAGAATTCATTGCCACACTCAGGTCAACTAGGGCACCATGAGAGGAACAAGGGCTTCAGATTTGTTTTGAGCAGTAATGAAGGGCAAGCTTGTTAGCGCAGCCATCTTAGCAGCTATCTTCTCAGGAAAACCAATTCTTGTGTTCATTTGAATGCAAACAGAAGTGCCAACAGCACTGATAAGATCCTAGTGATTCCATGTCTGACTCGCTGCACCTAAGAACTAAATTCCTGCCCAGGGGGAAAGGGAACTGCATCCCTTAAAACAGAATTTAAGATTGGAAAAATGTGAAACTGGGGAAACCAAAATTGACATATTTGTCCATCCCTAGTTACAACAAAATCAATAAAGGATATTTTGGCACCTTAAAGACCAACTATTTTAAATGATACAAGATTTTGTAGGCTTGAGTCCATCCGGTGCCAAGAAATCTCATCCATGAAAGCTTATGTTAGCAGTAGACTATAATTCCCATCAGCCTCAGTCACTATGGTCAGTGTTGGGGATGGTGGGAGTCCCAAAAATATCTGGAGGGCATCACATTGACTACCTATGGCTTATGCCACAATAATAATAAAAAGATCTTTAATGTGCCCCATAACTCTTTGTTCAAAATGGAAGGTGTTGCAATATTTCACTAATGAACAAAAGTTGCAGGAAAATTTTCTGAGAAGTCAGAGTTCTAGCATTATGTTTTAATACTGGCGTAACTATGAAGAATTGTTTGTGCAGCACTTATCTGAACCAATACAAAAGGGCAAAAGTATTCTGTAAACACACCACCACATGATACATTCCTGGAAGACAAGAAGAAAGCAGGAATCAAAAGGACAGCTGCAGCAGGGTGAACATCAATAGCAAAAAATAATAATTGTGTGCTTCTCAGTTTCTGCGGAATATGCTTTTTCAGATCTTCATACTGTACTTCCCATTATATTTTACCTCTTTCTCTCTCTGATGCCATTTGTGTGGCTGCAACCAACTGATTTTGTTGTTGTTGTTGTTAGAAACACCAGTCTCCCAAGGCTATATTAACATTTTATGAGGTTTTGTGTTCCCGTGGGAGTAAAATGATTCCACAGTTCACCTTTAAAACAGAAGTCTGAAAAACAGTAACTTATAAATAGAAGTTTTGGCCAACCATGCTGTGTCTTCAATCAAGGTGCTTCATGAAAATATTTTCTATTCAAGCTGCTTGATGTTGACATCTATATTGTGGTTTGTTAAGTTGCAGTACCTTGTGAGGTCTGAACTAAGAAACTGTAGTTTGTGCACTACTTGAAAACTAAGTTATCAGGATCTGATCCTGGAAGATCCAGGCTTGATCCCAGTTACTTCCCAGAGAGTCAGAGGTAGCTGCTCATGGTAGGTCTTATATTACTGGTCACCTATTCCTTCAGAAGTAATCTGTCAAAGGCCACATGCCACTTGTATAGGATGAGAGCCCAAGGTGGGCAGTTTGCAGGATTGCATAGCAAACTTGCTCACCGACACCCCATATCTCTCCTCCTTTCTTTGCTCCCCCTCCCTCCCTCCATCCAGTTTGCATTCTCATACTGCCTTTCCCTCCTCCATTAACACAGATTACAAGTGACTGCTTGCAGTTGGCTTTCCTTCCATTGTTTCATCCATTTCCATTTCCCCCTTTCTACTGTACCCCCTCCCCATCCCAGGCTTCCCCAACCCTCGTTTCCTGCCAAGTTTTTTTCGCCCAGCCTTATTCTGTAGCAACAACATCTTCTCCACCTCTCTACCCCTATCTCTCACATTCACAAAACAGGAGAATAAATGATGCCAAGGAGGTGAACTGGGCAGCTATAGTGAACCTGCAGTGTCCCAGAGAACTGCATTAAATTAGACTGGCAACAACAGGTTCCCAAGCACTGCACTAGGGCATGCGTGTAAGGGATCAGTTTTAGGACTTACTGGTGTGACCTTGACCATTTATGCTGAAAGTTATTATATGTTCTATGTTCTTGAGCAGACTTATTGAATCCAATAGATCTTGGTTAATCAAGTCACATGAATATTGTCATGCAACCAGACAGGTTTCTTAGGGTCCTTGGAGATTATGGCAAAGAATGTGCTGTCAGTTGACCCATCAAAGATCCTATAGAGAAGAAGCTTGTCCCTTCCAAACATCATTTCTCTGCAAAGTTGTTTCCAAGCTGAACAAGTGTTGTAAGTCTGCAAATGAAAAAAGCTGATTATTTGGGGTTGCATTTTCCACCTTGCTCAGGGTGAAAGTGTAATTCAGATTATTTGCAGCTGGACAGCTGGAAATTCGCTCCCCTTCCACCAGCATCCTTTTCTTTGCTAATGCCTACAAGATGATGATACGTTTATATGTTTGAAAGGTAGACTTCTTTGATAAAATGTATGTTCCACTGAAATTTATAGCTTTCACACGCAGACCAGATGAACTAGAAATAGCAATCTGGCAAATATGATCTCTCTCAAAATAATGCTTGACTCATTCTGTGATTGTTACTTCAAGTTTCAAACCCCAAATATTTATAAATTCGTTTTTATTGTGCCTCTTGCCATATTGGTACACTAGCCTGTGTACAGCACATTGTCAAAACAGCAAAAGATGCGTCTTTCAAAGTCCACACCTCTAAAATAGACACCTTTTTAAACTAGGTGTTTTGGGACTACAATTCCCATCATCCCTGACCACTGGTCCTGTTAGCTAGGGATGATGGGAGTTGTAGTCCCAAAACAGCTGGAGGGCCAAGTTTGGCCATCACTGAGGTAAAGGCATGACTTTTCTGCAATATATTTTATTTCTCCTATCAATGGGGAGCCTGATCCAATCATGTGTGAATGAGTGCGAGAGAGCAAGCGTTCATCTCATTGTCAGAATCTGACAGGAAGAGATGGTGAGTGGGAGACCATGCTCCAAATTCACACTCGGAGAAAGGCGTTTGGAAGCCGACGAAAGCCACTTCTGTTAAAATGACTTTTATTATAAAGGAGGAACAGAATAACTTTTCTCCAGCACAAAATGCCCTTACAATACCAAATCCTGTCTTGTGCAATAAACTAATACTGCAGTCATTTCCCCCAGTCCAGTTCCTTAGGATGTTGTGAAGTTCCCTGGCTGTTCCTGTGAATGTTATGTTGCTCCTTGGCATTGCTGCTAGCCAAATCCCAATTCACCTTACAGCTCTTCTCTCTCTCGTCATTATTTTTCCTCCCTGCCTCTATCTACCACAGTCACACCTGGAACTTGGCTGCAGGGTCCCCTCACTGAATGTGCTTCACAAACTCACAGCAACACTTTCTTCTTCCTTCCTAGCCCACCCTTCCTGCTCTTCTCTTCTCTTCCCCCTTCCCCTGCCTAATTGCCCCATTGTCACTTTCCCAACATTCTGATTCCCTTGGCAACAGTTGCTATGACTGCCCAGAACTCTCTTGCCCTCAGCTAGTTACATATATATATATATATATATATATATATATATATATATATATATATGCTTTCGTAGATTTTCACGGGTACAGGAATGCAGGTTTTGGTGTCTTCGGGTGTTTTCCCGTGTAAGAGTCGGGGTGTCTGTGCGACGTTTCGACGAGGTCTCACTCGTCATCTTCAGGCTGGTGCTTTCGGCTTCTTGTTACTGGAACAGAGCAGAGTCTGGTGTTTGAGTTCCTATAAATACTGTTGAGGGGTGTGGTGTATAGCCTCCAACGTTCTGGGCAGAGAGGAAGTTCCTAGATTAGTGTGCCTTTTTTTTTTTTTCTTTTGTTCCTTAATTACTTGAGGGATATCTTGGGTGATTTCATGAGTGATATTCAGAATATCACTGGGTGGGTCATTAAGTGTAGATTAGTTGCTAAAGCTTTCGTGTCTTGACCTCTTGAGCTTGTGAAGAGTTTTTCTGAGAAGATGGCTGTGCTGTATTTAGTTGTGCTCTGGCTTGGCTTCGTGTATAGGGGCGAGCTATGGTTTTGTGCCTTGTGCCAGCCAGATCTGTGTAGGGATTGCAGGGGGGTGCAGCATCCAGTAACAAGAAGCCGAATTGGAACCAGTAACAAGAAGCCGAAAGCACCAGCCTGAAGATGACGAGTGAGACCTCGTCGAAACGTCGCACAGACACCCCGACTCTTACACGGGAAGACACCCGAAGACACCAAAACCTGCATATATATATATATACACACACACACACACACACACACACACACACACACACCTATCCCGTTTTTCCCCAGGCGACTAGCCTTATGAAATACACGAAAACCAAAACAGAAATGTTAAATGTTCAATAAATTTGAAAATATGACTATACCTATGTTATCTGTCCCAGGGCATTTCCAGGTGGGGGTTTCATATTGCAAATGGGTTGTTCAAATGTCATAACGACAGCAGCTAGAGGGGTGTGGTGTTAGAGTTGCATTATCTGCAGAAAGAGTAAATCCAGATTAAATGGGGGAAATCCAGGCTGGCATTTTGATGGCAATTGATGTCATGTGAAGCCTACAAAAAAAAATAATGCATGAGGTGTGCCTATCCCACAAGAAACACCCACCTGGAAGCACTGGGAAATACATTTAAAAAGTGTGGCTTAACAAAAGTTTTCCAGGTTCTTTAACTGAGCAATTTCTGAGTTCAACCATAGAGAGCTATTGATTAACACTCTGCTCTGCAACTGTTTGCAAGCCTGTTTTTGTAAGCCTGACAGTTTGTTATCTGGATGTGTTTTGCTCATTAGCCTTAGGTCAGTGTGAAGGATCTTTCCAAGATAACGCAATGTACTTTGAAATCTAAAAACCTAAAAAATAGTAAGAGCAGGTTTTATCTCTGGACTCTTTGAAGAAAATTAGGAGAAAAGTATCATGAACAAAATGTGCATAAGCAGAAATCAGGATTTGGCAATCTCTTTTAGAGGTGATGGTTTTTCCCACTTCTGTAAGTTGCAGACCATAAGTAAATTATGAATTTTGTTCCTTGGGCAAATTCTAAACACAGCGGCATTAGTTAAGAAGCTCCTTAAAGCAGTAGTGCAGTCCCTTGGGGAAGCAAACAGAACAAGGTTAACTTTCTTGCTTAGATGCTTTGAAGACAAAACTGCTTGTGTCGGCTGTTGCCCATGAAATCTCATGCTAAATTAAAACCAATTTGTCACAAAGATGCTGTAGTCGGCTATAGCACTCTGAAATCCCAAATACACAGGGCTGATATTTCCTTGCGATTTTGGTCAGCTCCTTGAAGATCTTTCGCTTCCTCTCAAATTATCCTGTCAATGCTATGGAACGGTTCGCAGGCCAGGAATGTCCCTGAAGATTGTTTAACGCAACCTCTTCCCTCAGGCAGATTCCTCCAAACATTCTTGGACGTTCCCATTCCACCTCATGATGAGCGTGGTGTATTATAAAGCGAAAGCTAGAAAGGTTCCCTAAGGTAGGGAGGCCTGCTTGATTCAAGGGATACATTATTCAAGTACAAAAGTGCTTGACTAGGACATCACAACTACTATTCCATTCTAAGGCAGTTTTTGTATGCCTGTTTTTTTTGGGGGGGGGTATGTGCAGCATGAGGACAGTCCACCGTGGCTCCCTTTTGAGAATCTATAAAACAACCATCTTGCCTGGATGATCAAATAATCTTTTCATTAGCACCAAACTTGTGTTAGGGATACTCTTGAGTCTGACAGCTTATCCTCACTGAGAGGAAATTACTTGAACCATTAAACGAATTCACCAAAGGATGAGTGCAAAAGAAATATCTTTCATGGGACTGAATGGAATCATTTTTTAAAAACATTGCCATCTGTATCACCCGAACTTTCCACAGCAAACCAAAACTGTTCTGCACGTAATTATCTTGGTCTTAGGTAGGTGAGAATGGAGGTGGGAAAGAGGAACGAGGCAACAGAATGGCACATTGTGCTGTCACGCACATGTTTTTTGCTCCCTGGTAATCGACATGGCAGCAGGTGACAGCAACTTATGGCAGGCAATTAAAGTGTGGCTGCAGAGTGTCAAAACTGGATACCTAGCTTGCAGCAGCTATCACTGCCCCAGATTTGATCTCCAGTCTCTGCACTTCAACAAAATAGTTTCCTTAAGTCCTAAGAAAAGTGCTGTGTTTTTGCTTTAAATTCTAGCTTTGGAAGTGTGCTTACCATTCGTTTATTCCTAGGGTCCAGGAGAATTTTTAACTATCCTGTCTATTTCCCTACTGCACTCCTATATTCAGTGTAGGTGATATCATTCAGTGTAAGTAGGAACAAGCAAAGCATACCATGCCCCAAACAAGTTTCATTTAAAATAAAACAAATAAAATAAAATAAAAATTGCTCCATAGATGAAACCAGGCCACATGTGCCCAAAGTTTAAACAAGCAAAAAGGGATATCAGTCATTCTAACCTGGGAATGTGGAAGTCCTCAAGTATGGAGAAATTGCTGAGATGCTTCCAAGTACCATCTCCAGTGGTAGGGGTTTTGTGATCTTTGCTTAGTAGTTTCCCACACACAGCTGTGATCCCACCTGCTGCCTGAATGTGGCCTTCAAGGGGGGGGGGAGTTTCCAACTACTAATCTATTGGCTGCAGGAGCTGTATACTCATTGCACCTCTTCCACTCTGAATTAATTGTAGAAAAGATCAAGCATGTTCGCATTAGTATTATTCTAAAATTCAAAATCTCTTTAGAGAAGAGCAAAAGGACGTGACCATTCATGCTCCAAAGAATATGGAAATAGCAAGTAAAGACCTTAACTTTAATGTCATGTGAGCTGTAAACATCTTCTACAATTAGCCACATGCTTCTTCTAGCTTACAACTTTAACTTCATGAACCCATATTTTGCCTTTTTCTTTTAAGACTCAGATCTAGTACGTTGCAGTTTAGGTCTGAAGCTGAGATCAGGGGTAAATATCACAACTAAAAGAGGGAGGGGAAATAAACTCTCCTCTGCCCTTTCAAAAGCTTAAGCAAGTTGAATTGTTTTCACCTGTAGCAACAGGAAGGTAAGGAACCAAATGAATTCTGCTGGGAAATCAAAATCTGGGGGCCACCACAGAAAAGACTGTTCCTGATGCTGCCAACCTTTCTTCAGATAGTGGCATCTCTTGGAGCAGAGCCTCTCCTAAAGAAATCAGCATTATGGTTAGGTTTACATTGGACAAGGAGACCACATGCAGCTAAGGTTGTTTAATGCTTCAAAGATCAGTGTCAGGGATTGAATTGCACTCAGAAACCAACATGAAGACATCAAATATCATTCATCACCAGAGGTATGTACTCAGAATTTGGGGTTCCTATTAAAAGCCTGTTTGCTGCTGGGGGAGCTGCTGTTTTTAAATGTTTTTCAAGGGCAGTCCTATGTAAAGTGCATGTTAATAGAAGAAGGATTTTCTTGCTGGTCAGGTAGGGCTGTGGGTAACCCTGATCTGAAATCCTGGAGAGCTGCAGGAGTGTAGAAAATACTGAGCTTGATGGATCAATGTTCTGACTTGGTGGAAGGCAGCTTCCTATGTTTCTTATTTTACTCATTCTCTATATACATACTTTGCTTTGCATGAAATCTGTGTGTGTAAATTACATATTCTTGCATTAGCCTGCCCTCTTGTGGTATTCTTAGCTTCAGTACTGACAACTCATCTGGCAATTAGGTTATATCCTGATACATTTTAAAATCAACGTTCACTCTTCTTTCTCCAAAAGCTCCAGGCCACATTTTCAATGACTTTATAGCCCTTCTAGCAGGTGAACTGCTTAACAAACTCAGCACTAATACAGATGTCTTTCCATCTGAGCTTCAGGTGGCCTCTCCATCTTCCTGCATTTGAATGTTTGCTCAGATTTGTTGGTTTTGGTTTGTAGTCATAACTACCTTTTTAATAGTTAGAGAAACTGCTTGGAGGCAGGGGGTGAACATGTCACATCACAGGGGTCAGCCAACCAGTGCCCCGTGCAATTGGCTTATGTTGCAAACAGGAAGAATCAGATTTATGGGATTTGGTCCTGAAGAGAAGACTACAGTTCCTCTTCTGGTGTCCCACTCGTGTGATGAAAAAAGTGGGGAGAGATCGCAGCAGCCCCCACTCATAGAATCATATGTGTACATAGTTCTCTATTGCATGAATGGCAAAAACAGTGGTACCTCTGGATGCGAATGCAACCCGCGTCTGCACATGCGCAGGTCGCAATTCGCCACTTCCATGCATGCGTGTCATTTTGAGCGTCTGCGCATGCGCAAGCAGTGAAACCCAGAAGTAACGTGTTCCATTACTTCCAGGTTGCCGTGGAGCATAACCTGAAAATGCCCAACCTGAAGCATATTTAACCCGAGGTATGACTGTATGCCACTGATTGGGTGCCTGTTCACCTATATAGAACCACCTGTGCCTTCAGGTGTTTGCATGGAGCCTCCTGTCAGAATCAGTACATGAAAGGAAAGGGTCCATAGGGTCATTAATCTTGTGAGCAGAGCCCCTGAAGGAGGTGGTACATATGTGTGGAATATGGCAAGTGGAATTTCTCAGTGGGATTAATAACTCAAAGTTGTGTGTGTCATGCACAGCCTAAGTCTTCAAAAAGAACTCTCTCTTTTTTGTTCTTGTAATAGGTGTGTTACTCTCTTGCATGCAGAAAGTGAGGAGCAAATATCCCCATTTCTTTCTGCAATAGCATTTATCTTCTTAATCTTGGTAGAACTGATTTTTCTTTTGTTTCAAACCCTTGACGATAAAGTACATAGTATCTCAGACATTTAAAAACAATGTAGAAAGTATCTAAGCTTGCATACTGTGTAACAGTATATAAAGTTACTTTTGAATATCACTCACTAGCAAACTACCAGACTGTGGAATGTGACTAAAATACATTTATTCCTGTCCTGCATTTGCCAACACAGGTGGGTGGATTAAATTATCCTCTAACTAGCAAGAACAAGGAGCTTTCCAATAGGTCAGAAAAGGTTGCTAAGAGAGCAGGAAGCTGTCCAACTATAGAGCCACATGGAGCTGAGACAGATAAGATGGTACACCAGGATTGTCTATGCACCACCTGCCTTAGTTCTGGCCCCCCAACTAACCCTGCCACTCAACTCCTTCCTGGAACATCAGCTGGGCCCTGATCAAGAAAATGTGTTTGGCTATTGCCCCCTGTCCCAAAAGTCTTGTTCCTTGTGGTCTAAGACTCTGCTTGAACACCCTTTCATCTCCTTTCTCAGGATTGTGGGGTTTATTTGGGGGTGAGAGGTGGAACCAGCCAGAATGCATTTGCCCCCTAAAATCTGGAATCCCTACAAGTGTGGCACTTTCCTTGGTGGTATATGAGGAGGTTTATGAGTCTCCACTGGCCCCATCTTGATTCCCAATATAGAAATTAGGGCCAACAATGGGACCCTCCTCTGAGCAAGAAGATCCTACCTGGATTTAGTTGTAGTTCCTGTAGGGCAGAGGTAGAAACTTTTTCCAGCCTCTTGAGCAACCTTGCAAGGGACATATGCTAGTAGTGGCTGGGGCCATAGGCAAAAGTGGGACAGATATGGCTCTTACATTTACACAACAGGATTCAACCTCAATCTGTTAGCCGCCATCCATCCTCCAACCGCCTCCAGACACTCACACAGGACCTTCCCCGCCTTCACTGGTTCTGATTTGAAAGAGAGGTAGAGCTGGGTGTCATCCGCATACTGATGAACACCCAGCCCAAACCCCATGATGATCTCTCCCAGCGCCTGCATGTAGATGTTTAAAAGCATGGGGGAGAGGACGGAACCCTGAGGCACCCCACAAGTGAGAGCCCAGGGGTCTGAACACTCATCCCCCCCACCACTTTCTGAACACGGCCCAGGAGGAAGGAGCGGAACCACTGTATGACAGTTCCCCCAGCTCCCAGCCCCTCTAGGCAGTCCAGAAGAATGTTATGGTCGATGGTGTCAAAAGCTGCTGAGAGATCCAGCAGAACTAGGAAACAGCTCTCACCTTTGTCCGAAAACCCTAACCCTAACCCTAACCCTAACCCGCCAGAGATCATCAACCAGTGTGACCAAGGCAGTTTCAGTCCCATGATGAGGCCTGAATCCCGACTGGAAGGGATCCAAATGGTCCGCTTCTTCCAGACGTGCCTGGAGTTGTTCAGCAACCACTGCTTGATCATCTTTCCCAAGAATGGAAGATTTGAAACTAACAAATGTAATAAATAATAATAGCTCACATAATCTTCTTTTTCTCAGTAATAAAAAATAAAACATCAGACCCGTTATCATTACAGGTACACACTTGTAACAGGCCTGTATCTATAGTTTTTCAAAAGTAGCTGTCATGTTGAAGAGAGGAGAGGCCTATTTATTTATAAAATGCATCTAATACATAATAAAACCATGTGAAATATTGTTAATTATCTCTCCACCCCCCTCCCCATCCATGGATCCTGAAATGTAAGGAGAAAGTGACTTTTTGGTCTCACTCATCTACTGAAATACAGAGTGCATCCATTGAAGTCTCAGTGGAGTTAATTCCCTCTTCAAATTAAATTTAGCTTAATTGAATAAAGAGTTTTCCAAGGAATATTCTCTTTCTATATCAGGATGTTGGTTAACATTGGCCAAAGAGGTTAGGTCTTTTTGTATAAATAATATGTCCCTGGGGCATTGCTTACATTCCAGTTTAGTACCGTGCCATCAACATAGTACCCAGAAACCTCTGTAATTGGATGAATTGAGCAGTTTTGTAACACCAAGCACTTAATCTGGTTTGATCTATGCACATAAACATAGCCTTGGAAGTTGCATATGATTTAATTTTAGCAGGAAATTAAATAGACATGAAGAGCTCATCCTTTCTGGGAGTGCTACAGTCACTTCTCAACATCATCAGCATAATGTCGTGAGCGCTGCTTTTCTGTTGCTGAAGATCCCTGAACAGAGCCCTTCTAGCCACTTCTCAAAAGCCTGAATTGTGGCCATACTGACTTCCAAATATCAAGTAAAAGATCCAATATTAAATATTAGTTCCTATCAAATAGAATCGGATACCAACTGTCAAGTGTCAATAATCAAACCCTGACAACATTTTTTTTTTTTTTTTAGCCTGATGGCCATTATAAAATTACTTTAGGCTATATATGAATCTCTGAGAATACTGGAAAAGTTGTTTGGTATCCCGGTGGTCCTAATCAGAGAAACTTGAAAACCAGATCTCAGTTTGGGAATATTCTACAGCCTACAGCATGCTCCCTTTCTCCCTCCTCTCCACATGAGTAAAATATCACAGCTCCTCATGAGCCTCAAGCAATTTTTCATTCTATTTTCTCTGCATTGAAAAGGATTTCCCCTTGCTCTCCACTGTCAAAGCATCTGCACAGGGAATTGCAACAAAATCTAGGGAAATCTGCAGATTGAAGTCCCAAGTGACAGTATGGATAAGATATACAGTAATTTGCACACCCTGGGACCTTTGGGTGAATGATAGATTATAAACACTTTTAACAAACCAAATCTAATTAAATAATTAAATTCAGCTGCTGGGCATGGAAGCCATTTTGAAGTTTCCACTCAACTAGCAAATTGCAGGCAAAACGTTGGGCTCCGCGTATTCTTGGTGGCTCAGAATAGGAGCAAACGGAAAGTGCCCAATAGATTCATCCTTTCATACAAAGTCTGCTGTGAGCCAAGATATCAGTGAAAAACTGAGGCATTTCCCCTCCTCACCTCCACTTAAATAAGCAAACCTAAGTTTGTCACAATTGCAATGTAGAGCTGCAGCCAATCAGAGCACCCCAAACATAGAGCTGAAGCAAATTAGGTCACACTGCTGAGCATATCTGTGTAACGCTTGTGTTTACAAAAACTTATTTGTTGCATTTGTACTCTACATTTTAGGTGTTGTCAGAGATTGAGAACTTCTATCTAAGAATAGCTTTTTCCTTAGAATGTGGGAAGCCAGCAGATTGACCGTTGAATTTCCCCGGGTGACAAGGCTACTACTCTCAAATGTGTTGGCTCTATCATTGAGCTTTGCTTTGACAAATAACAACAGGAGTGATTCTCCATGTTTTTAGCCTTTTAATGATTCCCCCCCACCTTTTAATTAAAAATGGGTCAAAATGTTCAAAAGCATGGTTGAATTAAAGTCAATACTCAATATAAACAGAAGTCATTTCCCTTCTTTTAAAACATCTTTGGCACATGCCATGAAAGTGTAATTTACTGAAATGTAACTTGTGCACCTTTTCTTTTTTTAAAAAAAAAGAAGCACTGCAAATGCATAGCAAATAGGTATTTTAAAAATGAAGAGCAGAGCAGCTGCTCCCATGAATCTGAGAAAATTGTAATAATTTCCTTACTACAGGAAGAACTTGGATTTTACGTACAATATAAAAGTGTTCTGTGTAAAAGAGCTTTGTGGTGCCATTAGTAGCATGTGCTTAGCATTTACCATGGCAACTGCTACTTCAGTAACAAGGAACAAGCTGAGATCTCCCAGAATCTAGCATACAAGATTTCATCAATATCCTATATGCCTGTAATGTGTAACTAACGGCTAACTGAATTTTGTACTATACACAAAGGAGAAAAATCAGTTTCCAATGAGCTGAAATGTTTTGAAGGCTAAGAGACAGTCCTTCAATATTCGTGGAAGGACCAGCTACTCATCTTGCCACTGTGGAAAACCGGCTTTTGCACATCCTTTCCCAACTTAGTAGCCTACAAATGTTTTGGACTCCAACTCCCATCAGCCCTACTGAGCCTGCCCAATGGCCAGAGATTATGGGAGTTGTGGCTCAGCAAGATCTAGAGAGCACCAGGTTGAGGAAGGTTACCTTAGAGCACAGTTGGCCAATGAGATGCCATCCAGAGAAGGAGCATAGCTCTTAAGGGGAAAGGCTATAGCTCTGGAGTTAGTGCATATGTTATGCATGCAAAAAGTCCCAGGTTCAGTGTAATTTAGTTGTCAATATTTGTTTTTAAAAGTATTACTAGTTTTACCTGTGCTTTATTGATGATTGTTTTATGAAACTGTTAAAACAATTTTGTGGATTTTAGCTGTGTTTTACCGCTCCGGCGGGAAGGTAAACAGTGTTTCTGTGTGCCAGAAGCAGATTAGTCATGCTGGCCGCATGACCCAGAAAAATTGTCTGCGGACAAACATCGGCTCCCTTGGGGCCACCAGGTGGCGCATTGGAAGATGGCCAACAATAACATCTCTCTGACCCACATGAGGTAATTAAGAGGCTGCTATGGGAAGTATGCAGTCTCTCCCCCCCCCAGGATATGGGGGGGACTGCCTTGCCAGCGGTGGCCACAATGCACCCCCAGATTTGAGAGAAGGGGGTGCGCCGGTCACTTGGCTCAGCCCTCAGTGTGGTCGGCTCTTCCCGGACGCCGTCTCCAATCTGCGTGTGCTGGTTTGCTTTAACATGAAAATATAATTCGAAATATATAATTGGAAGATGTTAAAGCACATACGTCAAGCAAAGGTCGGGAGATAAGACTGCTGATTAATGGATCTCTGGGATCGGAGCGGCGGGCGAAGACAAATAAATCAAGAGATGAAGCGCCATTAAGAGATGGGTATGTTTGGAGCTAAGAAGGTGGGGTGGAGGAAAAAAACTTTTCTTTCTTTGTCTTATATGAGCATAAATAACTCTCCACCCCAAAGAAAAAAGAACCGCCGTATTTTACTACACAAGCAGGAATCTAAAAACTGTGTGGGATGAATTAATGATGAATGAAGAGAGGATTGGTAAAGATCGGAGAATGGAAAAATTTTATGGCGCAGTTTTAAAATGGCGTCTCGCAAGACAGGCTTGTTTAAGAAAGACGGGGGGAGGAGAACCAGGACTATTTGAAAGTGAACGATGTTTGGAATTTGATCTTTAACCTGGAAGAGCACTCTAGGAGATATTTTACAAGCCTGGGAAAACTAAAGGGCAGACCGAAGATAAATTTTCGAAGGAGGAGTGGAATGGCGGCTGTCCCTATGAGATATGACTTGTGGAGTGCGTAAAACCCACGCAGACGATGTTTGTTCTTAACCTGCCTGTGAAGATTATCAGAGATCGCAAAGAAATGAATATATGACAACAACAAGAAGATGAAGAAAGTAAAAAAGAGGCTATCTGGATAGAACTGGATAGAACTGTCTAATTAAAGCAGTAATAGAAGTGATGTTTAGATTCTCGTCCGGAGCTTGATGTATGGGTACCCCCAACAAAATTGAAAAATTTGGCTGTATAATTTGGAATTAATGTGATTTGAAATAATGTGATATGATTGGCCTGTTAATAAAAATTATTTTTTTTAAAAAAAATAATTGGTTCCCTTGGCCAGTAAAGCGAGGTGAGCGCCGCAACCCCAGAGTCATTCGCGACTGGACTTAACTGTCAGGGGTCCTTTATCTTTACCTTTAAATTTTATAGGGTTACAGCCTCAATTTATTTCTTACATGTGTCTGCAGCTGCAATAGAGAATATCTAATGCTGTAGGTCTCTGTTATACCGGAATGCCTTTCCCCACACTGACTTCAGTACTGTCTGTTTCTAACTTGTACATAAATTAAAACTCTTGTACCTCTGGGTTAAAAACAGCAAACTTTAAACTGGTGAAAAAGAAAGCAATAGTGCCCTCTAGTGATTTGCCAAGCACTGAGCAGAGCTGTGTAATAATTCATCCTAGGGAATTTAATCTAGGGCCATAAATGGATTAGAATTTACTGATTTGTTGCATAACAGATAGCAGGACTGTGCAATTCTGACTGCACTGTATCTTTCATAAATTGCAGAATATCATTGTGATCTGTCAAATTACAATCTGTCTATATCACAGTCCTGGTTATTCAAATCAGCTCTGAGAACACTTATAAGTGCTAATCTGAAAGATTCCCGCCCCCCCTCCAAATCTATATATGAAAGGTGTTTCACTCCTCATAAATTAAATATGATATATCAGCTGAATCTATTTTGTAGGAAATGCAGGAAATTAAAAGCAGATTATATCACATTTTCTAGAGGTGCATCAAAATAAGAAATTTCTGGGGCAAAGTCCTTAACACAATACAAAGAATGGACCATATAAGAAATCCAAAATATTTACTTTTTTGTTTACTAAAAACAAAAGTAAGAGACATAGACTTGCAGCTTGTTTCCAGCTTACTGCTGAGAGCTAAGATATGTATCACACAATTATGGAAAGAAGAAAGACCCCATACATTAAGAGAGTGGATACAGAAGTCCTGGGAAATTGTTTTGTTAACTAAATTGATCTACCAAAGGAAATAATCAATTAAGCAACAAGAAGATAAATACATGAAAAATAGGAACTTAAAAAAAATACTGGAACACAGAAACAATCTAAAACAGTTGTGCTTATGTGGAAATCAAAAGTTGTTCCTGCACTATAAAAAATCATTGTGTGTTAATTTGGGCCTGGCCTCCTCCATCCCAATCCTAAATACTGTACACATGATTCTTAAAGGAGTATTTGTTCATGTGTGCACATACGTAAATTGGAAGAGAAGTAGTAAAATTATATGCAGGAAAGTTGATAGCATTTCAAAGATTCTTAACATAATGATTATTATTTGATTATATTTCATAACTCCAATGTAAACTATATCCAATTCAAAAAATTCACGCTTGTATGAAATTATTTGCAAACCTTATAATTAATGTTTCTTGACTGCACTAGTTTGATTCACTTTCATAATTATCCTTGATGCTTCATAATAATTAAGTATTTAGAATAAGCGGCATATGTAAAATTTAAAGAGTTCGTTCCAGAGATTTTGACACCCCTGTAGTGAATGAGACAGTGAGCTGGGTTGCCAAAGCTGCTTCTCTAGCCAGCTGCTGGGCTGGACTACAATTTAGATTCCTTGTAGTTATTTAACAAGGTTGGTGATGATGGGGGGACTATTTTCTTCAGCACATTGAAGATCTCCTGCCCTCAATGAGGATCAGAGAAAACTAGGAAATGATGGCCTTTAAAGATGAAGCCCAGACCTGCGAAATAAAAAGGACCAAGTGGATCAAGATATTGGCAAATCCACATGCCCTGATTATTCCTCCCTCATTCCCCAATCCAGTTGACTCCCACCCCCCTCCTGACTAAACCCCTTCCAAATACTTTACATTCCCTGACAGTGATGATGGCAGTTTTAGTTCTCCTGTTGTGCACCTTTCCCTGCCTTTCTGGAGCAGCCAAAACAGCACACACTACAAGAATACATAAGAATAGCTCATCGGGATTAGGCCAATAGCCCATCTAATCCATCACTCTTCTCCCAGAGTGGTCAGCCAGGTGCCTATAGGATAATTGGAAGCCTGCAAGCAGGACCAGGGTTACTCTTCCCACCTGTGATTCCCAGCGGCTGGCATTCAGGCAAACTGCCTCCAACAATGGAGGCAGAATATCATGCAACTGTGGTCCATGAACCCCTTCATTCAGAGGGTCCATAGCATGTCCCTTAAAATACAATTGAAAATTGTACAGCATCTTGCTACAACAGGCACTAATGTTGAGTGTCTGCCAAGAATCTCAGCAATTTTCAAGTGGTCTGTAGAGGAAAGTTTGGGAAACACTGGGTCAGACCATGCTTATTGCAAAAAGATCTCTGTTGCAGCAAGGCATGCTGGGATGAAGGAGCGACAGCTGTTTTCCCTCTCGAGATGTAAAAGCCAGCAGCAGTTTGGCTTTGCCACTAGCATTAACCAGAGCCCAGCAGAGAACAGAAGCAAAGAAAAATGGAGATATCTTTATATTAGCAAACCTGAAGATTAATCTTAGGTGATGCACAAGGCATGGAATCTATTGAAGCCAATTCAGGTAGTGATGGATGCTAAGCATGTTGTTCTTTCCCCTGTCATTAGGCAATAAATTGAAGGGTGGTGGTCTTAAACTTTTGGAGCAGCTGCTTTTGATCGTCTTTAGTATTCAAAATGTAACCATGGTGCATATTTGTTTATTTATTTACTGTCTTTATAAATTGAGCTCAGGGTAGTTAAAGTCACAGTATACAGTCATAAGTGCAGATGTAGCGTATAGGCAATGTACCTTTTGCAACTGCCACATAACATCATTTCCTGGCCAATCCTTCAGTGTAGCAACACCAATGTTCTGCAGCTCCCTGGCTGTTAGGATTAGGCAGGTGCCTTCATTGCATTGTTTTCCATGTCTGCTATAAAGGTTTTTAAAGGCAAGCCTATCCAAGACACATAATTTATGATGCCTTAATAGCAGGATTTCCAATTGTGCCTTTAAGGTATGTCTTTTAATTACAGGCTGCCTTGTTGCGCCACAGTCCTGTAGAAAATAACAGATGCCCCATATTTGCACAGAACAATCCAATGCCACAGATTCATAAAAAAGCCCTTTGTTGTTGTTGCTTTCCAAAATTCTGATCTTGTACGCTGCAGGATCCCAATGGCTTCTAGCAGCTTTCAGCTCAGCGGTCTATTAAACCCCCACCAAGTTGACTTGTGTATGAATCATTTTAAGCACCATTATGTTGATACAGCACAGGAACAAGGCAGCTATTTCATAAAATGTTAATGTTTCAAAGGCAAGCCTGGATAGGGGCTTGAGGAGCTTGTCACTATCGAAAATAACGATTACCATCAGCCTAGGGCAGGGAAGTTTCACACCCAAGAGCCATACTGGAAACTTAGTTACTTATCATCATCAGAAGAGGCCATGGCAAGTTTGCCACTTTTTGTTAATGTACCAGGGAAATCTCCCAGTACATCTCTTGCTAGCTGAGCCCTCCAGTTGGCTGGGAGGATAAAAGGGGGCTGATCTTGCCAAGCCAAATTTATGCTTGCTCTTATACAATATCAGGGGCTCATATTGCATCCATTAATTCCTTTTCAGCATCTCTGGACTGCTTTTCAGAGAAAAACCCAGCTGACACAGAACATAAAACATTGCACGACAACATCCTGTTTCACTGCAATGCAGCCATGTTAAACAGCAGTTTCAAACATCTCACAATCCCGTCCATCACCCATATAAAGCTAACTAAGCCACAGGAAAACCATTTTATGCCAAGCGTGCAGAGTCCTCGTCAGACATGTTCAGTCTGAAGAGGGCTTCTAGATGTGGTGAATGCACTCAAAAATCCCAGCCGTCCAGAACCCTGTGTGATCACAGTTCATGATTATGGGGAAGTTTCTACATGTATTCAACCAAAGCTATACAGTGGTACCTCGGGTTAAGAACGTAATTCATTCTGGAGGTCCGTTCTTAACCTGAAACAGTTCTTAACCTGAGGTACCACTTTAGCTAATGGGGCCTCCCGCTGCCGCCCTGCCACCACTGTGCGATCTCTGTTCTCACCCTGAAGCAAAGTTCTTACCCAATGTACTATTTCTGGGTTAGAGGAGTCTGTAACCTGAAGCATCTGTAACCCGAGGTACCATTGTATTCAGACATTTGCACGTAATGTAAGACAACCCCTCATGTTGGGGTCAGGACTTGCAGGCACAGCCCCTTCTCCCCTCCAGGTTTTAAACCACTGGCAAACTGGCCCAGTCCTACTGAGATCTAGTGTGTTTTGTGTTTCTGGTCTTGGTCTTCAGTCCTGACTTGTTTAGTTCTGCCTCCTCAGGTTGTGCTTTGTCTTTGGTCCCTATACCTGGCTCGTTCTACCAGGCCTGCCTTGGGGTTTCCATTCTGTTCTGGATTGCTCTTTAGTCCTGACTCCTAGTTCCCAGTTACAGGCACAATCCAGGCCACTGTCCATGCCTTGACACTTTATTTGTATGTTCTAAGCATAGGAATACAGGGAGCTGCCTTATATGGAGTCAAACCATGGGTCAACCTAGTTCAGCATTGCCATTACTGACTGGAAGCAGCTCTCCAGGGTTTCAGACAACAAGCAGAACTTCCCAGGGATTGGACTTGGGAACTTCTGCATGCAGAACATATGTTCTACCACTGAGCTACTGGTCTTTCCCTTATATCAGATCAATAGACAACAGAGATATCATTAAAAGAAAAAGAAACTATGCAGGGATACATATGGCATCAAACAATTTCCTGTCATGGTTTGAAACAAAGAACAGCTGATCAGAACACAGTTGTTCTTTGAGTATCCTCACTGTGTGTGTTTTGCTGACAGTTATGAAGCTCTACAGGCTCACAATTGGTTGGTTGGTAGCCCACAAGAGCGTACATCATAATTAATGTGTTAGTGTTTAGATACCACAATAGGTATTTTGTGTTGCCTTATTTCATGTGTTATTTTCTGGGAGTAGGGGGCCCCATTTTGGAAATTGCACCAGCCCCCCCCCCTTAAATCTAAATCATAGTTAAGAGTAGACCCAGTGAGATCAATTTACTTTAGTGGACCTACTCTGATTTAGTTGGATGCAACCAGTAGAATATAAACTAATATGATACATGGCAATTCAGCAATTTTCAGTACTCATGGCTGTAGTGTAGATCCACCCTTTTTTGTGACAAAAATGTCCTATATTTAGGTTGAAGAGTCCAGAGAATATCGAAACAGCAACCTCCTTTCCACCATATGGATCTAAACTTACTTGAAATAATTTCAGAAAGTCAAAAGAAGAGTTTGAAGTAACAGAGAAGAAACTCATCTGTTTTGCAAACTTATTGCAAAGAACAGTGTTCTCCATGAACGCAAGGTGGCAGCAAAGCACTTGCCTTTCCTCTTTTTAATCTATTATTTCAAAGGCCAGCAGAAAAAGATAGTGCTTTCACTAGGGACAGACATTGTTCAGGGTAACGTTAAACACATGTACGTGCTCAATCTGGACAAGGTATCTAATGTAAATTGCTTTCTTGCAAAGAGCTTAGTGTCTTCTTATACACACACACAAAATGCCTCTGGCTTAGTTGGGAAACTTGGTTAATTCTTGGCAAGGTGACAGATGCATAGCTTGAAGGAACTTCTTTGTTTATCTTGAGATTATTAGGTTGAAAAAAGACATGCCTGAGCCCTGGGATCAACAGGCAACAATGCCTTGTTTTCTACATAAATATAAAAGTCAGTTTGTCTTGTTTCAAGGCTAATTTTTTCTTTGTGGTATGATTATACTCTGTTTCTGCTTCCAGCTTTCCAAAACTCATAGATATATTGCAAAGCTTTACTAAAATATTTTTTGCTACTAAAGGCACAAAACAAGAGGTTAGAGGATGTTTTGAAATCCACCCTTTCCTGAATCTATGTTATCTTCAGCCTCCCCTCGATTCCCACAGTTCAAGAGAAATTAGTGGAACTAAATGATAAGTCCTAATTAATTTGTATTTTGACAATGTATGAAGCTTGACAAGTACTCTGGCAATGGTGCAAAACCTTGGTCCAGGAAATGCTAGTCTTTTACGCTAAAGCGCCACTCTGAATAATGCTGCTGGAATATTTGGGATTTGTTCAACTGGTCTTAGTCCAAACCAGATTGCAGTGCCCTGTAGGTTACTCATTATCTCCTTACCCTTGAGAACAGTATGGTCAAAACTCTGAGGCTCGTGGGAACGTGATCCTGGACCATAAACAAGTACCAAAACATGGGACATATAATGTTGGGAAGGTAGTTTTAAGAACTTGTGGGGAAATTTTCCCTTACATTTATGATCTCTTTGTAAAAGGAGAGCAAGCAGGCCCTGGGTCACCCATTTTCACTGGTGGCCCCAGGGCTGGTGAATAACCTCCCTGAAGAAACTCACTATGCAACTGGACTTCGTAATTGTAGGCATGCTGTTAAAACTTTTTACTCTGCAGCTTGTTGGTGTTTGGTGGAACTATTGCTCTTGTTTGCTGTGTTTTATTACTCAGTGCTGGTTTGATTGTACACTGCCTTGGGTATCATTCTTTCACAGAAATGTTATAAATAATATAGAGAGATATATATACAGGGCAGACTATCCTGACCAGTAGTGTGGGTTGGAGAGAGATCTGGGATACATCCACTTGACTCCACTAAGCTCTGCCAACAGGGCGTACATCTGAACTACAGTGGAATGGAGGCAGGGTGAAGAAGAGTTGGGCCACCCAAGGATCTGCTGGCTCTTAAGCCTGGAGTTGGCACAGCAAAAAAATCTGGGAGGGAGGCTTCTGTCCTAGATGGCATGAGCAGTGGGGCTTCATATATGGCAGTGGCTCCACCATTTTGTTCAGCCGTGCTGCTTGTTGGTCTAGAAGTTAGGCTTGCCCCCTTCTTGCTCCCTATAACACTAGATCCCTAAGCAAATACACACCCCTGAGCTTACGTTTAGTGGTGCATCATCAGAACTCGCTATGCATTGGGCCCATCTATTTTTTTCAGCCTCTAATCTATTTCAATTCTCTTCACTGCATGATGGGCTGAGTCACATAACTTGGTGTGAGATTTGGCAGAAAAATAGAACCGCAGCCTAATGGCCAAACTGCCCATTACATGAAGCACACTGTTTAAACATTCAGTTAGGATCTGCCACTTCAGCCCCTTAATGAATGCAGGGGGGCCATGGCAGAATTAACTTCCCCACTCCCCCATTTCCTGCTCCCTCTCTAAAATCACCCTCCCTCCAGGTGCTTTTTGCCCCGTAAGGTATTGATGAAGCAAATAGCACATTCTAGATGTCTTTGTTGGTGGTAAAGAAACTGGAGGGAGGATTTAACCCCCCTACCCCACATGCCACAACCCCATCTAGCCTTGACCCAACCACCCCCACCCCCTCTTAACAGCTGCTTTTCTTACAAAGGAGAGCAGGCAAGTCATAAACATGTGTTGCACAAGGACTTTATGTAACATGTAGTTTGTCCCTATGGTGGCTCTCTAGTGTCATGGCTAACAAAGATGCTGAGGAATGTGTGAGATCTGCAGAGAATTGCCCTCAACATCCTCCCATACCTTTAATCCACAGCTGCACTCCCAGAAATATTACCTGTCTGCTTTTGCTTTTCCCTTTGAGTGGGATCCATGCTCTTAGGTATCCCTGGGTTTCTATGCAATAATAATGAAGGAAAGAGGCCTTTCAAAGAGGTCTCCAAGAAGCAAAGTGTGAACTGTAGGAGAGAAAATGGAAATAAAAATATAACAAAATGGATGAGAGTCTCATGGGTAGGGGTGTGAGAGAGGGAGAGGGGAGGGGTAATGGAGGGAGATATTGAAGGAAGGCTTCAAGAACGAATGTCTGCAATGAAGATCTCATCAAACTGCTCCAGGGTCCTGCAGGGCTGTTTTCCTTTGGAGTTAATGGTGATGGTGGTTGTTTTGTTTTGGGGTTTGTTTGTTTGTTTTGCAGTGTGTGATATGCTTTTATCTGTGCCTGCTTGCAACAATACTTTTTGTCTGTTAAGTTAAAATTGATCTTCCCAATGTGCTTGCATCAGTATTTTGAATGCTACAGTTAATATTCCCTTTCCATTTTGGAATCAATACCTTTGGCGTGGGGATGGGACAAATTCTCCATCTCTTTTTGTCTTTCAGATTTTCATGTACTGTATGTTACTGAGGTGCCAGCTAACTGGCTAGGGCTGAGCTTCCTGGATGCTCTTGGGGACAAGAAACACTTTCTGATGGAGTGGTGTGAGAAGGCAGCCGATGATCATTCCCTCCGGGTCCCACTCATCCCCATCTCTTTGAAAGCCAAGTGGAGATAAACTGCATTGCTAGGTGGGTGCCAGTGTTGATACTTCCTCTCTTTTTTACATGGTTATTAATGATGTTGCTGTTGGGAGAGCGTAGATTATACAGTAAACTAGTTAAGCTGATGTAAACTAGGTCTCATGGCAGCTATCTTAATTGTGGTGTAGGCCTAGCTTGCACATTGTTTGATTGTGTAGCCTAGGGGTGTCTACTCCACAAGCTGTATTTAGCCTAAGTGATATGTGGTGGTCCCCAAGACCTCCAATAATGCAATGTTTGTGGTGGCAAAAGGGGGGGGGACTACTCTGCTATTGACAGGCAAGGTGTGCAAAGGAACCCCCCAAGGTTTTCAGAGTAGTTAAGCCTCAGCATTTGTGGTTGAGAAGCCAATAACAGAGTTGGCTTGAGAGTCATAGGTCTGTTGCTTATTGCTACTGCAGTCACAACAGCTTGTATCAGATACACATCTCAGATAAGCATCCTGCCCCCTTCCATGGGAAAGCTTGGCACCGTTTTGCTTTACTGTGGGCTATGCTGTGTTACTTCCATTGAGTCCTTTCTGGGGAAAGTTTCTTTTTCTTTCTTTTCTTTTCTTTCTCATGCAAAACATTTTTTTAACTAGTAGCCATTGAGAAGGGCATATGGGGTGTTGAGGAGGGATAGTACCTCTGGTGGGGGACTCATTGTGCTCCTTCTAGAGTAGTTTATCTATCTTTGGTTTGCACCCTGCACTCAACTCTCACCTGTGGCTCCAAGAAGCTGTTAGCATGTGACAGCGGCCACATCCCAGGAAACTGCTTTGACTAAACCAGTTGAGGAAACTGCTTTGACTAAACCAGTTGAGGGTAGCCAATGGGTCTCAAACCCTTGTTCAGATAGGGGCTTCACATGCATGAGGGGGAGATAATGTGAATAAGTACTTCAGAATGGATTACTTGGACCCTGAGAAGTTCCTTGGGGGGAAGGCTCAAGGAGCTAATTAAAAAGCTCATTGGTCTAGAATGGATAGTGAGGGAAGCCAACTCAATATGTGTATGCATGAATTTGTGTGTGTATGGGTATGTGTGGCGAATTTGTATTCTGTGTGTATGCATGCACAAGTTAGAGCAAGTGCATGTTTGGTGGCCCAAACCACTTTGTCCTAGCATGTGGCCATTCTTGAATGCTGCCCTTGGGCTGAAAATATTAACCACACCTGGCCTAAGCTAATCATCAGGCCTAATCATCAGGATTTTAGGCTGTGTACTTCAGTGGAATATTGTAATTCTATAGCTAGATCTGCTCTGTAAGTCAAACTCCCAGTACTTTCAATAGCTTTTGGATGAGACCCATATTGCATAGGGACAGAAACAGCACATAACTATACCAAACGAAAAGCAAAGCTATAATTTCCCTCCCTCTTCTTTTATTTTATTTGATTGTAAACTTATTATGACTGGATCATATTCTTACATCAGTTTGAAAGTCAGCCCTCTTTTCAATTAATATTTTAGAGTAAGTCACCATTGAGAAAATTCTTCTCTTGATCACTGTTACAGGGGAAGGATTCATTCTGCTTTGGGCTTACTAAAACACAATCATCCATTCAAAAGTTACTTGGTTTTGAATTAAGTTACACAGCTCAGGCAGATTCAATAGGTTTATTATGGGCAAAGAGAACACATATTGAAGAGTTTGTTGAAATTAAAAACAGACTTCCAGATGAAAATCAATTAACTTTTAATGGTTAAAAAGCTGTTTTGAATAGTTTAAAAAGAATGCGAGACATATCTTAAAAATTAGAATGAATGTGCATTTTTAGGTGGCTAGTGCTTTCTGTACTGTAACAATAGCTTAAAAATGGCATTTCAAAAACCATAACCACAGAATGCGAGACTGCTTCATATCAAGGCTATTGGCGCACTGTTTGCTGAGAGAGAGAAAAGTTTACAAAAGACATTGATAGAGCTTTATGTTCTTCTATGGCAAATCTGATATAACTTCGTTGACATATTGTATGCTGAACGTGGAGACAAAGATTTAACTGCAGTAGGCTTGCTTGGCCTCAGAGTGGGCAATTGCTTACAGCTGAAAACAAGTTTTAAAAATAATCCCAAGCACTGTGTTTGTGGTACCGGAATTGACACATCAGGATTTTTTCCATAAAAAAGCTTCATCAGAAAGAACTTGAGCCAGTTTTGTGTTGAAAGGCTGATAGAAATCTCGTAGAATTTCCTTTGTGATAGGTAACATAGGGCCCAAATTGCGATCTTCAGGCCTCCTAGTGTTTGATGCAGGACTTTTGGTAATTAGAGCTTCTTCTTTTTCACTTAGAGCACCTGTAGTAAAATTAAGAAAAAGAAAAAGATAACCACAAAATATTCTTGTATAGCTTTCTGTTATGCATTTCCTCAAACATTTCTAAGTTAAATGACATGAGATGTATAAACGTGGCTTTTGGACATTATAGCTTGTTGTCTGAACAGGAAGCATGACTTCTTGGCAGTGCCTGAAGCACACACCACCCCTTTTATTAGGACCAAACTATACATGGCATGAAATGTTTGCAAGCATTTACTATACAAGATTTTCGTTTTTAAATTGTTGTTCTTTTGTTCTTTTCAGCTGGTAGGGATAAACAGCCCCATGGAATGTAGAGAGGAAGCTTAGCCTTTTCTGTACATGCACCAAAAATCCCCCATCCGCAACTGCTATTGATGCCAATGGAAACTTCTCTGCTAGGGCTAATATAGCAGCTTTGGAAAGAACGTATATGAAGAAAAAGAGCTCTCTGCTGGATCAGGCCAAAGGCACATCTAGTCCTGTGCCCTGTTCTCACAGTAGCAAACCAGATGCTTGTGGAAACCCTAGAAGCAAGACTTGAGCACAACAACACTCTTCCTACTTGTGATTCCGGGAAACTGGTATTCAGAAGCATGCTGTCTCCAACGGTAGACATAGAACATTGTCATCATGGCTAGTAGCCACTGATAGCCTTGTGCTCCTTGAAGTTGTCATTAAGGACCTTTTTCAGTGCGACTCCATTATGTGAGGAAAGGGTTAATTCTCCCCTTCTCTTGCACAATGGCTCTGGTTATGTTCACTGACATCCCCACTCTTTAAGGAAGGGAATTCATGCATATTGAATGCTTGCATACATTTAACCTCAGATCATTGTTTGCCCCATAGGAGCGTGAGCTTGAGATGCAGAAATAGGGGTTCTAGCCATTTTGTCCTACTCAAGAGTACGCCCCTTGAAAAGAATGAATATAATTAACTTTGGGCCTTTATTTTCAGTGAGTCTACTGTGAATAGAACTTAGCTGGATACAACCCTAGGTATGTTAGTTCAGAGGGACCATGTGAAAACATGAAGAGTGTGACTCCTGTTCCACTTGCAAGCCATTCTAAGTAAATATGTGTTCTTTTATTTCTTTACACAATGTAAAAAAAAAATTCCCTGCTGGTGCTGGATCGTTCTAGCTCAACACCCTAATTCCCACATATTAATACAAGTTTAATGCAACTATTCTACTCCAGGTTATGTTCTGTAGTATTTAGACAGTTTTTAAATACTTAAAAGTTAACTGCATTTAAAACATAATATGATTCCATCCCCCATGTATCACTTAAATCATTTTGCATCATAAGCAGCATGAATTGTTCATCTATTTTTAAAATGTCTAAACCAACCTTCATCCAAACAGAATAAATCCTTATGGCTGATTGTTTGCTCGGAACAATTTAGCATAAAATAATCATGAATGTACATTCTTTCTCCTTTTTTCTTAAAAGTTATCCTCTTATGATGGAGCTCCTGATGTCAGGAAGCATTTATGTCACTCATGCATAGAGGTCCAGCACACCCTCATGCAAAAATGATAGCAATTCACTTTTGAAATATATTACATGCTACAACCTTTTGATGATCTAAAGCAGAGGTAGGCCACCTTGACATCTGGGTGGAGCTGAATACAAGCCCAGGAATCGGCTCCACTTGGGAGCTCCTAAGTGGAGCAGTTCCCAGCAGGACTTGCATTGGTGCCATTTAAACAAAAAACACCAAACCCAAGTCCCATTTGTAGGGGAACAGTTGGAACCATACTCAAATGCTCCCGATTGTTCCTTTGCAGTTGCAGCTTTCCCTTACCCACAGATGGCAGCAGGTGGACACGGCAAAAGAAAAAATGGCCTCATGGGCCAAATTAGAATCCCTGGTGGGCCTAATTTAGCCTGTGGAGCACGGTTCCCCATGACTGATTCCCAAACCTGATCTAAAGAATAGCAGCACATGTTGATCAGTTTCCACATAGAAATGGTTCACTGAAGGCCATTTTTGATATAGATAATCACTAAATTGCTCCATGTGGAGGGGGGGAGTGTGCAGCCATAACTTGATGCAACTGCACTACTTCATAAGTCTGTACATCTGCCAGTTCTTCCAATGAACATGCAACATTCTTAAATGCTATATTCTTATACTATCTGTATAGGAAAGCATGTGGCAAGTGACCCAAAGGTAACATGAACCTGTGGATTAAAATTAAATTTAAAATAGCATACCTCTTGGTTAAAAGACAAAGAATGGCTAAATTTAAGCAACTTGTTTTTCTTTAAATTTGAATATGTGTGATCTAACTACAGAGCAATTACCAGGGACTGTCTGAGAGCAGATTTAGGAAGGGGGCTGAAGCAGAGCCTTAGAAAAACAGGGCAATTTCATTAAATGTGCTTTAATCAGAAAGGTCAGAAAATTTCCTACCTAAATCCAGAAACTGGAACACCATGTGCATAGTAAACTTAACGTTGGATGCATGATCCTCCAAGCGGAGAACTAGTATTTGATCTTTATTAAAAACTGTCAGCCAGTCCAAGAGAAAAACAACATACAGACCAACCTGGAGCCTTACCTAAAAGAATGAAAAACAAAATAAATTATTGTTTTAAGAAAACACTCCAAATGAATTGGCCATGGCAGACAACAATAAGTGAGATTATGCAAGGCATAGTTTTATTGCAGGAATGTGACATACTCATGGGTCACCATATTTGCTATAGCAGAGGACTCCCATTCCTGAAATTAGACTTTGGAAGGCTAACTTCTTACCTCCGCCTCTGCACCCATATTAGGCTTGAAAAACAGCAAAAAAAAATCATTTAATCATTTTTAAAGCCTAAATGGAGATGGGGAGAAAGTGAGTGTGCATGTGTTGTGCATACTTGCAGGGCTCATGCGTACAGCTGCAGCACTTCCATTGTACCCACAACAGTTTACCTGGTTTGCAAATGTGCCCACGGACCCAGAAAAGTTGGCAACCCTGGCATACATGCATCAGGAAAGCCCAGAGGGGAGATGATAGTTCTCCCTCAGCTGTTATGCTGCCCTCCGATACGGGAGGCAGCATGCAGCCACTATGGCAAACAGCCATTGGATTTGTCTAATCCCCTTTGAAAGCCAAGCTGGTGACCATGACCATATCTTGTGGCAGCAAATTTTATATCTTAAGTATGCATTGTGTGAAGAAGTACTTCTGACTTTCCAACATTCAGCTGCATTGGATAATCTATTGTTCTAGAGCAGTGTTATGAGAAAAGTAGAAAAATGCCCCCGTCTTCATTTTCACTGTGCCATGCATAATTCTATACACCTCTATCATGTTCCCCTTTACCTCCCTTTCCCTCCAGATTAAAAAGACCCAAATGCTGTAAAGGTTCCTCACAGCGGAGAAAGGGGATAGTACATGAAAGCACCCATTAATGCTCTAGCTGGGTGCTCACCTGATGGAATGCTCCCTTCTTACCAAAGATAAACAGTTAAATCCCCAATTTAGAAGAAGATCCAGCCTTTTGTCTTCTATGTGGATGGATTTATTTTTAAGCAGAAAGACTTTGTCATATGAACCACCAGGTTCAAACACAAGTTTAGGAAGATAGTGGTTTTTTCTGGTGTTTTCCCCTAACTCTGTAATATATTTGTTACATATTCTAATATGTGATAATACCAGTTTCATGAAATTCTATTGTCTAAGAATCGTATCAAGTGAGAACTGAAATGTACGTACGGGCATGGCATTATTAATGGTGTTGTTGTACACACAGGCTCTCAGGGAGTAATCTGCCAGGCAATTTTCAAAGAGCTGCAATGATTCAGCCACTTTTTCATGGAAGTCTTCTACAGATTTGTTAGCACTTGCAAAGTAAAGATAATCAGAATACAATCTGTAAATGAAATAACACAGGAACAATTGAAGCACAATTGCAGCTAAGCCATCCCACATTATCATCATAGTAATAAACCAATAGCTATTGTCCAGGCAAGAAAAGAAAGAGTGCTATTTGTATAGTAAGGCTGTGCTTTAATTTCTTGTTTATTCCAGCAGAAGTCTCACAGCTCCATTCCAAAGAAAATTAAACTGAAATGCCAGGCTGATCCAAGTTGCCTATCTGGCAAAGGAATCCTACAAGTACCTCACCTTAGTGGAGCATACTTCCCAGCATCTTCCCACCATCTCTTCGGTCATGCCAGGGGTGTCAGATGAGAAAAAATATTATAGGAACAAGATCTAATAATACTATTACTTGCCTTCTCTTTGCTAACTTACCATTTTTATCTCTCAAACTAGCCATATGAACCACACGATTCAGATCTTGACCCCATATTGCTCCTTGCAGACTATATTCCTTGCTGCTCTTATTCATTCTTGTTTGCGACCACTTTTATATTGATTATCCAAGTCGCATGGCCACTCTCATTAGTTTTGCTTATTTATTAGTCACTCCTTTCTTTGATTCCCCATCTTCAGTTATCTTACTCTCAAGCCTCCCTCACCTCCAAATACCCTTCCTTCAGGGTCTTCTTTTCCAGTCCAGTGTCCACCAAACACTCTTTTTCAGCCACCTCTCCTCTGGTCCCACTATCTGTTGATTCCCTCCTGCTGTGGCCCCTTCCCTGACCTGTGCCTGCTACACAAAGTCACACTCATCCCTAGGAACCACCTTGACCTTGGAATTTTGATACACTTTACTTCAGCCGGCTGTCACCTTTTGTTTTAAAAGATGTTTTAAGGTAAAACACCTGCTAGCAGCTTCAAGCTTGTTTACTTTGAAAGATATCCCCCCTTCCTTTCATGTGACGAATAAAAACTCTATTGATTTTCATGAGAAGGAGGAAAAGAGAGTGCAGCAGAGATGTCAGAACAGCCAGAGGTGGGAAAGGAGGGTCTCACTAACTGCTGTGTCTCTGTGTGGTATGTTATAACAACAGAGCCATGTACGAATGGGAAGCTCTGTCTGTAGGTGTAATGAAAACAAACAGAAAAGTGTGCCACTCCCAGCTTATATTTCACTGACAATACGGACGTGCTGAATATTTGGCCGTGCTTAATATTTTGCTGCCTTAGGCAGCCGCCTGTTTTACTGTGCATGAAATAGTTGGCTGTGAAACTGGAAGATATGAGAAAAATAGGAAGGATGGAGCCAGCCGATTCATTAAATGCGGCACTTTGAAACATAAACAATTTTCCCCCACTTTCCCTGCAGAAATGTGTGTGTAGAAGAAGGTTACTCACTAAAAGCACATTATCAAAAGAAATCGAGAAAGGTGAAGTTTGCAATTTCTGCCTTGAGTAGCATCAGTGCTAGCTAATAGTGCTTGCTATCTAGGTTAGAGGGACGCGGGTGGCGCTGTGGGCTAAAGCCTCAACGCCTAGGGCTTGCCGATCGAAAGGTCGGCGGTTCGAATCCCCGCGGCGGGGTGCGCTCCCGCTGCTCGGTCCCAGCGCCTGCCCACCTAGCAGTTCGAAAGCACCCCCGGGGGCAAGTAGATAAATAGGTACCGCTTACCAGCGGGAAGGTAAACGGCGTTCCGTGTGCGGCTCTGGCTCGCCAGAGCAGCGTTGTCACGCTGGCCACGTGACCCGGAAGTGTCCCCGGACAGCGCTGGCCCCCGGCCAATAGATGTGAGATGGGCGCACAAACCCCAGAGTCTGTCAAGACTGGCCCGTTCGGGCAGGGGTACCTTTACCTTTACCTTTACCTTTATCTAGGTTAGACAGGCGAGAAGGTGGCCAAGAAAGTGAGCCAAAAGGATGGCTGGCATATGCAGCTCATTTAGATGGCTCTTTCTTGCCAACACCATTTAATCACATTCTCTAGATCCGAGGTGGGGAACCTGTGGCCATCCAGAGGTTGGTGGGCTACCAATCATGCTGGCTAGGGATGATGGGAGTTGTGGTCTAACAAGATCTGGAGGACTGCAGTTTCTCTATGCTTGCTCAAGATGGTAGGAAACTTAAACAGATAAAAATAAACAACATGATCATACATATCCATTCCAAAATAGAACGTGAGTATGAAATTCTGTCTCAGAATTAAAATCTAATCTTATAGGAGGGCAGCAGCTTTCTGTACTTACATAACCATGAAGTTACCCCCTAGAGTTTAGGATCAAGAAATAAGAATTGCAACTAAGCTACTCACAATTGTGATAGAGTGGAAATCACTTTAACGTCTGGGATAATCTGGACATATGGCAACCTGTGCTGGGAGTGTCATTTAAAAATAGCTCAAAAGCTTCAAAAAAAAAATAAACAACTTTCCTGTCCGGATTTTCACTTTCTGAAATATGGCAACCCTGCATTGTGATTACTATTATGCAATTTACACCCATAACAGCTAATATTTTGCTTGATACCAAGGGATATTCCTCAAAAAACTGGGGATATGTCATTCATTTTGATTATAATCAACTTCAAATATGTTTCTCTCTGTGTGCTTTCTGTTGTTATCACTTGTCTGAATATTAGCAGAACTATGCCCAGCACAGTATGCTCTGTCAATGGTCTATCAGTTATACTTTTTAAAAACAAAACAATTCACTAAAATGTATATCTTAAAAGAAGAGTTTGGATTTGAAGAAGAGTTTGGATTTGATATCCCGCCTTTCACTCCCCTTCAGGAGTCTCAAAGCGGCTAACATTCTCCTTTCCCTTCCTCCCCCACAACAAACACTCTGTGAGGTGAGTGGGGCTGAGAGACTTCACAGAAGTGTGACTAGCCCAAGGTCACCCAGCAGCTGCAGGTGGAGGAGCGGAGACGCGAACCCGGTTTCCCAGATTACGTGACTACCGCTCTTAACCACTACACCACACTGGCTCTGACCAATCAGATTCTTATAACCAATTTTCCCATTACAGGAAACTCATGCCTATATCTTGGTTAAGTACAATGACCTTTAGAAAGAGTCTTATCTCCTTCTCCAAACCCTTTAACTGAAACCAATCTGCTTTCTGATGACCTTTTCCTGAATAGTCTGTTTATGTATGTGTGTCACAACAGAATCCTATATATGTCTACTCAAAATTAAGCCTCAGAGATCAGTGGAACATACTCCCAGGTAAGTATGGATTAAGATTGCAGCCTTAGTTTCTCTTGGTAGAACATTTCTCCAAAGAGGGAATGAAATTGATTTTCCCAAGAGTTGTTAGAGATACATATGTTCATGTTTGTATGTCCAGATAAAATATGGTTTATGCACAAGCCTTGAGCTCTCAAAACTCCCCTCCCTCTGCATGGCCAAGAGGGGGACTTTGCTGAACTAGGGAACCTGGTTCACATTGACTATGGTTTATTGAAGCAGTACAGCTTCAGAAACCAAGGTTACAACTTCCTATGTTTTTGAGACGTACCATTATTAGAGTTATACCACAGTCCCTGCCTCAGAGAAAAGGAGGTTAAAACTGTTAGCTAACTAAAGGGTTGATTAAAATGAAAAGCTTAGGAAGTCCTTCTCCCAGATGCAGGGGAGAAGAGATGGCTGAAGCACACCCTACACAGTTTAGTAATTAAACTATGGTACAGCAAGGGGACTTCATGCAGACAGAGATTCTCATACAGTGGTGCCTCGCAAGACGAAATTAATCTGTTCTGCGAGTCTCTTCATCTTGCGGTTTTTTCGTCTTGCGAAGCACGGCTATTAACGGCTTAGCGGCTTTAAGAAAAAGGAAACAAACTTGCAAGAACTCGCAAGACATTTCGTCTTGCGAAGCAAGCCCATAGGGAAATTCATCTTGCGGAACGACTCAAAAAACGGAAAACTCTTTCGTCTTGCGCGTTTTTCGTCTTGCGAGGCATTTGTCTTGCGAGGTACCACTGTATTCTAATGAAATCTGTATAAGTTGTAGGATATTTCCTTATTTATTTATTTTGCTTTGTGGGACATCTTTATAAAAACCAAATATTTGCTGATGAGGATTTCAGCTGCTCTTGCTACTTATGGCTCACTTGATGCTGCTACCGACTGCCATAATCTATCACAATTAAGTGTAGGTGCACATGACTGCCTCTTCATCAGAAAAGATTGCAGAGGAAATGGAACCTAGCATAAAAAGTGGAACCATTTCTTTCAAGCACAGTTCCATATTTCAATTCTATCAGCATAAATACTTGGTTCTTGATGTGTTCCCTATGTTAACAATTTTGCAGAAGCTGTTTAATGATAGCAAAAATGAAAGGCTGACCCAGGCTTTAAATAAATGTTCACGGGTGGTCACATGGGCCTGCAGCTCTCAACGGTGTGACTGTTCCTCTTCCCTCTGTGTTGTCATGGTACAGAAATGTGTTTTTCCACAACTAAGGAAACATGCAGCTGCATGGTAGCTGCCTGATTGTCTCTCTAATGCCAGAAGGAAAAGAGAAGGAAAACAAAGGCATTGGAAAGGAAAAGTGAGTGAGCACGCATGCCATAACACAACAGTCACATGAAGTGCTAGGGCAGCAGAAGAGCAACTGCAAGTGCAGCTGCCATAGTGTTCTGTTGCATTTCTAAGTTTAAACTATTAAATAAATTTGCTGTATGAATCCCTTTGTTCGTGCAGATTCTAGGAAAGGAAAATATGTGCACTGCAGCTACTGCTGGAATATCAAGGGGAATAGCACCAATGAGGAATATCTAGGCATTACCACAACCATGGCCATTGTATTCTCTTCCAGTACCCAAGATAACACAGATTCTCTTTTGGCCAAATACTAATATCTCGGAAGATATTTTACAGCTGAGCTACGTAATTATAGAATTCCATGGCTCAAAATGACTGGAAGTCAATTAGTTTACAGGGGGAAGCTATGCTGTATATCAGTGTACAATTTTTCTAGACATAAAACACATATTTAACTCCAGTCCAGTTTAGGACTCTTAGTTTTTCTTTCTCCATCCCTACAGCATTCCTCTAAAGAAAACCCCAAAACAATTAAATAAATAGTGACAATAATATTGGTGTAACCTCCCTTAGGTTAGGATGAAACCAGCATGTGGGTCTTTACTCTACCCATCAAATATTTACATTATGGCAAGGCACAGTTATGCTACTTTGCTGTCAGGACTAAAGAATTTACAATTCAGCAGTACATATAGGGTTAGATTTATCCCGTGGTGAGAGAAAAAGCACGATCCATTGTAATGGAAACTGTATCCATTACAAGTGGACAAAATTGGTATCTCCCAAGTTAAGGGGGTATATTATGATATGAGACAGACACTAAAGCAACAGCTGGTGAATATTAGAGTCATATTGCAGAGCATTTCCAGATCATTTACAGAAGAAAGCCACTTCATCCAGCTCTCTTGCATACAATTACCATCTGTTAACATTCAGAGGCCACAAAATATATTTATCAAGTCAACAGTGCACTGTCTGCCATGCAGGGGGCCATGAGGTGACTTGGGCAATGGGGAGCACTACTGTTGACAGCTCTTATTCTATGTAGTGCTGCTGATGAGAATAGAATTCTAATAAGGAAAATATTCACATCAGGCGGTAGTGTGTTTTCCCTATGACTATCTTTCAAAAAAGAAAAAAAAATTAAAAGCCAATTTACATTCTAATATTTGATTTTTATATATGTGGCCATGATGCAGGAAATGCTGATGGCACTGGAAACTGATTTACCACCTTTTCTCCCATTTTGTAAAAATGACTGATCTGGAAAGAGGCAGGGCCTATGGACACAAATCAAATGAGACAAGGCAAATAGTCTATGAGCCTGATCAGATTTTACTTCCTCCCCTACTTCCCACTGTACCTCCTTTTCACAGGGGGGAAATGAATGAACCATACGTTCATCCATTTATTTGAATATGGCATGACTAAAACTTCTTGGAAGGAATTTAATGTCACAATGGGCCAGTTTAAGATTTACATCTTCCCTTGTATCAGGAAAAGAACATGTGATCTTGCATGAATCCACAGCTCTCCCTAAGTATAAGCTGATCAGAAACAGCATATGAACGGAACCTTTAAATAGGGATAAAAGTTATCATTTCCCTACAAAAATAATCTCATTCCTAAATTCCACAAGTTACTATTTTCAACCAGTGGTGCAAGTAATTATAGCCTCTTTAATAGTTTTATACCCCGACCCCCCTTCTCTTTAGATACTAATGTGTATTACTTCACAAATGTGGTAAGCTAGCCCTCCTATATATAGAGTCTCTCTTGTTCAGTCTGCTGAGTTTGACCTTCCAGCTCTGTTCTAACCAGCACCACTGTGTTAGAGATGAACAAAAATCCCCATGTTCCACTTGAAAATCATTTGAGTTTTCCAAGCATTTCCACTGAGAACATTTTATTTTCAAGCACTCGCAAAAGCCTTCGAGCTTTTGTGAATGCTTGAAAATAAAATGTTCACAAAAATCCAATGTGCCCACTGAACTCAATGCAGGCATCATGCCTCCATTAGTTTTAATAGACAGATTGAAACCTGTTGTGTACCCCAAAATGGCTGATGAGGGACAAAAAGTGATAACAGCTGGGAGCAGCTCCTGCTTGAAATCCTGGAGAGCTGTTATCAGTCGCTGTCAACAAGACTGAGCTAGAAGGATCAGTGGCCTGATATGTTAATGTTTCAACACGCAGATATAAACCTGCGGCATTCTCTCAAACACCTGGCAGGAGGGCAACAAGCAATGCACTATCTAAGAAACTTTAGGACTATTCCTTGGAAACTGAAGCCAGCACATTAAAGCCTTGGGGAAGAGGGGAACAGAACTGATGCAGGAGACTTGCTCAAGTCACCTTAGAGAAAAGTGTATCTTTGCAGCAGCAGACTAAGCTTCTGATCCTGCAACTGTAGTATTCTCATTGCACAAAAGTAAGCAACAGTGAGTGATATTGCAGTGGTAAGGAAGCTTGCTTGTTTCTTTTTAAATACAAAAAGGGGAGATATGTGCCATGAGGCTAGAAAGGAGGAGCACATAGACTTGTGGGAGACAACTATGTGCTCCCTTGCACCACTTTTTCTTTTCAAGGATTACACAAATGCCTGTATAGCATTGTGGTAGGAATGGAGAAGGCATGGAAATAACAGCTGACAGAACCAAGAAAAAGAACCACAAATACAAATACACCTTAGAGTTGGGGGTCCCAAACTATGGTCCATAAACTTCACCCAGATGGTCTGTGGATTTGTAGTTGAAGATGACATATTCATCACATTAAATATAAGTATTGATTTTTGAATTGTACTTTTATTGCTTCTTTTGTTTCACATTTTGCATTTTATTATATTAGGATCTGAATCCTATGGCATTCAAACTGCAATACAAGGAAGTACAATATATGAGAAAAAAGAGCAATAAAAATAAAATTAAGAATCATATAGCATCTAGCACAGCACATTTCAATTGCTACAACAGGCAGAAAAAACAATTAAGTGATCCACCAAGACCCTGGGCAATCTTCAAGGGGTCCATGGGGTAGAGTGTGGACAGTTTGGAAACCACTGCCTTCGTGTGTATAAGCTCACATCAAAAGATGTGGCTGAGTATTACAGATTATATTTTCCTTTACTATCCTTGCCTGGGGCCTGCAGAGCAACATATATTGCTTTCCAATATATGCTGCTAGCCTCTGCCTAAAATATACACAAAAGAAGAAAATAACTGAACATACCTTTAGTAAACTGAGGTAACAAATATTTCCAGAAAACAAATGTTATTACTTCAAGCTAGAAAGAAGCAATACTTTGACCAAAAACCATTGGAATAACAGGTGGGGTTTGGGACCTGAATTTCAGCTGTCCTGCATTCCTCAGATGTCCAAAGTTCTTTATAGTTTCACCTCTTTCTGCCGTAACAGTAAAAGGATGAAAGTCATGGAATCCACTCCTAATAATGATTTATACACTCAGAGGAATGGTTGTTTGAAATTTAAAGCTTTGTTCTGATTTATCCCAAACTAATTATAAAAAGCAGACCTCAGCACTAGTGGGCCTTGCCAGGATGCAAGAGCTCCAAATGCCAATGCCAAGCCTGGATGTGGTGACCTTAATATAATATTACTATTATCTGCCATTTTACATATGATGAGACGTCTTTTGAGTATAGTTAATGAGACCTGAGCTTAATCATATCATCAAGGCTTTTTTACTTAAATCCTTAGGAAAAGATGGCGCTATATTGTTCCATAAAACTGTCTATACCAGTTGCCATGGGCTCTTTCAGGAGGAAGAGCAGGACAGAAATGTTACGAATAAATAATAAGAGAATACCATGTGACTGTTGAAATAAATCACTTTACCATTTAAAAAAGGTGAGAATTGGACCATGCAATACAAGGCAAACAAATCCTTATATCTCACCAAAAACAGGGATATTAAGAAGCTGGTGGAATCCTGTGAAGAGGCTTAAAATATTTATTCCCATATTACTGCTAAGGAGTACATGTCAGCAAAGGCTGAAGAACTGTGTTTCCTTTTCTTTCACTACAACTTGGAGTGGACTCTTGACCAAGGTACACACTACCTTGTGCAGGGGAGGAAAACCTGTTGACCTTTATTTCCATGCCTTATAGCAGATGGGATACATTTGCCTTTTTCACACTGAAATTGCCCTAAGCAACTGGGATCTCCACACAGTTCCCGGTTTCCATAGTTACCTGCATCTCTGCTAATGTCAACAAGATGAAAGATTATCTGTTATGGGAGTTTTACTTGTTCAATTTTACAACTCATATCAGTTCAGATTGCATACTGTATTAACTCTTTCCCAGATCATGCACAAGAATTAAAGGTATTCAAAGTTTCTCCAATATATGGAAATGAGGATTGAAAATGTGATTAATTAATTCAGAATGGGAAGTCAAAGCTACCAGAGACTGTAATTCACCTTATTCTGAACACTAAGCAAAACAAGGAACATTCATCCTTTGGTCCAGGGCCACATGCCAGTGGTGGGTGTGGCTACTCCACCCTCTCGCATGCACTCACACATCTTCCTAAGGTAAGCTAAGTGAATTAGCTGACAGGGAGAGGGAGGTGCCCCCTCATCAAATGATCAATCTGATAAATAGTGAGGGGGGCAATTTGCATCAGGGCTGGGTGGAGAGGTTCAAACCTCTCTGCCCTCTGTCGTACCATGTCTACTTTAAATTTTCTTTTCTCTATTGCTGTTACCAATGTTGTTGAAGTCTTGGGGGATTGCATCAGGCTACTGGGCTACAGGTAAGCCATCTCTATTCTAGAGCTTCCTAAAGATTCCATTTCTACACTAAAAACACTATAGCTTTCCAGATTGTATTGGTCATATTAAAAACAAGTTTTTTAAAACAATGGATTCAATGAGGTGGTACGAGTGTTTATGGAGTCGAGTTGCAGGTGAGTTATGCTGCTCTCAACTTACCAATTTTGGGGGCAGCTGTCAACTATCCATGAGAACAAATAAAAAGAATAAAATACATTTCTTTGATACTATGTAAATATGGCTTGCTAACCTTTCAACAGGGTCCCTAAGCATAACAATCAGCTTTGCATTTGGCTGGAAGGCATGGATGAAGTCCTGTATTAAGAATGGAGGCTCCCCTTCTGTACTGTTGTCATAGAAGAAAATCCAAGCGTTGTTGTCCCACATTGTCGAAGCACTCGCCTCTCCTAGGAATCACAAAAAGCTGCAGATCAGTGTCACTCTAGATGACTGGCTCATTCTGAGCACTGTTGTAAATGCACTGCAGGACCAGAACATTCAATGAAATATGCTAGGTCACTTCCTATTCTTGGCTATGGCAGCCAAAAATGCACTTCTTAATAGTTGAGGGAGTTGGGTATGTCTTGGGCGGAGACTGAAAGCAAATACAATTGAGATTCCTGCATTGTAGGGGGTTGGATTGGATGATCCTTGGGATCCCCTTCCAACTCTACAATCATTCGATCTTCAAATATCTGAAGGGCTACCACATGGAAGAGGGGGCAAGCTTTTTTTCCACTGTTCCTGAGGGTAGGGCCCAAGCCAATGGATTCAAATTACAAGAAAGGTGATTCTGACTAATCATTAGGAAGAACTTTCTGACAGTAAGAGCTATCCAATAGTGGAACAGACAACTTGAAAGGTAATGAAAGGTCTTTCAAAGGAGGTTTTTAAACAAAGGTTGGATGGCCTTCTGTCACAGATTCTTTAGCTATTATTTCTGCATTTCAGGGGGTTAGATTAGATAACCCCTTGACTTCCCATCCAGCTCAGAAATTCCATGATTCTATTGTTTCATCATCTCTCTCCCCCACCCCATAGCACCGCAACACGAATTAATGTTTGTGAGGAGGAATCTATATTTAACCCATGATGAATTAAATGCTGCTGCATTTATATATCAAATGAGAACAGCGCATTCCAAAATATACCAATTTTTCATAGACGCTAAAAGCATACAACATATGATGAAACTGCCTACTTTCATTAAAAATGGCTCTTTAATGTCCTTAGCCAGAGATTAATGGGGAAAAATCATGTTGTGCTTTCATAAACCATTCTGGTAAATTTATCATAATAAGGATCAAAAATAAATAAACCCTGTCTAAAATGCCTGGAGCTGCAAGGGTAATGTCTTGTGTAGGGCTTCTGAAACCTCCATGGCTTCATCTGGCAATATAATTACAACCCAATAAAGATTTGATTCAGAGATGTTTTTGATTGTAAAATTACTTTCCCTGGTAAAGTTAGAGGGATGTTTATAGTTTTAATTATATCTCTCCTTTTTAATCATTTGACGTTTAATAATGTGGCTCCCTAAGAAAATCTCAGATTTTCATATTTCCTATAGATGGATTCTTGACTAAATTGTATTTTTAACAAGGTGATAAAAAAAGTTCATTATAATGAGCATATTAATTCAGATGATTTCCTGTAAACTATTAAGAAGAGGCCATGTAAACATTTTCCTTAACAAAAAGTTCAGCTCCTTGCAAAGGCAATTGCTCAAAAAAAGTACATTAGCCGTTTGAATTAGCATTCTTTCCCTTACAAGAGACCGATAAAATAAAAAATGTAGCTTGTATGTGTCCTTGATAATAAAAGTCCAGAAAGAGCACTTGAGGCACAATATTTGTTTATAGAAAGAGCAGTGAACCTGCTCATATCACAACAAAATAATGAGGCCTAATAGCTTCTTGATTTAAAAAGTCAGGATATGTCAATAATGTCATAATAACTTTCGTAGGTCACAACAGCTTAGACTTTCCCCAGTCTCAGTAGACAGTAGAATAAATTGGTCCCTTGAAGGAAATCCAACCTATCCCATCTCTTATGCCTAGCAAATGTTTATTGTCACTATATTTGGTTCCTTTATGTAACTAAACAGCAGCACAGCAAGCAGAAATTACAGGTGGAGGTTCCTATTAACACCACATCTCCATCCCATGAAAAGTTTTATTTCCTAAAGTTTCCCATGTCATTTGTAGAGTCTGAGCAGACTTTGTTTCCGACCTGCTGATGCCACACTTGCAACTATCCTGCACTGTCTTCCAAAAAAACAAAGTGCTGTTGCTGAATTAGGGTGACCAGATGCAAAAGAGGAATCCTGTGCCTTTAGCATTGCGTAGAAACAGATATTTCAGCAGGTATAGCTTCTCATGCAAACTACACCACCTGAAATTGCCTCTCCTACCCAACCATTAAAGGTGCAAGGACTCTGTCCTCTTTGGCATCTGGTCAACCCTGCACTGAATGGATCCTAAGGGAAACAATAGAGCTAAAGTCCCATATACGTTATCTCATATATTCTTCCATGCCCATCAAGTTAATCAGATTACTTATTTGCTTCATATGATGTCATTTGCTGTGGTTAAATCAGTGGGACATAGTGATGGAATGCATCTAGATTTCACTAGCAAGTGAAGGTATTTTTTATTCACAAAGTTTTTGCCCGATTCTGCATGTTTGTATTTCTTTGTAGTTATTTTTTATTTTAGATGGACAGGATGTTGCATTGAACACTATATTGTTGCCAAGGTGCTATAAAGTGTTATAAATAACTCAATAATATTAATGCATTTTTAAACAGCCTCTATTTACACTGAAAACAAGGTGCAAAATTAAAGATTTATAATGCTCTTCTTTTCAGACAGATGTTTGCTCAACTTTTCATTACTAGTTGAAGGCACACTTTCATGATGCTGTAAAGCTTGCATTACCCTTTTGCCAACAGAAGTTGTTCTAATAAAATGCCTTATCCACATTTTTGCTATCGTATACTTAGCTTACATTGCTAAGATACAGAGGAGATCAGTGAACTCTTATCTTAGTACAGATAACTACCGATGTTATTAAAGCAAGTCTCATACCAGCAACATAAACCCCTATAAGCAGTAGTTTCTGTACCAATAATTATCTTGTTGAAGTCTTTTGCAGTGTCCCCCTGCAACACACTCTGAATCTGATGAGCAGCCAAGTCAAACAAGTCCAGGTAATCTTCCACTGGGTAGCGATCATGAAATCCATCCCTCAGACGAATTATCCCTGAAAGCAAAAATAAATAAATAAAGTGAGCCTGGAATCTACAGTGGTATAGTAGAGATGTTTACTGCTCTGCCTTTTGGACTATTTGGTGGAAGACCCTGTTCAAATAGCATAATCATAAATAGGATACGATAGTTATTCAATTATACTGATGGTTCAACAAGGAAGTAACATGAATAACTATTTTCTTGCATGGTAGCTGCAGCAGGAATACTGCTTGCATAGAAACAGAGCTCTCAAATAACACCTGGTATTGAATTAGTGGACACATAACATTTGGGAATTTCTTTTAATGAAGTCAAAAGAACCAGGACAGAGACAAAATGGCAATATAGCAAACTGGATTTGATGTTATGTGGTTAAGTACCATCAAAAGAACTTATTTTCTCCAAATTATAAACTACTGCTGTGAAATGTTCTGAAATTTAAAGAACTGATTTACTCTCAGTATATCAATCTCATTTTGTTTTTCAACTTACTTTATAAAACACTATATTCTATTATTTTTTCAGGTTCTTTTTTATTGTAAAATTAACAGTAATAAAACATGTCCAAAACCCTAAATAAGGATATGATAAAAAGAGTCTGAATGGTTGCATGATTAATTTCTACATAATCTATTCCATGTACCAAGTTCTTTGTAGTCTACATGTACATGAACATGAATAAATTGTTCTTATTTTTTCTTTAAGCCACCTTGAGTTCTTGTCAGGGGAAAAGGCAGCACTATAAATAAATATATAATTACAGTTATACATATGTGTGCATAAATACGGACATTGATAATTGTGTATTTATTTCACATGAGTGTAAATACTATTTACATACTGGCCACATAGTAACAGAAGCCACCTTGGTGCTTGCTAGGGAAGCTCTTATTGACAAATCTAAATGGTGTAACCTTATAAAGAAGACCACAGGATGACATTAAATAAGGAAGTGCTAATTAGCATGGTCCAGGGGTCCTTTACCTTTAACCTTTGTATTATAGAACCGGCCCAGTAAGCCAGAAGCATACAGAGCACAAGGAAGGTCCAATAAAATATTTTATTGGAAGATGCTTATAAAACGAATCTCTTTCTCTTTCTAGATTATGGTTGTTTCATTAGGCAGAAAAGTGCACGAGAACCATGAGTCAAAGAAAGTCTGCCTAGTATCTTCTATACTAAAGCACAGTCTGCCACTGTAGAAATGAATGAATAAGGAGATATTAATAGGTCAGGGCAAACTTCAAAGACTTCAGAGCAAAGAACCGGGAAATGCAACCAAGAGAATTATGTAGAAGGCCCAGAGGATTCTGGTTTTAACCAGGTATTTATTATCATGCCAGTGTTTGTGAAGCTGCTCCAAAATATCTAGGTCCTGGCACATCTAGGCCTGATGGTGAATAGACTGGAGGCTGCTATAAAGATGTAGACTGGGTCCTGGAGTCAGGCAAGGAAGTGAGTACCTGATTCATATCGAGCAGGCTGCAAACTTCACAGTGCTCCTGTACATAAGCATGGTATGGCCTGCATGCTTTGAATTGGTTTTTCATGGCCTCCTTCTTTTTGGATGCTGCTGGAGCAATAGCCCAAAGGACCTTATTTGTGCTGTGCCAGGCACAGTAGGCATAAAGGCCTCTTGCTTTTAGTGTATAGCAGTGATGACATCAATATACCTCAAAAGGCCTTGGAGGTCTCTGGACAGATAAAACAAGGCATGGCATGGTGGGCAACCCAAGCTGTATCAAGACACATCATTGCATTAGAATTTAGTAGTTCCTCCCAATTTTTATAGGGTGCTCTGCCCTGTCAGAACTCCAAATCCACAGCTAAATGCCAAATATTTGCAAAATATGGAAGCAAACCTACTTATAATATAACTTGGAATTCTGGGGGAAAGTGTATTTTTTGCTATTATGTTAATGAGTTTCATGTTCTTATGTTGTGTTTTTATGTTCTAAGCCACCCTGTGATCTTCAGATGAAGGGTGGTATATCACTTTTAACGAGGAAGAAGCAGTAGAAGAAGGCTGGTTTATGGGTATTCTTCCATGCTGTTACATGTAACTTGTTAGCATGCCTGTGTTCCACTCAGAGTGGCACACACAGTCTTCTCGGCCAGATGGCAAAGCCCAGAGTTTCTCAGCTTTGGAGATGTACCTGCCTGGTCCTTTCAAATAATTCTAAAACAGTTGTTGTTTGCATTTGGCCTCAGAACATGGAATTTTATTTGAAATAAATTCAGAAGTTGTTTTATTGGGCCAAGTATAGAACTCGTATAAGAGACAAACCACAAAGAATATGCTTGAAAGAACACTGCACACCAATTAAAATCCCTCTGAAATTAGTTCAGCTCAATTTTATTGAGTTTGCTGCTTCAACTGCCTTAGTAGAGGAAACCAGTTATACCAATTTAGTCCATTTCAACTAGAGGGACTTCACTCATACTTGAAAGCATTATCATATATAATCTGAAAAGCAGTGGTTTCCTATTCAAACCAATTTGCAGACAGAAGAAGCTCTGTTGTGTATTCATTCTAAGGCTTTATCTGAAGCAGGGGGAGGGCATACACAACTGAACCTATCCCCTGTCTGGTATAAACCTCAGGCTACTAGGCCATCTATATCACTAATCATAAGCCAAAACACTGGTGTTAAAATCCATAGAGGCTAAACTGTTCCCTTGTGTCTTGAGACATACTGAGCAGAACCAGACTGAAGTGACTACAACCAGGCTTGGCAGGGAAGGAGCTCAGTTTTCAATAATAAAAAAATAATGAAAACATATTCTCTACTGCTTTGATATTTCAAGATTTGAATCCTTGCAACTCTTGAAAGCAAATAAAAATAAATCTGTTTCCTGAACTAAAAATCTTAGGAAACCCGTCAGCAGAATGGTAGCAGGGTCAGTGTCAACATCCACGGGCAGAAGCCCAAGGATTCCAGGTGCTGACGCTGGTCCTGCTTTCAGATAATCATTGTAATTGCTTCCAACCCTCACTCCTGCCAAACTGGCACTCAAGCAAGGTAGATATTAGAAACTGTTGTCACTATGTCCTTGAATGAGCTCATCATCAGATGGGAACTAGCACTAAGTCTGTTCACCTTTCAAACCAGGCCAATATAGACCGTGGAGTCAAGTTCTGTTATACAACACTATGCAGCTGAAGCATCTGGGCAGGCTAATCACACCTGCCTGTATTCTGAGATAGCTCAGTTGGTAGAGCACGAGACTCTTATTCTCAAGGTTGTGGGTTCGAGCCCCATGTTGGGCAAAATATTCCTGCATTTCAGGCGGCGGAACTAGATAACCCTTGCAGTCCCTTCCAATATTATTCTATGCAACTGGCACCTTTCCTCCAAGGGAAAACCCATGCAATCTGCCTTATCCTTGTGGCTGCATCATCCATATACCAGCCACAGGCCCAGCACCAGAGTTCCATGGGCAGCTGCCCTTGACATGAGCCCTTTGCTTTGGGCAAATGAAAACCACTGATTCTCCAGCACTACAGCCTTAGCAGCTGAAGCACCCAGCATATTAACTCCACAAAATAAACTACTCCTACACAGGGACCTCACATACTAAGAGGGGGCTTAAAACAGTGGAGACTAGCAGAACTTGCTCACTAAACTGCCCCCTCCCTTTTATGATGCTGCTGCTGTATATACCTGTCACTTTCAAGGTTAAGGGGTGAGAGTCCCTGGGGGCAGGAAACCAAGAGCCCCACTAAACCTGGTATTGATCAAGCCACATGGAACTGTCAAAAAGAAAAGCAGCTCTCATGTTACTGCAAGGCACTGCCTGAAATGGTATTTTGAAAGAACTGCACAAAAAGGCAGATTTGTATAGACATCTGCTTATGGCCAAACAACAAACAGTGCTACCCATACTAGGTTTTTCTAGTTGATGACAGATTATAAATTTGTGCAATGTTAAGACTTGTTCTGCACACAGCTGTCAAGCAACCTGGGCATTATATAGATCAATTAATTAATATTAGGGCAGGCTATTGTTTATACCAATCCAGCTGATAGGCTTCTCTATATTAGGCTACTGATTTGGGGGCTTGTTACGTGCACTTCCAGTGTGTATCCAAGGCAATTTGCCACAGATACAGACATTAAGGCTAGACCTATTGGTTTCCAGCATTGGGTCTACTGCTAAGTAGGGATGGAGAAACTTAAAAATGAAGAGATGCTGCTTCCAAAGGAAGATTTAAGAATTCATTTCTGCAAAAACAACTCTGTGTCAGATAGTGTGTTTACTCACCAAACCTTTTCCTTGTCCACCAGTGAGGCTCCTTAATTGCTGAGAATCTCACATCAGGATGTAACCTGAGCCTATCATAAAGGTCTGTTGTTCCGCACTTTGGCTGGCCTATGATGTAGAAATGGGGAAGGCAGCGTAGCCGGTAGTGCTTCTCCTTGTAATGATACAAATGGCTCCAAAACACCTTTCTAAGGTAATCAAATATTGTCCTAAAACGTTTGGAATACAATGCATATGAGTTTGTAGCATAAGGATCCCTAGTAGTGTTTCCTTTGTATTCTTCATACCAACAAGGATTCTTGCTGTTTGGAAGAAACTTGTTAGGAATTACGGAGAACATCTGCAAAACAGAGAATAAAAGCTCTCATTAAGGCAGGAAACGAACATGGTACCACTTCCGGTTATGATAATCCTATTGTTTACACATTCCAGACATTTTAATGTTCCGATAGCCTATGCTGTTGCACAGATATAAGACCAGGAGGATATGTAGAGCTGGCAGAGAAGAGGAATATATTTGTAAAGCCCAGCTCTTAAACACAAAAAGAAGTGATATGGTTATCTAAACCTAAATATTGCATCTATGCAGACTTCCATAGATAGAATTGTATTTTAAGAAATTAATTCCTAGAGCAGATGGAATTCATCTATGTATAACAAAATTATAATGCATCAACAGAAGGAATAATTTGAGAAAAGCAGCACACACTACATAATACAGCAATTCTCTACAAAAGCTTCTTCATAGCAACCACTCTATTAAATATGAGGGGTTGGGAACCTTTTTTTAGCTCAAGGGGCTTCTGGGACCCACATGCCAGTGCTGGGTGGTACCAGAAGCAAAAATAGATGGAGCAACAAATGTGAATTTTACCATTGTACAGTAGGCTAGTTTCTATACACATTCACACACACACTCTCTCTCTCATCCATCCAGACAAGCAAACAGCATTATCAAATACAGATAGGTAGCCGTGTTGGTCTGCCATAGTCAAAATAAAAAAATTCCTACCAGTAGCACCTTAAAGACCAACTAAGTTAGTTCTTGGTATGAGATTTCGTGTGCATGCACACTTCTTCAGATACACTGAAACAGAAGTAGCCAGATCCTTCTATATAGTGAGATATATGCAATTTTGGCTTTACTCGCAATCCTCCAGAACGTACCCCCTGTGCAACTTGTGAGTCTATTGTACATACAATTGATAAAAATCACTTTATTTAAGGGTCTGATCTGACGGGTGGAATGTCTATGATCATCCAGCTACAGTAACTACCTCACTGTTTGATCTGATCTTCCCATATTTCCAGAGGGAAGTTATAAAGCACCACAGTGGCTTTCCCTAGGCTCCAACATGTGTGTTCCAGCTTCTGAGACTATCTATTGTTCTCAATCATATCTACTACTGGGTCATATCAAAAGCATGAATGAAGAGATATACACCTATACAACTGATAGGGAGTCCCAACACCTTGCTAAATGTCAGTGTTAACCTAAACTGAAGTGCATCTGCCTTGATTCCTCAGTGAGTGTTAACTTAAGAGTACATTGGCTTATAACAGCATCACTCTGTTGGTGTTGAATAGATACTACAGAGAGTAATGGTCAAGGTTACCATTTTTTAATAAATAGTTCTCCCTCTTGTATACTCACATGCATCTCTTGTTTCTTCAAATCTTCTAAGTCTGGAAGATGTCTAGTTATAAACTCAATGTTTGTAGTAATTGTGTCAATAATTACTTTAATGCTTGGATAATCCTTTGCATATGAAATATTCATTTTAGATGTTTGGTAATGGTCTTTCATATCACAGAGGCTCTCATTGTCCATTAAGTTTGAACTGCTAGTAAAAGCTCCATATCGTAGTGCTGGCTGCATCAGCAAGAGGCCACGTTTAGCTCCAGTCAGTATATAGGATGCCATCACTAGCATCATTATTAATAATCCAAACATTAAACTGCATAGTTTTCCTTTCTTCAAGCAAAACAATCCAGTCCAGCTTTCACTGTGATAAGTCCTTACTTCTAGCACTGCAAGCAAGTTCATCTGTTTGCTATCCACGTGCAACAGAACTTTATTTTTATCTCTGCACAGAGAAGGACACTCTTTAATATTTTGAGTTGGCCGCTGGCACTTGAAACACTGTCTGTGCAAGTCATTTGATAACAATGCTATGCAATGTTGAATGCAATGCTTCATATTAGTACCATTAAAGAATTGGTGTAAGGAGCCATTTCAAATGGATGAAAGTCACTTTCTACAAGCAATCAAGAAACTTTGTCAAATCAGTATATATATATATTTTTAAAAATCAGACTAACCAAAATAGATGGCAACTACTGAAAATAATATGGCAATGTATTAGAGGCACATTATACTTGATCTGGACATACAAAATTTTCTTTTTAAGTTGATGATGATGACTTCAGGTTTTTCCCATTGAACAAAATGAGGAGAGTGGGATTTCACTGTACAGAGTGAAGAGACACAAAAAACAAAAGGAGCTCATTGTCCTTTCATCAAAATTAAACAAATTTAGGTATGTGAGAGAATAGGTTCTTCTTGAGATTTAAATATATTCATTTAAAATGTAGGTTCCAAGACAGAGAAATGATCTGGAGTTCTTCATTTTTATAATCACTTCAGAGGATTCTGTTGTGTAACCTAGAAGAGAACAAAGAGAAAACGTGAATAAAATTATCTGTCCAGAAGTCAGATCAAAGTGTTACTCACTTTATTAGGTAATGGACTATTAACCCTGGTTGATGAATCTATGCTAAATTGCATATTCAGCGGAAAGGTAAATTCTGAGTACTGGGAATAAGTATAGATGACTTGGAAATGATTTGGACAGGAACTTGAAGGACTAACTACTTGCATGAACTTGCTGAAGTACTCAGCCCCTTTTGAGGTGGTATCTATCCAGTGCCCCATCCTCTGAGGTGAGGAGGATAGCAACAAGAGTCAGGGCCTTCACCAAACCATAAGGCTCCCCCCCCCCATAATTTGGGGGGGTTAAATTTCTGCTTTTTACTTTGGTTTTTAATAGCATCTGGTGCATGCTTCTGAACTGAATTTGTTGTGTGTGTTTATCTGCTTGATTTTTCCTTGATTGTTTTGTGGTATTGTGAGCCATCTGAAGAATCCCCATGATTAAGAGGCAGGATATAAATATTTGAGATAAAGAGATAGAAAGATAAGGTACATGGAAGGGAAAGGTGGTGAGCGTGTCAACTGACAATTTTATGCTGGGATATTCTGAAGACTATGGTACAGATTACAAATAAGATTAAGCTAAGCAATCATCTGGGTCAAGATTACCCAGTGGGACATTCTAAAGGCCAATCTAATGGATCTGTGGGGCAAGAAAGTTGTTTAGAAAGGGAGCAGCATCTGTGGTTTGTGTGAAGGCTCCACAGGCAAATTTTGAGCAAAGAATAATACTAGCACAGTGTATTTTTGAGTAGCAAAATTCACCAAGTTTGTATTGGGCAGGAAGAAAAAGCCATGGTTAAGGGTTCAGGAATACAGCAGCCCCTAGAGATTCTCAAAAATGAATTGTGGCCACAAATTGATTTCTGTTTTCCAGTCCTTGCTTGGACATACTCATTATTAACCTAAGCAACAAAGGGGTAATAAGTAGGATACTTCTGGAAAGAAAGTAATTGAATGTCTCTTTTTTTCAAGATCGATAAAGAATATTAAGCAGCAGCACACACAAAAAATGCATCAAACTGTTGCAAATAAATTTTAATACTGTGGAGGTAGCATATTCCAAGAATTCAAGGGGAAATGAGAATATGGCTATATCAGACCAGAGCATTAACCCTTTCTCTAATGTGCAGTTCAAGAAGAAACACTTGGACCTTTAGGTATGTATAGCACTGGGATTTTTTTTCTCTTCCCTACCCCATGAAACAGTTGTGCTACTTGTGGTAAATCCAAAGTCTCACTTAAGCACACAGAGCCAGCAGCACAAGTCTTTGAAACAGAGCCTTAATTGCTTACATTCTATTAAATTAAAATGTTGATCACAATTAAATTTCAGCAGGACAGAAAAGCCTCTGATTCCATTCTGACATACCATCTTTAAAGTATCTATAGCATCAACTAACATTTTGTTTATATCATGATTTCAGAGATGTAAACATTATGACCAATCACATTTTACAAAACATAACTGAAATTATGTGTGCTACAAGAAAAAAAATGAACCAAGAAATCACTTTAAACCACACACTGCTGCTCCTTAGGGATGCTATACTCTACGATTTCATTCAACATTTATTAAGCACACCAACCTGATCCCCACTTCCCAGATGAATACATAAGATTGTAATGTAGTTGTTGCATTGTCTTCTGTTGCTTTTGTAGGAACTCTACAAGCTGAGTTAATGGCAAATTAAACTTCATTCTTGACGAGGCATGGGAGCCCACACTGATCAGTAACCAGCTCCTTCAGCCAGACCACACCTCTGACTCATAGATGTTTCTCTTAAAGTTGCCACATGCAGGAAACTGTATTAAGTTGCTAATGCATGCATTAGAGCAGGCATCCCCAAACTCGGCCCTCCAAATGTTTTGGGACTACAACTCCCATCATCCCTAGCTTACAGGACCAGTGGTCAGGGATGATGGGAACTGTAGTCCCAAAACATTTGGAGGGCCGAGTTTGGGTATGCCTACATTAGAGATATCCTTCCGTTTTCCATTAGGGATACTGTTCTTGGCTCAGAAAATGTATCAAAATATGCATTAAAATGTTTAGATGAATATAAGAATATGTTTAATTTATGTCAAAATGCACATAAAATGTGTTTTAGGAGACTATATGTACAGAAATGCATGTTTTGTTGGGGAGAAAACGTCAGTAAATGTGAATTTTTATACATTGTTTTAAAATGCAGATTGACATGTAAACAGGGTGGACTAGATTTAGGAATGGGCTTATGGATGCAAAATACACATGGACCAGAAATAGACATCCATCTATCCCCAACTGTTGAACCACAGAAATAAAATGAAAATTGTGCACATAAGAACTTAGTCTACAAATAGGGTTCCCTATGCTGGCTAATTGGCTATGGAGTTTGAGAAGTGCAGAAAAAACTTTCCACTACAGCAGAAAAATCCCTTATGTTTAAATCATATGTTTGATGAGAGATAACCTTTTGAGGGACACCTAAACAACTTGTGCAAATACCAAGCTTTTTCCCTCCTTTTTGTGCCAACTCTTGAACACTGATTGGACCCAGATCTTAATAACTAACATAGACATAAGTGCCCCTTTCCATGAGATGGTGATCGATAAGGTAGCGGCCTCTCAAGTCAAGACATTATTGGAAGTTTCTATGCCAGGTACAAAAGTTGTTATTCACCCTAACTTTTAGTTAAAGTAGTGCTCCTAACTTTGTCGGAGTAAGATCAGTGAAATCTCCAGTCCAAGCTCATGAAGAATCTATTTATATGTTATTTGTAAACCTCCTTTCAAGACTGCATTTTTCTGATTCAACCAATTATTCTGGTTACACAGTAGCGAGAACAAAGTTTGCTAAATAGGACACAGAGGAAATCAGATAAGATTCAATATGGTTGGTAGAATACATGTTATTAGACGCCTGCATTTACAGGTGTTTTTGACTTACAGAAAATCTTTCCGTCTGCAATTTGTAAAAAAAAAAAGAGACAAAGAACACAGCATATAAAGAACACAGATTCATGTTATCATTGGCACTGGAAACAGGTACATTCCAGTTTTTACTTTGTAAAACTAGCAAATATATAAAAGAAAATTATTACCATGAAGTATTCTTAAAATGTACCAAACTAAGTCTTCAACTACCAGTTGCTGCTTCAAGTGCTTCAAAACAATGTTTTCTTATACAGTTCTTATGAAAACCAGCTGAGTCCCTAAGGGCTTAACACTGACTTACAGGCATAATTACTGTAAGTTTGAAAAAAGTTTGTAATTAAAATCAGCAAATGACAGAAAGTGGAGCATTTGAACTTCTTCTTGTGTTGAGCACCGGCTTATGTCTGAGTAGAATTAGAAGACCCAGAAGGAGCCTTCAGAAATGTTCAAAAGCATTATTAGAGATATATGTGCCAGTGCATAAATAAGAACCTTCATATAACAACTCCTGAAAATAAGTTTCAATATGATTACTCACATTAGTAAAAGGAACACATGGATGGGTTTTAATGACCCTGCAGGCTTTAAACTAAGATGTTAAGAAAAGGGAAAGAAAGAGAATTGCAAAAATAGTAAGCTCTCTTCATAATGATTGCATAATATGATTATGGAAGATTTAAATAAATGGGATGAATTATTTAAATAAACAAGACAAATATGTGATTCGCATTTTACAAGGGTTTGTTTCGCTGTGATCAAGTAGTATATTTGCACACCAAGAATGATGAAATACTGTAAACTGCTATAGTAGCTAGAGAATAGGAAATTACTCACCCTTTAAAATTAACTATTAAGAGCAAACTTTAACAGTGACATGTAACATTTTTTCTACATGTTCAATATCATGGTGTTTTAATATACGGTACTTGCAAACCATATGTAGCAATCCCAGCAGAAAACTTTAATAACCTGAAATCAGGATGAAGGAAGAATCCATTGTATCTGGATTTATACCAAAGTGAGCATTGCTGCATCTTGCATTGAGTGCCCATTTATGTGTGAGTGGCTTGTGCAGTTTATTAAAAGTAGCCCAATCAATTATATGCAAAATTATGCACCGTGTGTGTGTGCGTGCGTGTGTGTGTGTGTGTGTGTGTTATAAAAGGACCAGGCCCCATGCAGTACTACATTTCTGAAGAGTAATTTTGCAAATATTAATACATGCATACATATTAATACATAAGTTTCTGGGTAGTTTTCCAACAGCACTTCCCATAACACAGCAAGAGAGTTAGAGTAGCCAGTAAGAGAGGCAGTGACAGCCAGTGTAGATAAGTGGTTAGAGTGTTGGACTAGGATCTGGGAGACTAAGGTTCAATTCCCCACTCAGCCATGAAGTTCATTGGGTGACCCTGGGCCAGTCGCTGGCTCTTAGCCTAACCTACCTTCCACGGTTGTTGTGGAAATTAACGTGGAGAAGGAACAACCATGTATGCCATCTTGAAGTTTTTTGGGGAAAGGAGGGGAATGTAAATGCAATAAAGGATGTTATCAGATTACCAAAGTACAAAGCTGGTACATCAGCTATACCTGGTGAAATATGCTATAGGCCACAGAAGTCAGTTGGGTAGCACCACCAAGCTGCAAATCTAATGGAATAGGGACAACTAAACACTCCTTCCCAAGCCAGACAACCCCCCACGCAGCAGCAGCAAATATTCTATATTTTACAGACTGAGCTACGTAACTGTTCTTGATATTATGTTTTTGTACACCTGAAGATACAGCTGTGACTTCAGAAAACTGGTCCAAATCTTTCAAATGGGAGGAAGACCAGAATAGAGCTATTTTTAATGTGTAAAATGTCAGTGGGTATCTGACTGACTTGGGGATGGAATCCAAGCAACTCAATTCTCACCCTGATCCATCAACCTGCTCTCAACTTTTGTCTGGAGCTACGAAGACGCTATGAATAACAATTTGTTAAAGAGGAGATTTGGAATTTCTCTTCAAGGCCCATCAATGCAACACTTGTTAGGAAGCTCCATTCTTGAAGCCAGACAAAGCTTCTATGACTGACATTAATTCTTATTCTTCTAAAAATGAACTGTCAAAACTATATTAAAGAATGCAGAGCTATGAATCTTGCATAATGCTTCTAAGCCTTGCCCCCATTCCCCGCACAAGCAAATTTATTGTGACACTTCATATGGAAACAAAATGAATAATAATTTATTAGACCTCTACTGGAATTTATTGGAATGCTTTGAAAGGTATTTGCATTTGACGAACTATACCATTTCAATGTGCATGCAATGCAGTGATGATAGATGGCATCGATAGCTGGAGCTTGCTTCAATATGGATCTAATTTGTGTCTGTAGTTCCTAATTCAGATATGCATGTGGATCTCCTTAGCTTGATTAGAGTGATTTTTTAAAAAATGAAACATTCATATAGAATATTACAAACCGGTGTGAGAGCCCCCGTTAATTGCTACACTAGTAGAATGATGCAACAGGGAGTCAGTACATGTCCAAATCTCTCCAGCTGTTTTGAACTACAACCCTCATCAATAATAATAATAATAATAATAATAATAATAATAATAATAATAATAATAATTTATTATTTATACCCCGCCCATCTGGCTGGGTCTCCCCAGCCACTCTGGGCGGCTTCCACAGAAACCAAAAAAACACTAAAATATCATACATTAAAAGCTTCCCTGAATAGGGCCGCCTTAAGATGTTTTCTGAATGTCAGGTAGTTTTCCATCACCTTGACATCCGATGGGAGGGCATTCCACAGGGCGGGCGCCACCACCGAAAAGGCCCTCTGCCTGGTTCCCTGTAGCTTCGCTTCTCGCAATGAGGGAACCGCCAGAAGGCCCTCGGCGCTGGACCTCAGTGTCCGGGCAGAACGATGGGGGTGGAGACGCTCCTTCAGGTATACTGGGCCGAAGCCGTTTAGGGCTTTAAAGGTCAACACCAACACTTTGAATTGTGCTCGGAAACGTACTGGGAGCCAATGTAGGTCTTTCAAGACCGGTGTTATGTGGTCTCGGCGGCCGCCCCCAGTCACCAGTCTAGCTGCCACATTCTGGATTAGTTGTAGTTTCCGAGTCACCTTCAAAGGTAGCCCCACGTAGAGCGCATTGCAGTAGTCCAAGCGGGAGATAACTAGAGCATGCACCACTCTGGCCAGACAGTCAGCGGGCAAGTAGGGTCTCAGCCTGCGTACCAGGTGGAGTTGGTAGACAGCTGCCCTGGATACAGAATTGACCTGTGCCTCCATGGACAGCTGTGAGTCCAAAATGACTCCCAGGCTACGCACCTGGTCCTTCAGGGGCACAGTTACCCCATTCAGGACCAGGGAGTCCTCCACACCAGCCCGCCCCCTGTCCCCCAAAAACAGTACTTCTGTCTTGTCAGGATTCAACTTCAATCCATTAGCCGCCATCCAGCAGGTGTAGTTTTGGTGATGACTGTTGTAGTCCGAAACATTGAAAGGACACCAGGCAGGCAAAGACTGACCTAGAAGGTGATTTATATTAATTTATTAGGTTTGTGAAATGCTCTCCCAAGGGAGGCTTGCCTAGTACCTTCATTATACACATTTAGGCAAAACCATTCATTTTCAACCAGGCCTCCGCCAGGAGAAAGACAGGTGAAATGTGTCCTTGTTGATTCTCCTTGACCTCTCAGCAGCTTTCAATACCATCGGTGATGGTGTCCTTCTGGAGCAGTTGTCCAAGTTAGGGGTGGGTGGCACCACTTTGCCGTGGTTCTGGTCCTACATCTACAGGTTTGGTAGTGCATGTGCTGGACTGATGTCTTGTTTCAGTAATGGACTGGATGAGAGTCAATAAACTGAGATTCAATCCAGAGAAGACTGAGGCACTGTTGGTGGCTGTTTCCCTAGACTGGATGGGGTTACTCCTTCTGAAGGACTGGATACACAGCTTTTGGATCCTTTTCTGTCACTTGAAGCCTTGATGGGCTCAGTGGCACAGAGTGCCTTCCATCAGCTTTGGCTGATGTCCTATCTGTGCCTCAATCTGGACAGGGATAGTTCCACCTTCTGCTGTCTATGCTCCGGTAACCTCTAGGATAGAATATTGCAATGGGTTATACATAGTTCTAGCTGGGACTGATTGGAATTGTAGTCCAAAACATTTGAAAGGTACTAGGTTAGTGAAGGCTGATCTTGAAACATTTGGTTGGCCACTATTGTATTTAATGCCAGACCATATGGACTTTGGACTGTTCCAGCAAGGAAGTTCTTATAAAGCATGTCCTTCTAGCCCATTAGTGTGGAAACTGTGCACTAAGTAGGACCAGATGACTGCTTCTCCAGCCTTTGCCTTCAGTTCCTTTAGCTACTATGTGAGTGTTATGTATTTATGAGATGAAACGTTTATTTATTTTTCCTCAATAGCTCCCACAAGAATAGACAATTCTTAATTAGCTCAACTGGTGCCCTTTGCCAGATTTCAAATGTACTGTTTGTCAATAGTTTCTTAACCGTCCTATGCAAGGAATGCAAATTTTATTCATGCCTTATTGTATGACATGTCAACTCAGAAATATTTGTGCAATTAAGATTCAAGTCTGTAGTATTTATACTACAGATTGCTGTGCAGAGGTCCCTTAAGTTATACAGTAGTCACCAACTGCTCTCTTGGAGTAGCAAATGTTCTCCATTTATTAATATTTTCCCCTCAAGAGCTACTGTGAATTCAGTGTGATAATAAATTTACAAAAAGTATATGAGTAACTAAGTGAAAAGGTTTCTCACAGCTATATTAGAGTATGAATAATGAATTCTTTCAAGTTCAAATCGTGTGACCAGAATAAATTATGTCAATTAAATAGAATAACAAGTTTGCTTGATTAGTGTTATTCTGGTTTCAAAAAGGAGTGGAGGAACATGCAAGCTTGTTTTTAGTACAGTTGTACATCAGAAGTCAAACAGAATCTGTTTGACTTCCAAAACATTTGGAAACCAAGGTGCAGCTTCTGACTGGATGCAGGAAGCTCCTGCAGCCAATCAGAAGCCGCGGAAGCTATGTCGGACGTTCAGGTTCCCGAGAACATTTGCAAACTGGACACTCACTTCTAGGTTTGTGGCATTTGAGAGCAAAATGTTCAGGATCCAAGGTACAACTACATTCTTTAGTATTTCAATATTATTTTCTGAAGCCAAGAAACCAGATAAAGACAATATACTTGGGAAAAGGACAAGAGCAGTGGGTCTCTCTCTCAATGCATGACACAGAAAGGTGGCTTCACCTTTCTACAAAAGTGGTGAAAGCTCCCCGCCCCCCACCCCAATTTCTCTGAAATTTGCACAGTATTTTTGTGATCTGCTTTTTCCATTGGGGGACATAGCTGAGCACCAAATCTGGAGTGGCAGTTGTCACTGGTGATGGAATTTGTTCACATTTGTCTATGAATTCTGAAATATTTAGGCTCCTGATGTAAGGCAAAGCAACATTTGCTATCCAGGGAATTCTTCTTTAAACCTACATTTTCCTTGAACCAGACCAAATTTACCAACACATTCCTCCTCCCTCTTGCTCTACTCCTTTAGAGTAAAACAAATTTTGACTAATATGGCAATCCTCTATTGCAACAACAGTGCTCTCTCCATTTGTAATTCCAGCAACTGGTATACAGAGGCATACTCCTATAGCATTTTACACAGAAGTAAGGCCCATTGAATTCAACAAGTCTTACTTCTGAGTAGATATGGTCAGGAGCACACTTGTTAGGCCCTTTCAGCCATTTCTTCCCCTCAGCATTACCTGGTATCTCCTGCTGCTACCAGCCAGCCAACTCCAGCCCTACTTCCTTGCCTGGCTGAAGCTCCACAAAGACGACCCAGAACGGTGCCTCTACTGCATACCCCAGCCAGCTATAAACCCACTCCCCTCCCTGTGCTGGCCAGAGCACAAGCACCCTAAAGATGGCTTCTATAAAGGCCATGTTTCTAGATTACATTCTCCTTGACTCACCCCTTCACTCATGATCATCTGGGCTTTGCCTATACAAATAGCAATATTTCACCAGAAATTTAATCAGTTCCTTAATGTATTGAGCACTTTGGTATTACTGTTTCACTCCAGCTCTTGGCTCCTAGTGTGCTTTGCAGCTTTTACAATCTTGTGTTAGCTTCATTTCTTCAACACTCCTGCCTCTCCTAAGCTCTTTCTGTGTCAGTTTCTTGGATTTCAAAAAAAAAAGTCAATTGTAATAGTAACAGAAGTAAACAATAACATTCCAAGATGGTAATCTCAGCAGCGATCCATCAAAGAAAGCTTTTTAAAACAATTTTTAAAAAAGATGCTGGCAAAATGTCAAAAGGGAAGTGTCCAGCAGATTTCCTTTAGGAGTATGTTCCACAGTGTGGGTGCAGAAATAGAAAGGGGGGAGGAATCTTGTTCCTTTGCAGTGAAATATAAAAGAGAACTTCACTAATCCCAGGGACTGGGGAGAGCCATATGATAAAAGGTGTTCTGATACCAGCTATTAGTTCTGACCTTTTTATGTGGTGGGCTACTAATCTGTATTGTTGTGGAAATTTGACCACATAACAAGTACTTCCCATGCCATAATATGCAAAGGACACTAGTGCTAGTCCTTTAATAATAGCGGTTCATGGGTAGAAATTGGAAGACCTGAAATTGGTATTATTAAAGACTGGGTTTGGGTTTTTTACATTTTCCAAATTCCTGTCTTAGGTTTAGAGCATGGCATAGCACTGTTCTGCCAGTACTTACTGTGAATACAGTAAATAAGCCTGATATTTAACATGTATGGGAATAAACTGTGGCTTGAATGTGAAAGAAATTTCACTGGCCATAGTATGTGTGAAATGCACACATGGATAACTTGCAAAATATGTTCCTGGAGACCAAACTGAGTGAATACTTCTCAGAAAAACAATTCTCTCTCTCTCACACACACACAGAGAGAGAGAGAGAGAGAGAGAGAGAGAGAGAGAGAGATATCTAGGGGGGGAAACCCGCTTTGAAGAATTCTGTCAGAATATTTGTGAAGATTGCCATCCACCATACCCCGGCCAATGCCCTAGGATGACTCTAGGTCCAAGGCATTGTAGAGCATGCAAAATCATGACTCAACACAATTGCTGCCATTTCCACCTAAAGAGGAGGAGGAGGAGGAGGAGGAGAAGTGGTGGAGCCAGAACCTTAGGGAAAGAAGCTGTGCTATTTCCATTGCTAATTTACATTAAAAAAAAACTGTTAGAGAATTTCTCATCTCTCTGAAAAAATGGTGAAATGGTCCCCCCAATTTCTCTGTCCACAAACAGGGTGGAGAATTTCAAGAGTCATTTGTGAACAGCTCTAGACCAAATCCTACAATGAAGGATGTCATCATGTTCTGTTGTAGTACATCATCAGTATAATGGATGTCAAGTGTTTGGGGCCCATTCCAAGATGCAGGAGCAGCTACAATACACTCACTGCACTTTACAGAAGACCTCCCTGATGGTGTTGTCCATTCCATTCCATTCCACATGTACCCCATTCAAAAGTAGCTTATATGGTTCCCAGAAATACATCCATTCAAAAAGACCTGAGCTTTTTAAAAAATTGTATTCCAAAGGGGGTGGGGCAGAACCAGCCACCACCATTTGAAATAGTTTAAGTGCTATTCAAGTTGCAACTTCTGCAAATGAACTGCAGGAATAATAAAACGTGAGCTGTATATGGTTTTTTAAAAAAAAAAATGTGAGGTCGTAGATCAGTAGACCAATACTCAGCTGAATGTTTAAAGTACTGGTCTTCCCTGATTAACTTTTTGTTAATAAACTTTGTGTGAACTTGTAGCTATTTACTTCTGAGCAATCAACAGTCTGCCAAAAAAGAAAATCAATTATATGAGAAATCACTACCCTCTGTGACCGTGCCACAAAAAGGCTTGAGTAATGGTTTTGAAAGCCCATATGACATGTTATGCTGGTCAGTGACCTTCTCCAGCTAGAGCACTCTGGCTTGATATAAAACTTCTCAAAATTCAGCCGGGGGGGGGGTGGACATTTGTAACATGTCTGTCAAACAGTTTCCTTGAAGGCAAAACTAACAGCTAGTGGAGTTTTAAGACGGCTATTAAAAAGAACATTTGGTAACAGTCAGAAAATATATACACAGCCTGCCTAACAGTTGTTCAGATATAAACTTGCCATCACAGTTAAGTTTTTACAAAGGCTACAAAACACAGCATTTTCACTTAAATAATAGTTTTATGGATTGCACTGTAACTTGTTACATTTGTCCTAAACGATTCAGTCCAAATATGTTGAAACCTACCATCACTGCTGTATTCAGTGAGAACAGGAAGCCATCTGTGTAAATCAGCATAGCTTCATAGTTATCAAGAGGGAAAACAGCTATTTAAGTCTGCTACTCAGGATCATTGTTACTAAATTCATTCCTTTTAAAGGAAGCTACAGAAGTTTCATTTCTATTACTAACTACTCTTGTTTGCCACAAATTCTTATTCAGCTGCACTTCTCTAGAACCCATTCTTCTGTTGCTTGGTTTTATTTTCAAAAAATGTATTTCCTATTAGGATATAAATGAGTACTTTTAATGGCACACCCAAAGTCAGAAAGGTCAGATTAAGTGGAGATTCAGCTTGAGCTTTTCTAACTCATATCAGGCTTATAAACCTCTGCAATTGAGCTCTATATTTTCATGTTCTGAACACTCAGAATGCACTGTTGTTATTGTTGACATCCTCCTGTCTCAAGAGACAATGGAGTGAGTTAACAGCATCATAGGGACCTCCCCAGGGTGCAAGCCTGATCAGTGTGTATGGAGGTCCTGGGCTGCCTAGAGAACAAGACCGCCCCCCCCCGACCCCCGGTCTCACTGATGTGGTCTAAAGGAAAGCAGAGCGATATGTTTGGCACCAGCTTAGCTGCAGGAGCTGCTGGAAAGAAGCATACAAGGTGCCATCCAGCCGTTTTAGGGACTCCACTCTGAATTTATGTAGGCTTCTCCCAAGGCAGCAAATATTTCTTATGGCAAGAGTTTATCTTCTCCTGGAAGGGCTACCTTTTCAGGTTGATAAGCCCCATTTGCCCCTCACTACCCTCTGCAGCAAAAACTGCCTTCTTCACAACTGGATCCACTATTGTTCTCATTGGCTCAATCTACCAGATTTAGCTGTCTTCACATGCAGGAGAATCATAGAATTGTAGAGTTGGAAAGGACCCTGAGGATCATCTAGTTCAACCCCCTGCAATGCAACAATATGCAGCTGTCCCATATAGGGATGGAACCTGTGACCTTGGTGTTGTCATAACCACACTCAAACTAAGGTTTTGAGACCCATCAGCTACCCTTACCTGGTTTAGCTGGTCCGTTAAAGCTGCTGTCACATGCTGACAGCTTCTAGGAGCCACAGGTGAGAGCTGAGTGCAGAGTGAGGACCAGAAGTGGACAAACTACCCCAGAAGGAGCATTGTGTGTACTGCCTCTCCTCACACACCCCAAAATGCACTAGTTCTTAACTACTGCCCTACTCCCTCAAAGCCTCAATAATGCAACTTTCTGTGGCAGCTGCCATATCAGTCTGTGATTCAGGGTGATTACATGTCTCTTACACAATAGCTTGATAGAGTAATTAAAACTTACCCAGGATACCAAAGTATAAACCAGGCATAGGCAAACTTGGCCCTCCAGATGTTTTGAGACTACAATTCCCATCATCCCTGACTACTGGTCCTGTTAGCTAGGGATGATGGAAGTTGTAGTCCCAAAACATCTGGAGGGCTGAGTTTGCCTATGCCTGGAATAAACTAAGTTAACTGACCCTGGCATCAAAGGTACATTTTTAAAAATAAATAAAAATTTGTTTTTAAAAATTTAAATTTAAATTTAAAAATGCTTAGTGTAGTAAATATTCACCTCTTGCATGATTTTTTTCCCCAGCTTGTAAATTCATGACAGAGCACAATTGGCACATGTTGGTAAAAATGCTCAAAATTATGTGTGTTTGAAAAAATATATATAGACTTCCTACTTCTGGAGCCACACTGAGCAATCTTCCCAAGCATCCCACGCTACCCTGGAGATTATACACTAAAACTAGGGGTTGGGGTTAAAAACACATTCCATCTGCAATCTCACAAAGACAGCTTGGATATATTGCTGCAACAAATTCATAGCAAACCATACATTTTTACAGCACAAACTTTGTGTCTGTTTAAATAGTGCTGAAAGCTTGCAATATTTCAGTTCCTCTTCAATGGAAACTAAATACACCACAGGCTTAAATGTTATAATATGCTGTTTATGGTAATTAATTTTCACTCCCTACTCATTGAAGTATTCAACTGATACAGAATGACAGCTAGAAAATGCACAGAGACCAACTGGAAACAAATTATGATACAAATTATACCAAAGTAATTTGCATATTCATGAGTTTAGTACTACCGAGGGTTGTGCTGCTGTTTTAAGCAAATCTATCTCCTTTTTTAAAAAAATGTAACAGAATGATAGAGAGATCTTTCAAAAGCCAGATTAAACTGGAATGGACAGAAATGGCACAACTGATCCATTACAAAAACATTGTGAAGTTGCAATACTTTCTGAAAGGTCACTAAAATACTATCACCTACTTGTGATATATAATCTCAGAACCTGTTATTCCTATACTCTGTGATTATAATCTCCATCAGTATAGAAGAAAGTGGTCTGGGGTGAGCGATTTTAGCAACTATCCCTTGTCATGGTCATATCACCTCCGGGTAAGATTTAGATGTTCAGTGGTTTTCCTGCTCTACAGAGCTGGGAGACATATTAGAATGGTTCATCCTTGGAAGCTGATGGAACTAATTGATTTTCAGATGGCTCTGGGGGGATTTTCTGGCTGATATAACTGGCACTGCTGTTGAAATCCGGGTTGATCTGTGGAATACACAGATGACCTGGGCCATTTACACAATCACTCATGAGCACCCTCTCCTGCTTGATGTAGCCTATCCGTCTCCTTGGTATACACCTGGTATACATCGAGGAGAGCGATGAAACAAGCTAGGATAGGGCTAGAAAACAAGTGGAGGGAAACTCCAGAAGAATGCAACTGAACACTGGTAAGAACCCACTACTGAGCCTACTCAGTGGCAGGGAAGGCAGCAAAGAAGCAGCACTTCACTGTTTCCTTGTATGCTCACTATGCCATTCAGTAGTATGTGGGCAGTATGAGGTCTTTTAAAGTCTGGCCTGAAGGAGGGGGAAGAACCAACAGTGGTCCACTGCAGGCCCATGCAGGGCAGGGGGGGGAGCAGGTACACTTGCCTTTGGCATCAGAAGGCTAAGCTGGCTGGCAGACACTGCCAGGGACTGGCTGCTTTTTTTGTTTCTAACAAGACTCCTGCCATGGACCTCACCCAAGCTCTGCATGGGCCAGGCCCACTGCAAATATTTTGCAAAGCACTTTTAGAATAAAATCACTTGCATCTTCTGAGACCTACTATAGTAGGTGAATTTCAATAGGTATCTAGAGCACTGTAATTCTCAAGTCTCCAAACACAGTTCCTTAGGAGAGCTAAAGGACATCTTCTATAGGAACTGGCACAAAATATAACATTTCCCCCTTACTTAACTCATTTTCATATGAAAGATGATTATTTCATTTTATCTGAGCTCAAAGGGCTTCCACTTGATCTATACCTGGGTTGGACCAGTGGGTGGGAAATCAATGACCGATATATACATCCAACAAAAGATTTGAAGGAAGAGGGCCTACAGTGTTTAACAAAGGGTGGAAAGGGGGGCATTTTTGGAACTTAGAGCTGCTTCATATACTGCATATTGCCTACACATATATTTTCCTGTGTGTGGGAAAATACACTGTTGTGTATTAAAATTGCACAAGAGTCTTATTTTCCTGAAAGTATATGTGTTTATAAGCCTTTGCAGTTTCTATGCATCCTTCCACAGAACATGCTACCTTTTCTATATTCCTTCCGAATCTTGATTATTTACTGGCCTGTTGGTTTTTGTATTTCTAGACCGAATCCTATTATGTTGCCTCTTTCTTGCTTCATTTCCCATTTCTTCTGTGGATCTCCTATTGTGTTCTAGACTAGAATCTTTGAAGACTTGCATCCCTGGCACTATTCTATAAATGTTGTAGGTGCATATGCAATGGTGTCTTCTTCTACATACAGGTTCCAGTTGCATTGTTAAATATATTTATTTATTTTTAATTAGCAAGAAAGACAGCAGTGGGACCTATGGACATTGTTTTTTATTTGAACCTTGGAGACTAGATGGTGTATGCTTTAACCCCGCAACATAGATCTAGATCCTCCAAAATGCAGAGCAGTTTTGCTCATTTGCATTTGCCATTAGGAGAAGAACACCGGGAGAGGGTATTAATTCCATTTTTTTAAAAAGAAAATTCTGAAGAGACAGAATTATCATTCATTAGTCGCACAATAAACCATTAAATTGTTAAGATCAGGAGACAGCTAACTAGGGATTTTTAACCTAGACTGACTTCATATGATATGAGTTAATGAGCTGAATACATAAACTTTTAATAGCTGGGGAAATGATATAGCATTTGATCTTAGAATCATGCCTTTGACAAAGATATCTGTGAAGCATACAAGTCATAGCTGCCATCAGCTCTTGAAGTGCTTGGGCAATTTTGAATTGACAATTATATAGACACCTAGTCGTACATGATAGACTTCTTATCCCTTTTCTTCCTAGCATATGTACATGAAGTCCAAACACAAGTTGGACAGAAAGAGAAGATATTACAATGAATTTGAGGAAATACATTTCTTCCCATTTTTCAACTAACTGGATTCCATTTAATTCACACAAGAACAAGATGTAACAAAAATGATTAGCTTTGTAAGTGATATGACAGCACCAACATGGTATTGGTAGTACCCATGATTTGATATATTGTAATATTAGCTTTGAACAATCTCTTGTGCTCATTTTGCGTTTTTGCTACAAAAACGTTAAGTTACTCAAGGCATTTCCTGACCTGAAGATACAGTATTTTTTATAAATCTCCCTCTCCCCCTTTTTGAATCCTGAGCTTGATTTCTATACATGCATATGTAATTCGCATTCTGTTTGTCTGCAATGCAATGAAACTCAGTTGAAAACTTAGATACTGTAATGACATTCAGTAAACATTTTCAGGACAAAATTACATATTTCAGATTCAATCACCACCTTAGCCTCTACATGCATCTTCAAAGTGGTGTGGTAATCCAAAAATAGAATGCAATGCCAGACCTGCCTTGAAGGTCAGAATTAAAAGGTGAAGTACATGCTCAATACCCTTTCCATATTTGTGAAAACTGCAGTTTGAACACACAATCCTGCCTTATACCAAGTCAGACCACTAGTACACCTAGTTCAATATTGTCTACTCTGACTGGCAGTGACTCTCCGGGGTTTCAGCCAAGAGTCATTGTGTGCATGCAGAGCTGTGTTCTACCACTAAGCTTTGACCTCTCCCCAATTCTGCATCCATTCTTAAGACAAAACAAATTTCAATCCACTACTTCCCTCAATGTTGAATAGTCAAAATAAAATCTGGTGTTCATTTCCGGGGCACCATACTCATTTCAGCTATGAACTGCAACATAAACTGGGACAGTTTATTGCAGCACAAAGCAAAATTTCACTTAAAGACAGAGAACACAGTAGCCTTATCCACATGACAGGATAAGCCTTGGTTGCAGCTTCTGCACATTCACACAGTCTAAGTAAACCATGGTTTTGCTTACCATGTTGTAAGAACCATAATTTTCCATAACTGCTAGGCTTATGCATGTCTTTCCAAAGGCATAGAAACGAAGCATGTAAAATATGTTGTAGTACGATATATGTCTTAGAGCAGGGGTAGCCAACCTAAGGCCTGGGGCCAGATGCGGCCCAATCACCTTCACAATCCAGTCCGCGATGGTCCAGGAATCAGCGTGTTTTTATATGAAGTGAATGTGTCCTTTTATTTAAAATACATCTCTGGGTTATTTGTGGGGCATAGGAATTTGTTCATATTTTTTTCCAAAATATAGTCTGGCCCACCACATGATCTGAGAGATGGTGGACCGGCCCATGGCTGAAAAAGGTTGCTGACCCCTGTCTTAGAGACTAACATATTATCCTGAAAGCTGGTAGGCACATTCAGGCTGCAATTTTATGCTTATGTTCAAACATGAGTTTGTCCTGCCTCTCCCTGCATTCTGCAACACACACCTATTTTTAAAAACAACTATCAAACATTGTCACTTACCAGTATATTTCTGGTCCTAATGTCACCTTCTGCAATTCTCAGAACACTTAGAAAGGGGAGGGGGTAGGCTTGTTCCATCAGAAGTAAAGCCTCTGGATGAGTAACGTCATTTACATGTGTCTAATTAAATGTCTTTACATGTATGGAATAGCATTATGAATTAAATCTGGGCATGTCATGATCTGAAGCCTAAGAGAGATGACTTTACAGGACAATAAATGCTAATTACAGACTATTAATATTTTGACCTCTTCAACACTTAGTGCAGCTGAATAGAAGCCAGAGGAAAAGCTTCACTAATTCTGCATGGATTTTAATGAGCCAGAAAGATTCTGGCTTGCCCTTTTGCTGAAAAGACAAATTCCACAACAGCACATCAGGTAGAGTTATTTTGTCATCAGTAACTAAGCCAAGGCAAGCTCATTAACGTGTTTTTAAAATGATTCTTTTCCTGTGGTGTTAACCACTTCACTCTTATTAATGCAGAAAAATGTCTACACCAATACAGGCTTGTCAAGTCTTTCCCCCAACCCATGAACCTCTCCAAGAATTTTGAGTGACACAGCAAAGTGATAACGCCAATTTCCCAGGAGCTGCACTGACTGCTTATGTGCAACCAGGCCCCATTCAAGGTGTCAACTTTGAACACATGAAGCCCTTATTGGCTTAGGATACAAGCACTTGATGGAGTTCCATGTCTGCCAAGCCAGCCTTGTGGCCTGCAGAAGAGGCACTTCCCATCAAAAGGTATGGCTCATTGCACTGTGACTTGTGTTAGGGCTTTCTCTTTGGTGGCAGACTATTAGTGCAACTTCCTCCCTCTGAAGGCACAGCTGATGATTTTGCACTGTCAACATAAAACATATATTCCCTCCCAGGCATTTGGCCTTGGGCAGGGAGGACGGGATACAAACAAATATTATTATTAATTATTATTATTAATAAGCCGGGGCATGGCTACTTTAATGTACACTGCTGAACTGTTTTAATGATTGGAAACTTTTTTTTCATCTTGCTTCATTTAATGTTTATGCCATACTGGAATCCTATGAAATGAAATTCAGTCTAGAAGTACCATCAATCAATCAATCAATCAGTCAGTCAGTCAATCAATCAATCACCATGGTTTAGCATTATGAGCTATTGTGATAAGCCATACAATAAAAGCCAAATCATACTAGATGTTTTATACCCTTCTTCTCCATTCTCTTAAAAAGGTATGGTTCATGCTCTAGTTCAGTAGCAGACAGCAGGGCAGTGTAAGGTAAAGGTAAAGGGACCCCTGACCATTAGGCCCAGTCGTGGCCGACTCTGGGGTTGCGGTGCTCATCTCGCTTTATTGGTGTAGATAGGGCTATATTGTTCACCTGCCTTCTGAACAAAGAGCATCAGTTCCTGCGAGGGAAAGGAGAGGGGCAAGGTTCAGGGAGCTCAGTGTGGTGCAGGCATGGCAGAACAAGGATCATATTTACTCTGCTGCTGCACCACACTGCTCTCTCCATATCTTGCCCCATCTCCCTCTCAGGAATCAGCACTGACACTTCTTGTTTGGAAAGCAGGTGCTCAATGCCACCCCCTACCTGCACCACCCCACTGACTGCTACTGCCTTGGTCATATATCATCTACAAATATCTTTTCTCGGGTCTTGAGTAGTCTCACCTTGGTCACTTCACATCTGTCCAACACTCCAAAATATCCCACCTTTCACATTGCATTAATTACATGAAGATCCTCCTTACAATGGATTCCAGTCCATTCCTAGATTCAGTACAAGCTACTTGTCTTTGCCATTTGCACCTCACAGACTCCATTTGTCTTGCCCCCTTTTCTCTGTCATTTTGAAGCCACAATGCTCATGCTCTCCACCATGCCCTGTTCCTTCAAAAGCCTTCTCTCGTTTCCTCATATACTTGCATCTGCCTCCTAAAACACCTGCACGATGCCACCTCTTCATTTTTTGAAATCCTCCCTCAAAACCCACTTTTCATGAAGCTTTTGGCACAACCCCCTAAATCCCCATGTTCTGCTGCAAACTGGCCTGTAAATTGGTCTGTAACTAATTCTAAGCATGTGACGCTGAAACAGATTGCTTCACTAGGAGGAATTCAATACCACAGTATTACCATTGTTTCCTCAGTGCAAGCAGTTCTGTTTACCAGATGAAATGGACTCTCCCCCCTCCCCTCACATGCTGTTCAGAGGGTGTTCACATGTGTACCCTCGAACCAAAATAGGGGCGCATGGGGGAGGAGAGGACAGCAGCCCTGTAGCACTAGCAGGATTTGTGCCACTGGCTCCTGATAGTACCACTATTTAGTGAGTCCAGCCCACTGTTTACCACTGCCACCACTTGCTTCCCCCTTCCCTTTATAGCTTGACTTTTCTGAATTTTAGATTGTAAGCTCCTCTTTCCCTTGTACTCTGCAAAGTGCCATGCACACCGATGGTGCTGTATTAGATGGTCTGAAGATGCAGAACTTTATGTATCTTGTTCTCACAAATAAGGACTAACTGGTAAATGAAAATATAGAATGTAGCTGGACAAAACCAGTCATGTGATGACTGAAATTGTGACTCTGAAGAAGGCAAGAAAGGGAAGAAGCCTTGTTCCCTTTCTTTAAAATAAATTAAAAAGCTGATTTAATGGAGCTAGGGGAGTGTCAAGAAAGGCATTTGCAAACACATTTCTAAAGTAAGCAGTTAAAGTCACTGGTCTATCATGCAAAACCAGTTTTTTATGAAAAGAATAAACTTCAGGAAGCCTCAGGCTTATGTGCTCTTATGTTTCTCTTCCAGTACAGTCACAAGGAACAGTTCAGAAGTGTTCACTTCCAGTTTTGCTTAGGCACACACATCATCAAACCCAAACAAACCATGTTTATTGTTAACTAATAGTTGTTTCAAACAAGTGAATAGATTTGAAACAAATTGTCACATCTTTAAACAACCTATAGTTTAGTGCAACATTCAGGCATGGCCAGTGTGGGGCCTACAATGGTTATACTTACTGTACTACATTTTTGGTAACATGCGTAGTTGCAGTAGCCTCATTCACACTAATCTCGGTTTCTGTAGACTCACAACACTTAAAAGCTACCAAACCTCTTAGCACTAAACATACAATAAAATCAAACCAGACACTGCAACTGCATTTCTAACTAATCTCAACTGAGCTGAACTAAGAACTAAACTGGCTAATAATAAGTTACTTCACTTTAACTCATGCAAAAGAACCACTGCACTGATATGCAGAAGTGTAAAGCCAAACACTCTATATATTACAAAATAGTAAATGTCCTGTCCTGTATAGATTTTTTGTGAACATTTTTGACAGGTTCAAAGCTTGTCTCCTTCCCTTCTGACCTTTCCTCATAATTGCTTTAAAATCAAAGTATTACTCTCTCACTTTGAGTTGTCCATAGTTATCCTTAGTTATTTCAGCAGGTACCCAAATTTATTGGCTTTATAGCATTGTGATGTCATCACATTCACCATATAATCCCTGATTGGGCTGCACTAGTCACCCATGTGAGTAAAAAGAGCAAAAATCAGAAAAAAAAGAGTGGCAGATAATGGAAACAACAGTATCAGGCTCTGGTGATGTTATTACATGGATATAAAGTGACAGAAGAATATCTTCAAGCATTGTGAAAATTGCTCTACTCTTTTCTTTTTAAAATAAACTTTCACTATACTTAGCTGAAGCATGGGATATATTTTAAGCTACTATTGTCAACAGTGTCGTTCTTATTGTTACTTAACTCTCCACTTCTACAGTGCTAGCTTCAAAACTAACACTTGTAATAATTATAGTCCCATGTACCTCTATTATCCCACTTTATATGAACTCGTTTCTGGAACCCCTTGAGAGACTACTTCCCCGAATTCCTTCCAAAGCATACAATTTATGAAGCAATTTAACATAAAACATTTCTCAAGGTTCCAAAGATGTTTTCCTTACAAGAATAAAAAAAAGGATGTGGAATGATGGATTTAATATACTTTGTGATTGCTTCACTTTTGAAAGAAAATGAATTCAGAAGTGACATCAGCGTAAGGTAGTTACCAACATGGCTGCAGCAGAACAATTCTTTTAGCTTAAAGTGAGCTACCAATTGTTCACTTGCTGTAGCAAGGTGTCCTCGCATGTGGGAATGCATCTTGCTCCAAAGTATGGAGTGGTATATATTAAAACTGCTGCTAAAATTGCACTCCCCCTACCCACCGCTACCTGTTTAATTAGGTATTGTATCAAATGATAGTCTGCTTCTAAGTTCATATATTCAGAGCCAAACTTCACACTGGCAAGAGACCCTGCTCTTTAATTATGGGTCTGCCCTGGTAACTTGAAAATGGGGAGATTTACAGTGCAAAGGGGAATGTAAGTCATGACTCCTATAGAGACATTTTGATGAAACTGGTCAGAGGGGAAAGATAAATGGGACGAGAATGTGGATTCAGCTAGGTGGAAGAGCCCAGTGGTCATAGGGGAACCATCAGTATGCCGATGATACCCAGCTCTACCTCTCTTTTAAATCAGAACCAGTGAAGGCAGTGAAGGTCCTGCGTGAGTGTCTGGAGGCGGTTGGAGGATGGATGGCAGCTAACAGATTGAGGTTGAATCCTGACAAGACAGAAGTACTGTTTTGGGGGGACAGGAGGTGGGCAGGTGTGGAGGATTCCCTGGTCCTGAATGGGGTAACTGTGCCCCTGAAGGACCAGGTGCGCAGCCTGGGAGTCAGTTTGGACTCACAGCTGTCCATGGAGGCACAGGTCAAATCTGTGTCCAGGGCAGCTGTTTACCAGCTCCATCTGGTACGTAGGCTGAGACCCTATCTGCCTGCGGACTGTCTCGCCAGAGTGGTGCATGCTCTGGTTATCTCCCGCTTGGACTACTGCAATGCACTCTACGTGGGGCTACCTTTGAAGGTGACTCGGAAACTACAACTAATCCAGAATGCGGCAGCTAGACTGGTGACTGGGGGCAGCCGCCGAGACCACATAACACCGGTCTTGAAAGACCTACATTGGCTCCCAGTACGTTTCCGAGCACAATTCAAAGTGTTGGTGCTGACCTTTAAAGCCCTAAACGGCCTCGGTCCAGTATACCTGAAGGAGCGTCTCCACCCCCATCATTCTGCCCGGATGCTGAGGTCCAGCGCCGAGGGCCTTCTGGCGGTTCCCTCATTGCGAGAAGCAAAGCTACAGGGAACCAGGCAAAGGGCCTTCTCGGTAGTGGCGCCCGCCCTGTGGAACGCCCTTCCAGCAGATGTCAAAGCGATAAAAAACTACCTGACATTCAGAAGACATCTTAAGGCAGCCCTGTTCAGGGAAGTTTTTAACGTGTGATTTTACTGTATTTTTGGTTTTATGGAAGCCGCCCCTATTATTATAGGGGAGGCTGTGGTCTTGGAAATACTGAGCTATATCTTGGGGAGGAGTACAATGGCAATAACTGACCCAAGTAACATGTATACCAGTGGCAGTAAGAACAGCATGTCAGGGAAGCTGATGAGCCTTTCCCCACATCACACATACTTATGCAAGGCAATACTTAATGCTAATCCTACTCACTGAAGTTAATGGACATGAGTAACTTACATTCATTAATTTCAGTGGGTCTACTCTGGGCACTTTGTTTGACTACCACTCTCTGAAACCATCCCTTCAGCCACTTTTCTTCTGTCCGCTTCTAGCACTGGAGACCAGCAGAAAAGGTACAAATGACTTCAGGAGACAAGCCAGAAGTGTGTAAGCAGTAGGTGGATAAAGAACAGCACTATCGACACACTTCTTGAGCTATAAATCACAACTGCTGCTTTACATGTAATTTGGCACATGTACACCTGCTGTCATCATATGCATTTTGACCTTGAGATTTTAGCAGCAGTACATTTAAAGATAATGTAATTCCTTAATTTGCTACAGGTTTTACCAATCAATCCCTGTAGAGTCAGTTCAGGCTTAATTCTAGTTGTACACTTTAAACTTAGACTTTTGTAAGTTTTACACTTTTTCTATTAATTTCTCAATCCTTTTGAATCCATTCTTACCAAGAGGACATGTGTGCAAAATGTGTGCCCATGCAGGGTATACAAGCATCTAATTGTGGCACTGATGTGCATCACTAATTTGTGCAAGAACACCGTCACTCAGCTATGCATACACACGCAGAAACCAGCTTCCTCATATATTTGCCACATAAGTAGATCAAGAGGCGTGTCTGTGGTATTGTTATAGCAGAGATGGAGAAAAAAACAGGGTGTTCATTCATCTGATATCCTAGAAACGTGATGTTTCATACTGCTCACTTTATAGATATATTTTAGTATTTGCAAACATTACCTGTCTTTTGAAACATATCTTCAACAAAATGTTCTGTCAGTTATAGCTTATTCTTCAGCAATTATCAACATAAAAATCTAAATATAAGGATATGATTTAAAAAAACTGGTGGTGTTGATTACACAGAAAAAGAGCAAAGGCTACAGCTAAGAGACAAGGACCTCTGTCATGCTTACAAATATCTTTGCTACAAATCAAATGAGATTGCTTTGAAGGGAGGGGGAGGAATAAAAGGGCAGAAAGGAACAGGTGGGACTGATAAAGAAGAATGGCAAAATACACCAGCAACATAGGTGTCTACATTTTGCTGCCTGAGGCCTGGAACGCTGTCTCCACCACCACACTGGTATCAGACTAGGGACAAGAGGTCATATTTCTGCAGGCAGCACCCCAGCTTAAAGGATGCAGGGCAGGCTTAGTGGATACAGAACAGCCATATTTGCCAACACCTTGCTGCAATCCTCACCTCCAGTATCTGCTGCCTGAGGAAGTTGCCTCACTCTCCCTAATGGTAGGGCCACTACCATTACCTACTAAAACTGATATGTGGAAGAGTGGGTGCCATTTATCCTGCTAAATGCTGGGAAAGACTGACGTTGGCTGCTAGTTAAGATGTCCCGCAGCACTACTCAGATCAAACCAAAACTACACTAGATAGATTACACAATCGACCTGTAGGAAGCTGAATAAGCTGCAACTCTTCTGTTTTGGACAAACCTCCACAACCATGAATAGCAACCCCATTCCAACCTTATGAGTGTCTTTCTTGGTGGCCAGTCCCTGCATCCTTTTCCTGAACTAGGTAACCCCTAATGTCTTCAACCAACCTGACACAAAGGTAAAAAATATTGCTCCTCTTTCCTCTCTTTCTTGATCTTCCCCTGAATCCATGTTTGATTCCCTATATTGATTTCACAGTCCCTTCTCCACCACCAACCATAAAATCTAAAGCTAATAAATGTGCCCACAGTCACGTTCCCTGTTCTTTCTTTCAAACTCAATTAAAAAAAATAACTAAATTGCCCAAAGGCTGAACGAGAAATAGAACTTCCCATTGGGAGCACTTTTCAAAATAAAACCTATTCTAAAAGCAAATCACAGATTATCAAAGTCCTCAGGATTCAAAATCAAAAGTGAGAAAGCGGATTTTATATTATCCAAATTCTGCCGTAAGAGCATTGGGCATAACACATGCACCATAGCTATAATTCTTGATCTATGGCATCATTAACAGATTATGCCTTCAGATATGAGAGAGTTGGTGTTTGAGTTTGTATCCACCTGGAACCTTCTTGCGGGGGCAAGGTGTACAAATCTAGCATAGAAAGTACCTGATGTTCTTCCAATATCCTGCTCCATTTTGTCTCTTTCTCTTTTCTATTTCACTTGTTTCAAATACTTGGCCACATGGAATTTTAAACACAGTCATAAAGCTGTATTTTTAAGAATACCACATTGTTCCTCTTGGACTACTCCAAACCAGGTTCCCACCATTTCTTTACACTCCTCTGTCAAAGCTTACCAACCCAAGCCTGATCACAGCAGCCCTGTACGGCAGCTCCAAGAGGACTGCCCAAAAGTGTAGAATTACTGCTTTAGATTGATGTCCACTTATTTGAGATTAGCTACCATTTTTACATTGAAGCTTGCCTGTCCTAACTGATGTCTAGAAAAGGCAGGAAGTGGGCTTGTATAAGTCCCAATTGTGCCACTTGTTCCCAACACTTGCAAGACACAGGACCAGGCCTTGGCTCTTGCAAAACATAAAGAGGACATCCAAATCCACCACTTCTGCTCTCTCAGCAACCTCCCACTCACTTCACAGGCTTAGCTGCAGTGGAAGCAGGGAATTGTTTTTACCTTGTATTTTTGGGGGGAAAAACACTTTACCAACAATCAGTTCTGGAGCACTATGTCTATAAATTAATGTCTCATTCCTTAGTGCTGTCACAGGCAGGTCTAAATTATGTGCATATGTTTTCCATTGTATATAGTCACCATAGCAGGGCACAAAAGGTGAGAAGCTGACAAGGAGAATTATTAAAAGAAAAGTGATGAAAAAGAGAGAGAGAATGTCAAGAGTGATATGTCAGCAAATCCAGGTGCCACTTAGTGAAACATTTTAAAATCTGATTTATAAAACCATAACTTTGTTGAAGGACCTGGCACTTCGAGGATAGAGATTAGCAAATGGCTGCAAGGAAATATCAGCCTCCATCATAGGCTAAGCGAATCCTAGCTGTTCAGCCCCACCCCTTGCCTCACATGACCTCAGTGGGTTCTGCCACCTAGCAGGCAGAGGAGGTAAAAGGAAAACCACAGTGAAGGCCGGGGATGCCGACTTGCCTCCCACATTGAGAGGGTGTGGTCATGTGACATGTCATGTCACATGGTGCCGTGCTTTCTTGCCACAGCCCAGCAGCTCAGAAGCCAGGCTATGGCTGGGACGAGTGAAGCAAAGATCTTCCGCACTTGTCCCAGCCACCGCTGGCTCCTGGGTTACTGGGTGGAAACTGGGGTTGTGGCACATGGAGGGGTGTCAGCCCTCTCAATATGGGGGGGGGACACAGCCGTCTGCCAAACAATACTGAGGGAGCTGAAGTCCCCAGAGCTGCTAGTGAAGGCCAAGGATTAGAACAAGAAATGCCACCTCCATAATCCTGGCACCATAGGGACACATGACTAATACTTCTGTTCCCGATTCCAGACATAAATGTGATTTTTAATATTCTGAAAATATAGCAACTTGTGCAAAACAATGAGTTGGATCCAGGTTAGCCATTCTGTATTCCTTTTGTGTACTATTTATGAAAGACCCTGAGATACAGAGTAAAGGCTCCCTGCTAGAGGAAGCATGGAAGTGAATGTCACCAATCAATCATTGCCCCTGTAGCTCCCTGAGCTGCCTCTCATTTCATCTCCTACATTTAGCCCACCTTTCTACTGCGATAGAGCCCAAAGCAGTATACATCTGGATTCCACATATGGACACATATGCAGACTTGCTTAGCTTCAGTAAGGTGGCCATCTCATGTGCCTTCAGACCACCCCCTGGAATTTGACCTGCTCTTGAGTACGCCCAAAGCCCTACTGAAGAGGTTAATGTCCAACAAAGTGAATGTGGGTATAATATGGAATAGTATAAGCAGGTAAGCTTAACATGTTTATGTGTAAAGCTTAATTAAATTATTATTTAAAATGCTAATTAAAATAATATAATATAATAAATATCTAAATGTTAATAAAAGCTCTACAAATATCATCCTCGTGGAAGAAGATGCAAGAGGTTTGCCACTAGATATTGAACAACTGATGACCTTTGGGACGTACATCAAGAGTAACAGAGGTAAGTTTTAGAATAAAACAGGGGAAACACTAAAAGGTCTGAAATTTTTTTAAAGTTCAAATAAATGCATGATCTCTAAACCCATATGAAGATTCTCAAACGATAGACTCACATTTTTCACTTTTTTGAATTAGAACAAGAACATGGTACAACATGTTCTCCATCTCCAGCTTTGCATCAATATGCAAATTGTGCAAAACCACATGGAACCAAAATATGCAAATTAACAGCGGCCTCATGGAATATCCATTCAGTGCTGAATGTTCCTCATTCCTGAAAGAGGGAACAATCTTTCCACTTCTGATTAAACACAAAACAACAGTTATTTCCTTTGCTCACTGCTGATGTTAACTAGAACCATACTAGATGTAAAATCACAACTAGTCCTAAATTAAAGTGCAGCAAAAACTAAAACCTAGTGCAGCCTAATGTTATAGACACTAAGGTATGAGCAGATTTGTGAGTCATATCTTACCTCAGTCATGAACTCAGTTGGTGGTGATAAAAGTGATGATGATGATGATGATGATAGCAGGCTGTTGTACAGATTATCATGTGTGAATTAATGCAGATCAAGGGGTGAAACATTTCCTGGCCTATACTCTTTAAGGCAGGGATAGCTAATAAGGTACCCTCCATGTAATTTGGACTACAACTCCCAACAGCTCCAACCTGCATGACCAATGGTCACAGATGATAAGAGTTGTAGTGCACATCATCTGGAGGACACCACATTGGCCACCTCCAGTTTAAGGCTACAGGTGGGAATTACATATCTAAATGTACCCTTACCAAAATAAACAAGTCATCTGGGAACACCAAAAAATAGCATGTTTTGGACCTACCTGGGCTTAGCCTTTTTCCTGACATACTAATTTTCTACAGAGCAGCACGGGTGTGGCATGTAACCAAATAGTCTTATCCATGGTTGCTCCCATACTATAGCTCAAGGACAGCCACTTTAGTGCCCTCCATGTGTTGCCCAACTCCATCTCTCAATATCCCTAACCAATACCCATGCTAACTGGGGCTGACGGGAGCTGGAGTCCAATGACAACTAGTTGTTGCTCTAGTCTAAGTGCTAGTCAGAACCAGGCCAGATGGCTAGTCTTCTTATCTAAAGTTGGGTTCAAAGGGAGTTAGTTGAACTTAGGTCCCAATAAAATCAGTGGGACAAATTAGCATCATCTTAAATCTCATTGCTTCAAATGGAAACTAAGTGCAATTATCTTGGACTAGACCTACACTTAGGCCACTTTTATGTTTGTTTAAAATAAATGGCCTTTAAATCTGTAGTCATGAATGAGCTCCAGAACTGGATATTGGAAAAAAGATTTGCTTTTCCAGATTCTGAAAAAGACAGAGCACTAAACTGCATATTGTATGAACTTTGGCACACCCAAGCATTGCCAACTTTCTAAACATGCCATGCTCATGGATTCCCAATGTATGGCTTTGAACAGATTTCAGACTCTATGGCTACACCCTCTATAATGGCTAATGATGTGCAGAGTCTCTGTGTCCTTAGAATATACACATCCCTATTTCCTTTGGTAGCACACACTGGATTTCAGTAAGACTAGGGTTTTACCTATATTCTGCTGCCTTTTTTTTGTTTTGCTTTTTATTGAAATGTATTGAAAAGTAAACAGGCAAAAAAGCACACACACACACACACACACACTTATTCATTAATTTTAAGTATCATCCACTTATTTACACAACGTTAACACACGTCTTGACCTCCCTCCTATCCTGTGACGGTTTTCTTACATCTTTTCTTCTCCTGCAGTCTCTAAATCTATGATTTACGCATAACAAGGTTTATGTTAAGCCTACTGTAGTTTTTAATTTGTTACAGTTACTTTCAATGTACTTCACAAATTTACTCCATTTTTCAATAAACTTTGTTTCTTTTTGATGTTTAATTTTGTTTGTCATTCTTGCTAATTCTGCATATTCAAATAATTTTGTTTGCCAATCCATAATTGTGGGGGTCTCTGTTAATTTTGAGCTATCAGTATCCTAGCTGCCGTTGTCGCATACTGAAATAAATTCAGGTTTCTCTTCAGATCGTATAAATCTTTCACCTTTTACATTCTGCTGCCTTTAAATGCTTGAAGCAATACTGTACTGACTTGTTACTAATTCCACATATATTATGTGTTGCGGCTATATTTTTATTGCTCTTTCAAAATACAACAGGACAAGGGACCATAGCTTAATGGCGCCACATGTGCTTTGCATGCAGATCAATACTTGGTATTTATATTTAAAAGGATCAGAGAACTGCCAGTGTGGTGGAGTGGTTAAGAGCGGTGGACTCGTAATCTGGTAAACAGGGTTCGCGTCCCCGCTCCTCCACATGCAGCTACTGGGTGACCTTGGGCCAGTCACACTTCTCTGAAGTCTCTCAGCCTCACTCACCTCACAGAGTGTTTGTTGTGGGGGAGGAAAGGAAAGGAGATTGTTAGCTGCTTTGAAACTCCTTAGGATAGTGATATAGTGGGATATCAAATCCAAACTCTTCTTCAAATGATGGGAAATATCCCTAGCCAGGGACCCTGGAGAACTGCTACTTGTCAAGGGGACAGCACTGAATCAGATGTACAAATAATCTGACCTGGTAGAAGGCAACTTCCTATATTCCTAATGTGTAAGAAATCTTGATTCAATTGGAAAGTGCACAATTCTACCACTCTAAATTGTGTAGATATTGTGAAATGATTCTACATCCTAACATATATACAAATATCTTTTTTAAAGGTATAACTGTTCATTAACTAAAAAGTATTTTGATAATTGCAACTGTGTAACAGAAGAACAACATTATTGTGGTACTTCCAGCTGATGCAGACAATGGTGTGCTTTGTCTTTATCTTACATTTATCTCCCACCCCCACCCCTAATAACTTTAAAATAAAGGGGATCAAATTAAACAAGAAAAAACCTCCTCAGGGATGAGTATACAAATGAACACAAAATATTTTAGAACAGATTCTGGAATGCTTTTGCAATTTACAACCCAATGTTCCAGTGCTGGAGGATAAAAGCCTGAAAGACTAGGAAATTATTGTGCCCACTTAAAAGGCTACTATTAAGTAACTATTAAATCCTGGCAGAAGCTTTTTATACATTTCATTGTACAGTGCCAGAATGAGATATCTCCAAATTGTAGCTTGTGCCATCCAAAAATTATATATTATTTAGTGAGAACATTTTGATGTGCTAAAACTGTGTTGGATAATTGTTAGTGAGTGGCTGTGGAGGAGACATTCACGGAAAATGCTTCAATCATAAAATTACTTAAATTTGATTTAACAAAACTGAATTGCAGTGACATTCAGCTAAAAGCTACTCATAAAATATCAAGAAACCTAAAAGAACAGTTACAACACACTGCTCTTATGCTTTCACTACCTTGCTGATAAAGACAAGCACTTTACTCATGCAGTGGCAGCCCATGAGGTAGGGCAGAAAATGGTAAACAGCCACAGCCTCTGAGTGGCTATAAGAGGGGGAAGGAGCCCTATGAATTTGCCAGTAACCTTAGGGGAACCAAGGCTGGTGGCAATTCAGGCCGCACCCTATACACCAATGATGAGGTTGTTGCTGGATTACAACTCTCATGCTGGCTGGCACTGATGGGAGTTGAAATCCAATAACATTTGAACGGCCACAGGTCCCCAAGACCATTGGACCATACAATTTCAGGGTGCTGCTGGCTATTCACCAGCTGTGCTCTTGTCTCATCCTGCAAAATACACTTCCTTCCTCCAACAGATGCTCATCAGAAAGGGTCCAAACTCTCTTGCCACTCAGTCTATGCCTGATATTGGTCACTGGTGTTTACTGCCCCCACCTTGTCAGCTGCCACTGAATCCATGATGTTTCTGAGACACATAGTAAGTCTATAAATTCATCACACATTATCTGCACACAGACTTTAGGTCTCTGTAGTCAAAAGCTGACTATAGCACAGATGGAGAACCCCCCCCCAACCAAGTTGGAATCCCACAATAGTTTGTACCCACATCCTACAACTACTTAACTAAATAGTACCTGGGAAACAACAACAACTGTAAATTCTGTTATGGAAAATGACCATCTCTGATGACTGGGGAAACAAAAGACATATGGACTGAGATAAAGCAGAAAGGTGGCATTTTAAGTATTAGTGCTAAGCTCTGTAGCGAAAAGTGAATTATGCCATCTATCAGACTACATTGAAAGGTAGCACCATATCTGGCTTCTGAACTTAAACATTGTAACTGCACAATATGTATTTTAGTTACTGTGGTGGACTTCTTACTGGACTTACAGCTGCATACTCCTATGCATCGAAAAATAACTCTCCACTTTTTTTTACACCCTCTGTTGTTTCTTTCCCTCCGTTCTCTTTATCTTTTTATCCCGCTTTGTTCTATAGCATGGGACTACAGACCTAAGCTACAAGTGATCCTGCTTACTATCTTTGTCTGTGTATAGGATACAGAAAGCTGTCTTCTGGATGCTTCCACATGGCAGTTTATTGTGGACTTGGTTTGGCTCGTGCTCAAACGCTTTTCACAGTAATGATATATCGCTATTATCAAAATGCCAGCCCATACTCTCTTACACTCTCTGCATCAGATATAAAGGTTTCCTTGCTGGGTCTTAAAAGTCAGGTTAATCTGGGGGGGGGGGGTTGAATTAAAAAAATCAATTGGAAGCCTCATCACTTCATCAACTCTGAACCAACCTCAGATAATTGCTGGAGAAGTGGTACTGTGGGAGCAGGTCTGTACCCATAGGCAGACTGAGGGGAGCATGGCCAATTTAGTCGCACTGGGCCTAGAGCTTTGGGGGGCATCACAGGGGCACCACAACTATTATATAGACTGGAAGGCGAGAGGCAGAATGAGAGGTGGGGGTGCTGGATTTTGGCATTGCACAGGGTGTTGCTGAAATTTGAGACCCCAAGATCTGCCATTGCTGTACCATATGCTTTTGGGGTATGTGGTGATAGTACCATTGTGGAAGGAAACTTTGATTCATATATGCATGCCAAGATGCTTTACTTTGCACTAAAATAGCCATACCTTTCTTAGGCATATTTTCAGAATTTGCTTTCCAAAATGTTTGAAGACTTCCTTGCAGATTACTGTCAATATATGTATTTAAAATAGCCTTACAAAATGCACTTTGGTTTGTATATTTTTATGCATCTCTGAGTCACCTGAAGCTCATGTTACTTGATTACACATCACACATCTAGCAATTCACTGAAAAAGTTTAAAAGCCAATATAGTTTTGGAAAGGGGGGAGGGAAACACCTACAAGGGAAGACTGTCAAGTGTGACAGTGAATTCACTAATGTGAACTCTTTACTGCTAGCCTGATTTATTCTGACTCATTTCTTCAACCTGAGATACTCTGTGTTTTGTGGCCTTCTAAATGTGTGTGTGTGTGCGTGTGTGTGTATAATATCGAAACTATTTGAACAGATGGAGAATGTATTGCAAAAAGCCTTACAAGAAGTATTGTGGTGAATTATCCAGAACTATGTAAAATGGTTTCTGCCGTATGCATGTCTTGGATCCTTGAACCCTGTGTAGGCCTTATCTGAAATAACTGTGATATCAGCTCCTGAATCTATTTAAAAATTAATGGTTGAACCAGATTTGTTTGTTTGTTTTCTTGTTTGGTCAAAACACACATTCCCCACGGTAGGAAAAACAGAGGAAGGAGGAGTGGAATTGCACGATGTGTACATATCATGAAACGCCAATGTCCAAAAAGCACACATTACAGGGTAGATAAAAGTCAGCAACTCAATGCAAAAACTATCACATTTCGAACCAACATGGTTTATTGTCAAAAACTGGCAAAAAGACATTGCAGATTCCAGCTACTGTTGCTATCAAATCTAGAAGACTTAACAGAAACTGATGACATCTTTTTTCACAGCATAAAGGAAAGAACTGCCATGCATGCTTTGTAACTATACAAAGTTAGAAAGAGAAACAGTTCATGTTCACTGCAAATGTGATAGAAGATCATAATCTGGATAATCTCCTCAGTAGTGGAATAGCTGCCCCAATTTAACTGAACTATTCATTTTTCCTTGTACAGGAAATGGTTCTGTTTTCTTTGTCAAGTTAGGAATCTACAACTTTTAAAACTTAAATTCTAACAATATGTCAAGGAAGACTTCAAGGGCACACCAGCCAGTAAGCTAGTTGGGGAGGGGGGGTTTCTATTTTAAGCAAGAAAAAAACAGACACTACTCAATACAATTCCACACAAATACAGTGCTACAAAGTTCAGTGCAGCATAGGGATTAAACAATATAAGGATATTGAGGGAACTTTGTTGTCTTGCACTCCATTTCTGAGCATGAGTCGAAGTGGTGATGTTTATCTTTAACACCACATATGGCTTAGGACACAAGTACCTGACGTGACATCTGCTCCCATTCGAAACTGTCCATGCTATCCTTGCCATTCAAGGCAAGGCTATTGGGTGACCACAGATTGAATCTACTCAATCTGAATTCCCTCCCCAGGGAGACCTGCCTGGCTGCAACATGCTTACCTCTCAGCACCAGGCAAAGTCATTTGTATTCCCTAAGGCTTTTAACTGTATTTGTTTATTGTGTTGTTATTTATTTTATTGTAATTCAGTTTTGTATTTTATCATGTTTTTTGTAAACAACACTGGAAACTTTGGTGAATTATATAAGCATTTTGAAGAAAATAAGCAACTTATGTGATTATGATTTCTAGTGTGCAGATAGCAGGGATGGGGACAAGGCAGCATGTTTGTTAAATCAAATGCTTGCCTACTGCACTGGTGTGAGTGCTTCTCTACCCTTTGAAAGCAGAACACATATATAGCAAGTGAGATGTTAGCATTACAGGCACACACCATGTTTACTTTTTAGCCATTTTCATCCATTCATTTTACCTTTCCTAGATCCCAAACAGTTAATTCTCTAAAACTTTGGCCATGAGAGTTGGTGTGTCTTCTCAAGAACTCATTCTTCTTAAAAGAGTCACAATTTTTCACAGCATTTCAGGAATAGAAGGGGATGGGAGAGATCTGCCAATAATTTTCAGGATGTGTTTCTTAAAAGTAATCCCCGGAAAGTGCAGTATACATTTGTCTTTTCCTCTTAATGTCCATGATAATAGCATCATGGATCCCACCCTTAACCTCACAGGAAATAACATTTACCATCTGGCGCAAGTTTGCCTTCACATAATAGCTATGTGAGTGGCAAAAAAAGGCACAAACCTAATCTGCTGGCACTAAACCAAAACATTGAGCAAGCCTGTGCAACTAATACAGCCTGTGCCCTGGTTATATTAAGTGTGTGTCTCACACACCATGATCAATAACATGTCAAAAACAGGAATGTAATTAATGAACTTCCATGTGTCTTCTGAATGCTAGAAGGCTGCTTTGTAAGCTCATATAATTAGTCAGTTAGTTAGAGCTTTCCCCATCACTCCCAGCAAAAATCGTTCCTTTTTGCCTATTTTTATGTGATTGCATATTATTCTTGAGAAAGTTCAACTACCGGATCCTTACATACACCAAAGGAAACAATGCAGGCAGTCATAAGATGACACAGTCTGCCCTTCACAGACCATGACACAGTACAACTACAGAAACAACTCAATTAAACTTGGGGGGAGACATGAATAGCACTAAGAGCAATAACAGCTCTGGGAAATGACACCCAAAAAAGAAAAATCAAGAGAGGCCTTCTTGGCACCTACTGGTAATTTTTGTACTTACCAAGCAGAAATTCAAAGTTAATAAACAATAGGACTGCTTATGAGCCTCACAATCTTTGTCAAATCATTCAACATTTTGAACACTAAACCCATCCGAATCTCAAGGTTGGAGCCCCATATTGGTCAAAAGATTCTCCATAGCAGGTGTTGGACAAATGACCCTTACAACCCATTTTCTAGGCCACTTATCTCAAGTAATGAAATAACATTACAGTAATATTGGGGTTAGGGACGCGGGTGGCACTATGGGTTAAACCACAGAGCCTAGGACTTGCCAATCAGAAGGTCGGCGGTTCAGATCCCCGTGACGGGGTGATCTCTCATTGCTTGGTCCCTGCTCCTGCCAACCTAGCAGTTCGAAAGCACGTCAAAGTGCAAGTAAATAAATAGGTACCGCTCTGGCGGGAAGGTAAATGGCATTTCTGTGCATTGCTCTGGTTCGCTGGGAGCGGCTTAGTCATGCTGGCCACATGACCCGGAAGCTGTATGCCAGCTCCCTGGGCCAATAAAGCGAGATGAGCGTCGCAACCCCAGAGTCGGCCACAACTGGACCTAATGGTCGGGGGTCCCTTTACCTTTACAGTGGTGCCTCACAAGACGAAATTAATTCGTTCCGCAAGTCTCTTCGTCTTGCGGTTTTTTCGTCTTGCGATGCACGGTTTCCCATAGGAATGCATTGAAAATCAATTAATGCGTTCCTAGGGAAACCGCCTTCAGACCAGGTCCGGGGACAGTCTGTTCCCGGACCTCTTCTGAAGGCTGGGGGGGTACAAGGGCTTTTCTTCCCACCCCCAGCATTTTAAAAAACCCTGGGACAGCGGAGGACTTCTCTGCTGTCCGGGGCGATCTTAAAATGCTGGCGGGCGGCATTTTAAAATCGCCCCGGACAGCGGAGGACTTCTCCGCTGTCCGGGGCAATTTAAAAGCCCCTGGGAAGGCAGGCAGGGGGGACAAAGACTTTCGCCCCCTGCCCGCCTTCAGAAGGTGTTCCCGCCCCCCGCCCCGCTTCGGAACAGCGTTCCGAAGTGGGGCGGCTGGGGCAGGTGTCCCCGCCCCCCCTCCCCGCTTCGGAACAGCGTTCCGAAGTGGGGCGGCTGGGGCAGGTGTCCCCGCCCCCCTCCTCGCTTCGGAACAGCGTTCCGAAGTGGGGCGGCTGGGGTAGGTGTCCCCGCCCCCCCTCCCCGCTTCGGAACAGCGTTCCGAAGCGGGGCGGCTGGGGCAGGTGTCCCCGCAACCCCTCCCCGCTTCGGAACAGCATTTTAAAACCTCCCCGGGACACGGGGAGATTTTAAAATGCTGGGGGTCGGCAGCGCTTCGCTCCCGACCCCCAGCATTTTAAAATCTCCCCGGGACAGAGACTTCTCTGCTGTCCCTTGGAGATTTTAAAATGCTGGGGGTCGGCAGCGAACGCTTCGCTCCCGCCCGCCAGCATTTTAAGATCGCCCGGGGCAGGCGGGGGGGAAGGCAGGCGGGGGGGAGCAAAGACTTTTGCCCCCCGCCGGCCTTCAGAAGAGGTCCTCTTCTGAAGGCCGGCTGTGGGCGAAAGTCTTTGCTCCCGACCGTCAGCATTTCCCTATGGGCTTTCGTCTTGCGATGCAAGCCCATAGGGAAATTCGTCTTGCGAAGCGCCTCCAAAACAGAAAACCCTTTCGTCTTGCGGGTTTTCCGTCTTGCGAGGCATTCGTCTTGCGGGGTACCACTGTACCTTTAATCTTGAGGTTATGTTTTATAGCACCTTAGAACTTCACACCAAAACTAAGTAGCTGGCTATCTTCAGAAAATTCCTGTAGTACAAGGAAAGGCCTATTCAAGACAAAATATCCACTTAATTCAGTAAGATTTTCTTAATTTAAAACAAGGTTCATACAGAAAAGGACTATTCACCAATACTGCTGTATATGCCAATAATTTTTTAGGAGTCGAAGGTGATGAAAATAGTTATTACAGGGACAAATGCAATACAAAATGTTTGTATACAAACCTACCATTTTAACTTTTAATTAAAATTGTGTATTTTAACAGAACAGGTTGAACCAAGATCAAGGAGCAAGATGGGAAATAGAAAATAATCTGCAGATTAGACTGATATGACTTTTTTCATAATGATTCATCCCTAGGCAATGCCCCAGGAGTTCTGTTTGAAGCACCCCTCTCAACTTAAACATTTTGAAAAAATAAACTCTATGAGTCTATGATTCTATGATATATGCTTACAAGCACCTAGGGAAAAAACACTCTGATTTTATAACAGTTCCAACGAACAGCCAACCAACCTTGAGTTACCAACCAAGTATGGCATTAAAACTAACTTGACTAAGGAACATCAGAAGTAGACCCAATTGATTCTCGTGACTGCTAGGAGAAGCGCACCTACTCCCTTTATCCAAAATTACGGGTAATTATGCCTTGAATACACAACAACAGAAAAGTTAGCACTAAGGAAGGTAAGAAGTGAGAAGTTTCAGTTAAGTTAGAAGTAAATGTAGAGTAGGAGTAGATGACTTGAATCAAGAAAAAACTAAGACTGAAAACTCATTTATAAAGTGCTTCCTTTTATCATGAGAGATAAATAAAATTAATTTTGAACACCATATCATGAATCATAGTTAGCAGGGCAAAGCAGCATTCCCTGTAGTGTTTGAATGAAATGTTGTACTATAATTTATTACAGGAGATACAAGGAAATCAAATGTGTTTGCTGTACTAAAGCCCAAGCAATTAAATGGATATTATCCATGTTTCAGTAATGATGATATTCAAGGAATCTAAATAATTATGATTTCCATTGTATTATTATTTTAAAATTATTTTTTCCCCAAAGAAAGCATCCTTTAATAAATGCAATGTGGAAAAACTGTTTTTATGGAACTGCCAAGAAAAACAATCGTTTCATTAAGGTTAACAGATTTACTTTCTCAAGGATCACTTGCACTTGGAACACAAAGGGCAGATTAGAATCAGCAACCTTTCTATAAACACAACAATGGTACGAATTAGCTGACAACCTGACAGCGTGATCCTTCCCTTCCCTATTGCCATTCTGAAGCTGTGTGCTGCTTCACCAAGGGCAATGCAGCACACCCTGCCAGTGCACACGTGGTACTCCTATCCCCCACATCCAGCAACCCAACAGCCAACATGTACTGGGAATTTGAAGAGAATTGAGCTGCTTGATGGTTGGATATGAAGGGTACAAAGTTATCTGTGAAGCACTGAGCATAATCCACTGTGACCCTGCATAGTGACAGCCAACCAAGCTCAGGGCAGGTAGAAAGGAGGGAGATCCACATCAGATATACAGTGGTACCTCGGGTTACATACGCTTCGGGATACATACACTTCAGGTTACAGACTCCGCTAACCCAGAAATAGTCCTTCAGGTTAAGAACTTTGCTTCAGGATGAGAACAGAAATCGTGCTCTGGTGGCATGGAAGCAGCAGGAGGCCCCATTAGCGTTTCTGTTACAGACGCTTCAGGTTAAGAACAGTTTCAGGTTAAGTACGGACCTCCGGAACGAATTAAGTACTTAACCCGAGGTACCACTGTATGTACATATGAGTTGTGGCACTCCCTCCCCACATCTTCATTATACAGTTTCCGGGCTTCTGACACGTTAGGTCACATTATTTTTCAGATTGCAAGGTGTTTTAAAACTGTGTTTCAAGGTTGTAATCAGCCCTGGGACCTTAGGGTGAAGGGAGGGTAATTGTAAGCGCTAAACATGCACAGGTTCTGCATGGATGCAAGAGAGATTATGTCATTAGTCTGAATATATAAGTAGGTTTACACTGGATGGATTCTAATTATACCTAGACATATGCAGGTAAACATATATAAAAATAGCAAACTAATTGTACGTATGCCAATCTAACATTATTTTCTTGCCCATAAATCAATGGGAGTCACTCTTTTCAGATAAAGTACAAGGAGATGCAACTGAGGGCACTTACAAGGAGGAAGGTGGTGTTCCTGACACTTCCCAAGGTTACAGACGTGAGGTGCAAATTCAGTCTTCATCAAAATGATGTCTTCAGTACATTTTCTCCTAAAACTAAAGTCAATGGTTCCTATTGACTTCTTTGGGAGCCAGTAAAGGGTTGTCCACTGGAGTAATCTGTCCCCCCAGCAACAGAAATGGAGGGAAAGATTTATGGAGACAGGGGAAGATATTAACAGGGAGAGGGAGAGGGAGAGGGAGAGGGAGAGAGAGAGAGAGAGAGAGAGAGAGAGAGAGAGAAGTGGGGACCTAATTGTGAGTGCTGAACCAATGTATTGCCTTGGTAATGGACACAATGAGAGCCAATAAACTGAAGCACAATCTAGACCGAAGCAGTGTTAGTGAGTGGTTCTCTAGAATGAATGGCTAGGAGGTGGCCTGCTCCCGATGGGGTTACACTCCCTTTGAAGGAGTAGGTACATAGTTTGGCATTTCTTCTGAAACCATCGCTGTCTCTTGACCTCAATGGTGTAGAGTGCCTTCCATTCACCTTGGCTGGTGGCCCAGCTACACTTCCATCTGAACAGGGATAGCCTAATGTCTGTTGCCTATGCTCTGGTAACCTCTAGGTTTTAATACTGCATTTTTAAATAGTTCTAACCTGAGCTCATGTTGGAGAATGGGTAAGAAAATAATTAAATATAGTAGTAGTAAGTAGTAGTAGTAGTAGTAGTAGTAGTACAGTGGTACCTCAGGTTAAGAACTTAATTCTTTCTGGAGGTCCGTTCTTAACCTGAAACTGTTCTTAACCTGAGACACCACTTTAGCTAATGGAGTCTCCCACTGCCGCTGCACGATTTCTGTTCCCATCCTGAAGCAAAGTTCTTAACCCGAGGTACTATTTCTGGGTTAGCAAAGTCTGTAACCTGAAGTGTCTGCAACCTGAAGCATCTGTAACCCGAGGTACCCCTGTAATATATTTTCCTTCCAGCTCTTATTTTTCATTTCAGTGCCTGCTGAACTTCTATCCTCCAGCCACCACTCCAGCCACCACAATAAAGATATTCTTATTCTCCCAGCCACTACCTTCCCTTTCTTCCTAAACCTCTTTCTTTTGAGCTTCCTAGTACTCAGTCTACTTGCCTTGTCCAAACAGATCAGCCTGTCCTTTGGGTTTGAAATGAGGTTTCCTTAGCCAAACCTGAAATCACAGACAACTTCCCTCAGCAGACAGAATATATATGAACATTCTGTGGCATAGCATCTGCTCAGCCAAAAGGTACCAGGGGCATCATTATCACCTCAATAAAGCACACTGCAATCATGTTGGATGAAGCTAGTAAATTATTATTCCTAATAATTATTCCCCCCCCCCAAAAAAAAAAAAAAAGTATCAATCCATGGTGTTTTGTCACAACTGCTGCTTTGGAATTTGATGGTGATGGCTGCCAGCTGAGAACTACTATCCTCAAAACAAGCAGGTTTTTTCGTCAGCTGGAACTACTGGGCATTCTATAATTATAACACCACTTAGCAATTATATAGTATTTTCTGAGTGTTGAAAGTAGAGGTGGATGGATCAAGCTATTTCCAGTTCATGTCACTTTTGTATGTGTTCATCCACAAATCCTCTCTGTCTCATTTTCACATTAATCGGAGAGCTTTTCTTTGGCCAGCATGAAAAACTACATTTAAATGTGTATTTTGAGCATATTCTCTCACAAAATATGCATTTCAAGTGGAACACAGGCAAGACTGAATAGGTCACTGTTCCCCACCAACTTGATGATAAGCAGTTTTCATCAGGATCTCCTGTCCTCAGTTCAGTTACTTATATTTTAATCTGTTTTATGTCTTCAACATATTGGTAGACATGGAAAATGCTCTCTGCAATGCAGAAACTACTTTCAATATTTTGTTTCTCAAAACAACTACTACCCTAATGTTGAATATTATTTTCACAGTGTTTCCACATTTTCTGTTACTTTATTGTCTTCCCCAACAAAGAACTAAATGCAAAGTTATCAATATATCAATTGTATCAAAAGCCAATGTCAACAAAAGCAGTACATGCAGCAGAGAATTAGTCAAGTTAACTAAAACTATTTGTAAATGCATGTTTCTATCAAATAAGAGGTATATTTAAAATGTGGGTTTTATTTATAATGCTTTTGAGTTATACAGTTTCATATTTTTCTTTGACTGTTAAGAAATATTTGAAATATCATAGTTGAAATTTCATAATTTGCTCACTTGCTAGCCTTAAGTCACTTCTTGTTGGGCAAAGATAACAAAACCTGTTACAGGATTTCATATTGCAATTGGAAGCATTTTATAATGCAAATTCAAAGTTTTAACCTATTCTTATTTCAGTTAAGGTAAATAAAAGTTGGTTTTGATGTTAAATTTTGTATCAGATTCTAAACAAGGGCTGGAGAACCTTTATTAGCCTTGGGGCCACATTTTCTCATGGATAACCTTTTGGGAGCCATATGTCATTGGTGGGTAGGTCCAAAGGCAAAAGTGAAGGCAGCCAGAACCAAAAGTGGCGAGAGCAACAGATGTGATTCTTATCTTTGAATGTGACTACATTCCAGTCATGCAAAAGTCAGCAGTTCCTACACCCACACACCTCCAGCTTCCATCCAGACAGGGAAGAGACATCACCATTTCAAGGATGCTTGACAGTCAGGCAAAAATACTCAAGGAGAATGAAGAGCAGGGCCAGTGAGTACCATGGGCAGGAGAGAGGGGCATGGCCTAGGAGTCCCAAAGGCTGGACAGAAAGGATTGTGGGGGGCACATTTATCCACACATCCAGCCTGAAATTCCTTACCCCTGTTCCAAACTGTACAATTACTGACTTCAGACATTAGGCTTTGGCTCCATATTGAGTATATTTATAAACACTGGAATGGTTTTCAGGATACCCTCAGGGTCCAAGCACAATAAATGCTGTTGTGTTCAGTGACCTTTATATAAGCAAAGCATTCTTTTCAGCATGTAAATTAATTTTCTTCTCTTGGCTTGTAACAAGCCAAATGACTATTTTGACTCAGTGCCCAACTTTAGGAGAAAGTAAGATAGTGGCAGAGAGTAGGACTGAAACTTTTAAGATATCATAAGACAGCCAGTTTTGAGCAATTATATTCAGCACATTTAATGAAAACTGGTAATTATAGTGACTGGTGACTTCAGGAATTCCCCTCCATAATTACGGTAAGCAGAAGACTAATGTTGTTCAATGAAATGTTTGTCTACAGAAATGAATAAACAAGCACATCTTATTCTGTCATCTCTCCAAAATATTTACTCTTCATGAAAAATCATTGCTAACCAGTAATGTGCAAAATTGAGTCATTCTTTGATTAGCCCAGATTTACAAGTTGCCAATGGCTTTATATGTCAGAAACAAGAGATATATATCTTAGATATGCTTCACATGATGAAGGTAATTCACTGCTATATAAATTCAGAATGGATATTCACTGACATAAGATCTGAAACTGTTGGAAGAAGTATTGAAGCCATGGTTTATGAAATGAACAATAAGTGACAGTATTCTTTATGTGAAGACTTGAAGAATGACTTTGCTAAAGATACCAGTATTTGTCTTTCAAGTCTACCAATAATTATGATCTAAAGGGTCAGATGTCTACAGAACAAAGTATCATAATAGTAAAATGAAAACATTTATCACCAATATAGCAATGCTTAAATTTAATGGTGATTAGATGCTTAAAGTTTTTGTGTTACAGTGGTACCTCGAGTTACAAACACCTCAGGTTACAAACGCTTCAGGTTACAAACTCCACTAACCTGGAAGAGTTACCTCAAGTTGAGAACTTTGTGCCAGGATGAGAACAGAAATTGTGTGCCGGTGGCACAGCAGCAGCAAGAGGCCCCATTAGTGAAAGCACGCCTCTAGTTAAGAACAGTTTCAGTTTAAGAACGGACCTCCGGAATGAATTAAGTTCGTAAGTAGAGGTACCACTGTACATAAGAATTTGTTAATGAACTCTGAAGCCAGTTTCAGCAGCAACAGACAACTATTAAGTTCATCAGTTTGATGTGAATATTTCATCATTATCAGAATATATTTACTAGTTTTATCCCCATAAACACTTTTTCTGGAAGACATATCTATCTTGATTTGAGTTAAATGAGGGTGGCAGCAGGAAGAATAGCCAAGCCGCACTTGAGATACAGGCTATTTCACAATTCTTTCCTGACAAATCACCATAAAAATGCTGTAATTAGCCAATCAGCAATTCTCAGTTTTATAGTGGTGAGCCCAACAGGCAACCCAGCGAGGTGGCAACAAAATCGCATTATCTTAGTTATTATGCAACTCTTCTAAGGCCTTGTTTCAGACACACAACATTTTGAAAGGGCAATTTCTTTTTCTTAAAAAAGAAAAATCAAGTACCCTTTTCATTTCACAGAGTGTAAATGCTGAGTAGCACAGCCTGTCTACTGAATTAATGGATGTGTGTATTAAGAAACAGACACAACGCACTGCACGCCTCACTGTTATTATCAATAACCTAAGAAGCAGTGAGAAGGGCAATTTTAAAACTCTGCTTAAAAGAGGATTTTAAAGGTTCACATGCCAAATGCAAAACAATGTGCCTGCTTTTCTGACTTTTCAATGCTTTTCCCCCCAGGAAATTGCTATCATGTGTTGCTTTACAGGAGAAGACGGAAATGAGGGGAAAGTTAAAAGCATTTCAAGTTCATCACCAAGTTGTCGCAGAACAGTGACTACCACTAGCAGAAAGCTCGAGTCAATGACTGACCAATGTCTCTGTGTCAGATGAATCCACAAATTGTCTTCTCTACAGATGCTGTGGCCGATATTGTCATGGCAGAAAGCTTTTTGGCAAGCAGTCTAATCAAGCAACCGAACGATACTATGTCAAGAAACACAGTTCTCCACAAACTGTGCTAATATATAAAGGCCACTTATAGACACATTCACCAACTCAAACACACATGCATTCATATATAAATGGGTCCATACAGAAATTTCCATATCCTTATAATAGGATTGTCAGATCAAACGATACGTTAGAATGATTATTATTTCAGATAGGCTTATAAAAGCTGGCATTCATTCAAAAGCCAGAATGATTTAGCAAAACTTCATCAAAAAACGTGTGTATCTCTATACACCCTCAAGACAATAAAAAGAAGTAAATGCTTCCAGTTAGCAATACAGTATGTTTTGTGCTTGTTCTAATATATAACAGTAAAATATAGTCATATAGGTTTATGAAGCAGCGAGGGCTTATATGATCCTGTTTAAATATATGCTACTGCATTGACAGAATGCCTAATCTACATGCTTCCCAAGGATTTTACACAAATACTATCGACCACACCACACTCCTGTACAAAGAACTCCTACAAGCAGCCAAGCCTGCAGCACGCCAACTCAGCGTTTGAGAGTGTCAGGACAAATATCCCAATCATGACTGTGCTTCTGGTAACGTGCCATGTGCATGCGTTATGCCTTTGCTCCCATCCCTTCTTATCATACTGGTCTAATATACCTTGGAAGTCCAAAGAGAGGGCAGTACTTATCAGAGCCCTATAGCCTGCCTTGGATATGGCTGGTGCTAAATAGATGTCAGAAGTACAACTATCAGTGGCACTAAGTGGGCAGGAGAAGAAAGGCAGAAAGAGCCAGTGCATTATGACAGAGTTCTCCCAAAATAACTCATCCATATTCCTTACAGTACCCCAATAACCCTGTTTGGATGAGTGCACGGTTATTCTAACGTCTGAGGATTTCAGCTACTGCATCTCCTTAGCCTGTTGACTGTCAGCCCGGTATAGTAGTTAGAGGGCACCCTGGTTAAAATTCCTGCGCTCCCTGGGTAGCTTTGGGCAAGCCAGTCTCTCAAAAAGCCAGCTTATGGCAAAAGGCTCTGGAGGAAGGGAAATAGGGGCTAAGATCCTACAAAGTGCCTTCAGCTGCTGGGAAGGAGGGCAGAGTACAATCAAAGAAGCAGAGGCAAAGTTTCCTTTTGTTGCTACACCTGTGCCAGCCTGCGCCTCCTGCCAGGAGGGTGCAGAGACGACTCCCAAGGCGCCCCGGGCGTCTTCAGCGCCTCTTCCCCACGCCCAGCCGCCGGTGCCTGGCTCCGCTTCCCTCCGTGCCCCTTGGGCTCTCCAGAGGGGCACCGCGCGCTGCCACCTTCCCGGGCAGGTCTCGCGCTCCTACGCCTGCGCACTGAGGCCGAGCCCCCCCCCTCCCCTCCTGCGCACCCCACCCCCTCCTCGACTTGCTGCTCCACACAACTTCTTCCCACAAAGTGGAGACGAGAGCCGGGGTGGAGCCCCAGTTCGCGCGGACGCCGGAGCTCTCGCCTGCTGCCGCTGACCTTGGGGCGCTTCCCCGGCGGCGGCGGCGCCGCGCGCTCACCAATGCGGGTCCCAAACGAGACCCGGCGGCGGCGGCGGGGCGGCACGTGCCGCGGCCTCCTTCCCCTCAACTTCTTTCCCCTCGGCGTCGCCTCGTCGAGCCTCCACGGCCAGCATCTCTCGCCGCCCGCGCCCCGCCTCGCCTCCACTTACCTCGCTCTTGCTCGCCCCTTTCTTCTCCTCCTCACACTTTCCTGACGAGGGGACGGCGGGATGGGGAGGAGGAGGAGGAGGGTCGAGGAGTTCGCTCCGCTTCGCAGGCAGCGCAGCCTAAGCCTCCCGGCTCCGGCTGGCGGCGGTGCTGTCGCGCCTCCAGCCGCTTGTTCGCTCGCGAAGCCGCGCTCTGCACCACACGCCGGGCAGCGGCTGAGGGGAAGGAGGGGCGGGGCGGAGCCGGAGCCCGAGGGAAGGAGGGAGGGAGGGAGACGTGGTGCCTCGGACCTGCCGCCTTTCCTCAGCGAACGGGCGCGAAGCTAATTGCCTGCTGTTACAGGGAGAGCGGCGGCGGCGGCGGCGGCGGCTGGGGCTGCTTCCCTCGCGCTCGTTCCGGGCTGAAAGAATGAAGGCGTTTCAGGCGGTTACCGGCGGCGGCGGCGAGTGCCACGAGCCGAGCGCCAAGAGAGCCCAGCCCAAAGCTGCGGGCTGATACTTTCCGAGCCCGTGGCCGCCGCTCTCGAGTCCCCTGGGGACGGGGAGCGAGTGAGTCTCCGCGAGGCTAAAAATAAAGAAGTTTGATTAAAGTTCCTTGGCGCTCTTCGGAGCAGCAGCCGCAGCTGCCCAACCCAAGGGTGGCACCCTCGCCACAGCGCCGCGAAGGGAAGGCGAGGCTAGCTCGGACCCGGCTCTGAGGAAGAAAGGCAAAGGCACGTTTCTCCCTACGGAGATGAGATGCTGGGAGCCTGGGCCAATCCAGAGTTCCCAGCGCCATATACCTCTTCCCAGCGCGTGTGCGAGGAGATACACACGCCGCGTAACCTAAGATGCTGCTGCTGCCGCCGCCGCCGCCGCCTTCTCCTCCCTTCTTCTTTTCAAGCACTTCCACTCACCGATTGCAATGTCAAAATCCTGAAAGAGGTTTCGTTATCTTTGCCTGAGGAGAGCAGATCTGAAGGCTGCTTCACCTGTCACAAGATCCTTACTGAAAAGTCGGAATTGGCATGCAACCCATGCCTGCACTATCACATGTGTATAAGATGTTGCTGAACGGCCAGGCAACAAAAAAAATCACCCAAGTGTGCTGCTGTCATATGCAATGATCTAAATGCAGCATGCAGGCGAATTATTTGTGTAGAAATGCTTGTTCGGTGCATTTGACAGTTGTGCAGGAAATGCAGTGGGGTACAAGGTATCTTAGGTTGTGCAGTGCAAAGAACAGAAAAAGGAACACTTTTTTGTTTGTTTTTTGTTTTAGTTCAACCAAAGGTATGGCCAGCCCCATCCCATGGGGGGGGGGTAATACAGCAATTCCTGAATTCTCTGGATCTGCCTCTCTATTCTGAACCACCAAAAGTTTGGACTGAAATGTCTTACACTGCTTCTGGAAGATGCCCAGCTTTGTCAAGTTTCCAGGACTTTTGGAAGCAAAACCTGAAAATCTATTCAGATGTTATCTTTACTCAACAAATAAAAGAAAGTTCATCCGAGAACGGCCATTTCTCCAAATTACACTCGTTTCAGTTAGAGCTGTTGATTTAGTAGCAAAGTTTCTTGATGATTAGCCCTCTTTAACGATTCATTAATTGAGTGATTCAATATTACTTTGTCCCCATATTGAAAAACAAAAAGTCTCTCAGCCTCACTCACCTCACAGAGTGTTTGTTGTGGGGGAGGAAGGGAAAGGAGAATGCTAGCCGCTTTGAGACTCCTTCGGGTAGTGATAAAGCGGGATATCAAATCCAAAATCCTCTTCTTCTTCTTCTTCTTCTTCTTCTTCTTCTTCTTGTACTTCTTCTCCGTCACCCTCTATCTGAATTTGCATCTGAACAGATGTAAAAGACTAGGATTGAGGTTGAATCCCAACAAGACAGAAGTACTGTTTCTGGGAGTTAGGAGACGGGCAGGTGTGGGGGACTCCCTGGTCCTGAATGGATGTGCTGCTGAAGTTTCAGGTGCACAGCCTAGGAGTCATTTTGGATTCACAGCTGTCCATGGAAGCGCAGGTTAACTCTGTGTCCAGGGCAGCTGTCTACCAGCTCCATCTGGTATGCTGGCTGAGATCCATATACTAAACAAAGGAATCAGTAGGCCTGAGAGAACAGCAAGGTTTGCAGAAGTGTGAAATATCCTTAGAAAAAAGCCCCAAACAGAGAGACCCTAACAAATCTTATTAAGGTCTCAGTATGCTAAGTGGCCACAGAACATTGGGGGGAGGCTGCGGTTAGTGGCTTGAATCCTGAAAAGAGGGTATTTCACACTAGTATTTTGTTGTAGGTGCCATTTGTCATTCAATAACAACCAACTCTTTATCTTAGATGAATCAGCCAAAGACACACATCAATGACTGATCTAAACTGCATCCACTATTTTCAGCAGTGTTTATTAAAGCATTTGTTTACTAATTTTAACTGTGTGTAAAGGAAATTGAAAATTCCTGCTGCTTTCTTGGATGTCATTTATTTATTTTTAATGGCTAAGGCTGCAATAATAGGTTAACTAGAAAATAAGCCCCAGTTTGACTTATTTCCATAGAAACATGCATAGGAATTAGTTAGAAAGATAGGCATCCCTGTGCTAACTAAATCTCCTTCATCAAGACCAAGCAACATGCCAAACTATGGTCTTACAGACTAACTTCACTGAGCATCCATAGACCATTCTGGATGCTACTCTTCTGTACGTGCAGTTTGAAAATAACTTTAAGAGCACCTGAAGCTGCCTTTGCATGTCATATCTATTCAAACAAGCAGAAACCTTTGCTATTTTTTCCTTGTTTCTCTACCCTAGTGGTAGGAAAAGTGAAATCTGCAAAATGTTTATTTAAAATATGGGTGATCAAGTGCAATGGCTTCCAACCAGTTTGTCATGTAATGGACCCCTTGCCTTTATTTTATTGTATTAAATGTCTACCCCACCTTTCAGCGCCCAAGGCAGCTTCCAGATTAAAAATGCAAAAACACATTAAAAAGTAATGAGATAAAAACAAATACACCACTTAAGTCATTAAAAACAGCTGCAAGAGAGGAGCATAAAACAAATAGGTTGGTTTAAAAATACATACGTTGCCACAGCAGGTAGCACATGTTAAAAGCATGGCAGTGGAGTTTTTGGAGGGTTTGTTTTTTTAAAGGTCTTTGCCATCCTACAACACTCCCAAATGTTGAATTTTTCAAGGAGTGTAAATCCCCGCCCAGCATAGGCCTTCACTTCAAGCCCAGTTCAGATCTTCTACTAGGTGGAAGTATTTCTGTCTTACAGGTATACCTCAGGTCCTTTGCTACAGAGCCATCAGTCCAATGGGATCTTTTGATTATAAACCACTTCCTTATTGATGAAATACATATGTCTCTGTTCCAGTGACTTCCAGCTGCATATACCATAAAATGTGGTTTCTTGGATTGCTTTAAATTCCTGCTTCAGGGATTACCGTTTGAAAGCAAAGCAAATGTAATCCTTATAAGAAACAAGATGTCTCCATTCTGAAGAAAATCAATTCCGTTTTATAATTTGAAAAGCACAGTAACAGCATGAAAGATTGAGTAAAAGCACAGAAGTGGATGTACTTGTTATGAAGAGCATCTGATCCTAGAAAGTGAAACAACACAAGGCTTTTATTCGGCCATCTATTCACTCCATGTTTCTGTCTAACCATTTGAACTTTGGGCCTTACCCAAATTCTTGGCCCAGTTTTGAAATTGTAAACCTTCTGAAAACCCTTTCCAATACTGCTGCTGAAGAACCCCTGGGCACTCACATCTTCCCAACATATGAGTTGATACTGCTTCCCTCTCTTTCCTAGTAAGCAGCAGCAACTTAACTGTCAGCTGTTTGCCACTCATCGGCTGAGAGTATACCTACTCAACACTTCCCTGCAGCTTCTTTCAAGGAAGCATGTCCACCACCAATGAACCAGTGTTAGAAACTCAGGTGTATAAGCTAATTGCCAAATGGGACCTTAAAGCTAGGTTACTGTCATCACAATGGAATGTCTAGGTGCCATTTCGTTTTGCAGTAGAATTTCTTCTTATTCTTATTTTTATTATTCGATTCATTTCTATACCACTTTATATTTTAATGGGGGGGGACTCAAAGCAGTTCACAACGCATTGAAACAGCAAATAAAACAATCCAGAATAAAAACAAATTCAAGCTTCAAGGAAAATATTTTAGATCCTTCTCTAAGAGACATTTTGTTCCCCATTTATTTATTTATTTACTTACTTACTTACTTACTTACTTACTTACCTACCTACCTACCTACCTACTTAAATTATATAGCCCCACAGCAGAAGTACTCTAGGCAGCCAGTGTGGTGTAGTGGTTAGAGCGTCAGTCTAGGTCCTGGGAGATCACGGTTCAAATCCCCATTCAGTCATGAAGCTCACTGGGTGACCTTGAGCCAATCACAGCCTCTTAATCTATCACGCAAGGTCATTGTAGGCATTAACTGAGGAGAGGGGTGAACCATGTACTCCTTGGAGAAAAAGCTGGGATACAAATGAAATAAATAACCTACTCTACTGGACTTGCACCAGTTGCAAAATGTGCCCGGCACCTTGGGAATTTCAAGCACTACAAATAACTCCAATACGCTTTCAAGGAAATTCAGGGTCTGCCAGACCATAATTTGAAAACCACAGTGTTTATCAAATAAGAGCTATTAACAAATAACTATACACATAACAGAACACTACAAACTTAACCTCTGGCTTTAGAGATCACTCAAAACAAAGCAGTCTAACATTTCTTCAAAAAGCAGCAGTTCAGTGGAAAGCAAAGCACAATAAAAGTCGATTGTGTCACATGCTCAAGTTGTAATCTACCAGTCTGAGTCTTTTGCTCCTTAGAACAAAGCAGATCACTGTTAATCAGAGAACATATGCTTCAGCCTTGCCAACACTGCAATCCTATACCATGTCCACTCAAAAGTAAGTCCCACTAAGTTCAATGGGGCTTACTCCCAATCTATGGGATCTTGTTTCAGGCTGAGGCCAAAATAGCTTTTCTGTTTAATTCAAGGCATCCAGAGCCTTCTTTACTTGTTCTTCATAAGCGTGTGAGAATATAGAGTCTCGGAGTGCAAGGCTGCATATAGCAGCCCATGGCCAGTGTTTCTGTTCCTGCTGGTTCCTTTGCATGTTGGGTAGGAAGGTCTGAAGGGCGATTCTTTGTATGGTAGCCAAACATGCTTAGAATCACCCCTGATAATGCAGAGTTCCTGATCACTAGAAGGATCCTAAGCACACTCACTTGAATCCAGGTAGAAGATACCTGTTGGGTTGAAACAAACGACAGACAAGTGGCAAGTGTCATGTGGGAGGCATCTATCGAGCATGTCTCGGGGAGTCCCTTTTATTGAATATTACAGCATTGCCACGTATGTGCTTGTTGCTGATTGGTTAACACAAATACATTGCAAGAGTTGCATATAAGACATTAATCATCAATAGATTAAAGGTTGGGAAAAGGAACACAGAGTTGGACAGGTGTGAAGACCTCGTAATTAAACAATTACTAATGATTGATATAGCAAGACTTAAACTATAACTAATGATTGATATAGTAAAACTTAACAGGGCATAACTATTGTATTCCATAGATGTGGTCAACCATGCTTTAAGAACAGGTCAGGGTATGTTTCATGAACTCAATGTGAACTGAACATTCTAGGAAGGAATGTTTCAGCTCAGAGCAGTTTGCCAGACTCATGTGCAGAAGCAAATGTGCAGAAGCAAAACTTCCCATCAATACCTTCAGATTTTTTTGTGCAATGCAGAAAGTTCAGGGATGAAATGGATGGGACCAGAATGCTGGGATGGGGCTGGCACACACGCACCCACACCCACATCCCCACCATGCTTTAACACACTTCTGAAAGATGCCTAAAGAGGGCCTTAATAGGTATAATGGAGCGCTGAGATATAGAGATAAATCTACTTCTCGATAGCCATAGGATAGAGTGGGTAGGGATGCAGACTTTCAAAGCATCCCAGAAATCTTGATGGAAACAGCTGGCTCCATTGAAGGCTCCTAAGGCTTCTCTTTATGCAGTTCACAAGTCTGACTAAAATTAGTTCGCTCTACATAGGAGGCGAGAACAAGGGGAATTGTGCGGCCCAGCTCCATTATAACTATTTCTGCAATGGTATGCATAAAAAGGCATTTTACAAATTCTAGCATATTTTCTTTTTTTAAAACCCATTGCTGCAGCAAAGAGTTTAAAACTCTTACCATTTTGCTCACAGAGAATGTGAGGACTCCTGCCTAAATCTGCACATCAAGTGATTGATAAAAGTACTCAACCATCTCACATATTGCCCTGGCTCCATGTATCTACACTTTGCATTGGTTTTTCAGCTCCAATCCTGTTTCTCTGCAGGCTGGGGTGAGCATGGGGACAGTAGGCACTTTCAGCTTCCTTTCCTAACCACCATCACCCCCTGTTTTCCTTATATATTTCTTTTGCACACATTTCCATTCCTCTCTCTCTCTGCAGGTTTAGAGGAAAGAAGCTGATGCTTTACAAATGTCCAATACGAATTTGATACATGATGGAATTAGTGCCATGGAATGCCGTTGAAAGAAATGAATGAGGCAGCAATGCCAATGTGGAAATAAACCCTATAATCATTCACAGATCCCAGGAAGTGACTGTAAAAGAATACAACGGAACTGTATGGGACGGAGGCAGCTATGGAACAGAGCAGAATGAATGATTGAAGTGCTCCCGATTCTCTCTTATCATTTCTCGCAATAACTCTTTCTGCTCAGACAGTAGTCATTCTGTTTTTCACAGCATTCATCCTACTATTCCATCCAGGTCCTTGCTGCTCTGCACAAACCTGGAAATCTTCTTTCCCATAGCTTCATTCTTCCTATTCCCTCATCTCTTCCTCATTGTTTTCCTCTTGCCCCTCCCAAAATCACCATCCCCTTTGCAGGTGGTAAATTTGCAGAAACATTTCAGAAACCTTTTTCCAGGATGCAGGGCAAAATGTGTTTCAGTCATGGGGTGAAGATTACCAGGTACTGCTGGCAGAAGTGGGTTCCTCCCTTCAATGTTGTTTTGCTACCACCATGCTTGATAGCATGTAAAACACATCACCAAATTTCTTTATCCTCACAAACAACTGAGAGTGAGTTGGCTGAGAGATTGCCCAAGGTCAGTCACTGAGATGCAGAGATGGGTATGGATTTGAAACCTGAACTTTTTCATCCCATCTCATAAAATGCTGTGCACTGTACAACACTGATATTATCACTGCTTTGTTTCCTATTACAGCATTGATCTAAGAATCAACATTTTAAGTTAGTGTTTTGCTTAAAAGAATCGTTTGCAGTAACTGCAACTCCCACAAATTCAGCTTTCATCCTCCTCTGGTTATGTATAGTTCTGGGTGGATCAAGATCAGACGAACTTTGTTTGAAAAGTAGCTGCCACCTACTCTCATGGTTTAAAAAAAGGTTTAAATGGCAGGATCAAATTCACATTTACCACAGTGGATTTTAAGTGTACTTGGGTGTACTTTAAGTGTACACATATTTTAAAAAGCTGTGAAAATGCTTTTTTAAAAAAACATTTTGAAAAATATATTGAATTTGGCTTAGCTCACTTTCACCATCTAGTTTCACATTTGTATATGGCATTTCACAACACATTTAAAACGTTTATTTTCAACTGTGTAGTCGAGTTTCTCGTCTCTCAGTAAAACACCTGACTGCGACACTAATTAAACCTGTAATTTGAAAAACTTACATTTTTTTCTGTTCCTGCTTTGAATTAGATATGTTGCCTCTTCAAAAGAAGGGTGTGCATCACAGAATAAATTATGAACATGATTATTCTTTAGAAAGCAACTTATGTACACATATTTTAGCACACACTTTCTGATTTATTTATTTTTTTAAAAATACTGATGATATAAAGTCTATTTTCCCTAAATCATATTGGAGCAAAATATGTAATACCACTTAAGGTTGTTAGTACCAATCCTGGGAACATGTATTTAATTCTGTTTTGTTATCTATATTACTTTCTTCCTCCAAACAGCACAAAGCAGCATCAATTATTCTCCTTCCTCCCCCTGCCCCAAACACAAACACACACTTTTTCCTCTTAACACCCCTGTTAGGTGGTTTAGGCTGAGAGCTTCATGGCTGAGTAAAGAGTTGAACCTTGGTTTCCCAACCCTAATCCAACATTCTAACGGGGGCTGCTAGGGGGTGCATCAAAAGATGGCTGACAATACCATCTCTCCGGCTCACACAAGGTAATTAAGAGGCTGTTATGGGAGTATGCAGCCTCCCTCGTTACCCCAAGGAATGGGGAACGCTGCCTTGCCTGCTGTGCCCATAATTCACCCCCAGATTCGAAAGGGGGTGAGGGCACTAGGCACAAAAGCCCTCGTGTGGGTCGGCTCTCCTGGACGCTGTCTCTGATCTGCGCAGCTAGTTGCAGGAGCTCAAAATAAACAATCAGAACAGAAGCAAACGCACATACTTCAAGCGATGATCGGGAGTAAGGACTGCTAACTAAAGGGATCTCTGGGAAGAGGAGTGACGGGCTGGACTTAACAATAAATCAAGAAGAAGAATAAAGCAAGAAGAAGATTCATCAAAGGATCGGTATGTCGGAGCAAGACTGAAAAGGAGGGGGGGAGAAAAACTTTTCTTTTTGTCTTATGTGAGTACCCAATAATCCTCCCCCCAAAGAATCGTTGCAATTACTGATCACAAGCAGGAGGAATAAGAACTGTGTGGAAATTAATTACTATGCAAGGACGTGGCTTATGGGAGTATCGGGAAACGAAAGTAAGTCCTTTGTGACGCAGTCATAAAAAGAGATTTATCATGGCAGGCCTGCCCGCAGGAATTCAGGGGGAGGAGGACTATGGCTGTTACTATGTTGGAGCGTGGGTTCGGCCTAGCAGGGCCCCCTGAGAAAATTTATGAGGGAGCGGTGGGCCTGGGGAGATCAGGACAGACTGTCGGAATGTTTTGTACGGAAGTGTTGAAATGGCGTCTGTCTACTTTTATGGCTCTTGGATGAGTGTAAAATCCACACAGGATATAATAACGTCTGTCTTCAACCCGCTTGTGGAGATTATCAGAGATCACAAAGAAAGGAGATAACAACAAGAAGATGAGTAAAACAACAAAGAGAAGATTGAACAGAACTGTGAATATTATTTTGACAGAACTGTGTAACTAAAGCAGCAGCAAGAGAGATGATCGGATCCCTTTCGGAGCTCGAAGCATGGGTACCCCCAACAATTTTTTAAAAAATTTGGCTATGTAATTTGGAATTATTGTGATTTGGAATTAATGTGATGTGATTGGCCTGTTAATAAAAATTATTTAAAAAAACAACAACATTCTAACCACTACACCATAGCAGGAGAGTGAATGATCACCCCTCTGCCTAATAATCCTTTTGTCCATGCATACAACACCTTCACTCCTCCCTTCATGTAAGCAGGCAAACCAGTGGAGAAGCAATAATTAAAAACTTCAGAATGAACTAGGATGTTAAAGCAGTTTGCAGCTGGTTTATACTGGCATGCTCTAAAGTCGTTAATCAGTTTCGGTGAAATAGGAAACTACAGTTAATTAAAGGGTTCCTGGGCTGTATCTACACTGATTTGTAAAAACGCTATTAAAGGCTATTAAAAAAAGTTATATAGCTCTCAAAGCAATTTCCCATTGGCGACGAATCACTGCTCTGCAGTGCCTCTGGTGTCACATTTTTATAATGCATTTTTAACGTTATAACCAATGACTGTGGATTCACCCCTGGTTTGTTTGCCAGCTTGAATGAAAGGGAGAAGTTTAAGGGTTGTGCACATGGGCAAAAGTATCATCCATATCTCAGTTTATTAAGCCAGGATACAATAATCCCAATGCAGCTAGTGACTCTTTAATTTAAATTACTTACTAGTAAGAAATCCACTTAAGAGAGGAGCCACCTTTTGCAACTCTCATCTAAAACACCCAGTGTACACATTGGTATCAGCAGTGTACTAATTATTAGTATGACCATCAACATTTCATTTGTATGTACAGTATGCTGCCTTTCCATATATCAAAGCATGCTCAAGGTGGCTCGCAACATGAGACAATTTACATAATTGCAAGCATAACAAAAGTAGCCTTAAACAATAAATAAAACACATCAAAAAGTACACAACCATAATCAATTTCCACATGAATCGTTCTATGATCTAAAAATCAATATACAAAGAAACCCTAAACAATACCTCAACCCAAGTACCCTCAGCTTTTGTAGCTGGAGTCGGTTAGGGTCCCACTGCCCACAGCCAGGTGGCAAAAGGCCAGCAAGGCAGGGAATGGGTCTCCCAGGACTCACAGCGAATATGTGAGTAATAATGTTAATTACTATTTGTTATTTCTGAAGTTCATAGATTAACAAGGTACTGGAAAATGAAACAAAATTTAAGAATTTTTTCTCACACTTACAGTTTGAAACAAGTGATACTCAAGAAAAGGAGAGGCGTGAAAAGACAGAGGAGAGATACCAATGTGAGAATATTTCAGTGAATAAGTATGCTTTTAACATTTAAACAAATTAACAGGAGCCAGATAACTCCATAGAATCCTTGCAGTACTGTAGATTCTTAAGGCCAAACTAATGAAATCCTTCTTAAAAAGGGCAAAACAATAATCAGTTTGCAATATGTCTCTGCTGCTGTACAGCAATTGAAAAATGTTTCATAATCTGTTAAGATGTTCCAAGGAGTAAAGTCTGATGAATCAGCCTTTTCTGTAACGCAGGTGACTAAAGTTGAGCCATAGTTTGAATTGATTGCTAAATGCCAATGATTGCTAAATTAAGCATTGCTTTATTGTATTTTCTCATTATACTTACTATACTTATCATTTTTTGTGCTCAAAGAAACCTCTACAATATGTAGCATCCTGTTCTGTGTCTGCTTCTTGAGAGCAAAGAATGCACATCTACATGTTCATGCACACATGCATGCAAAGGTCATGAACCTTGAAAGATGTTGCATTAAATCCTGAAAGAATCCCAAAACACCATATTCTACTACTGTAGATTTGTGATTGAATTACTGTGGAGGCAGCTGATTATTTTCTGCATGCCTTGGCCTTAAATTACTGTCATTTTTAAAATTGATAATTTTATCTTTTTTTGTAAACCGCTTTGAGGCTTTTGTACAATCAAGTGGCTTAAATTTTTTATGAAATAAATATAAATAAATAAACTACGCATGCCACTAAACTTTTCATTTGAGTAGCAACTTCTGTTTTTTAACAATCATGGAGGCATTTTTTAACAGAGCAATGGCAGGGAAAGAGAGTTGAACATCCTCTCTCACATTCCTGATACACAAACACACCTTTGTGCTATTAGCAACTGAATTAACAAAAATCCACATCAACAAATATGTTTAGCATCACAATAATTTGGCCCTGATTGTGGCTTTGCATAGCAGTCTATGTCCAATTTGTTGGTGCTATGAACTGTGGGACTGACAAAGCATTGCAATAATAGAATCCTAATGATGTTGTTGTTTAGTCGTTTAGTCGTGTCCGACTCTTCGTGACTCCATGGACCAGAGCACGCCAGGCACTCCTGTCTTCCACTGCCTCCCGCAGGTTGGTCAAACTCATGCTGGTAGCTTCAAGAACACTGTCCAACCATCTCGTCCTCTGTCGTCCCCTTCTCCTTGTGCCCTCCATCTTTCCCAACATCAGGGTCTTTTCCAGGGAGTCTTCTCTTCTCATGAGGTGGCCAAAGTATTGGAGCCTCAGCTTCACGATCTGTCCTTCCAGTGAGCACTCAGGGCTGATTTCCTTCAGAATGGAGAGGTTTGATCTTCTTGCAGTCCATGGGACTCTCAAGAGTCTCCTCCAGCACCAGAATTCAAAAGCATCAATTCTTCGGCGATCAGCCTTCTTTATGGTCCAGCTCTCACTTCCATACATCACTACTGGCAAAACCATAGCTTTAACTATACGGACCTTTGTTGGCAAGGTGATGTCTCTGCTTTTTAAGATGCTGTCTAGGTTTGTCATTGCTTTTCTCCCAAGAAGCAGGCGTCTTTTAATTTCGTGGCTGCTGTCACCATCTGCAGTGATCATGGAGCCCAAGAAAGTAAAATCTCTCACTGCCTCCATTTCTTCCCCTTCTATCTGCCAGGAGGTGATGGGACCAGTGGCCTTGATTTTCATTTTTTTGATGTTGAGCTTCAGACCATATTTTACGCTCTCCTCTTTCACCCTCATTAAAAGGTTCTTTAATTCCTCCTCACTTTCTGCCACTTTCTGATGATAGTGGACCAATATAACAATACATATGACTGGCCAACACAATACTATAACACTCAGCGCAGCATTGCGGTACTCAGACTAGCATCAGGCATCTGAAAGTGGCTCCTTGTCCAAATGGACAGCAGTGATGCCGTGCAAGGGCACTTTAGAGAGGCACCTCCACCTCAGAGTAGGGGAAAGATAGCAGAGGATACACGCTATAAGTCTGATCTGAGACCAACACACATCTCCATCAACCAGTGGTGACATTAAGTGATTAGAGGCAAGTTTACTAGCAGCTGCAGCAGCACATGCCATTCGCTTTCTTGCAACCTGTAACTCGATATCAGCCTTCACCAGCCTGGTGCTTATCATATATTTTGAAGTCAGATGCCAACTCTTATCAGTCCCAGTCACTGCTGTCTGGGGCCAATGGCAGTTGTAGTCCAAAACATCTGGAAGGCATCTGGCTGATGAAGCCTGTTCTGTATGATTAGGCTGCCGGAGGGTGTTTTCAAAATTACACATTTCAGATTAATTATCTTATGTGAATTAAGTTGCCAAGGGATGAGTGATTAGCATAGTAAAAAATATATATGTAGATCCAACTATTTCTATCTGTACCTCTCATTAGGTTGTTTTGTCCACAGACACAAGCACACTAATATGCTTCAGAAAAGGAGAGTATCCCACCTTTAAACCAAAATTTCATCACACTGAATGATGGCTAACAAATCTAGCACAAGAGAGACCGAGAGACAGTGAGAAAGGGACAGAGAGAGATTGTTTTTCTTCTGAAAAGAAAATAACAACCAAAGGATTCATATCTCAGATTTATTTGTGGAGCAGAAATGAGAAAAGTGAGAATCCCACAGGTGCCTCAGTCTACCCATGTCTCATTTACAAGCCAAAATGGAGCCTAAGAGCCTTTCGAATGCTATGATGTACACCAAGGAAATAACTTGCCGTGAATGAAAATTGTTAATATATTGGAAGCAGCCCAAGACCTACGTATGTTTTGGTGCTACAAAAATTGAAAGAAAGGGAATTCCTGTCTATCTTTCCTTCTCTCAGTACAGTTACATAGCACTGAGGCAAATTATGCCCACTACTTATGCCTCAGTCAGGGAGAAATGTAATAAGCAAACTCCAGACAGGTTACTAGCCTTCTTTCAGTGGAAATGTTTTAAATCTTAAAAACCAGATTTTTCCCTTACAAAATTGCCCTTGGGAATCACATTTGTAGGCTCGTAAATTCTGGACTGAATCCTGGAGCCTAGATATTCAATCCAAACTCTGTGCAAGTTTGTTCTAAACAAAGGCTGAGGCAATATGCAACAAGGAAAGTCCAATATGAAATCCATCACTTGTTTTTAAAGAGCTTTCACTTTCCATGATATGGTGCTTAGTTTCATCCTTTTATTCCTTATTCATAACAATGACACTAAAGCTGCAACTCTATACACGTCTACTCAGAAGTCAGTCCATCCCATTGTTCCCAGGTAAAGGGCTATAGACCTGCAGCTTAAATAATTGCTTTGACATAATGTTTACATCCTTCAACAACTTGTTGATCAGCATCATTTCTTTCATAGCCCTCACTGAGAGAAGTTATACATATTTAGCCCTTTCTAATCTTTTCTCATAAACCACTGTCCTCAGACCCTAAATCATTTTTATTGCTGCTCCATGAATTCACTTCAATTTGTCTGTCTCTTGCAGGCAATAAAGTTCCCAGAGTAAAATAAGACATACTTGACATAATCTCATCACATCACTATAGACAGGGAGCATTATTTTCAAGAGACCTTTAATTAATTATTAGAATTTTATCAGTGTTTTAGAATTATAGAGTCAGTGGGAATTGATCCAGAAAGCTTCAAAGCGATAAAGATGGCATAAATGCTGTAGAGATTTAAGGGCTCCGCTTATATTAAGGAACACTGCACGCGCCTTTTTCAGTGGCATAAAATACTATTAAAAACAAAATTTTAATGTGCAAGTGGAGAGATAGGAGCCTTAATAACTTAATTAATAGAAAAGTCCATTCTTTTTTTTAATCTCGGTTTTAAATCCGATTTAAGTGATTCTAATTATTATGTGCTGATGGCATCATTACAGACTTAAGTGCGTAGACTTATGATTAGGCTGCCGGCAGTGGCCGTGATCCAGGACCATAGAATTGTCAGTCAATCAAGGAAAAATTATCTATTTAAGATTCATCACATTATCATAACTGACTGCTTTATACAGAGCTTAATGTACTGGCTGTCCCCCCCCTCCATTTTAACCTTTCAAAATGCTGTGATATAGGTTAAGCTGAGAGAACATGACTGGCCAAAGATCATGTCTGAGTGGGGATTTGAACCCAGCTCTCTCTAGCAACACATACACAACACAGGTGCTCTCTGTTATTTCTGCAGGTGGAAATATAAAAGGAAACAATATGTTTTCTCCTATGAAGCTAACAGTGCGTTTCATTACAACCAAATGGCATTTAAATGTTGTGAAACATACGTCTTGTCGCCAAAAACCCACTTATGAGATTTGTGGAAGCACCCTTACTTACTTCTTAAGAAATATCCCAAAGAAATTGAGAATAACCATCTGAAGGAATATCGATAGTTACTATATGGAGCTACAATTGGCACCAAATCAACACAGGCAGATAGAAATTTTGTGGTTGCATATTCAGGATGGTAAGACTGAGAAAAGCATTGCTTTAGCTCCATCTGGTTGGTACAGTACTCTTCCTTCAACTATGGCCAGCCAAATGCCTGCCAGGGCAAAGCTGCATTCCTCAAGGTTCAAGAAAACCCATTCCAGATGTTCAGTGGTGGCAAAATAACATATCAACAGCCCTCCTGAAGTAGATGTGCTAATTCCATTGGATGAATGTAATGAGACAAGCTCTTGCTCAGCTGCTTTGTGTCAGTTAGGATCACTCTGGGCACCAGCAGAAGGAGTAGTTGCTATGCAATGTACGATTATTACATTGTCCCTAGATGTAGCATTAGTTCAAGAACCAGAAGCAATGGTTGTGAAGGATTTCCTGACTAATACATGGAATGTTTTGTAATAGCCAGAGACCTCCATTCAGACATAGAATTGTAGCATTGGAAGGGAACCCAAGTCTAACCCCTGCAATGCAGGAATTCTACCCACAGCTGTCCCTAGGTGGGCTCGAACCACCAACCTTCTTGTTAACAGCCAGACACACTGGCCCATTGCACCACAGAATGTTCAGGATGCTCACTTGCAGGACTCTTGCTCAGCACTAGAAAAAAGGAGAAAGACTCTATTTCATTCTATTGTCTTCCTCTGGGCTTTTTTGCTTATTCATTTATTATTTTGAAGCTACTGTATTTTGTCCCACAAATCAAGGTGACTAGATAGACTAAAATGAATAAAATGTTTTTGGATGAACCATCTGTAGGACTTGTTCATACTAGAAACCACCTTGGGGCAAGGAGGGGGCAAGAATCTGAGCTGGTTTCCTCTGCCTTTGTAACACCATCCTGTTCCCAAAGCTAAAATGAATAAAATCCCTTAAAAACAAAAACTAGAAGTGGTTTGTGGGTTGGGGCAGACCCACTACACTAACATGCCAGTCGATGGATGTTTATTGCTTACTGGAAAGAGGAGGAGAAGCGAAGAGGTCTGCATGGTGCAAACACATTGGTGGAACCGACTGAGTGCTCCTGCCAGTGCATTTACATCATGTTGACACACTCGCCCCTCCTGCTAAGCAAAAGCAACCCATTTACTGGCAAGCTAAAGCAGAGCTCTGTTAAAGTGAATTGCTTCCACACAAAACCCCCCACCCCAATATGCATTCAGATTAATAAGTTAATAATATCCTACATGAGAAGCAAAGTTGGCCCTGAGCCAATAAAAATTGCATAATAAACCAACAGTTCCCTCACTGTGAGAAGCAAAGCTACAGGGAACCAGGCAGAGGGACTTCTCAGTAGTGGCTCCCGCCCTGTGGGACGCCCTCCCACCAGATGTCAAGGGAATAAACAGCTATCTGACTTTTGGAAGACATCAGAAGGCAGCCCTGTTTAGGGAAGCTTTTAATATCTGAAGGACTATTGTATTTTAATATTTTGTTGGAAGCCACCCAGAGTGGCTGAGGAAACCCAGCCAGATGGGCGGGGTATAAATAATAAATTATTATTATTATTATTATTATTATTATTATTATTATTATTATTACAGCCTTTCTTAAAAAGCCAGGTCTTCCTCAACTATCTGGCCAAGGACAATTATGAGAACATCAAGACTGTGTTAAAAAATAAAAGGGGGGAGCATATGAAAGCCTAAGGATCTATTCTTCTATCACTGTCCAGGACCAGTGAAGAAGAAGCCTAGCCTGTCTGATGCTGATGCTCTTTTCTTAAAGCACCTGGTTGTGAGCCATTTGTGGACCCTGGCCAGGGCACGTGCTGCAGTCTCTTGCTGAAGCTTTGGGAACAGGATGGTGTTACAAAGGCAGAGGAAAGCAGCTCAGATTCTTGCCCCCTCCTTGCCCCAAGGTGGTTTCTAGTATGAACAAGTCCTACAGATGGTTCATCCAAAAACATTTTAGATTCTGTTGCTGTTAATCAGAGAGAAGCAGTCTGAATAAAGCAGTGGGTTTTGTTTGTCTGTCTGCTGAACCCTTTACATGCAGCAACTTTCCTTTGGCCAAGCGAGCATGGCAATCTCAAAAACAGTCTGGGGGGAAAATTACGCTGCCAATTTTCCAGCGGCACACGTGTGAGGGTGGAGTGACCTTTTGTAAATGCTGCATGTTCAACAACACAGCCCTTGCTTTTTCAAAAGGCTGTTCGCAGTGGCTTTGAATGGTTTCCTAAACAGGTGTTTTCCTGCACTTCCAACGGGAAAACTTGCAAGGGATTTAACAGAATGAAACCGGTTTGTCTGCCTTGCTAAGTCCATCACAGAAACACAGAACTTGGAGACCATCTATTCCAATCACGTGCTCAGGGAAAGATCTGCAGTGCATGGTACAGCTACAACATCCTTAAGAGTTGGAGATACAGCATTTGCCTAAATGCCTCCAGCAAAGAAGGGTCCACCACTTCTCTACTCTGTTCTATTCAAACAGCTCTTGCAGTTAGGAAGTTTCTCCTGATATTTTGCTGAATTGTGCTTCCCTGTGATTTCCACCCATCGGTAATCGGGAGCTGTGTATCACTACCTATCTTTTGCACTGTGCATGAATGAAATTTAGTAAAACACCATAAACAGTTTATTTTGCTTGCACATAAAGCATAAACACTTTTGTTGCACACTTTCTTCCCACCTCCCCTACCTGCTCTGCCCCCAGGCAGCAAAAACAGCAAACATAAGAAGGAGGGTAGGGCAAATAGGAATCACACCAGCCAACTACTTGCCCTACCCTCCTTGTTATGTTTGTGGAGTAAGGGCATGTAGTTCCATGTTTACAGAGGGCTTTCATTTAATAATGTAAAGCAGCTGCAGTTGGCTTCAGGTTGGGAGGGAGGAGGGAAGATATTTAACCCTTTCCTTCTCTGTTTTCATCTGTTCATATCATTCCCAATTGGGTGTTGTTTTTCTCTCCACGAGAAATAAAAGGTTTGAGAAGTGCAAATTAGGTGGTTTGTCATTAAAAAGCAAACCAAATTTAATGCATTCCCCATCTCTGCTTCTCTGGAAGGGCCACCCAAAGCTTTGATGTCACTCCACATGGGATTGATACAACAATATTCAGCTCTGGGGTGGAAATATACCACAGCAACACCCAACACTTATGTCAGTAATACAGCTGGAAGGACACACATGGCATTCTCTCTCTCTCTCTCTCTCTCTCTCTCTCTCTCTCTCTCTCTCTCTGTCTGTCTTTCTCTCACACACTTTTTTTAAGCAATACAAAATTTGAGACGTGCAGCTTTTAAAAAAACATTTCTTGGAATAATGTGTTCCACTCATTTGTGCAGCCTTTTCATTTCCACGGAAATGTAATATATGTGAATGTACTTAATCTTGTGCCCCAGGTAAGGAATTGTAGGTCATTGGGCCATTTTGTGTGCACTTCAGTACCCAGCATAATTTGTCCTTCCTAATTCATTTATTATTCCTCCCCATCTCCTGAATACAAAATGCTGCCTTTAAAATTTGACCAGAGATGTATTATGAGTTGTCCTTGAATCGCACAGCTTATCTGCCAACCCACCTCCTTGCTACTTGCCTATCTTTCCTTAACCCCTTCTGCCCACGCTTGTTCAAGTCATAGCTATGTGGTGCATTCTATATATTATTTTGTATTGCAACAATTTTTGTCCTGTATTTTTTCTGCCTCTTTTTTCCATGGCTTGGCTGCTGCTGGAACACTCTTCCATTTATTTCTATGAGGGATCTGGAGATTTAAGATGTGCAAATCATCCCAATAATCAAAAGTCTTCTAAACTAAATCTTAGCAAAATGTACATTCCATTTCTCAGGTTCGATGCCAATCTTCCTTTCATAAGTCACTTCATAAGCCCAGTCATACCCATGAGCTGTACACAGGAACAGCCTTACCATGAGGCGAGTGATGCAGCTGCCTTGGTAGGCAAATACTGAAGGGCAGTGAGTGGGGAGAGTTCTGTGTGTGCATTGCAACCTGTCCTGAACCTACAAAATCAGGTAACTGCCCTCAGGGTAAAGTGGAGGATGTTGAAATAAGATTGAACTATCTGCTGAGCTCCTATTAAATATCTTCCGGGACAACACACACACACACACACACACACACACACACACACAAAATATTGTAACTAGACACTGGAAGGACCTATCAGGAGTGAACATTGACCACTGCTACCAAAATGTATGGTAAACCACCCTCCTAGAGAAGTTAACCAACAAACTTAAATTAGCATGGGGACAGGCAAAGGAGGATGCCTTCACCCTGGGGGCGGAGAGCAGGAGGGAGTGGGGCTGGGCATGCTGATCACAGGGGCATGGTCACATCCTGGGGGTGTGGCGCACCGCCTGCTGGGGCATGGCACCCAGCGCTGGCGGGGGGGGGGCAGCCACAATGGCACCCTGCCAGGATCATGCTGTCGGGGGTGGTCCGCTCCCACCGCACACCTCTTCCTCCCCCAGTGCTTCACCCCAGTATGGTTCCCATTTATCACATACATAGCACAGCAGGACAATGACCTACCCCTCACCCCAACAACATACAAATCAATATGGCTAATCTGACCCAACAACCTAATCTCACGCATAGAAACAAGCCTTTTCTCTGCTCCCAGCTCACTTCCTGTATCCAAACCAGGTAGAGAGAAAAGTGCTTGAAGCAACAATTTGTGGAAAGTGAAGGCACAGCAAAGGGAAGATTCAGTTTCCCTCTCCTATATGCTCCCATGATTCTCCCATTTTGTATGCAAAAGATGGTGGGTGCATACAAAAAAATGCCCCCATTATATGCCACCCTGCCCTTCCGAACAGCATATTCACCCAAGAGCAGCTTTGATTAAATAGTTTCATTTTGCAACAGTTCCCTGAATACTATTTCAAGGATGCATTTATTGAATATCTATTAATTTTTGACACATCTTTTCAATCATGTAGTCATTTCTCGATATCATTCCTCGTTGTCATGAATTGTGTTTCTTTAGAATATTAATAGAAACATGGGAAAGCAGGCTCTTGTTAAACTTTTTCTCAGAGAACTGCAAAATGGGACTGAGAAAGAATTTAGCGGTGTTGGGGGTTTTGCCAGGGCAATTGTGGGAGAATGGATTAAACCATAAATGCCTAATGTTTTGTTGTTGCACGGACAGGAGTGCTGCTATTTTTCTATCATTAGGCTGAAAACAGTAGCATTGGCTTATTTGTATATGCTATGTATGAGAGGGGTCTGGCTCTCATTTAGACTGTGAGAGGCCCTGGGTACAGACTAGAAATGTTCATCAACCATACCACCTTGCTTCAGAAGATAAACCTTGGTGACTGTAATGCCCTCTTGATCCCTGCCACCTGGAGCACAGCTGCATCAGCAACAACACCAGCCCTGAGAATGACAATTTCCCAGGCCTACTGACACCTGAGGGTTATTGGGACAACTACATTCTCCAGGCCTACTGGCAGCTAGGTCACTGGTATTGCAGAGGTCCTAGAGATGGAAGGGAGGGAGGAAGGAGTCTTCTTTCTTTCCTGCCTTCTGACTTTGCTGCTTGAGGGAGTGGGAACCAGCTACGTGGGTGGGAGGGAGGGAGAGATGGTTAGTTTGGAGACTCGCAGCAGGATTTTGGAGGAGGGTGCAACTTGACCCTGTTGCTCTGCTAATATAATTTGGGCCATTAGAGACATTCAAAAAATTACACAACCAGTTAATCCCTGGCACCTCCAGATAGGATTGGGAGAGATTCCTGCCTGAAACCCTGGAGAGCTCCTACTAGTCAGGCCCCATCTGCACTATACATTTAAAGCAGTGTCACACCACTTTGCAGAACCATGACTCTCCCCAAAGAACCCTGAGAAGTCTACTTTGCCATGGGTGTTTAGAGTTGTTAGGGGACCCCTATACCCACGAGGGGTGGCGGCGCTGTGGGTTAAACCTCAGCGCCTAGGACTTGCCGATCGTATGGTCGGCGGTTCGAATCCCCGCGGCGGGGTGTGCTCCCGTTGCTCGGTCCCAGCGCCTGCCAACCTAGCAGTTCGAAAGCACCCCCGGGTGCAAGTAGATAAATAGGGACCGCTTACTAGCGGGAAGGTAAACGGTGTTTCCGTGTGCGGCTCTGGCTCGCCAGAGCAGCTTCGTCACGCTGGCCACATGACCCGGAAGTGTCTGCGGACAGCGCTGGCTCCCGGCCTATAGAGTGAGATGAGCCCACAACCCCAGAGTCTGTCAAGACTGGCCCGTACGGGCAGGGGTACCTTTACCTTTACCTATACCCACAACATAGCCACAATTCCCACAGTTCCCTGGGAAGAGGGATTGATAGTTAAAACATTCTGAACATTATAGTTATATGAGGGGAATAGGGGTCTCCTCAACACCATTAACACCTCTACTTTCCAGGATTGCTTGGGGCATGACTGTTTAAAGTGGTATGATGATGCTTGAAATATATGCAGATGGGCCCTGAATGTGGACAATACCAAGTTTGATGGACCAGTTGCCTGATCCAGTAAGTTATGAGGCAGTTTCCTATTCTTAAGGTGGGAAAGGGAGCCTTAGCTCAACATGCAGAAGGCTCCAGGCTCAATCTCTGGCATCTCCCATGCATGGTGGCTGGGAAAGCCCGCTCTCTCCAAGACCCTTGCACACCCTTCCTGCTCAGAATAGAAAGTCCTGGGGAAGATGGGCCATTGACCTGACTCAGTATAATGCAGCTTCATGTGCTAATCCAAACTTAGTGGCTGAAAGAACAAAGGAGAATTGAAGGGCTCCTGCAAAGTGGCTAATTTCTTGCTGAATCAGGCAGCCTGGTATAGATCCAATTTCTGCAATTCCTCAACCTTGCATGAGAAATGGCAAATGCTGAACAGAACTTTGAATGCAGGGATACCCTGCCTAATAGACGGATGGGATATTTATTCCAGATATTAAGCAGCCAGCCTCTCCTGCTTCTATTCAGCCAAGCTAGACATTTGGTCATCCAAGGGAGGAGGAGGGGGACGGGGAAATCAGAGCTGTAGTTGCTAGGCAACCACAGGATGTGCTTTCAAATTACCCTCAGACCAAAGTCAGCTTTCCTTCTCATCTGAACTTGGCAAATGGTCAGCCAGGTCCAGTTCCTCAGCAGCCCCCATGAGCGATGCAAAGAGGGAAATTGGAATAAGTGGAAGTAGGGAAATGGAGGTCTGGCTTCACAGGGCAAAGGAGGCGTATTCCTTTCGATCCTGCCTGCCCCCTCTCAGACACACACAATAGTTCAGTGTGTTTCTTTGTGACTGCCTTGTGTTTGGAAAGGCAAGTTTGATACAAATAAAGATGGACGCTGAGGCTCTTCTTCACCCACAGACTGTCTCATGTGGCTCTCTCCTTGAGAGCCAGTGTGGTGTAGCGGTTAAGAGCAATGGACTTGTAATCTGGGGAACCAGGTTCACTTCCCTGCTCCTCCACATGCAGCTGCTGGGTGATCTTGGGCTCCTCACACTTCTTTGAAGTCTCTCAGCCCCACTCACCTCACAGAGTGTTTGTTGTGGGGGAGGAAGGGAAAGGAGGTTGTTAGCCATTTTGAGACTCCTTCAGGTAGTGATAAAGCGGGATATCAAATCCAAACTCTTCTTCTTCCTTTTTTGTTCACCAGATGTGTGATGTGCATTGTCTTGCCTTTTCTTACTTGTCCAATGTCATCATAACTTTTAAAGGACAGAAAGTCTCCAGAACTTTAAGAAGAATCCAGAAAATTGGCTTATATAATGACAGAGGTTTGTTTTCTGTTACAGTTTTAGCAGTTGATGTTTTTCTCTACCCCTACATTAAAAAGTTGCCCTCTCTGACATACACTCATCTCTACTATTCAAGATACAGGAAGTGTGTTGGTCATCCAACTCTCCCCCTATGTTGTCTTAAAATGTTCTTGCAGGGTCTTTCATGGAGCTTGTCATTGGTTGAGACAGGAAGAAATCTGAGGCTCCTTTTAGACATTGAGTACCATGAAAACACAGATATTGAAGGTTTTTTAAAAGATCCGTGGCCCTGCATATATAACTACTGTTAATTTACCTTAATTTATAAAAGACTATGGTACATATGCATAGGTACATAGGCACTCATTAACATCAGCAGTCCATGAGGATCTGAACATGATTTGAAAAAAGAGAGTAAAATCGGCTATTATGATGTCACAAAGAAAAAAGATTTTGGTTTTATCTTCCTTAGTGAGCCATCACTATATATACTCGCCTAATATCTTGATATAAAAGCCAGCATATTTTTGGAATCATCACAAGTATATTTATTTTTAATTGTGATTTTCATTAGGGTCCAGTAGCTATTCTTCATGGGACTTCTTTTTCTTTCAAAAGCATTGCATTCAACCTCACTGAATGAACTCATTTGTCAAGAATCAGAGTAGCAAGAGGTTTTCTTAACTGATTTGCATTGAAGGAAGTGGTTGGTTCTGCAGCCACAATACTGAGAAGCATTGCAACAGTACTATAAAAAGAATAAGGATGTTGCAAAGTTCAATCTAAGGGCCTTAGTCCTTTGTGTCCAAAGGAGTGTAGTCAGCTAGATTTCTAAGAAACAGGACCCACGGTGAGAAAATTTCCATGAAGTGCTAAACATAGAAGTGCTAAACTTGTGTATTTTTATGACTTTATTCATAAACCATATACAATTCAGGTGGATATGTAGAGGTTTCAGAGAGACAAAGTAGAGGGCAAGATATTACGATTGTGTCAGATTGCTTCCTCTGTACAGTGGTTGACTTGCAGCCAAAATCATTGTTTTGCCATGCATGTTCTCAGATTCCCAGGCTATGTAGTAACCAATGTTCACATAGAACCAGAGATTTTCCAAGTTACTGGTGCAATTCAGCTGAAAGCCAGGGTGACAGAGAAGAAGGAGAAGGAATCTTTTCTAGCTGCTGTTGTATAGACAGAGTTTAAGGAGCTGTTGAGTTCCCCATCTCCTGCATAAAATGTTTCACTTGCTCATATGGTATTTTTCTGTGGCACAGTGTTGAAGGACCAGCTAGATCAGCCTGCCCATGGAGGTTTCTTATAAATCCAGTGGGATCCTGAATGCCTTTGAGGAGTTTCCATTTGGCACGGCTGGTACTGCTGATGGTACTCAATCAGTTCTGCCTGGAACAGCATTCCCAGTGAAGGAACAGGTTCTCAACTTGAGGATATTCTTTGATCCAGCCTTGTATACTTAAGATATACATACAGATTAAACATAAAGTGTCAGACACATTTGCCTGCTCTCATCAATCTCTTTTATTTTATCTGATTGTCCTCATGTTCAGGCTCTCACAACTTAAGTTTGCTAGAGTGCATTAAAGATGACAATATTAAAAGACTAAGATACAAACAGAAGACGGCATACATGCAATTTGCCTGTCCCAGTACAGTGACTCTTTTTAGCTGTTCAGTAATTATGGCTTGCAATGTTGCAAGGGTGGTGTTCCAATCAAAGATGACATGACACTTTGACACTGATACTAGCTTACTATCTGTTTGTTATCATATTAGTCCTCCTCACTTGTCTCTGCCAAGAAACATGCATAGTGCTCTGTTACCAGCAATGCTTCCTCCCTTCCATGCAAATGTTAACATAGCTGTGCCTGGAACCTTTCAGAAACAATTTCCCACCCCATAAGTGAAATGTATCACTTGCTTCCATCAGTAATCATGTATTGAATGTGCTAAACTCACAGTGCCATGCCTTCTTTTGCACATTATTGCAACACCCATTATCTAAACTCCAATTAATTTTCATGCAATTGGATAGTTTCTTCTTTATGTTAATGCTATTGGATTATATTTTTTATTAAATAAATAAAAAGAAATATATTTTTAAAGAAACTTCAAATAACTTTTTTTTAGGTACCTAAAATGCATTATATATCGTCCTGGTAAACTACAGTCAGTTTCAAACTGCATGAGCCAATCTCCATTATTTATTTATTTATTTACTAAGTAAGTAAGTAAGTAAGTACTGCCCAGACCACTCTTTACCAAATAGTCACAGGGCAGTTTACAAATTGAAATCATAAATACCGGTACATAACATAAAACTTTTTTAAAATTGGCAGAGCAATCCAAACTTGCCATTGTCACAGCTCTGCCAAGCTTGCCCTACATCTGGCCACTCATGGCAGTGGAAGGTTGGCCATTGGTCTTGCTGATGGAAACTGGAGCCCATCAGTGGGACCATGGGTTAGGCACCTGCCTAACCTATCAACCTATCACAGGTTGATATGGAAGGAAACACTTCTCCAAGTACCTCCAAGCACTACTGGTCCAGTATTGTCATTGCTGCCTACCTCAACCTGGCGCCCACTCTATGTTTTGGTCTACAATTCCCATCAGTCCCAGCCAGCATGACCAATCTTCAGGGATGATAGGAGTTGTAATCCCAAACATCAGGAGAATAGCAGGTTTGGGAAAACAGGTATACTCTGACCAACAGTAGGTTGCCAGGGGATTTCCCACCTCTGCTACTTCAGACCCATTCAGTTGCAGATGCCAGACACCGGATGGAATTCAACAAAGTACTAAGGGGATTGTTCCATCAGTGCAAACATTACTGTTTGCCCAGTGGAACAATCTCCCCTATCCTCCTCCTGCACATTGTTCTAGGAGTTTTCTAGGCCATCCAGAGTGGATTTGCAGGAGGTGCAGGAGTCCTTGTGGCTTCTGCCACAGGAATAGAACAGTTGAATCTAGCCTTCTGAGCATTGAATCTTCTCTATTAAAAACATGTGCTCTGTCACTGAGCTATAGCTCCCCACTCCAGCAAAGGTGAAGTAGCCTGTCCTCCTTGATATCTGGTCACACTGGTAGCCACCATCTCAAAGTAAATGAGGTTGATAAGCAATTGAACTTCTGTGCTTAGTATCTCGCTTGCTGTATCTTTTGTGAAGAAAGCAGAGCCAAGAAAACTCCATACACTTATGGTGAAGCTCTCATCTGCCCTATAATTTTAAATGTTTGTAAATTCTAATGGTTGCCTCTTTTTAGAAGCACTGTGTACCCGGACTGTATGTACAGAAATACACTGGATGATGTCTGTTTATGCAGTTTAATTACTACCTTATAACATTTGCTGTGAACTTTAGTGATATGCTTCTCAGGTCTCTAAGAAACTGTTTAGGGACATCTAAAGAATTTGCTGACATAAAAATTGCAAAGAATCTGTTTATTGTCAACTTACTGAAAACCTGATATTAGGGGTTGTGCTAGGATGCTTGGGGGGGTTGGATGTTGCCATTTGTAAAATGGCTTGAATTTTTAGCCCTCTTTTCATCACAATCCCAGGGTGAGGTACAATAAAATAGAATTGAAGCTACACGTCTCAATAATAATTCATAAAATCTGGAGCAGGTAAAAGCAACAGCAGAAGCAATAACAGTAGTGATGCCAGAACCTGGTCAAACATCAGCATCCTATAAAACAGGTGTGGGGAGCCTTGCTTGAAGATATGGACCTTTACATAAGGATGTAAGAAGAACCTGATGGACCAAGCCAATGACCCATCCTGTTCTCACAGTGGCCAAGCAAAAGCCTGTAGGAAGGCCACAAGCAGAACCCGAGAACAAGAGCATCTCCCCTGTTGTGGTTTCCAGCAACTGGTATCCAGAAGCATACTACCTCCAACTGTGGAGGCAGAACATAGCCATAATGACTAGTGGCCATTAGTAGCCTTATCTTCCATGACTATGTCTAACCATCCAAGTTGGTGGGCATCCCTGCCACTGTTGGGACGTAAACCGCGCTGGGCTTCTGAATCAACTTGGAAAATGCCAGGCAGCTGCGTTCTCCCCCACAAGCACCCTCAGGATGATTCATCACACTTCTGTCCCAATGCGCTTCTGTGACACACATCCGAAGATATACGCACACAATACTGTAGCAGAGTCCAAGCAGCAGAAACTAGGCATTTGAAGGTTAGAAATCTAAGCTAATTTATTATGTACAAAAATCAAGTGTTACAGAACACAAAAAAAGGTCCCTCTCTCCTTCTTCTTCTCCGAGAGAGAAAAGGAAAAAACAATAGTACAGCATAACGGAACGGTGTAACTGAACTTCCGTTCTCATGACTCCAATGGTACGGAATGTCGACACAGACTCGTGATGAAAACAATCACACATCCAGCGACGGGAGGAATGAAAATCCCAACAGCCACCTGTAAACACAATGATGTCACAATTGTTGATGGCATCCACCTGTCTTGGGAGACAACAGGAGTGTGCTTTAGGGGGTGAAGTCAAACAGCTGGAAGGTTGCAGGGCCTGTTATGGCTGTAGAGACCGATACGGGAGAGACATGTTTTGTTGCAGCTGGGGCAGATGAAGCCATCCTGTTGTGCTGCCGCAGATTCACCACAGTGTTTCTTCTATCTGTGCTCCTCCCAGCTGTCATTTCTTCTCTGCTCACTGCTGGGAAGACTGTCTGTTTTCAGGCAAGGGACTCCCACATGGCAAGGCTGATGTTGCCAGCCTTCATGCCATGTTTGCAGACATCTTTGTAACACAGAGCTGGTCCACTAATTGGCCTGGTGCCTGACGCCAACTCCTCATACAGCTCATCCTTGGGGATCGTGCCATCTTCTATTCTGTGAATATGACCAAGCCAGCACAGATGTCACTGAGACAGGATTGTGAACATGCTTGGAATGTGGCTTGGGAGAACACATCTTTGTAGGAGACTGTCCTACCATGTGATACCCAAAATTTTCCTGACACAGCAGATGTGGAAGGCATTGAGGCATCATTCCTGGTGGTTGTAAGTTACCCACGACTCACTTCCCTAAAGCAGCATGCTCAACATGTAAACCTGGTATACCTTCATCTTGGTACTGGACATTAGCATCACATTCTCCCATACCCTTTTGGAGAGGTGAGCTATTGCTGTAGCTGCCTTGCCAATTCATTTGTCCAACTCAGCATCGATGGAGAGGCTGATGGTTATGGTGGAACCAGGCAGACAAAATTGCCTACCATCTCAAGCATGTGGTCACCAATGCTGATGCGTGGAGTGCTGGTGACATCCTGCAATTTTTTCCATTAAAAATTCCATCAGTTCAATTTCATTTCTGACACTAATATATTAAAGGAATCACTGAAAGATAATGGAATTATTCTACAAGAGAATCTGGCCCAAAGGTATTTCCATTATTGCACACATGAAATCATTACATACAGATACTCATTGTATTCTTTTCACAGCTAACAAAATGATCTTCACCCAAATTTTCACATGCGATGTGCGTACTGAAGACAGGGGGGAGAATGCCACAAATTCTATTTGAATATGAACACTTCTCCCAACATTGAATTTTCTTTTGTATCAAGGTTACTTCTGACTTTATTAGTATTCATTTTCATTTACACTATTGCAAAGTCGTTAATGTGATAAGAGTCTTCCTATCTTTCTCAACAATGTGTATTCATTGAAAGCATGCACAGAGCAAATTGGTAAGATGATGGAACATGGCAAAGTACAATGCAAAGGAGCCTCTAGGAAAAATAATATGGATTTCTCATTCTTTTCAGCAGCTTCAGAGGAGCCAAGCAAGATAACACCTCTAAAACCACTAGTTGGAAAATTCCCTAAACCCATTAGCCTAAAGCTAAGCATTCAGAACGTCATTCTTTACTGCTTAGACGAAGAGATGGTCAAATCTTTTGGAAGTAAATGTTTCCTGGATCCTAGTGCTATTACTGGGAAATCAGATTATCTAGCTCTTTTAAAACTAATGATGCTTTTTGTTCTCCAGATTTCAGCCTCTTACATCTACTTTATGGGCTTTATCTGTGACATGATCCTCTCTAATGAGTGAAGAGCAAAGAGGACCTCCATGGCATGATTGGTGGTGTTGTACAGTTCAAAGTAGATTATACTTCCGCTAATGCAGCTCAGCCCAAAGCATAGTTGAGCCTGGATCCTTGTGATTTCAGCGAGGCCAAATCAGTTTAAATGTGATAGCTGTGATGTGGATAAGACTATTAAAATGTCCCTATAGCATCAGAGTGGGAATTACCTTCGTCTGATGGCACAGCTGTAGCACCCCATGCCATCTGCTCAGGTCTTCCCCCATGCAATCATTGCCTAGTAGGCTGGATGAGGGGCATGTGAGGCTGGGCTTTTTGAATGGGACAAAAACACTGTGGAATGAAGCTATGGGAAAGTGGTTCCTGCCCCAATGCTGTAGCCTTCAGCTTCTTTTGAATATTGGTACAATTCCCAAAACAAGCAAGTGCAGCTTCCTTCTCTATACTGCAACAAAGACAGATTGATTTAAAAAGATCTAGGCCTAAAGTTGCTCACTAATGAATAGCCACAATGATGAGCCATTTGCAAATAATGTAAGCAGTTTCAAACACTGCTGCAATTAAAAGATGCAATATCTTGGATCATTATTCTTATTCATTAATTTTTTGCTTTGGCTTCCAAATAGCCAATCTTCATGTCAAATATTTCCATAATTTGTTATATTCAGCTCTTGTTTATGGAGCTCTAAGGCAGAGAAATGGAATAGCTTTTTAATTTATGAACATTTTTATTATTTTCCCCCCAAATATTACATCTAATGTATTTCTATCTCTAAATTCATTTTAAATGATACTTTGAGGAGATTACATTTTAAAACTATTTTAATGCACGGTCATCTTCTCTGAAATGCTGATTCACATTTATATGACATTAAGCATAAGATGGGTGGGTGATGCAGGTGAATAACTTTTTTTAAAATGCCTGTATTGTGTGTATCCCAGATGGCTAGCCTTCTGAATTCATTTCTGCTTTCGTATTACAGGTTCAGCTTTCATTCTCCCCAGTACAACCAATCTTCTGTAGACATTCTTTTCAGTCAAAGATATAAAACAGAAATGGGCTTTGGGGCCAAACTACAATTGATGTTACATGCATGGTGGGTTTTTAAAAATGGAAATTGCATCAACTGGTGGATCTGATTGTTAGCTGGACCAGAACAGGTATGGTGAGGGAATTTAAAGCTGCTTCAACCTGGAGAGAAATACCTTCACTAGGTCATAGACCTAGAAACACTTGGAAGGGACCTCAAAGCTTGTATCTGCACTGGAAGGAAATCCCTGATTGTTATCCCTAGTTTGCCCAGTGGTTGCTGGGCAAATGGGGCACTGCCCCACCAAGCTGGGTCTGCCTTCAACCAGCCCCACCTGCTCATCTTCTTACTTACAACCTCTAAATGGGAAGACATTGCCTGTCACCTTTCCTGTGCAAATTGTAGCACATTGTGAGAATGGTCCCTGGATGTTTATACTGGGTAAGGAATTTTGTACTTTACCCAATAAGAGATGTATGCCCATGCCCTAATGCGAGGACAGGGAAGCAAAAAGATTATCGAAACAGCATAACCAGAGCATCACTAAAGAGAAAGCAAGCATAATAGGTGTTGTCTGCTTTTACATCAACAGCAATTTGGGCTGCTCTGGGGCCTCTACTCTGCTTCTTTTTAACAGGGAGTATTTCAGCCTTCAAATATGTACCATTTTGATTTGCTAGTTGCATGCTAGTCAGCAACATCGACCATACTGTAAAATTAATCCCTGTTTCCCACTCCAAGTGTATTATGACAGAAATGATGCTCCATAAAGATGAAGTACCACATGTTGTCTTGTACAAAAAGCAATCTCCCGGCAGTGGGAAAAACAAAAATGTTTTGCTCAGGCATGTCCAAAACTTAGATAAGCTGACAGACACAACATGTTAAGTTTGTCCTTGGTGTTTTCAGGCATTTCTGACTCTGCCCCGAACAAAGAAACCATGAAGCATTCTCCCATGCAAGATACAGTTCAGTGAACTTACTCTTTGCCTTCATTACTGCATACTTCTCAGTACTGAACCAAAACTTCTCAGAAAAGAATTTTCTGAGAGCGTTATCTCCCTCACCCTGCAACTGGAGAAGAATTCCACGACCCAAGAGAATATACTGTGAAATGTACACCCCCGCACCATTTCACCTACTGCACTTAGGATGGAGAATTTCAGAAGATGGTGATCTTGCAACACATGCTCCTTTCAATTTCCCAGAAGCTTAACAGCATTAAAATCCCTGAAGAAGAAAAAAAAACATGAATAGTTTTGGGGGACATTTTTCTCTCCCAAGCTAAATATCACTGTATCTCAGGGAAGTATAGTATCCTCAAGGCATTGTGCTGTGCCAAAAAAGGGGCATTTAATGAAGCAATCCTAACTCCCAGCCAGGAAGCTGTGGGGTTGAATGAGCAGAACTGCCCAGCCAGAGCAGAGGGGGGGCATCCTGTTATTTACTGGGTTTGTGCTGTGTCAATTCCAGGCTCTAATGTCTTTTCACATGCAGTAGCTGGCTATAGGCATGGGGCAAATAGACCAGGGTTTGAAAATCAAACAGGTATGACTTATTAAAACTTACCATAAAATAAAATGTTTGTTTGCAGATTACTTCTATAACAGTACAGTACTTAACTGCTTAAATATACCGCAGCTGCTGAAAAGAAATTACTTTGACTTCACTGATGTTTAAAAGAGGTGTCTATCTCTACAACTAAACCATTAGCCAATTACTATATTTAGCTCCTCCGCAGTTAAATCACTGGCTGATTACATCATGTCACCTGAAATCTTCTCTCAGGTCTCTTCCCCACAGTTATCTTATGGACTTTACATATATTTTTACTGTTTTGCACTGGATTCAACATAATAGTTGCACTAGCAGGAGCCAACACAAGAAGTCCCTAGAGCATTGAGCATTTCCCTGTCTCCTCCCCATTCTTGTGTCCCATCCCCACTTGGTTCAGGAAGAAGCCAGGAGAGTTTAACAGCTTCACTTCCAAATAATAATAATAATTTCTCTCATCCCCAACCATTTTATAACATGTTGCTTCTCATCACTCACACTTTGACTGGGACTCACTTTGACTGTGGAACAAAAGAAGTGCTCAGAAGAAAAAGTCCCTTTTATCTACTGCTGCAGCAAAAATGCATTTCCTAGCCTATACTAGTGCTGAGACCAGGATCCAACACAGGAGTAGCATATGAGTTCCCCTTTCAGCGTTATTTGTGTAAAGGCCCGGTAGTTATTTTCTGATTTCACTTGTAGCGATCATTATCCTGAAGCCAATTAATGGATACGTCAGGATTTGCCTGTTCCCCTGTTCCCTTACTCTTATGATATATGTACTTACCCTTTGGCTGTGGAAGTGCTCGCCAATTGACAACAGCAGTTTTTAACATTACTAATATATTCCATGGTGCCTATTCATAGAACGTCTCTTGACAGGCATTAGTAACCATGGTAGTTTCCTAACAGTAATAGAGCTGCTATCAAAATGGCTCTGAGGCTAGAGTAAGAGGCTAATTTTCAAAGGAGTGCAATTTATTCATATCACACTGTTGCTGACATAAATTAGTTTACATCCTCCACATCAACTGGGTAGCAGTAGCAGATACTGTGCCAGCATAATGCACCATTCTTTACAGTGTTTAGTTATTTACAAAATGTATTACTAGTATTTTTTACTAGAAATGACCAAGTGGGGGATGTCAGGAAGCCAGTGCAAATTTTAGTATAAGGGGAAACAGTGTACAAGGGTCCTAAGAAAGGGTGAGGATTGTTTTTGTGTATGCATTGTGTCCAAAATAAGGTTACCAGATTTTTTTCAATTAATCTGGAGACACTTTTCAACTTCAATGGATTTTGCATGGAGACTGATTTTTAAATCCGGGAACTGTCCCTGGGAAACAGGGACGTCTGGTAACCTTAGTCCAAAACCAGGAAGCAAAAAGCAAAAGTCAAAGTGTCACAGGTATGCGTCACACTAAGACCCTTCCCATCTTTGTCTCCATCCTCTAGACAGCCTCCATCCAATTTGCTGATATCCTGCAGCAACTGTGATGTCCATAACTTTACATAGTATTCCTGATGAAGTATGGCAAAATAATAACAATCCCTTTTTATTTAAAAGGTCCAAACAATGTATAAAAAGGGGGGTGTTATGTACTGAAGTTCTCACCCTGGGCCAGCAGGGCGATACTGTAGATAGTTATGCAATTAAGGGATCGAAAGTGACATTCAGTGATTGGATAGTTTTAGAAAGTTGTTACAATTATGTGTACTCTATATAAGCAGGTTGACTGAACCCTTCAGCTCAGTTCTGTTCTGGCCTCTGAATAAACAAGAGCTGTTTGAAGAATCGCTGTGTCGTCTGATATGTTCACCCACAACTTAACAGGGGGAATCTTAGGAAGCTACTGATCTGGACTATTACTGTTGATGTAGCTTACAATTGTGTTAGACTTTTAGCTATCACATCACACTGCTCACTCATGTTTAGCTTTTGGTCTAGTAAAATACATTTGAAATGGAGGGGGCGGACTTCAGAAAACACTTGGATAGTAGATGTCTGTGATAATTAGCACACTGATCCAACAAGAAGAGAGAGGGACAAATCTGTTTCCAATCTGTAATCTTATAAGAATGCTTCTTCTTTTCAATAAAAGGGTTTTAAGATTATCCCCTACTTCAGAGATGACAGACTCTGTATTATGTTGATCTGCTTGATCCTTCGCATGAGCTTGTCATTACAGACACATCAGTTCCCTCCACGTTTGTAACTCTAGTTTGTATACCTTAAAACTCAGGTTTGATCTATCTGTGATAAGAAAGGGTTGTATTCTCATGTGTGGGGAGGGGTATCCAAGTACCTATATTTCCATGTGTGTGTTTTTATACTTTTGTTGAAACAAATTAGGATTTGGATTTGAAATGCATAAATTCTGGTCGAAGGGTTAAGAAAGTTTTAGTGAGATATATCAAGTTAGTAATGACTCTGACTCCAAACTCATGCTATGTAAATTTATTAAAACAATCAAAGGTAGTGTCCTCTTCAAATATTTACTCTGATCCTGTTTATAACTGAAACTGAAATGGAGCACTCTTAGAAATTGAAATGATTTGGATACAGATTTTGGAGCAAAATTCACAAAGATAGCCTCTCATATAACCTTCCCACATAATGCCTGTGGAAAATCAATCTTCAGTAGGGTGTAAATGACTTGGGATAGCACCCATAATGTGCAATGAAGGAAGTACTCTGCACCCACATTGCTTCTTTAATGGAGCAGACCTGTGTGCCAAATAGGAACGAAATGCACTCCAATATTAGGTATTCACAAGTAGTTTACAGTCATAAAGCTTTAAAGAGAGCCATCGGAACATGCTGCCTGCTGCCAAAAGATGGTGAGCATTGCAGAGCATTGTCTGCTGGAGAACTTGCAGCTTTGCCAATGCTTTTAGTTTCTGTTTAATAAATCAGTAGACATTTTAATGACTTGACCCGGACTCATCATTTCTTCCTATGCCAAAGGATCTAAGAATTTAATGAGCACAGATACGTTATTCTTATCCAAGAACTTGGAGGAGGTAGGGAACATAGAGTTTGGTTTTATGGTGGGCAAATGGTGACTGCACTCTGTTCTAACTCGGAGGCAAATTTAGGGCATCATGATCAGTTCCCCCTCACAGGGCACTGACCTGAGAGGGCACCTTCCAGCCTCCTTCTCAAAGCCTAGTAAGTGCTTGCTTCAGGAAGGAGGGATTTGGTCCTAGAGTCATCCTTCCTCCTTTCCAAACCCTAGAGAGTGCTTTCCCAAATTCGGGAAGGAGCTGGGAGGGCTCTAGGACCCTGTCAGAGCCTCACACCTTCTTCACAAAGCCCAGTTACCTCACTTAGCCAGCTTTGGGAAGGCAGCATGAGGGCTCAGGGTTGGATGTCAAATTTCGGCCATGCACAGGATGCCATATTGCCAAGGTCTGCCCCTGTCTAACTTCATGCTATGTGAATTTTCCAAACATAAAGAAGCAATTTGTAAAGATGGAAAACAGGCGATAGATGCGCAGTCACTGAGCTTGGAGTTATTCAGAGGCAAAGGCCACTGATTGCCATATGCTACCACAGATGGTCATCTGCTGTCTTTGCCTCATAATTACTGACTACACAGAGCAAATCAGACAAATCCAATCACTTGGCTGTCCAAGGGATAATTTTGGCATTTAAAATGTATTGCCACACTTAGTGTTTTCGGCTTGCAACTTGCGTGCATCTCTATGCCTGAGCACGGACTTTTATATACATGAATCACTGTTAACAGAATGGAGATGCAGAACTGCAAATTCTGACATGTCAACTTCTACCTGTAATGTGAGAATCAGTGCTGCATAAGATGGACGACTTGAGTAAATCACACCCCAAATTGTTATATTACATAGGAATCCCATTTGGCAAATCTTGGTTCATCGTTTTTATTTAGTCCCTAGACAAAAATCCTTCAGTGCTGACAATATATCCCCAAGTTCAATAGGCTCATTTTAACTTTTTATAGAATATTGTAAAACCAAAATATTATATGTGCACTATACATTCTTTTTTGAAAAGCACATCCTGATTGTATCTATGTGAAGTGATGCAGGACTGTGAATCAACCAGGCCAGACACCACCACCCATCAATTACTGTCATTAAAGGGGTTAAGCTAGGAAGGAAAAGGAAGGAATTAGGAGAAGAAGCCAACATTTGCAGTAGAAGGCGTCTATAGTTGCTGGCAAGAAATGGAAGAATACTGGCTCCCTGACCTGCTGTTCTGAGGAAATCCCTGCTTATGAGCTTCTCCTTGCCCACCACACCGAAGTTAGGACTTGAGAAAAAGTTAGTCATGCAAAACTCCACTAACCATGCAAAAATTATTGCTTTCTTCATCAGGACTGGTTTTTTTTAAAAAAAAAAAAAAAACCTCATACCCACCCTTCCTCATATGGTCCCAGGACATGTTACATTATAAAAATGTAGCTTCAATTGAAACAAACAAAATAAAATAAAATAATAACACAAAAAATTCCTTCCAGTAGCACCTTAGAGACCAAGTTAGTTATTGGTATGAGCTTTTGTGTGCATGCACACTTCTTCAGAAACACTGATACAGAAGTCACCAGACGCTTATATATAGTGAGAGGGTGGGGAGGGGTATTACTCAGAAGGGTGGCGGGAATGGGTGATTGGCTGATAGGTGTGGTAAACCTGTTGACAACTGTTAACGACTGCAATTGGTCTTACAGGAAAAAGCAAGGGGTGAGGTGGCTAAAAATAGCTTTATCGTGTATAATAAGATAAGAATCCCATGTCTCTATTCAAACCAGGTCTCTCCATGGTTTTAAGTTTGGTAATAAGTTGCAATTCAATTAAGCTTCAATTAAAACAATCAATCAAAACAATTAAAACAATTTAGCACCAGAAGAATAGGATGGGTCCTAATCAAGTGTCAAAGGTCAGGGGGGAGGTGTATCTTCAGCACACAGCAGGGTATATACAATGGTGATACTAGATGCACCTCTGTGGACAGGAAATTTCACAATTCAAGGATTTCCACAGACAGTTCCCTCTCCCAGGTCCCCATTCTGCAGACGGCAGAACTACAAAAGGGCCTCCTTTGCCAATCTTAACAACTAAGAGAATCCATAGGGAAGGAGGCAGTCTTTCAGATAGCTGGCTTTGAGCATGAATGTGAGCATCTTGAATTGGGTGTGGAAACAAGCTGGCAATCAGCGCAGCTGTTTCAAAACATTTGTTCTAAGAGCTTTACATGCCACTTGGCTAGCAGCCTGGTCACTGCCTTTAGGAGCAGTTTGTGTTTCCAAGTCATCTTTGGGGGCAGCCCCACATAGAATGAGTTGCAATAATGCAATTTGGAAGTCACTAGTGCATGGAATACAGTGGTTGAGTCATCTCTATCATCTCTTTCCAAATTAGGAGTTTTGGGATGCCGAGAGTTATGTGGGCTCAGACTAATGCAGGGCCATCCATTCCCCTCCGAACTGTGATCACCATTCACCAAATACAAATATAATGCTGGTCGGAATGGTTGTTTTCATTTTACTAAATTCAGTTTGATCCAGTGCATGAAGCCCTACTCCTGCCCTCAAATACACACAGCAGCTGTAACAATCTCTTCTCGCTATCTCCCAAGCAAACTGGGGAAGCCATAGGCCAGTCTTTACAGAGGAAACGTAATGAAGAGTGTTATGCAAACTTTCAAGTGATATCAGAACTTCTTTTGTTTGGGTGTATTGCTACAACACAAAACCAGCACTGACAATACATCTGTGTCACAAGAAATATTTCGGCCCATTAAAATGTCCTTCATTTTATTACAGGAAAGTAATTCCAGTATAAGAAGGCTCTGTGAGATCATAACAACTTATTTGAAGGAGGAGGAAACACCAGTTTTGGCAATCATATCGTTGCAGGGTAGACTATTTCACAAAGTCCTTGAGACTGGCCAAGGATAAGAGATGGGCATTTTTTAACAGGGGAGGCTGGAAATATTTGAACACTTAAAGTGCTTGAAAAATACGTGTTTTTCCCCACCCTTTTCTATTTCGTATTTTTGTCCTCTTCCATCTCCTATTATCTGCCCACACCCTATTTCCTGTTTATTATTTCCTCTATGAAGGACAGTGGTTGAGTCAGCAATTAAGCTTATTTCAGTTTCCTGAAAGTTTGCTATGAGTAAAATGCTGTACTTTCATTGCTCTGTCTTCTTATTTTTGACAGGGTGTCAGTCATGACTTACTGGAAGATCTTTCCATGCATCTCAGACAAAACTTATTATATTTTTTCTTAGGCTTTTTTCTGAGGGGACGCAGGGGTACGCATACCCCTAAACATTTTGTGAATCTAACTTTGGCCTCATTGAGGGGCAGTATTTCAATATGAGTAGGAAAATGAGAGTACCCCTAAACTTTTTTTAGAAAGAAAGAAAAAAGCACTGCCTACAATGATAATAATCATAAATGCAATTTTTTTAAAGTATGAATTAATTTTCATGGAACCTGCAGTAAAGTATCTATTTCAATGGCAGTTGTCCACCAGTTTCCATATGTCTGTTTCCCAGAAAGCTTTTAATGGTTTTTTTTTGATGAATCACAGCACAAGCTGGTTAGTAGTTTAGATTGCAAACCTAAATACACTTACTAGGGAGTAAGTCCCATTGAATATAAAGTGTTCAACCAAACATGTGTAGGGCTGTGCTGTTATGCACTTTTAAAAACATACCTTTAGTTAGTCATAGTGTAGTGGTTAGTGTTGGAGTTGGATCCAAAAAACCTGGGTTCAAATCTTCACTCACCTACGAAGCTCCCTGATGTACTTGAACCAGTTACTACCTCTCAGCCTATCCTATCACACAAGGTTATTCTGAAGATAAAATGGAGACCAGGAAAGCAATGTCAGCTGCCTATAGTTTACTGGAAGAAAAGGAAGGGGTAGAGGTAGCAAATAATAAATAAGAATGAATGAATAAATAAATAAATGGAACTCAACTCAGCCATGTTCATCAATTTAAATGGGCCTACTTGAAGCAAAACTTAGTTTAGCAGACAATAAAAATCTGTGAGAAGATGGAGCCACATTGTGACAAACCACATCATGACTCACATCCCTGTTTAAGCGACTGTCTTGTGTGAGGCATATGATATCTGCAGATGCCCATGTTAGGTTGAACTAAATTAAATTGGCCAAACTCTACCCTTTTGCAGATAATGTAGTGTTGATAAAGCTCTGGTGCAATTTAAACCTAAGTGTTATCTCTTCTCTTCCTTCCGTGGCATGGAGGCAAATATAACATGGGTCAGGCTGAGAATTTCATTCCACAATGGTTGTTGCCAGATCAGAGAATGGGATTCTTAAGTAGTCAGTTACATGTACCCCACTGGTAATCATAAGTACATTGCAATTGCATTACCAGCATGGCACAACTGAACGTTCTTCAGCTTACAACCTCAACGTTAATGCATAACAGTCTGTTCACCATTTTAAAAATGAAGGAGGCTGCTTCGGCCTCAAGCCCAGTGTGATTCTCCTAACTATTTGTCTGAAAAGAATGAAATGTGCCTCTTTGTTTTTAGCTGCCTTCTGCTCTTTTGTTCTTCTTATTCATGAAGGCATCATTCTTTTATGAGGAAAAGATTGTGCAGCATTATATCTATTTTGCAGAAGTTATTTTGTTTCTGCCAAAACACACACACACACACACACACACACACACACACACACACACAGCATTTGCGCAGCTCCAAAGCTTTGGTGCTGTGATCCAAAAGGGGGTGGAATCTCATTTTTTTGGATGCACTGCATGTTAGCTGTCTGTAGTTGTTTTTTACCCTTTGCATGGCTTGCAGTTAGGCAGAGCTTGTCGGGAGCTATTTTATGTCTGAGGTAATGTTCCCATGTGAAGGGGAATTTCCAGACTGGAAAAGAGGATTAAACCACTAAATCATGGAGGCTGAAAGACCTGAATTGTTTCACAAGGGTCTTTGTGAGTACTGGGCTGAGTTGTTTTCCTTTCACTTTGTATCATGAGGGTGTTTTCACATGGCAGAACGATGCCAAGATCAATCCAAGGCTGAGCCACTACAGGGCTGAAATCCTGCCACATGACTTCTGCAAACACCCACCAAGGCAGCATTTTAGATCCCTCTTTACCAATTGGAATTTGCACCCCACCCGGTCTTATAGGCTGGAGAAAGCCTAAAGCATTTTAAAAAAAAAATTCCTTGGCTTGTATAAACCTAACTCTGCTACTGAAAGTGATTCATCCCCCTAAGTTACTCTTGTTTAACTTTCCTCACATCTAAGTCTTTCAATGATGGGTTTTAAATAGAAAAGCCATGATCTGGCCTAGGGAGGGGGACCCTCCAGGTCAGCCCTCCCATTTGACCCAGCCAGTGTGGCTAATGGTCAGGACAATGGGAGTGGTATCCCAGTAGCATCTAGACAGACACATGTTCCCCATCCACGGCTGGCCAAAATTAAGCTATTGATTTAAGCACAAATTTATATCTCTCTCATTGAAATAAGGACCTGTTGGAACAAAACTCAGGACAGAAGTCTAAGAAATGAATCAGTGGAGAAAGTGTTTACATTTGCATGATCCATACCTATGAATGGGGGATAAATTTGGTTCAGTTCAAATTTAAAGGCAACTCTATGTACCGTAATTTGCACTTTCTAAAACAAAATGCAAACAGAAAGAGAGCCATCCTGCAAAATTTGCACTTCTGAATTTTCCAATGAAGGTCTCCAGCAAAATGATGTGTACAAAAGTGTATATGCTAAGGTAAAATGTGTCTTGAAAGACACATTTAGTGAAAATAACATACAAAAATGTGTTATATTAGGGAAATATGAATATTAGTGTAAATGCTGGCCACATGGCCCAGGAAGCTGTCTGTGGACCAATGCCAGCTGCCTCAGCCTGAAAGCGAGATGAGTGCTGCAACCCCATAGTCGCCTTTGACTGGACTTAACCGTCCAGGAGTACTTTACCTTTTAATTTTTACTGGGAAATAAGCAGTAGGAAGGGAGGGTCAGCTGCATCAAAACCATCAAGTTTGAGTGAACTGAATACAGTGCCAAGGGAAGAGAATCAGGGAGGAGAAAAGCAGAGGAAGATAATACCTAAGAAAAAGGGAATATGAATGGTAAAAAAGAAAAAGGAACTGAAAGAAGGAAGGAAGAGAAAAACTATTGTGTTTATCAACATTGTGCTGTTTTCCTCTTCTGCATTTGCATGCTATTCCTCCTACCAGGCGTCATATGCAGCTCATCTGCTAAGTCTAGTCACAGTATAAGCAGCTGGCAAACAAGACAGCCAGCGACGCAGAACTGAGTGCTATACTATGTCCGCTCACATGTTGCTCAAGCCTTTTCACCCATGTGATGGCGGCTAATAACATCACTTAAGACTGGTTACTGAAATCTGTTTCACTGTGAGGATACACGCTCTGCTGAATGGAGCTGCCAAATGTAACTGTGCAATGAAATATATATGCAAGAAAGCCTTTCAATGCAGGTTGATTCATGTTTGTATTAAAATACAGGCCTTTTCTAAATATACTTCCCATCTTTCTACAGTCTTTCTATATTCTCGTCCACAGTGCTCCTTATTCAATTCCAATAGTGACTTCTTCTTTGGAACTTCGGAACACACTTTTTAAAATATATAAATAGATAGGCTTTATTTATTAGCATGGAAGGGGAGTAGTTGAACCTGCCAGCCAGGCATTCAATGGAACCTGAGCCAGCCCCACTCTCATCGTATGATGGCCTTTAACCCAATGCAGGGTGAGCTCTGCAGAAGTTTGCCTGTGCCCCCTTCCCCCCTTCTACTTGGGCCAGCAAAACCATCAGGGTTGCAGATGCAGCAGTGACTCTCGAGTCCTCTTGCGTCTTGTTGCTCCCCGGCAGGGCTTGGGATTGCAACCCTAGAACCTTGAAAAGTCTAAAATGTGCAGGAACCTCCACAAGGACAGGAAGCTTTCTGCTTCAGAGGTTTGCCCTCCAACAGCTGGCAGAGCAATGAATCAGCAGCAGGGGCAGAGCAGAGCGCTCATCTGCACTGGTAACCCCATGTTTGCTTGAAGAGCACTGTGGTGCTTCTCCACAGTCACCCATGCCCTCGCCAGCTTTTTCCTTCTGCTATATACACTCCTCTGGTGCTTTTATCAATGATTCAGTTCAAGAAGTTCTGCTTATATTCAGGAGGACAAGGCCCTTCCTTTATTCTTCTTTGTGCGTTCTGAGTGAATGACAAAGAGGAACTCAGGACATGATTTTTATTGGTCCATTGCTCAGAACACTGACCTTTCTTTTCTTTTCTTTTATAAAACCCTTTCCACCCCCTATCTAGCTTTTTAGTCTATACATCATCTAGGGAAGGGCAACTCTGACTACTTCCAATTCATGTCACTTTTCCTTCTGTTGCATGCCAGCCTCAGTTCTGACCCATTTCCACATGAACATGCACATTTTAAAATAGATTTTCACCACAAAAAAAGTTTTGGGGTTTTTTAAAAAAATGCATTTGTGAACAAATTTTATCCCCAAACACACATTGTGGTACATTTTTAAGCTGAGAACTGCCAAATCCAAAGATCAACTGCATTTCAACCTGTGCATTAGTCTGCGAGATGTGGATCTATATTCTGGGATGAAGAAATTTTGCTAAATAAATAAAATTAAGATGTTGTCATGTGCCTCCGAGTTGCCGCATGTTCAGCAGAGCAACTGTATCTAAGCTCTTGTATTTGCTCTCTGTCTTTCTGAGAACCACAAAACTGAAAGTCAAAACACAGAGACACTTGTTGAGGAGATGCTGCTGGCAATGGGAACGTTTCATCTGGGGTTGCTCTTTCCATGACCAGATAAGGTTACTTTCAAAATATCTAGGCTGAGGAGAAACACAGTGGTGGCAGTGTCTCCCTGGATGCTTCATCATCTGAAGCATCCAGTATGGCAGAGAAACCATGGAATTTCTGCTACATCATCTGCAAATGCCTGCCCTTGATCTCCAGGTAGCAAAGATTTTGTTTGCTTTACGCCTCACAAAATTGGTCTGGGCTATCAGTTTTCCTGCTAAACACGGGAGGTATAGTCTGGCCCAATTTGTTGACAGCTGAAAGTGCTTGCTACTTAACTTAGACAATGAGGCGTGAGCCACTTCCAAAGATGTTAAGTACATCTGTGCTCAGAAATCAGGCATGATTAGGCCAGCATTTTAGAATGAATAGGAAGATAGCATAAGTTGATCTTCTTTAGGGGTAACTAATGTAATGCCCTTCAGATGATGGCCGCAGCTCCAGCCAGTGTGGTCAATGCTCCAGGATGATGGAAGCTGTAGTTTAACAACATCTGGAAAGCAACACATTGACTACTACCTATATTGGGGTAGGCAGTCTAAGGCTTGTGGGCCAGATGCAGCCCAATCACCTTCTCAATCCAGCCAGCAGACGGTCTGGGAATCAGCATGTTTTTACATGAGTAGAATGTGTCCTTTTATTTAAAATACATCTTTGGGTTATTTGTGGGGCATAGGAATTCGTTCATATATTTTTTTCAAAATAATCTGGCCCACCACATGGTCTGAGGGACAGTGGACCAGCCCATGGCTGAAAAAGGTTGCTGATCCCTGACCTATATCGTCCAAGCCTGCACAATTTGTATCCCAACATGGTGAATGCTGCTTATCGGTTTGTATTGTGACTGGCCAGGTGTTTAACAAACCCTTTCATTTGCAATCCCAAACATGCAGTGAAACTACTGCCTTGTAGGCACTCAAACCCATTTGGTGGGTTGCATTCAGCTTGCAAGGGGTAGGGTATTGAGGCAGAGGAGAAATTCCATTTGGTTCTCATTTTAATGCCAACTTACCTAATTTAACAACCTGAAAGCTAATGCTATTCTAGGCTGCATCAACAGTAGTGTCCAGATCAAGGGAAGTTATTGTTCCTCTCTCTTCTGCCTTGGTCACGCCATACCTGGAGTAATGTGTCCAGTTCTGAGCACCACAATTTAATAAGTATATTGACAAGATGGAATGTGTGCAGAGGAGGGTGGCCAAAATGATCAAGGGCCTGGAAACGGAGCCTTATGAGGGACTGTTGAAGGAGTTGGGTATGTTAAAAAGCTGGGTATGGAAAAGAGAAGACTGAGGGGAGCTGTGATAGCCATATCCATATATCTCAGGGGCTATCACATGGAAGAGGAAACAAGCTTGTTTTCTCCTGCTCCAGAGCCTAGGACCTGAACCAATGGATTCAAGTTATAAGAAAGAAGATTCTAACATAAAATTGCACACTTGTGAAAATGTGTGTATTACGAGAAATGCACACTAAAAAGCTGATGCATTTGCATGAGTGAAATCTGGGAGATTCCTTTCCATTCATGAAACCTGCAACACCAGAATTTTCTTGTTGTTAAACTAGCCCAAAGGTAATCTATGCTAAATATGTTTGAATCCTTCTCACCACAATTTTGGCAAAACGTTTGAGTTATCAGGGTATAAAGGAAACACATTTTCACAGAAACATTTGGGACACCAAATGCAGGGCAACTACCTCCCGCCTCCCGACACGTGATTTTAGTGTCTGTTAACATTTCAATGCAGCTTCTCATTAAATATAAACAGACTTCAGAGCTATCAAATCCAGGTGACATTGGCATTCAGCATTTTTCTTTTTGCAAAGCAAGATTTTTTTGTCACATTTTAGGGAAAGAAGCAGATGGCTGGAAATATAAATCTGAGTAGGTGTTTAAAAATCCATATGAGAGTAAGTACTATGTTAATAAGACATGTCGCTTGCTATATTCCCTTGCTATATTCTGAATGCCAGTACGTTTCTTTAAAATCAAAGGAAATAGTTTTTTTAAAAAATAAAAAATATTATATTGCATTCCATCTGTGCTGAAACCGTTTTAAGAACAACCCCATGTATAGTGAAATATGCATTTTGTGTCAAAATATTATCATTAATGATCAACTAATTAATGTCAATAATAGAACAGAACATTTTCACAATCAAGTGTATTATGGTCCTTCTTCTTAGGAAGGGAGGATCAACCTAGGTAACCAGACAGACAAGGGTTTAATTCGATTAAGCTATCTTTACTCAGCTATAGAAACACTGAGTAAATACAAGGCCATACCATTCACAGTTGTGCATGTCAAACTACATGTTAAATGGAGATAAGAGTTCGCAATCCCAAAACCACATTTTGAAACAATGTTAGCATTCATTCACAGTGAATGGTGGGGGGATGAGTGTTCAGACCCCTGGGCTCTCACTTGTGGGGTGCCTCAGGGTTCTGTCCTCTCCCCCATGCTTTTCAACATCTACATGCGGCCGCTGGGAGAGATCATCAGGAGGTTTGGGCTGGGTGTTCATCAGTATGCGGATGATACCCAGCTCTACCTCTCTTTTAAATCAGAACCAGTGAAGGCGGTGAAGGTCCTGTGTGAGTGTCTGGAGGCGGTTGGAGGATGGATGGCGGCTAACAGATTGAGGTTGAATCCTGACAAGACAGAAGTACTGTTCTTGGGGGACAGAAGGCGGGCAGGTGTGGAGGATTCCCTGGTCCTGAATGGGGTAACTGTGCCCCTGAAGGACCAGGTGTGCAGCCTGGGAGTCATTTTGGACTCACAGCTGTCCATGGAGGCACAGGTCAAATCTGTGTCCAGGGCAGCTGTTTACCAGCTCCATCTGGTACGTAGGCTGAGACCCTATCTGCCTGCGGACTGTCTCGCGAGAGTGGTGCATGCTCTGGTTATCTCCCGCTTGGACTACTGCAATGCACTCTACGTGGGGCTACCTTTGAAGGTGACTCGGAAACTACAACTAATCCAGAATGCGGCAGCTAGACTGGTGACTGGGAGCGGCCGCCGAGACCATATAACACCGGTCTTGAAAGACCTGCATTGGCTCCCAGTACGTTTCCGAGCACAATTCAAAGTGTTGGTGCTGACCTTTAAAGCCCTAAACGGCCTCGGTCCAGTATACCTGAAGGAGCGTCTCCACCCCCATCATTCTGCCCGGACGCTGAGGTCCAGCGCCGAGGGCCTTCTAGCGGTTCCCTCATTGCGAGAAGCAAAGCTACAGGGAACCAGGCAGAGGGCCTTCTCGGTAGTGGCGCCCGCCCTGTGGAACACCCTTCCAGCAGATGTCAAGGCGATAAACAACTACCTGACATTCAGGAGACATCTTAAGGCAGCCCTGTTCAGGGAAGTTTTTAACGTGTGATATTTTATTGTATTTTTGGTTTTTATGGAAGCCGCCCAGAGTGGCTGGGGAGGCCCAGCCAGATGGGCGGGGTATAAATAATAAATTATTATTATTATTATTATTATTATTATTATTATTATATGAGACTCTGGCACCTCGTTCAGCAGTAACTTTCTCAGCAGAAGGAACCTTTAATCGGACTTCTGGATCCAATGTATAGGACTAACTCACATAAGGCCTGTTGACCCACACATTCACTGAGGGTTCACTGGTGAGATAAGCGACTCTATCTCTGATGTGTCAGATGGGGGGGGGGAGATGCGTAACTAGACCTCTTGAACTTCACATTCAACCCACACAAACTTGTGAATAGTGATGAGATAGGACTCTATCCCTGACATATGGGATTGGGGTGGGGGGACACTGTCAGAGTCTAAGTACCAAGTGCATGTGACCAACTTGAATAAAATATTGTGGGGGCCCAAGTTTGTCCCACCCTGCAGAATCGATCACATGACGCAGTGCATGCACACCATTTGAATGGGAATGCCCATCAACTTTGTGGGGGCCCAGCCTCCCCAAATATTTTATTGTGGGGGCCAAAGCACCCACGGCCAATAGGAGTTGGCTCCTATGCATGTGACATCATATCAGATTTTTAAATTTTGGTTACAGGCAGTGTGTGGTTTTAACTGGGAATTCAGTGCACTACAATGGTAATTATAAGCACGCACACACACACATAACACAGAGTTTGGCTTAGAAAAAGGAGCAGATGAAGGAAAGGTGGACTGCTATACCTACTTCAGGTACAAGAGAGCCCTATTTTGGCTACCCTTGTGGAAATGCAGGAAACAGGGATACACATGACATTCATCATACAGCTTGCCATGGACTTCAAGCATTTTCTTTCACAAACTGCCAATGCACTTCTGGACTGGGCACCCCATATCTACAATATGCAATGGGGAGAAAACTCTCATTCACTTCAATGGGAGCTTCCCCACCCCACCACCCCTCTGCTTGCTAAGTGCAGGCATGCAGAGCCACTAACCCCATACTAGGAACCTATTCCAGATGTTGGCATTTTTGCAAGAAAAAGAATGAACTCCCAGGTGAACAACATAATTGACATCATACACGGTTTGTATTTTAGAAGTAGCAGCCAATGATGGTCCAAAACATTTCTATGAAACATAGCTGCATGGAGGATCAACTCCAGTGTGACCTTGTTGGCAGGCACTGCTCCCAGCCATGATTTCTGTGACTTTGGTTCCGTTTGCTTTTTCTCTGGTATGCTCATGAGAATCGCCGCTGGGGAGTGGCATCTGTCAAAGTAGTCATGCTTGGCCAGACATTACTTTGGCCACCCAGCTGTACCCATATGGACTTCCTCCGTGAAGGGTATGAAATATACTATCTGAACTGGGTGATAATCTTTCTTTGATTTGGAAAGTGAGTGATCATGCATCTGGCTTTTGTTTGGACTCTTAAATGAACTTCAAATTCATCTTACAGTGGGATGTACAGTGCCCATTTCCCAGTATTTTTTCAGATCCAGAAATAAATTCCTCACCCTTTTTTATTTCTGCATATTCCTCACAGAAATTAAAGGAAGCTTCTGTTGGTAAAACCATAGAAACATGAGCCTATAAGTTAAATCAGATGGCATGACTGAGTAAAATGCTGTTCTAAGGGTCTGACTGATTATATATATATATATATATATATATATATATATATATATATATATATATAATGTTGCAGATGTTTTTTATTTCCATCCACCATACATTAAAAGGCTTATCCTGTGCTGTTGAAAAGTAAGCGGTTTCTATTGATGTGGTTTCTTTCAGCTGCATAAAAAGAAATAAAAAGTATCCATCAATGTTTATCTGATAACTCTTAATCTGTGGATTGCTGCAGGCTGTAGGAATGTGTCCTTTGCATTCCAGACCTAGTAGGATCTTGGCTTTAGAACACTAGTGGGTTTCCCCCGCCCTTTCAGTCATTTATAAGATTAATGGAGCAAAATACCTGGAATGGTTTGAAGATGCAGAGCCCAGAATTTCATGTCAGTTTCCAAACCACCCAGCCTGGCATCACAAGCATAAAGGAACACCACAAAATTTCAACTCACATGAAGCCAATTACAGGCCAACTACCTCAAGTACTTCACGACTCCCCATTTCTCCATGTGTCGTTTGACCATCCTGGTCATAGCTTAGCAGAGGGCTCTTTGCTTTCATGTTCACAATGCTGCATTGCAAGTTGAAACCTATGGGAAAAAATTGAGGAGAATTGTGGGGAGAGGTGGGGACCAGGAGCACTTCCAGACAATCTGTGTATTAAGCATTCATCTTGATTTGTTAGTTTTTGGAAGGATATCTTGTGGTTATTCTGACCTGTAAATAAGCCACCAGAGGTTTTTTGTACAGTTATTTGCTTCTATCCAGGAGCAGCAAGAGTGGAGAACACTCCAGTATGCACGGGCATATTACATCACATATTCAAGAGTTGAATAGACGACAAGTTCTGGGGTTCAAGTTAAGCTCTTGCCCTCTTATTGTTGGTTGCCTAGCGAAGTTGAGAGTCAGGGTGGGGTAGTTCAGCAAATGCATACATCTCCTACATGAGGCGTGGCAGCAAGATGCAGTTGGCTATAAATAGCCTGTTTGAAGTGGTAGATGAGAGGAGTGAAGAAGTTGATGCAGCTGGAGCAAGGCGCTATGGCAATTATTCCAGTGGCAAAGTTTCAAGCAGGCATCGGGGGCAGGGAAGAAGTAGCTGACATAAAAGGCAGAAAGGATGGAATTGCAAGGAGAAAATTAAAGCTCAATAAGGAAGCCTCAATAGGTCAGGAAGGAAAGGGCATATTTGAGTAAGAGCATTGTCCCGATTTACTAAGTAATAGCATCTTTCTTGATCCATAAATATTTGCCTCAGTAAGTTTCCAAAGGTTTATTAGATGATAAGAGAAGAAGCACATTGCCTTACTTGCATTTACTGTGGATGTACTTCCAGAATATGCCCAAGCTGATTGCACCCTATGCCTATTGATTTTTACAGGGACTAGGACATGAAGCAACAGACAACCTCACTTAGGTGCTGTTTTGGAAGGCCCCAGGAAGGGAAGGCATAATTTGGGGCCCCTATGTCTATTCAAGAAATACAATTTACAGATGTAGGGACACCAAGTCATGTGGGTCTCCTTCCCTGCAGCCCTCTAAAGTAGTAGCTAAGTGACATTATCATGAAAAAGATAGAATTTCCCTACCCACCTCCTATAATTCAAGCACTACCTTTTTTGTGAAATGGTGAATATTCAATTCCACAATTGGTAGTGATGGGCACCAGTTTGTATGGCTTTAGTTTGTATGGATTAGACCAGGGCTAGTCAACATTTTTATACCTACTGCCCACTAATGCATCTTTCTTGATGGTAAAATTTCCTTACCGCCCATCAGCGCTGCAGTAACATGCGCCGTAGAACCCCTACTGCCCACCTGAAATCCTGAAACAATCATTGGGTTTTGATTGTGGTGATTGCATTTTACATTTTTAATGTATCTGAGAAGTGATTCGGCTGTTTAAGGTTCACTATCATAATTATTGGGGGAAACAAATAAAACCAATGTTCACATCACACTGTGTGTGTTCTGGTGTTTTCTTGGTCTTCTTAAGTATATTTTTTTTTACTTTTGCAGAGCAGCTTGTAAAATTCTGAAGACAGGATGGAAGGAATGCTGAGGTCCACGAGAATTAATTGAGATTTGAAATGTTAATTGAACTGAAAAGGAATTCCAGTTGACCAAGGGGTCAAACTTGAGCTTGAACTGGTTCCTTTTTAAAAGGGGCAAATTAGAACCGGAACTAATTTCTTTTTAAGACTAACTTTTCAAGCATTGATCATGATTGCTATATTACCTCCAGTATCAGAGGCATTTTGCCTCTGATTATGAGTTGCTGGGGATCATGAATAGAAGAGTGACATTGTGCTCATGTCATCCTTTGTGGCCTCCCCATAGGGATCTGAATTGTCACTGTGGGAACAGAATACTAGACTAGGTAGACCTTTGGTTTGGTCCATCAGGGTTCTGGTTCTGTATTATGTTCTTATGATTCTATTGGCAGACCTTGTGGGGATAATCCCAGAACATTCCCTGGTTGCTTCCTCTGTGTGCCTGCCTAACAAACTCCTGATGAATTCAACAGGACAGAGGACATTATGATCCTATTGGCAGCCCTTATGGGGACATTCCCAGGTTTCTCCCACTGTGCGCCTGCTTTTCAAACTCCTGATGATTTCAACAGGACACAGGATATTGCAAAACCTCCTTTTACTCAGTGCCTAAAACATATGCATGTAGCTTGTACTCGTGGATGAAATTCCTTACTGGATGGAGAAGAATTCCTCTTCGGAGTAAAAATGTAATGCAGAAGGAGAACCATCACTGAGACCAACTCCATATTGAATATAACTTCCCTTCTCTTGTCTTGCAGGCCAAATGGCAATATTTGCAAAATCAGAACTAGTATGAAGTGATGACAGATCAGTATTGGGCTAAGCTTATTTATTATGTCAAAAGCTGGGCTTTTTTCAGCCGGAACTCGCCAGAACTCAGTTCTGGCACCTTTCAGGTAGGTGGCAGTGCCATTATAAGAAAACAAGGGAGGTGTTCATGGTGAGTTCAGGCACATCTTTTTCTCAAAAAATAGCACTGGTCAAAAGGAAAGGCTAACCAGAGAATAATAATAATAATAATAATAATAATAATAATAATAATAATAATAATAATTTATTATTTATACCCCGCCCATCTGGCTGGGTTTCCCCAGCCACTCTGGGCGGCTTCCAACTGAATATTAAAAACAGTACAGCTTCAAACATTAAAAACTTCCCTAAAGAGCTGCCTTCAGATACCTTTTAAAAGTAAAATAGTTGTTTATTGCTTTGACATCTGCTGGGAGGGCGTTCCACAGGGCAGGCGCCACTACCAAGAAGGCCCTCTGCCTGGTTCCCTGTAACCTTACTTCTCGCAATGAGGGAACCGCCAGAAGGCCCTCGGTGCTGGATCTCAGTGTCCGGGCTGAATGATGGGGGTGGAGACGCTCCTTCAGGTATACTGGACCGAGGCCATTTAGGGCTTTAAAGGTCAGCACCAACACTTTGAATTGTGCTCGAGGAGAGTCTGAAACCTACCATATTCCCAAGTAATGGATTTTGATATATCAGCAGTAAGGAAGGGAGGGTGGGAGAGAGATCCAGTGGTCTGGTTGATTTTCCCTTGTTAGTATTCTTGCTTAAAGGGAGGTGAAACAACTTCCTGGGGGCCCATGTCCCTCTGGAACATGATCAGCCATCTTGTCTGCCAGTTCTCTCTGTCCCCTCCACCGCACTCCACATTTCTCCTTTCACAGAGCTGGGTACAGGGAGGTTCGATAGCAGCTAAGCGGACTTGCAAAAGATGTGCACTGTTCCAGCTCTCTACAGCGGACAGGCAGAAATTAGATCTGGATCCGCCGGTCCACCTCTGGATAATTATCAACAGTCAGAAACAGTTGCTGACTCCCAATTAATAGCAACAAAATGACACCCCTCCCCCACCTACCTTAAATTATACTGATGAAATAAAAAAGGAAGGGGCTTAATATAACCAGGAGTGGGTTGATGTGTGAAGGAACTTTGAGTTGCTGGGAACTGCAGGCTTCCCATAGGCATCTGGCTGGCCACTGTGAGAGCAGGTTGCTGGACCAGATGGGCCACTGGCCTCATCCAGCAGGGCTCTCGTGCTCTTATGTCCCCCTTTACTTACCCTCTTCCCAAATTAAAAAGCCTCAACTGTTTGGTTGCCTTTGGCCTTAACTTTGGCTCCTGTTTTCTCTGCTCCTCCCTCCCCTTCTCCTATTTCAGTAGGTTTGTGAAAGTGTGGGGAAAGGAAGGAGGGACCATTTACTTCTGTGACCACCGGGAATGGGCTTTTCCAGGGGGCAGAGGGATTTGGAGTCAAGAAGATGGGCAGTGGCTACAGGATTTATAAACTATGTTCTGTTCCCAACATTCTTCTCCATCCCTAAGAAAAAATGCTATTGCAGAAATAGTGTGTGTGTGTGTGTGTGTGTGTGTGTGTGAGAGAGAGAGAGAGAGAGAGAGAGAGACATTGCGTAGTTTATAAATATATATTTTTGTGAAGATAGGTTTGTTTTTGACACCAGGATGAAAAATTGCAAAATCGCCACTGAGGTCAGCTATTTACAAGTTTCTATTTTAGTAGCTAGATCAAGAGGCACTTCGGTTGCTCTCTCCATAGTTTTTCATTCTAAAGATAACTTCAGTTAGAGGAGAGAAGGCTCATTTAAATACATTTCCTGGGGAAAATGAATAACCTTCTGCACAGAATTGCCTTTTGGGTACAAATTGCTTTCTTTTCTTCCAAGGTGACTTCTTTAGAAAGTTTAATTAAATTCCCATTTGGCTATTGACAATTCTTCTGTCTCACCATACCCATAATTGAATGATGGATGATTACGCAGTTTCCTGGGTTGTAATTGGCAGATATTCCCATTTGCTTTCTTTCATTCTTCCTCAAAACTGTGGCATGGCTTATTGATTACCAGTTAGTGCTTATTACATCATACTTACCAATACTCTATTTCCAATGGGGCAGAATCATCAAAGGCTTCAGTAAATGTAAATTTGGAACTCAGAGACAGGAACTCATGCACTAGAGTCAACCACTTGAAAACTCACATATTAATGTAGTGGGTTTTGCCTGATGAGTTCCTAATTTAATTGTGGACCCAGAGGAAAACAAGATGTAGATAGACTATTTAAGAAAATGTGAACCGGGAAGAACCCATAAGTGAGCCATTCCTGTTTCAGAATTCAGCTAGAGAAAATAATTATTGGACTGGAAATATAACCTTCAAAGCGGTCAATATTTCAAAAAAGGGGGGGACATAACCATATATTTTATGGTTGTAAGTTGTCTTAAATGTTTTGGTTTTTTTGCATCTGTCTATCTCGAGACACAATGGAGTATACCTCCAGGGGTGAAGTCTAGTATTGTTTCTAATGCCCCACCCTGGGACTTTAGGGTGAGCAGGGGTAATATATTCTTATTCTTATTCATTATTATTACTATTACTATTATTACACACAGGATATTGGAATCTTCAAGACAGACAAAAGAACCTACTTATTCACATAGCACATAGGTAAACGATGGAATTTGCTCCCACAAGACCACCAACTTAGATGGCATTAAAGGAGGATTAGGTAAACTTATGAACGGTAAGGCTATCATTGTCCACCAGCTTTAATAGCTGTATTCTACCTCCATTGTCAGAAGATGTATGCCTCTGAATGCCAGTGTCTGGGAATCGCAAGTGGGGGGCATCCTGCTTTTGAGCTTCCCAAAGGTATCTGGTGGGCCACTGTAAGACAGGATGCGGCAATAGATGGGCTACTGGCCTGATCCAGTAGGCTCTTCCTCTGTTCATATGTGCAACAAAACATTGCAAGGTGCTTCAGCTCCTAGCAGGAGTGCTTCCATTAAAAGTTAGAGCCACCTTGCCTTCCTTTAGGATACACTGACCTGTAAGGATCTCAAGGAGGGTATTTAACTGTCCCCTTTTCCCATTGTACTTTTACAGCCAACACACAGCATTCAACGGCAGGTGAGAATGTTCCGTCTTTGGTAACGTAGTATGGGTTGTTGGGGTGGCGGTTTCCCCCTTTTTTATTTCCAAAAGTGTTTTAATACTTCTGTTAACTTGTCCCCTGTGTGTGCCAATATATGCCTCTTGTATCTCAGTGGAATGGTCTTGGCTGGGAATGATTGTGAACAGTCTTCCTTCAAGAAACTCTGAGGTATCTGTGTTTGACATAGAAATAAAGACACCCCCCCAAAAAAAAGTTTAAAAAACAAGGTTTCAGAAAGTTTAAAGATTAAAAATTCCACAGTGCAAAAGTATTTGTATGAGTGGCTATTTCTAAGGTCAAATCAGTTCATCTGTTTCTGAGCATTATTAGTAGCACTGAGAAAAGATAAGAAAGATCAAAATAATTGATTTTTAAAAACCCTTTCTGTGTTTTAATAGTTTATCATATACTCTGATAACCTTTCTGTTGTAGCCTGAATTTAAACTCTACAAAGTGTAAAACTCATTAATTTTTTACTTAAAAGTGTCTTTAATCTTGCTAGTTTCTGCAAGCTATTTGTTCCTTTTCAAGATTGCTCTTTTCTGTGAAACACATATTTTTACCTCAAAAAATTAAACCCTATCACACACTATATAGACAGTTTCTTTTCATATGCAAAACTCTTACAATCAAAGGCAAAATCTTTGAAGTACAGGTTTGAAAACATCTGTCCCCATTCTTTTGGCTTTGGAGTCTAATTATCTCAGAGCAGATTATGATTGCTAATTATGAAGCTAAACTGCCCAGTTCAGTTGCATCCCCTTCCTATCTATTTACCACAAAGTAAAATATGATTCTCAAATGGGCAGTGGTAACACGTGTGTGTGTGTGTGTGTGTGTGTGTGTGAGAGAGAGAGAGAGAGAGAGAGAGAGAGAGAGAGAGAGAGAGAGAGATTCAAATGCCAGCAAAGCAAAAAAATTCCATGCAATATGACAAAAAAAAAATCTCACTGTACAGGACTTGCCAGCCAGGCACTGGTGGACATGGGTGGCACTGCACACCTGGCTTCCCATCAGCCACATTGCTGTGCTTACTGGGAGGAGAAGGGTGAGGGACAAGGCAGCACAGAAATTGGTGTGCTACAAGTGCAGTGGGAGAACCAGTCTGGAGCTCCCACTGCAATGACCTTCATACCATTTCACCCAACTCCCAGAAAGCACAGCAGAACAGCTGATAGGAGGCCAGGTGTGTGGCACTGCCCCTCCCACCAGCCATCCCTTTGGCCAATTTGATGCCTATGGGCACAATGGCACCTGTGAACCCTTTCCATAACACCCGCAAATCCTCTGGAACACAGAACACTCACACACACTGCCCTCTTGGTCATGAGGTGGTAAAGATGGTTGCCCTTTTTTCCTGTGAGAAGTTCATAGAACTTCATAGTTGGAAGAGTAGTGCTCTTTCTCACTTTCCTTTTCAGTTCTATGTGCTCTTCGTAGCTCAGATTAATTCTAGATCCAGTGGGGAAGTGATGTGTGGGCTCTCTCACTTTCTGTCTCTCTGGGGTCAAGGGGCTGATCCAGGAGAGGAATGGTCAGATGGGGTGGCATGCATGACACTCACCCAAAACTGCAAATGTGCCCATGGGTCTGATAGTAAAGTAGAATGTATATTTAAGATTAAGAGGGCAAAAAGAAAAGTCAGGCACTAGTTCTTTTTTGCACAGCTTTTGTAATGACCATCACAAGATGTGAAACCATCGTTTTAAGGTGGATTTTCAGAGTATGTTGCATTAACCATGGCTATATGTTGAATTTGCACTGAGCAGAACCATGGTTTCCCCATCAGTCACTCTGCTTACAAGCAAGTAAAACTAGGTCTCCCTCCTTCACACCCAATTTCCTTGTATGTTTAAAAACAATAAACCGTGGTTAGCATGGTTAAGCGTTCTGAATATAATGGCCCTAAATTATAAGAACACAGGAATGCTCCTATAGCTAAGGTAAGTAGCAATAATGAAGTTCCATCATTATAAGCCCCAAAATTCTATAGATTCTAAAAATGACACCGGTTGGACTAATAAGTTGAACTGTGGCCCACGCCATAACCGTGTATGTACCCTGCATTAGAAATCCCACACACAAGTTCCAAATACCTGATCCACACTGAAACACCTCACAAACTCTACTCTACACTGAACCCCATCTACCCCAGCCCACACTGAAATCCTTTCTACACAATCTACCCTACATGTGTGCGTGGACATTGTACACACACTAAACGACACACACTCCACCTCATACGGAAACGCCTGTATCCCTGCAACTCCATCTTCCCCATCAGGATTTGCACCTCAAAGACCAAGCAAAAGTGTGGCTGCATAGAGGGTAAGGTGTAAGGAAGGATGTAAAAAGGCAAGTTTTCTATTCCACCCTGTCTTTGTTGCATGCAGTAGTGTTTCCATTCTGCTGCACTTCACCTCCTACCGAAAATGATATTATTCATCATGCTGTTCCGTGTAATAAAATTATGCAACTTACATAATTTGCACAATTAATTACATGAATTACATTGTCATTACGTTCTTCTGGCCCATTAATTTCAGTGCAAAGGAAACACAATGCAAACAAGTAAGGACATAATTAATTATGTATAATTTGCAGACCGAAAGCAATAACAGCAAATAGTGATTTCCATTCTGAACATTCATTGGTATTCTCTTACAGTTTTAAGCAAGCCCAGTTTTGTGACATTGCATATCATCAATGCAGAACATGGGACATGTCTGTTAAGGCATCAGTCTTAGCTTCCAAATTCCTGGCTTTGTGGAACTTGAGCCAACATGAGATAGTCTTAAGTCTGATCTTAAACGAGAGGTTGTTTGATCATTGAATTCATTACTGAACAGTGCAGAATCCTGTAGCTAAAGAGCAAGATCTGCAGTTGAGTGTTAATTCTTGTTTCAAAAGTGTCTGATGTCGAGCTGGTGATTACCACCAATGCTTTCTACTGAAAAAGAATGGTGCAAGAGAGCAGAAGCAAACCTGGAATCCATGCCGCCAAAGCTACTATTTAAATTTAGATGTGAAACAAAAGACATTTCAGTTGTTCCTAGACTGAGTAACAATAGTAAAACCTTGAGTTATTTGCAGGTATTGTGGAGTATGTCTCAGAGATCATTGTAACCATCCCACACAAACCAGCCGTTCTCATTTTTTTTAGCTGAGATCTGTATTTCAAAATTTAGAGAATTGCGACAGGTGAAGAATAATTACATTCCAGTCCCTGTATATGTCTGGGTGGTGCATATTACCATAGGTCAATTCACTTAAATATGCAGCCCAGCTGAAATTCTCTTCCATCCCTATTTCCACCTAAGCTTCTCCACTTCTGCCTTCATTCACGCCTTCATTCAGGAATGCTTCATTTGAAGTGTCTGTTTTTCCTCCTCTCAAAATAGTGAGTTTGATCATAGCCAATGGTCTTCACAGCTAAGTGTTAGTTTCAAGTGGTCTCAGCCACTTCCTGCTCACTTGAAGCAGATGTCAATCTGGTTTCTCACACCATGTGAAGGATGCAACATCATGCTTACTGATTAGGGTGACACCTGGTTGACTAGGAAAGCCACAGTATTTTGAGTGGTTTCAGGTTGGTAGGTAAAGGAACTGTTCAGACAGGAGAGGAAGGGACAAAATTGTACTTTGAAAGTGTTGTGGTGGATGCTGTGTAGTAGATCAGTCAGGGTAATTACTGGGGCATGGACCTTAGGGAGGTCATTTGGATAAAGGTCACAATGAAGAAGTCCTGGGGCACTGCAGGCTACAAGAATGCAACTCACAACTCTCTTGAGATGATTATAGCTATGAAGTCAAAGCATCAGACAACAGCTTTCATTCTAGCCAGCAATTATTTTAATTCTTATTCCAGGGAATGAATTACGTACTCAAATTGCAACTTGTGAAAGATCAAGTGCTTCTTGGACCACACTAAAGAAAGAAGAACAGCGAAGAGTTTAAAAGTGCAAATTACTTGAAAAGCAAACTTCCTTTTTTAAATAACAGAGTGGACTCCTCTAACAAGGAGGCCAAGCCTTCATCACTAGCATCAGTTATATGCTCTGTACTTCTATACTTTTAGTTATGTAAATTTACCAGGATTTACAAACACGGGATACAGACACAGGATACAGATACAAGCTTGTACAGAAGTCACGTAATGTTACTTTAATACTTCTGAGTATATATGTATATATATGTATAGCACTGCAATGCGAATCAAGCAACTTTCTACCATCTTCAAAGGTTTAGAGGCACAAAGGCTAGTAAGATGATCTCATTTTGCAAATGCAATATGCAAGTCTAACAGCGGCTTAACCTTTTGCATTCTTTTTTCTGCTGCTGCAGCAGCTATACAGAAGTAGATTGGGCTGATGTCATTTCATACCTTCCTTGTGAGTCAAAAGGAAACTTCAGGTTTATTTTGCTTACCCAAGAGATTTTTGTGGCTTCTACAAAATGATCTTGGTCATCTTACTACCCAGTTCCAAATACTGATGTGCTCTGGAACCACCACTGAGTGTGCACACTTGTAAACAGGCCCCATTTCCTCTCCCCTAGATCACACTCATACAAACACTTTCCTCTTCCTGTATACATAATGTGTATAAGGGAGATATAGAATATTTGTTCTGAGACAGGATTGTTTAGTTACTATAGCCAGGATACAAAGTGCAGAAAGCTTCCATATGTGCTGAGAAGACTCAGAAACTCCCTTCTGAATCCACACTCTCCCAACAGCACCACCAGACAATATTTTATCCGGTCTTGAATAGCATGCAATCACCACAATGAAGAGCAAACTAGACATTACTTTGACTGTGTGTCTAGCAGCTACATATGTGGGGCTGTTTTTTGTCTAATACCAGGTATGGATTTTCATTGGCACCACACGAGAGGAGATGATGTTCAACCTTCTCTCCCCAGCCACACACAGCAGTCTTTTGGCAAAAGCAATGACCAGGTATAAATTCAGAGGATTTTTAACAAGTACTTGCAGATGGTAATGGGTGGAATGGAGGCTAATAAACTGAATCTTTGGATGAGTGGAGATTAAGTTCAGATTCATTGGGTCTGGGAGATGGCATTCAATATGTTCTGGATAGGTTTGTATTTTCTCAAAAGGAGCAAGTTTGCATCACTAACGTTGGAGGCGGAAGTGACTGTTTTTGCAACCCCAATGTTGCCTTGCTCTTACCCCTAATGGTAAGCAGCAGCAACATTGCTGCCAGGAGGCTATTGCTGCAATCCCACCCTAGCAATAAAGCTGAACTTGCTATGCACCTTGGCTGGGTGGGAGGTGGAGGGTGCCTTTTGATGTTCTGTCTCCGGGACAGCTCTGCTTCTTCAAATCCAACATGTCATTCTGCATCTCCATAAGTGAAATCTTTCACATTTACATGAGCTGCCATATGATGGTATGGGAGTACTGCAGATCTTTTCACTTATTCCTTCCAACTAACTACACAGGCTGCCTTTTCCCAGGACTTCCGCAACCTGGTTTTACTTGCCATTCCAATGAAATGTGTATTGCGTGCTTCAGACTATGGCATGTCAGTGGTTCTTCTAGGCCAAGTACACAGCATACAGATGCCCCCAAAGAACCCTGGGAACTGTAGTTCATTAAGCATGCTGAGACTGTGGCAGGCAAACTACAGTTCTCAGGGTTCTTTTGGAGGGTGCTTTAAACATATGGTTTGTGCACAGCCCTAAACCACGCAGGTCTCAAAGGATTAGGAGGGTCTGCAGCAAAGTTTGCTTATAATAAGGATGCAATATATAATAAAAATATTTACAGAAATGTTCTCTTTAATAGCCAGAAAACTCAGGACTGACCTCAGTAAGATTAAATCATACTCGTATTGAAATGATTCAAAATATGTTGCAGAGTGTGTGTCCAGCTTGCTCGCTCTAGCCCACAAGCCTCTTTAGTGTAGCATAAACAGAACTGAGAAACACAGGGTCCTTTTTCTCTCAGTTGCTCAGATCTTCACAGTGGTATTGATTGTTTAAAAATCTGTAAAAATGAAAGACCTTAAAAAAAACCAACCCTTTTCTGTTCTGTTAAATTAACTATATGCTTTAATATTTGTCCCTTCATTGGATCAAATGTAATTAGAAGTTGTTTGATTATGCACTGGGTTTTCAAACTGGCCTGGAGCTTTATAAAAACATAACCAATTTAGATCTATTTGTGTTTGGCCGCGAGCCAAGAATAGGAAAAGTATATGCATTTTTAATACACGAGGCTCGGAAAGTCTATAATAGGAGGTCAACAGTTGAGAGCAGAGGTATGATATTAGTTATTCAGAAGGAGTCTGGAAGGCTCTCTCTCTCTCTCTCTCTCACACACACACACACACACTTTCAAACATTTCAATATGGAAAGAACTGACCTTGAGCAGCGCTGTGGCATGGGAGAGGTTTCAAAATAGGTAAAGCTTTGTCTATCAAGCGAAAGACACTGGTTTGCATTCTAAGTTAACTTATGTTACAGTTCTGAAGATAGGGTCGGAAGGAGGGAGGGAGGAAGAACCAAAGGCAGATGTGTCTCCACATCCAAAATCTTGCTTCACTCTCAACAGCGACAGGGCAGAAGCAGAGGACAAGGCCATCAATGGCTACTAGTGCTCAAGGACAGAGAAAACAGCACTTCAAGTGAACCAAGCAGGAAAAAGGAGGGGAAACACCAGTGCTCACTGGTACAATAAATCTTGAATGTACTTTAGTGAGCTACATGAAAGACTTCTTGAACCAGTGAGCACCAGAGCTTCTCCTCCTTTTCCACTGCTTCCCCCCTGCCCCAATCAATGGCTACTAGCCATTATGGCTATGTTCTACTTCCACCATTAGAGACAGTATGCCTCTGAATATGAATTGCTGGGTAATACATGAGGGGCATATGCCCTTGCACTCGGATCCTGATTGTAGGGTTTCAATAGCATTCTGCTTGGTGTGATCCAGCAGGGCTATTCTTGTTATCTTAGGGAACTTTTAGGCTGTCATTATTTTTGGTGGACATTCATTCACATCCTGGCAAATCCAGGCCACTCAATTAAAGCTGATTTGGAATTCTTGCAAAACAAACCCATTTCTCACCAAGACTGGACTTTTTGTAATAATGAAAGCAATGAGGAGATATACTAGAAAGTGTGGGATAATGCTTGCACTGATGCTCTTATGCTCTTAATTAAAGGCAGAGTGGTGCTTTCGCACTCCTTACTCCTCTTCCGTGGAGGGTCCTGTTATGTCCAAGCATCAAGGCAGGACTGAATGACAAAGGCTTTATTATAAAATAAGAAGAACCACAGGAAAACTGATTGCCTAACCCAACTGTTTCCCATTGTTATTTTCCATCTCTTTTTATAGACTGACTCCCTTCCCCTGGCTATTACTCCCAGCAGACTTCCAAGAAGATTTAAAGGAAAACTCCATACTAAATCACCACAGGTCTTCTCAAATAACAGATGGGCTGCTTGGGAGAAGAGGAATCAGGAAACGTTCCTCTCAGAAACTTATTTATCTTAGGATCCAATACCAATTTGGGGCAATTTCCCCCCTCCCTTCTCCAGTAGCGTGCTTTGTCCTATCTCATAGGGTTGCCATTGGAAACAGCATCATTGAAATTCTGGAAATTCTGGCAACCCTACTACCTCACCTTGTTCAAGAAGGCCCCAAGGCACTCTGGAGAGGCTTTCTGAGTGAACATCTGCCTGTCCAGGGGAGGAGGAGCTGGGAAGCTTGACCGTTGAGGGCTTTATGCTGCCTTTCAGAAATTGACTTCAATCACTGTAACATTTCTAAAGCAACGCCACAACTGTGTTTCTTGACCCTACAAAAAGCAACATACCAAATCCACAGGCATTTACATTTGCTTTCCCAAGAGAATATAGAAACGCACATTGCCAGATGAAAAATGACACCATTGTCTTTCTTCTCCCACCCCCATATACTTGATAAAGCTATTTATATTTTTCAAAGAACATTTCCATTTTCACAACATAGGCTCATTGGGGCTCTTGAGGATTAAGTGTAAGATGCCAGAATCTCTGTGTTGTTGTTTTGTAATCCCACAAGAAAAAAAATGCTTATATTTCAATTTTTTATTTTTATTTTTGGGCTCCCTAGCAGCCGCAGTGTGAAAAGATGAAGGCATCTGTTAACATATTGATTGCTTTTTAGCACCATTTTAAATTAGCTTCCTGTTCCCCTTCATATGTTTTTTTCCATTACATTAAAATAAATTAAAGTTCAATTATCTGGAAGACCTGTGCTGAGCACTCTTTAGGGAAGGAAGGGCGAACTGATCAGACAAACAAACAGTTATGAGCGTTTTTTGCATGGATATGGGCATGGGGGGGTCCTGGGAGGAGCCGATTGCTGCAGCAACCTGAAACTGCTGCTTCATAGATGCACAAATTCTGCTGGCCTGTGGCAGCAACCAGGCCAGACTATTTTCAGAAACGGTCACTGATTGCAAAGGACCCATCCTTTGACACTTCCTCATGAGTCATGCATTTCAGGAATTGCTCATAAGTTTGGAGAGGTTCCATGTTGTTGCCACACAGGAACTGAATTCGGTCAGCAAAGAAGTAGAAGACATAAACAGGAAGATGCCCTTCCTATAGAATTGCTTTGATTCTGAGGACATCAACTTGTTTCTCTCTTCAGGATGGTTATTATTACTACTGGTGGGAAAGAACATTCGGCATCTCGATTCTCATTAACTAAATTAAAGCTTAGCAGAAACAGTGCCTTGTAATTCTTCCGAGTATCGTGGATTTTAAAAAAAATACTCTGGGGATTTAAGAATGATTTTGTTGCTGCTGTTTCTCTTTACATGACACCAGTGTTACTTTAACTCTCTTTACCACCCCTACCCCTGAGCAGTATGTTATTAATTGCATTTAAAGATTTTTTGGGGAGGGAGAGATTACAAGCTCATGTTTTCCTAAGCATCTGTTAAGGGTTTATGATAGGTCCCAACTCAAAATTTTACATGTTTGGATTGGTCCTCAGGGAAGGCTGCTTGCAATTCAAGCCAGTTCTCCCTTGCCCAGTTGAGCTCCTGCCAAGTTAGCTTACCTCTCTTCTTTCACTGCAAACAGCTTCACTTGAACCTTCTGTTAGTCTTATACTACTTTAGAAGTGCAGTCATATTCATGTCTATTCCAAAGTAAACCCCACTGAGTTTGGTGGGACTACCTCCCTGGTTAGTGAGTATAAGAGAATAACCTAGCAGTCATAGTTTTCCCAAAGAATCTCAGAAAGTATAGTTGGTTGAGGGATCGAGAATTGTTGTTTAGAGATCACAAGCCACCACCAACCCTGATCACAGAACTATTCAGAATTTAATGGGGAAATGAAATGTTAAGGCAGTTTCAGCCTGTTCTATCAATAGGCCCAGGATGATATGTATGCTATGTATTCCTCAATTTAAAACAATGACTTTATGTCTGCAGGCTATCAATACTCTGCCATGGAAAGCTGAATTTGGCAACCTGTATAAATTATGCAAATTCAAGAAATTTGAATAGTTTCTCCTTTTGTATAATTTATTTTGCATTTTTAAACTTTTGCATAATTTATTCTGGTTTTGCTCGTGGCTTGGGAAGACAGAGTATATTGCAATGTATATTGCTTTCTCATTTCTAACAGCTGAAATTCTTATTCAACTACTTTTCAGCCTTCTGAGATTTCAGCAGTCCTTGCTCTCACAACTTCAGTGTCTCTTCACAGCCATAGGAACTAGAAAACTAGAAACATTATATATATATATATATATATATATATATATATATATATATATATATGCAGGTTTTGGTGTCTTCGGGTGTCTTCCCGTGTAAGAGTCGGGGTGTCTGGGCGACGTTTCGACGAGGTCTCACTCGTCATCTTCAGGCTGGTGCTTTCGGCTTCTTGTTACTGGAACAGAGCAGAGTCTGGTGTTTGAGTTCCTATAAATACTGGGAACTCAAACACCAGACTCTGCTCTGTTCCAGTAACAAGAAGCCGAAAGCACCAGCCTGAAGATGACGAGTGAGACCTCGTCGAAACGTCGCCCAGACACCCCGACTCTTACACGGGAAGACACCCGAAGACACCAAAACCTGCATTCCTGTACCCGTGAAAATCTACGAAAGCATATATATATATATATATATATATATATATATATATATATATATATGCAGGTTTTGGTGTCTTCGGGTGTCTTCCCGTGTAAGAGTCGGGGTGTCTGGGCGACGTTTCGACGAGGTCTCACTCGTCATCTTCAGGCTGGTGCTTTCGGCTTCTCTGTTCCAGTAACAAGAAGCCGAAAGCACCAGCCTGAAGATGACGAGTGAGACCTCGTCGAAACGTCGCACAGACACCCCGACTCTTACACGGGAAGACACCCGAAGACACCAAAACCTGCATTCCTGTACCCGTGAAAATCTACGAAAGCATATATATATATATATATATATATATATATATATATAGTGATTCTGAGAGATTGGATGCTGTATAAAATAACACATTGTGCATTTTTTCAATGCATTCCTATGGTATTGCAGCACAACACACACAAAGCCCTTGATTACTACCATTCAAAATGGCATTCCAGTTTCAGGGCTCCAGTCACCAGGAGCAAACAAGGGATTTGGGTGGTTTTTAAATTTCAGTGCCAGAGAGGTGAGGAAACTCACTGGCACACACCTCAGCTCCCCTAACCTGTCCCCTGTCGTTTTGTTTTCCTCAGAATGTCTTAGAATGATGATGTATTATTTTCATGATGGCCACCAGTGGCTGCCATTTTCTCCCCAGAAGGCCTCTCAGAATGGCCAAAAGGATCACTGGTCAGTTTTGTTGCCTGATTCTGATTCTCCCTCCCATGCAAAAGAAGCAAGACCACCAAACCACTGCCTTAACCAATTTGTTTAAAAGTTCGATTTTTTGCCAGTCTGGAAAAGTATCTCACAGGTGGCACATCTGCAAGGGGCCCTGGAAGGACCTGCTGCACAGTTTTTCTGATTACACTTGCCTCAGACCTACATATCTGAAGAAATAAAAATACACATGCACATGCCATCACCTCATCATCAATTCCCCACCCAAAACACACCTGTGAATTAGGTCAATGAACAGTCCCAAATATATGATTTGACTTTTCTCAGGGCAAAATATTCCAAAGCAGCAATCTTTCATTACATCCTTCCTTCAGATCCCAAAGGCAGCTGGCTAAGATGTACAGTATGCTCATACTAATCTTTTCTCTTCACCTGCCAAATGGAGAGGTTTGGAAAAAAAGAGGACAAATGGCTGTGAGGCCAAAGACTGCCTGGAAGTCTGACTACCCTGCCTCCTGTCCTGGGCCTGGATGTGGCAGTGAGCTATTTCTTGGCACCCTTGGCAGCCCTCGTCTTTTTGGACGGGCCTTTCCTGATCTGAAGCCTGACAGCCAGAGCGCGTGATTCTTAAGAAGTCTTTTGATCCATACAAAGCGAGACTGAGCTGCCATTCAGTTCCAGCCCTTTCATTTGCCTTCTGCCTTTAAAAAAATCCCTGTGCAGAACAGCACAGAACTTGCACGTCTCTCGTCCTGCTTTTGTCAGGAACATGGAACTATCCCCAATGGCAACCTAAATACAAAGGCCTTCATTCCAAAGCAGTACGTCAAAGATCCTCCCCACCTTGGGGAAATGTGTAAAGCATTATTGGAAAACTGAGCCTATGAATAACTTAACGGAATGAGAGGCTTGTAAGGAAGACATCACTTTATGCTGATCAGATCAGATCAGAGATTCTTGACCATATTCCACAGCGATCTGCGCCTTTAAATACTGCAAGCTCACTTCATGAGTGACAGGGAGAGAGTCGTGACTCAGATATGCATGTCTTGTCTGAATAATCTTCTGAGTGTCAGCCTCTAACAGCCTCATTTGCAATACAGTTAAACCAGAGTATATATAGGTTTGGGCTGATCAAAGACAAAAGGACACAGGGGAGACTCAAGACACTTTGGAGTTTGATGCGGAACATCCGGATGGCACCCACTAGTTAAGAAAGGTCGCTTTCAATTAGGGCAGAGGTTGGGGACCTCCAGACCTCCTTATCTGCCCCTTGGGACTCTCCTTAGGCTGCCCCCAGTTCCCCACCTGCACTGACCCTGCTCCATGCCCTCCTGGACTGCTTTTGCTCAACTGAATTGAATCTTTGAAATGTAGTAATGCTTTTTATTTACCTGGATGGAGGATGGAAAGTGGGGTGGGTGTGGGTGAGTGTGGGTGCATAAACCTGACTTTTATGTGTCTGCAATGTAGCCTAAGAGCCACATCTGTGGCCCTGTTCACGTTCGGCTCTGGTCTTGCCTCTCTAAAAGTGAATGTGACCCTCAAGCTGAAAATGGTTCCTTACCAGTAGGGAGTTCTCCTGCACAGTGTCTATAGAGATGGCCAGAAGCAATGGAAGTCATAAAAACATAGGGAGCTGCCATATACTGGATCAGGGCATTGATTTATCTAGCTCTATCCTGGCTACCTTGACTGGCAGCAGCTCTCCAGGATTTCAGACTGGGATCTCTTCCAGTCCTACCTGGAGACACCAGGGATAGACCTTCTGCATGCAAAGCAAATGCTCTACCACTGAGCTACAGCCCTTCCCCTGCTTTGACACTGCTCTTGTTCATACCTTCTGTGACTTGTGCAGGGGAATTGCGTAGCACATTGTGCTTATGT